>NC_066363.1:146901414-147501414 GCF_013377495.2 Cygnus atratus | reverse complement strand
GCCCTGATCCTGTAACCACTTGGATTCAGGGGACCTCTGCAAAGACCAAATGTCTGAACTGATTTCACTGAAGCTAGGTTTGGGTAAGACTAGGCAAGAAGAGGACCCGTGATTTTGTTTTTCCTCTTCTGTAGGCATATGAGTGCTGATACAGCTATGTAAATATGTTAAATAGCTCCCTGCTGTTGAGCCTGTCCAAGCTAAAGGTGAGAAGGTGTGTTAACATTTTTATTATTTCCCCCCTCCCAACCTAAGCCGCACCAAAGCAAGCAAGCAAATGGTAGCGATTGCCAAAGGGAGAAGTGCCATTCGTAGCTTTTTCCACTGGAAAAAACGTAAGCCTGGTTAAGGTCTTTTTAAAGAGTAGCAATGTCAAATATACAAATTAAACTGCAATTTACACATTTGGAGATTTTCACGAGCACTTCATATAAGTGCTCTCGAAGCACAACGTTTAAAAATGATTGCGTTTGAGGAGTCTCTCCCCAGAGAGAGGTCTTTGGGGACAGCTCCCGTGGTGTTTTCCCCCTTTTCCCCCTTAGGCTCCAGCCTGTGCACAGCCAGCGGTCGGAGCCAGGCGGGGAGGCCCACATCCAAGTCTGCAACAGACTGGGCTTTGTGTCCTGAGCACAAACACCCCTCTTCTTTCCAAGGGAACGGGCAAAAGGGGATCTGACCCAGAGCCACCGGCTGTTTGTGGCTTGTCCGTCAGTGAGCGCGAGACAAGTGCCTGCTCTGTGTCGCTGCTAAAACCAGCCACCGGCCAGGCAGCTAAACAGTTGGGCTTTATTAGCCCGGGTTTAACATCGGCCGCGGGGTGTTTCAGCTGTGTCACAGGACTGCACAAGGAGCCTCCCTTTGCTGTTTTTCCTCTCCCATTCACAGCTCACAATTTTTACCAAGCGTGGTGCAGTTTGCAGCGCCTCCCATCCTCAGCGACAGAGAAATGAGATGTTTGGGGGCTTTGTCGGTGTTGTTGGCATGGCTTGTCCTTCTTTTGTCTGAATTCCTTACGAGAAGAGGAGAAGACATCCAGAAGCGGTCGCTGTTCAGAGCACTGCTGAACAGCTCTGCCCCACCAGAGCCATCCCTGGCACTGCCTGTCCTCACTGCTCAGCTGGCACCTCGTGAGCTGCTGAGGTTAAGCTGTCTGTAGCTAAGCACAGAGTGTTTCCATCACCAGGGCGAGTGCTTTTCACACCCTACCCACTGTGTAGGTAGCCTTGTATGATTTCTGTGTTTGCTAGTTGTGCTGCAGGCCCTTCCACCCCTGTTAATGACATGGAGAGGGGCTGGGGGCATAGGCAGACCCGCAGCTGGAGCCTACAGGAGATGTGTACATCCCCTCCCAATGTTCTCTCTTCTTTTATTTGCAGCAAGGGTGATGGTAATCGGCTGTGAGAGGTGAGCCCAGCAGTTGGCTGCCAGGATAGGCAGATCAGTTAATGTCCAGTAACACTGATTACAGACTGAGCATTTAAGAAACTTTGTGCAAAGTCCATTCTTCTTGTTCTCTTTGCTCACTTGTTAGAGACCAATCCTTTGCTCTGTGCTTGTGGGCTGGGCTTCAGCAAATAAAGCCAGGTGAGACATGTCTTTTCAGGCCTGGTTAGCTGTCACCTTAGCTTCTGGCTCATGGTTTTTGACTTTCATGCTGTAGAGGTGCCAACAGAGGGGAATCACGCTCATGACACCTTGGTGTGTGAAGCCTCAGCATGCTCTTCTTTTCAGGGTGGGGAAGGCTGAGCATTCGCAGTGTGACGCTGGGTTGTTGCTGTGATGCTGTCGTCACCCACCAATATCTGTTGTATCTCACGGGGCAGGAGGGAAATTCCCTGCTGATGCCATCCTCATACCAAAACTGCCAGAGAAATCTGCTTCCTTGGCAGTCTCAGACCTTGCTGGGCTCCCCAGGGTTCCCACTGCACATCCTGCAGCCAGACCTGGCTTTCTAGGTAGACTTAAATTTGCTATAAACACCTATCATATTGACAACTTTATTTTTTTACGGAACTGTGAAGGGGGTGTCATTGTTTTAGGACTCAGTGCAGAAAAGAGCCATTTACCTCTTAAATTTTTGATGTTTTTGAGTAATTAATTGTTAGACACACTATCAGGGATTGTGTTTTAATAAGGGTACAGAACTAGGGACCATGCAAAATGAAATTTTAATCTAGGCTCCCGTCAAGCTGTAAAAAGACATTTAACTTTGTTTCGAGGGATAATCTGTAGGATGCGGTCTTTGTTCTTAATGGAATATCATCAAAATGGTTTGGGCTTTTGGTTGAAAGAAGAAATCATTCCTATTTTCCCTCTTTTTTATTTTTTGTTTTTAAATAAAACAGTTGCTTGCATCTTTGAATGCTTCATTTTGCTGGCTTTATGCTGTGCTTTGTTACTGATTGTGTAGTGACCTCTGCCACCCCTAAAATCTTAATTTCTAATTCTCACCATTGGAAAGCAATAGACAGAGAAAGGTATGTGTGATTTTGCTTTTCTTTTCTCCTTTCTCAAGGGTGTTCAGGTCTTTAAGGAGGATTATGTTAGCATTCAGGCTAGGCTGAGCATCTCAACTCTCAGGTTGGGCAGCAGAGATGGAAATAGGATGAGCGGTCCTCAGGAGATGCCACTCTCCCTCTTCATCAGCTACACAGAGACTGGATCAGCTTCCAGCTATACCTTTTGGGTGATTAATGTCATGTGAGATAAATCCCCCCTTATGGTTTTGAAGCTTTTTCATTGTAACCTGAGGACAGTTCTTTATTTCTCAGTTCCTACTCAGTGACATGGTTCTCCAGACCTGGGATTTGGAGAGAAACACAGAATTTGTGCAGAGCAGGGTACAGTCCCCAGAGCAGAAAGTGCTACATATCTTTGCTGCAAGTAGTATAAAGAAGCATATGTGCTGTCTGAGAATACTAGTGTGTAATTGCATTATATGTTGGCCTTGGCCAGAAAGCTTGCGTAAGAAAAGCCCATCCCTGTGTTGCAGTGCACCTCTTTATGGCTGCCCTGATTTCACTGCACACAGTGCCATGCCAGGAGCAGATTTTTTTTAAAGCGACATGGACTAAAGGAACGCTCCAAAAAAGATGTCACCTCTGAAGCTTGCTTTTTTTTCAGAGTTGGTGTTTACAGAGCAGACTCAAAAGCTGGCAAAAGGGAGCAGTGGACTCCAGCATGAGGCAGAAGTGGTTGGAGGAGGAACCCGGTGAGATGGTTTTGTCGCTGAAGCCAACTCGTTGTGAAACCGCAGCCTGGGCTGAGCAGGACTTTCCTGCCTTCCTCCTGGCCTCGGCAGTACATTCCTGCCTCCACACCCCAGCTTTGACAACTGCTTTTCTCTGGCCAGGTCCCCTGGTTGGCTACCTGCATGGCAGCAAGGCCAGGGGAAGCTTGAGTCACTTTAGGTCCCTTTTTGGGGACAGCTTGTGATCAAGATTTGTGTAAAGCCGTTGTGAAACTTCACTCATCGTGCTGGGACTTGCCCTGTTATTGTCAATATGCAGTGGATGAAATCTGGCCCCAGCAATACCAACTTCAAACACTCAGTGATGGAGCTGGGCCAGGATCTCTCTTAGTACTGCAAGTTGTGTCACTGTTGATAGAAACCTTTTTTTTTTTTTTTTGGAAGGTGCTAGACTTTTACGTGACAATCTTGAATTTCCAATGTTAATTGTGTCACCTACAAGTTAAAGTGTGCTTCTTATCTGCTTTGTATTCTGCATATCCTGGCTTTTATATAACTGCGTGTTGCTGCATAAAGAATTGATGTAAATCTTTCATACAGGCTGTCTCCTGGATTGTGTGTGGGAGTGGGAAATTCTGCAAAACTCAAAAGTGCCTGTCCTGAACAAAGGTTGGGTTGCTTTGCTAGCAGGAGGCTAGCAAATCTTACAGTTGAAGTGAGGAGAAAAAATTGGAAACTCCAGAAAATTGGACACCCCCAACTACCTTGGATGGGCAAGAAAAGGGACAGCCCGGTCTTGTGGTGCCCAGGAGCAAAGCACAGGCTCAGCTGAGACTCCAGAGTTGTTTGTGCGTGTTGAAATGCTGGTTTGGATTAAGGGAGAAGGGAGTCTGAAGTGCAGCAGCTTTATTTGTGTACAACTTGCTTAGGAAATAAATACATTTTATTCATGAATGGGTATATGTACAAATAATCCCTTAGTTCATGGTCTCGCTAGCCGTGCGTGTAAGTGAAGCTTCTTAGAAGCTTCAAGTTCACTATGTTCTTGAGCATGCTAAATTTGGTCCATACTGTGCAGTGGTAAATGTGGGACCCCTGTGATTTTTGTAGGGCTGACATGGGTCTCAGATCTAGATAACTTGTTGTGTGACAAACCCGGCCGCTCCATATTTACTCTGCCTTGAGGCCATTTAATTACATTGACTTTCCTCCCTGTTTCACAGGGTGATAGATGTTTGACTAGCTTTCTGAGCTCTGCAACCTTTCCAAATGCTTCAATTTCTTTTTTTATCTAAGTTTTTTTAGTATACTAAACCCTTATGTATCTGGTCCCTGTCCTATTAGTACCCAATTTAAAATTTTTATCCGGTTGCTTATCAGTTCTGGTGCTTATTCCTTCTCCCTTCATCTCTCAGTGACCTCAGCCTACGTGGGCTGGTTCTTTGTACCTCTACCAGCATTTTGTTCTCTTCCAACATATGAATTAATCGTGCGGTGCTTCTCAGACTACCAGGTGTTTGAATGGGGTCTGTTCTGGAGAGTTAAACCAGCAATGATTTGAGACTGTTGCTCTGCGGCCTGCAGCCGGCCTTGCAGCCTGACCAGCCCCTGCCACGAACACCAGCACTTTTGCAGTCAAGCGGGCAGTTGGTTCGTTCAGCTGAAAGCAAGGAGTGTGTTTTCATGATATTTCATCAACAGGATGAAAAAGGTTCCCGATCTGAGCTTCTCTTCTGATCCCTTTGCTGGTTCCTGCCCCTGTTCCTCTCCCGCATCGGTTTGTGGGCAGTGAGTGAATGGCACCTGGCTGGGTTAACAAAGCTTGGTCCGGTTCATGTGATCCCTTTTACCTATTCTCCCCCAGTATAGTGGCAAAAGCACAGCTAGGTAGGTCTGAGAGGGTGATCTGGCACTTCTCAAATCTGGAATATTGCTAGAAAAATTACAGCTGCAGGCTGACAGGTTTCAGCCTGCAGTGTCAAAGTGTGGCCTGTGCTAAGTCACCAACCCATTGCTTTTTGTGGGCAGCAGCATTCTTTACTTATTAATACATCTTTCCTTTCCTTTCCTTTCCTTTCCTTTCCTTTCCTTTCCTTTCCTTTCCTTTCCTTTCCTTTCCTTTCCTTTCCTTTCCTTTCCTTTCCTTTCCTTTCCTTTCCTTTCCTTTCCTTTCCTTTCCTTTCCTTTCCTTTCCTTTCCTTTCCTTTCCTTTCCTTTCCTTTCCTTTCCTTTCCTTTCCTTTCCTTTCCTTTCCTTTCCTTTCCTTTCCTTTCCTTTCCTTTCCTTTCCTTTCCTTTCCTTTCCTTTCCTTTCCTTTCCTTTCCTTTCCTTTCCTTTCCTTTCCTTTCCTTTCCTTTCCTTTCCTTTCCTTTCCTTTCCTTTCCTTTCCTTTCCTTTCCTTTCCTTTCCTTTCCTTTCCTTCCCCGTAATTGGTATATTTTAGCATAGCAACAATTAATCTGAAACTTCTAACTTCTGGGAAAGTATAAGAAATAAGAACCGCTGTGTCTGAAACAGTGACTCTTTTTTTTTTTTTTTTTGTTATTTAAATGAACAGAAGTGACTGTAAAGCACTACAGCGGGGAGACCGTGGAAAACCCTCACTGACAGTAGCTCAGGTGGCTGCCCACCAGCAGCTTGTGGTGTGGACAACAGACTGGGACACCTCACATGCCCCTTTACGTGCTGGGTTTTCATGGTTTGTGAGTTACAAGCACAAAAGTTTCCCATCCATGAGAGGACTGAAGTGCATCAGCACTTTTCAGAGAGGGCCTCAGCGAGGAACTGGGCCTTTTTCTGAGGTTTTCTGTGAAGATGCAGCACACCGTCAAGATCTGAAGGCCTGGAGATCACCACAGCTGCATGAGTTGCTGGCCTTCAGGTTGCCTTTTAAATATCCCTAGATGGTGTTAGCCTGGGTGCCTGTGAGAAAGTGGAGGCAGTCAGGAAACCTTCAGGGACTTGTGGATGTGGAGCAGATGAATGGTGTCACACCTTATATTAACACTTGATAAAATAAAATTACCGTGTTTTTCTCTCTCTCCTCACCTTCTTTTTGTTCAGAGATGCGGTGGGATGGTGCTGGTGCCACTGCGATGGAGAGCGTGGTACAGGGTGAAGGTAGAGGACCTGGCTGTGTAATTGTGCTTTATGCACCCGTAAGAATATTTTGTTCTTTTCCTTTTTCTTTTGTACATGAGCTGAAATTGTACCTTGAAAAGCCAGTTGGGCTGACTTGGAGCCTGTGCACTTTGCAGGAGCAGGAGCAGCTCTCTGGCAAAGCCTTTCTTGACCTGTGAACTATGAGCATTATTTACAGAAAGTCCTCAGTGAGTTCTAGTGGTGGGGACAAACCCAGTTCTCAGCTACACATTTCTGAACTCCGCAGAAAGGATAAAGCCATTGGAAGTTCAAAACCTTGGAGCTTACCAATTTGGCAATTTGGCACAGGACAGAGGAGTAGGGAGGATTTAGCTTTTTTTTTTTTTTTTTTTTTTGTAAAAATGAAGGCAGCAAGAGATGTAAAATATGAGTTTGAGACTCAGAATGCTTTTTTAATTTACCTTGAAATTAAGCAAGCTGAATCTGGAAAGGAATTTAAGCATTAGTCTGTCCTGAATTATATTTGCAAAAGTGTAAGCCCTCTTTACTCCACTAATGGTCCTGAAGGAACAGCACGGACCTTAAAAAGTATGATTTCTTGTGCAATAGCAATTTCAGTCCTTCAATTCAGTGGAGATCAAGTTTAGCAGATATGCTAATAAATGTACCCAATATTGAAACCTTTGTAAGTATTAAAATACATTACTGCTGATAAACCTAGACATCTCTCCCTGAAGGTGCAGTGGGAGAGGTGGTAAATGTGCTCTTTATGCAGAGAAACATCTCTGAGAAGGTAAAAATCCTCTCCAAAACCAATAGAAATTAGAGATGAGGAGTCATCTGCCATCTGATCCAGGAGACCTGGCAGAGCAAAATGGTGAAGCTAGAGACCTTCATTTCTTCTCAGGATTTCTGATCATTTCTGCTTGAAAATACAATTCATAATTTCCATGACAGAATAATGCTGAGTTTCACTATTGTTTCCAATTCACACATAAAAACAGATAAATGGAAATTGTTGCCATCTACTAAAGCTTCAAAGGAAGTAGTTATGTTTAGTTAATTAGTTTTGCTGTTTAAATACCTGCAATTCATCCTGTTCTGGTTTATAGATTTAGTACAGAAACCATTAAGGGTACAGATAGCCTGGGGGGAGATATCTGCCCTGTAAACCCTTTTAGCTGATCTGTATTATGAATGTATGTGAAATGTCAGCTTTGTTCGAATGCAGGAATAAAGAATGCTTTTCTAACGTGTGCTCTCTTAATCTGGTGCTCTATCAGAGGTTTTGGCTTCACAAGCTGAAGTACAGTGAGGGTGAACAGGAAGCACTGTAGAAAAAAAAGGAACTGGAGCATGTTCTTTGCAAAATGTATGAGGTCGATGCCTGGAGAGTTTGGCGGTAAGGGTGTGCAATCAGACTAGCCTAGCGTTTTCTTCATTTGGTCTGTCTGCATCTGCGAAACGTTCTCTGAAGTGAGTCTTCATCCATATGCAAGAGGAGCCCGCTGATTCTCAGTTTTCCTTTTCTCTCTGCTTTCATATCTTCTGGGTCACCATCATTCGTGTTTTTTTTCTGGTTCCCTCTCTGACATGACGCCTAGTGCAGCGTCCTCATCACAGCAAGCCCTCATTGCTGCTTCAGCATGCAGGCGTGATCAGGCAGCCTCTGGAGCCTGGGCAAGTAGCTTGTGCAGATGCCTTGGAGATAGGATATTTTGTTTGTTTGTTTTGCTGATGTTTTTTTAAATGGTCAGAAGTTGAGGTGCTTAAAACACTTGCTATTTTAGCCCCACACTTTTAAGTCATGACTTTTCTTGCCATTTCTGTTCTGTATTTGCTTTGCACTAAATCTGTGCACTAAATCTGTGCCTGTACAAGGGAATACATCCTTTCAGTATTGGGTCTGCTACAAGCTAGCTAAGAAAGCTGTCCTCATATTCCTCACAGAGCAGTGGTATTTTCTGCTCATTTTCCCCCCAGTATCTCAGTTACTGAAGAAAATTTGGGAGAATATCTCTGTCAAAGCAGCATGTTACAAGGGCAGTATTAATTGAAGGCCAAAGTCATGCATACAGATGTTTGTGCATTTCTGTGTACCGTTTAACACCTTTGAAGCTAAGGAGTGTAAATTTGGCCCCTTTCAAAATCAGCAGTCACTTTCAAAGTTGTTGATTTTGATGACAGTAAAGCACATTGGTGTTCTCTGGTGGAAAATACAATCAAAAAATGAGGTCTGCAGAAGTTATTCCAGTGAAGCCTTGCATCCACTAGATGTTTAATAATTGATTCCTTCTTAAATTGCAAGGGAGCAAATATTATGATTCAGTTCAATTGGATCTTTAAAGTGATGAGTACTAATGTACTTTGTTTGCTGTAAGAGTGAATTTTTTTCAATTACATTCCTCTGAATCCACTAAGACTGTAGGACTTCAAAAATCAAACAGTGTATATGTGTTTTCTTGAATCTCAGTCAGGCGTTGGAACTTAATTCAAAGCCTTTTTAATGTGATAAAGTAGAAAGGATTATTTTCTTCAGGATTCTTTGGATGAAACTTCAGAAAAATAAATAAACATTTGGGCAACTTTATTCTTGCTGCATACCTGCAAACATAAGCAACGTACAGATTTGGATTTATGTATATACATTTTTAAAGTTTTTTTTGTTGTTGTTGTTTTTATTTGGATGGTTGGTAGACAAACATTTTAATTGGGAACAAAAACCTGAGTCCTATCTGACTTCACTGGTGATTAGGATTTGGTAGTTTTTTTCTCTTGTGGCCTTCTGATGTGCTTTTGGGAACATGACACTGAAATTCCCCAGCAGGTTTAGTGCTCTGAACTTCTAATGGAAAGACCTTGTGATACTCCTTCTTAGTTGTGTGGCTCTTACATTGAAGTAAGTTTTGAGTAGCTGGGCCTCTGTAAACTTCCTGTATTTACTCAAAGAACAGCTTTTTGGGGGAAGTAGCCCATCTGTCTATGAGGCTACTAAGGGTATGGATGTTTCAATCATCTTTATGGTGGCAAAAAGACTACTAATTGTGGGGCTGGTTTGATTCATTTTGTCAATACTTTTTCAGAAATTGAAGTAGCAAGGTAGACCAAGAGAAAAATATACTGCCTTCCAATAGTTTTTGATGCTGCTGAGAGATTCAAAGTGCTTTATAGACTCAGTCCAGCAGACAGACCAGAGACGTATTTTGTCTTGATCTCGTTACGGTGAAGGTATGAGATTACCTCTGAGAAAGGGAGAGCCGGAGGGAAAATTAGTCTTGAGGCTTACTCAGGCAGTCTTATCTCCAGCTGAGTCACTTATATTTGTCAGCATAGTGTTGCTGTAGGGATTTTTTTTGCACTCGTTAAAAATAAAGGCGAACCTCAGGGGGGTGCGGGAGTCTGGACAGTATCACATCGGGGTGTGGGAACAGCGTGGGCATCGGCCTCCTTGCGACATCCTGTTTCCCCAAGTTATCACAACAAGTCTGCACTCTTTTTCCAGCCTTGACTTCCTGAGTGGCTCCTCTCACCATGCCCTTCTGCCTTTAACTCTTCTTTCTCCTGCTTGGCTCGGGAGGACTTGAGTGCTGTGTGCCAGGCTGTCTCTGCTGCTGTGCCGTGTGGAGCTGGAGGATGGAGGTGGGGTGAGGAGAAGGACCTCACCCGGTGTGAATCCAGAACATGGTTCTGGGTCAGGCCCCCACCAAAGCATAGGTCCTTGTGGGAAGGGAGACCTCCTCCTGCTTTGTCTGCTCTTGGCATCATGTCCTTCAGCGGAGGCAGCAGCTGGTGAGCATCCCTGGGGAACGGGACTTATACTGTCCACTAAGCTGAAATTTAGGGAGAAAAGTATTAAAATATGCATGAGGTTACAAGGTGCTCCTTCCCTTTGTGTCTCCCTCGTCCAGGTAGTCTGCCACTGCGTTTCGTCCCCACCATGGACCAACTGCCATGGGTTTGTTTGCAGCCCTTCTTAAGCCCAGGAATACCCCAAACTGTGTCTGTGACATCACGTGGCAAGCAAATGTATTATGTGGAAAAAGATGTCTTTTTTTTTTTAAGCCTACTAGCTGATAATTTCACAGCGTGCTCATTAGTTCTCTGGTAGGAGAAATAATGACTGCTCATTGTTTTCTGTCCTATCATCAAATCATTTCTGTACCTATCATCAAACATTTTTTAACGTACTATATTTAATCTCCTGCTACGTCTGGGAGCTGGTACACACAGGAATCCCTTTTATGTTTCTCAGTGCCTTTTCTTGTTTTTCCAAATCCTTCTTCGGATAGGGTGACCAGCAGTGAACGCAGTTTTGGAGATGTGAGCATACTATCAATGTATTTCTCTCTTTCACAGTCCATGAGTGCTGAGCTGATGTTCTCGGAGCCCTTTCCACTATCAAACGTAGGTTTCTTCGCTGAATTGTCACAGCTCATGTTAATCTCATCACTAATCCCTTGTGGGACTATCTTGATAGCCGTCCAGATTGGGTTGAAATAACCTTAAAAGACTTTTTGTCCAGCATCAGGCTGCGAGGCAGATAACATCTCCACAAAGAGCTACAACATCAGAGGCTTCGGCGGAGAGAAAGCAGCGGGGGGGATTAAGTGTCAAAGCGTGCCTGAGTGAATTTGTGCTGTGAAGAACTACTGACGGCTCAGTTTAATAGAAGCATGAGAAAGAATACATTTTTTTTTCACTTCAACCGTGGAATAACTTCAGTGGCCGTGGCGTAAGACACACGGGGAGGGTTTTAGTAGTCTTCTGTGCCTCTTTGATTTACTTCTGTCGGTGACTGCCCCACTCAGCCCTTCTGTCTCTTACCAAATCCTTAAATCTTGACACAGCCCCATACCCTGTTGATGTGGCAGCGCATTTGTCCGTCAGCTATGTTAGGTCACTACATCTAAATCACACTGGGAAAAAACTTGCTTTTGAATTCAGTGGATGACAGGGCACAATTTCACCCTCTGTGTCTGAATTTCACGGGAGATAAGGATGAAGTTGCAATGATCTAAAACGAGGTAAAGTGAAATCCTTCAGCAGACAGCACTTCTTGGAAGCACGGCATGGCTTTCAGTGCTCCAGCACCTGGAGAAGTGGTTGCATCTCCAGCAGCTTCCAGGGCTTTCAGTCAGCTGCGGCAAGCTGAGAAGATGCAGATTTTTCCCTGAAGCTTTGCTCTGTGTCCACTCTTCACCGTGATGGCCACAGCCACCCCTCGGCAGCTTGTGATGGGAACAGAGACCTGGAGCAAGTTTTTCTCAGTTTTTTTCTCTGTGTTCCCTCCACGAGGTATGGGCAGCATTTTGCCAGCAGTGTCCCAGGTGGTGAGGGCTGCTGGTTGCTTTAGCTGTCTGATTGATTTCCGTTGTAGCCCAGAGTTCAGTGACTTTAAGGTGGTTTGCTTCATGGTTCAGTTTTGAATGTAATTGCTTGATCTAACTGGAGGGATGAGAGAGAGCTGCACGGCCAGGAGTTAAAAGGAGGAGCAGGGTCACCGCTGTAGAGGTGAGGTGTGTGCTGAGGCTGGTTGCTTGAAGCTGCTCTTTGTGTAATTTAATTTTTATTTTTTAATTATTTTAAATTAACTTTTTTTTTTTTTTTGAAAATGCAGAATTAAAATAGGCTTTACCAAAAATGGCATTGTATGCTTTTTGCAGAAGTTTTAAGGAAACTCAACTTCTGCAGTGGAGGTTGTTGCTGGCTTAAAAGCCGTACATTAATCAGATGCTGAGAGCTTGTTACGTTTAGGGTGGCTGCACTATATAAAACCCTGCTTTTCCATTTGTAATTGGGTCCTCATTCCCATCCAAGCAAAGAATACCACAAGCCATGAATTTAAAAAATTAGAAATGAGGCTATTTATCCTATGTTTATCTTCTTACAACCAGAAACGTGCCAAATGTAATGTCACAGTAAGTAGTTGCATGTCAATGCATTTTGATAATGCAATTCTCACTGTCAGATAACTTTCTTTAAGAAATAACTTGAAAGAAAAAGAAATGCAAATAGGATACAACCATGATGAACATTGAAATCAAGGCTTTCTGTCTGTGGACTTAAATCACGATAAACATCACAGAGTAGCTTTTATATAAATTAAAATTATCTACCCCTGTGGAGAGGGGCTTTAAGGATCTGTTAGGAAGTGACTGGGAAGGTGGTAGTGCCGTCAGGCCTGGAACAAGGAAGATGAAATCTGAAAGGTGCCTGAGCATCCATGCTTGCCAGCAGCGCCAATTTGCTTTGCAGCCTTATAATATACAGGTAAGGCAGTCGCGGAGTGGGGGTAGCTGGAGTTTTGGAAGAGAAAATACATGTCATTTTTCAGTCCAGCTTCCTTAGTTGCACCAGCACCTGTGGTGATCTCTCCCTGTCCTCTCAGGCAGTCGAATCTTGTAATCTGCTGGTTATTAAACAAACTGTGTTATTTATTTCTAAACTCTCACTGCCGTGTAGTGGTTTGGTTTTGTTGTTTAATGACATCCCTTAGTTAATGAGTTAGCCCTGTGGAGAGAGTCACCAGCTTACTGCTGCCTGGCTTCTCTCCCTGTTTGTTAGAGCGCCTTGACCTGTTTGTATTAAGGTACGTGCCTGAAAAAACAGCGGAGGTTGGGGTGCTGGCATCCCAATACAGGCAGGAGGAGTGTCCCTTCCTCAAAGCATCCGTAGTCTAAATAAACAAGATCAAGGGAGGGAGAGGAAGAAGGAACACAGTGTGTGCGCATGTGTGAAGCAGCATGTCCTAACGTTGTGTTAGCTCCATAACAATTTATATTTTTTTAACCCTCATTTTATGGCTTTACCCTTGAAGCAGCAGACTGCAGCACCTCTCCCCTTGCAGTGTCTGGGACTTGGCAGAAGAACCAGGTGCTTCCTTTTCTGTTCAAGGCACGTGGGTCCTTTACTGGGCAGACCAAATGCTGGTGGTGGTGGAATTATCCCTGGGGGTTTTTCTCCTTTTCCCTTTTTAGTGATTACATAGCAATAGTTTGAAAATTGCCTCTCCTGAAAGCGGACCTTTTTCTTGTAAAAATGCTGAAGAGAGAAACTTGTAAGTAAGCTCTCAAATCCCTGCTCCCAGAACTTTATGCAATTGCAGCAGGTAAATACACTCTTCAAATGCACTCTTGAGCACTGAAAAAGGAAAATACTCGCAGCTCTATTGCACTTCGATTTCTCTCCACTTTAATCCATCTAACCTCGCTTCTACTCAAAACTCAATTTGTTTTTATTTCAGTGTAATCTTACAGTGCTGGTAACCATGGCTGTTTTGGGAGGGTCCCTCAAAAAAGAATTGTGGGTGTTGGGAGGAGGGTTCATTGCCCCGACCTCTTTTCCAGGAGACTTGCAAGGGTGAATGCAGAGTCTGGGTCAGTGGAAGACTTGGACTAAAAGGTCCTTGGGTACCTACGCTGACAAACTGCTAATTTGACAGTCCCAGAAGGTGAAAACTTTTACCCCCAAGAAATGGTACGTTATTATGGTACCGTCTTTAGACTTTTCCTTTAATGCACTGCAGACCTCCCGTGCCCTAACCCGAAATGTCTCCCCTGCTCACTTCTTGGAGCACCAGCAACCTTGAGAGCGTTTGAAGGTTTGGTCGTAAAATTAAGAATACAAAATAAAGCCTTCCGGTGGTGTTTGAAATTCAGTCTGTGTCAGTAATGACTGAATCTTGTTATCTGATGGTTGTTCAGTGACCTTCACAAAATGAACAGCTCGTTTGGTTTCCTTGTAATTCTCCGTGGATTAATACCTCCATTGCAGGAGCTGCGCATTTATGAAACTTTTCTGATTGTCTCAAGGTATGTGGGGATGTGTTTTGGTTTTCTCTTTCCTCCCTGAGGGATTTTACCTACTCTGTACGTCTGGAGGGAAATGAGCTTTGAACCAGCTTTTAGGAATGGCCACTCCATACATGCTGAGTCGTAGTGAAGGCTTGCCAGAGTGCTGGCTAAATTAGTGGGAAACAGCAAGTACTTATTAAAGATGGGACAGCTAATGCAAAAATATCATCCTGCTGAGCACAGGAGGGGTGCAGGACAGTACCAAAAAAACAAGTCTTAGTGTAAGGAGAATTTAATTAAAGTTACGTTCAAATACGCTGCACTGGCACTGAGGCAGCTCAGGGGGCAGTGTCAGATGGAAAGTAGCAAGAGGACTTTTTTTTTCTTCTTCTTTTTGATCAGACCACATTGAATATTTGATTATGGTGCCCTTTTCCTGCTGGTTGCAGGCATACAGCTTTTTTTCCTATCTTTTATAACCCAGGAGGCAGCCAGATGTGGGGTTCCTCTTCCAGCTCTGCTTGCAGCCTGTTTGCTGCCTGCACCAGCTCCCCGCTCACAGACTTCTTGCTGGGTTATTCAGAGCACAGAAAATCCCTGTTGTCGAAGCGTAACAGGTTATGTAAGGATTTTGAAAGTACACCCTCTAGCATTTAAAGTCTTTCAAGTGTTTAAAAAAAAATTACAGGCTTGCTGGGTTTTTCTGCCAGGGCCTTTCATGTACAAAAAGGTAGGATCCCTGGTAACATTATGTTCTGCTCTCCCAAAACGTGAGTGGCCACGCACTTTCTGCTGCGTTGATCAGTGGTTTCATATGAAAAAACAGAGCAGCCCCATTAGTTACTGGGTAACTTCGGCATGAACCTGTGATCATACTTAGATCTGCAATGGATTGACAGATCACAGGCTTTTTAGAATTCTTTATTGAGAGAGAACCAGAGACATAAAAATTAATAAGATAATTTTTTATTTTTTTTTTCTTTTGCCCATAAAGTTCAGTAGGAAGTTTTCTACCTGGGTATAGAATTTAAAATGTAGTTTAATTCCGCCTTGCGGCCCAAGAACTGCATGTTGTGTTTCCAGCTGAGAGACACAAGTTTATGAACAGATAGACTACTTTAGTACCACCTGCCAATAATAATAATAATAATAATAAAGCCCTTCAAAACTGCTTTAGTCATTTGATTACCTGCTGTGTATTTTATGTTTTATTCATTTCTTATGCATGGTCTTCCTCTCTCAAGTAGCAGGTGATTCTCCTCACGCCTTGGCTGCAAATTAAACTGCCTTGGATTCTGGGGACTTCTGTCACTGTTTCATGTATAGTCCTAAGGGTTTTTCTATGAGGCAGTAGTAGCAAGAGAGTATCAAGCTATCTGTCAAAATCAGTTCCTGCAGGCTGCAATACAAGCATCATTTTGTCGACAATACGAAGCCAGATGGGTATGATGAACAATAATCAGGCAGTCAAAGTGTCTGTGGTGGCCATAGATTTTCAAAATCACAGCTGTGCCCTGCAGATTTCTGGGTCCTAGTGGATGACAAAATGGAGTCCTTAATGTGACTGAGGGACAAAGAAATCCAGGAGTCGTGTCCTGCATGGAGGTTGCGTTTTGCCTGTATTACTTAGGCATGCTTGTTACTCCCTCCTTCTTGCTTTTCTGTTCATGATAATGAGATGTAGATTCAGAGAGAAGTTTTTCTTAAATAGATTGTTTCTGGCAATTTAGTGCTGATAAAATCCAGCACTTTTGTCATATCGCATAACAGTTGCTGTAGGTCTACCATAACCTTTTTGTACTGTGGGTAACTCAACAATCTAAGATCCCAAGGTGATTTTTTCTAAGGATTAAAACAGCAAGTCCCAAATCCATGGTTTCTGTTCTCCCACAGTCTTGTCTTGTGAATTATTCAGATGACCTCCTTGTAATCCACTTTGTCCATCTGCCTTGAGATGAGGGAAAATTCGTCAAGATTATTGTAATGAAGTTTGATATCATGAAGAACGATCCAAGAGATCCCAAGATCTAGACCACCAAAAGCCAACGTTTGACATGTTTTCCATCCTAAAGGATGTTTTGCCATTCACATTTGCTTTATATCAAAAACTTGGAAGTTTTCTGGAAAACTTTCATGTCTCATCTGCACGTGTTTTAAGGAAGACGTTCAGTATGTCTGTTTATTCATCAGTTATTCATTAAATTACAACATCCTTATGTCGTTATGAAATGGAGGCTGTGGCCACCACTGAGCTGCCAGAATAACCTGATCAGACTGAACTGAGTAAGTACTGGACAGAAGGCTTTTGGTTTTGATTTTTTGTTTGATAAATGAGTGTAGTTGTCATATTTGCTTCGGCAGTATGACTCAGCTGGCTGATCTGTTTAAAGTTTATTCTAATAATGACTGGCTAGTCTGGCTGTTATCTGTAGCAGAGACAAGTGAAAGAAGAAACAAACAAACAAAAAAACCCTGTCATGTACAACCTAAATGTATGATACAAAACTTGTATTAAACCCTCCTGGTGGAAATGAGGAAAAGAACAAACTTTCTACATCTGATTTATACAAACTGGTACCTATACTTTAGATATCTAATGTCTTCTTGCTTTGTGAAATAGCTTTCAATGTTGTCTTTCTTCTTTTTGTCTTTATTGCATTGAAGACAAAGTCTTTTAACTTTTTGAGGAAGTAGAATTGTCAACTGACCTCGTCTTGAGATAAAAATACATTTGCATCTTTTACTTGGGTCAGCATTACATTAGAAATTACCAGCAATCTGTAGACCTTCTGATATCCAGGAAACACTTGGCTTGCAGCCTGAATAATTCAAGAAAACTTTTGAAAATGTTCAGACCAACTGAAACACTTTTTTTATCTGTTGTGCTGTTGAACAGAGTTTGCTTTCCTGTTAAATTTGGCTTTTTAAAAAAAGAAATAGTTCTGCACATGAAAGGAGAAACATCAGGGACAAATGTAATGACACAAACAATGCAAAAGTATTTCCATTGCGTCTGTTAGTTCTTTGCATAATCTTTTCTTTGGTAAATCTTATCTAACCAATGGTATCCAGGCAACATGTTTTGAGTCTTTAATCTTCAAAATCCACAGCGTGTGAAACTTGAAAATTCCCTGAAGTGTGGATTAGTGGTAGGATTTGGTACAAACACAAACAAAGCCCACGCTCCTCACAGCACTGACCCTAGCTGGGAATCCCAAGTTGGAGCAATGGTCAAAAGATGAAATATCCAAATTGGCTATGGGAAAAGTGGGAATGACCACGTGCATGTGGTTCCTGGCTTTCCTTACCAGGTGGTGCAGACAGACCTCACTCCAATCCTTTTTCTTTTCCCAGTTCTACTTTCTGTGCTGAGGAGTTGGGGTTTGCAAACACCTGCAGGTCTTAAGGCATCAAATTGCCTATAGTTGATATATATATTTTTTTAATTTTGCAAGTTGGAACAAGGAAAATTCCAATTAAATATAAGGCAGAAAATCTTCAGAATGTGGGGTCAAGCAATGGGACAAATTGCCCGGAGAGTCTGTGTAATTGCCATCCCTGGAGGAATTCAAAACTTGTCCGGACAAGGTCTTGAGCAGCTGGCTCCAACTTTGAAGTTGGCTCTACTCTGAGCAGGGGGCTGGACCAGACAACCTCTGGAGGTCCCTTCCAACCTACGGTCTTGTGACACTTTGCTCAATGATTAATTAAGATCTTCTGAAGGCTGTCTAAATGAGTCCAGGATAAGGAAGGTAAATGTAGATTCTTTGGATGAATTTATCCTTATTTTTATAAAAAGCCAAGCATCTTACTACCAGTCAGAGAAGACAGTTCTGAATAGGTGTGAGACATGAAGAAGATGGTCATGGCAGAAATTGGTAAAAGGCAAAGTTTTGCTTTTGGAAATCTTTCGTTAACTATGTAATAGTGCAAATAGTGTACAGATGGGGAAAGAGACTTACTATCTTCCTAAAGGAACTTGTATTTGCTGGTTTTATTTTTATTTTTTTCTTGGTAATTGAAGTGTTTTTTTTTTTTAAACTGTATTCTGTATGTCCAGAACTTTCTTAAGGTCTCTGATTTTTGTAAGCAAACCCATGCCTGGCAGCAGCCTGCCTATTGTATGTGCTAGCAAAGCCTGTATCAAAGGATATTTGAAGTCTCTAATCTTGTAAAGAAGTAGTTTACAAATGCATGCCTGAGGATTTCTGCATAAACCGGCAGTGTTTCCCTGCAGACTTGTTTGCTAGTGAAAGCTCAGCTGAGTTCTTCTTTTAGCTCAGGCTACTACAAGGTGCTTCATATTAAAAACATATATGGATATTTTGTGACTGTTTCTGGGATTACTGATTTTGTGTCCATCTACATGAGGTTCATGTATTGCCTTTGCGTAGATTCAGGATGATTTTCTTAATCCAGAGTATTTAAGAAAGGAGCCAAAGTCAGGTTATATTGAAGCTATAGCTTCTAATACCTCTTGCAAAAGTAACACCTACTTTCTTCCACTTGGAAAAAGTGTTTGTCTTCTCTGCTAACTCTGGGACTAATTTTCCTGCTCTCTTACACCCCTAAAACTGAGGAGTGGGCAAAATTTGGTCATCTGCTGACAGATCAGTAGCCAAATGACAAACCAATAAACAAAGATAGGTCGAATGACCGCAGTAATTTGCTGTGTAAGTCTGGGTGGCTGTAGGAGTTAGAACAAGGTGGGAGGGAACCCAGGAGCAAGGCACAGACTGCCCATAACCAGCTGCTAATAGCTGCTGTGAAAATAAACGTTATCTCTATAAAATCACATTGCATCCGTGAGCAGCAAGGCTAAACAAAATGGAGATGATGAAGTAAATTGGGTTCAACCTCAGCAGCCCCACCGCGTCCTCATAGCTAACACTTTGTCAGCTCTGCTGTTGTCAGCAGGGCTTTTGGACAGCGCCGGGAAGGGGTATATGTTTTGATTTAGCCAAGGCATGTAGCTCTCTGTTGGAGATTAACTGTGATCTTGTTTCTGTTGTAACCAAGAGACCGTCTCAATAGAAGGGCTGTCTGAGCACAGAGTGGATTTGCTTCATTGTTAGAACAACTTTTGGCCCCTGAGTCTCTCCCGTGCAGCTACTAAAAAATTCCTTGGAGCTTTACATTTCTAACCATTATTTTTACCCATCCTTGACTGAAATTGTGATGGAGACATCAGCGTCCTCTTTTTAATGCCAGGAAATAAAAAAGGTTTTCTGTGCAAACTAAAGTATGCTGTGGTCAGCTTAGGCATGTTGTGGGGTATAGGGCTGGATAATCTTGGAAATTATTTTGGTTTGATTTATTTTATTTATTATTTATTTGGTTTGATTAAACATAAATTTCCTATATATTCTTCCTGTAACTTAATTTTTTTTTTGTTTATTGGACACCCATCTGTAGCTCTGACTTCTGAAAAGTGAAGTTCTGTGCCCTCCCTTTCTACATACACATTTTAGCATTGAAAATTGAAGAACCTTACAGTAACTATTGGTTGACAATCAAGATGAATGTGACCTGCCCACAAAAACAACTCCTGAACGACCTTAACTCATAGCTTTAACTTCTAACTTGAGCCTTGAAATTGTGCATGTGGGACTGGAAAACGTTTCTGCAATGCAAGCCTGGGCAATTAATGTGATGAAAGCCTTGGGCATAGGTGCCAGTTGTCTAATGTAGCTGTTTGGAACAAGCCTCCCATGTGGACACTTCAATTTTTCAGAGGGAAAGTGAGTTGACTTTGGTTTGTGGGTACAAGTCATTATGCTTGAGTACCAATTTAGAGTAAATTCTGGATTAATTTTGTTCCAGACTAGTGCTTGAAGTAGAGAAAATTAATTTATAAAGCTGAAGTATTTTTGAATAGGGAATGCAACCATTTAGTTTCTCCTGTCCAGTTAAAACTAATTATTGTCATTTTACCATTAAGAAATAGAATAAGGTGATAGCTGATTCGGTGATAGAGGAGGGTTTGAGTACAGTTCAGGTTTTAGTTGTAGAAGTAAAGTCTCTTTATGCTTTTAAACAGAAGAAAATGCCAATTAAAACGCAGGCTATACTATCTAATTCCTGTTAACTTTTTATCATTATTATTTTATAGTTAGATTGTGGTTTTAAGTCTTTGCTGAGGAGAATCCTCACTGTTTAGTCCAAATGCATAAGTTCTTTGGTTTCGACAGTGAACCTCTTTGCAATAAACTAAATTAATATATTAAATAAATTGGTGGCAAACAATAAACTAACTTGGTAAATTTTGCAGAACTGTGTTTGACTACACTGTGTTTTGACAGCCCAGTCTTTAGTTTTATTTCTTGGTAATTTTGTTAGGAAGTATCACTGAGCAAAGCTGTGGAGTGAAGGCAGTGAGACTCACCAAGTCCAGCACCCACCCCTGGACCATAGCAGTTGGGTTCTGCCTGTTCAGCTCTCAGATTATCATGGGTAAACAGTGCGTTGTTGGTACCTCCCTTGTGATCTTTGATTTGTGAATACAAAAAGCAGAATATTTGAAAACACTCAGGCTTCCAGGAGAGATTTCCAAGGAAGGGAAGGCCTTGCTCTACCGGATGTGTGTGTCATGGTGGTTCCTAGACACCTGTTGAGTGGTGTAGTATATTTGCTTGGTGATAGAGATATAGCATTATGTAATTCTGTATGAAAAAGGAAAATATGTAGTTTATACTTTGATGCTTATAATCTTTAAAATTTATCTCTCTGTTTAGTTTTGCCTCACACAGGTAGTTACATTAACAGGTTATTCAATTTCACACCTGCTGAGAGAAATAAGAGTAAGTCTGTCTGTTTTTTTTTATCATCCATCCTTCATCATTTGTGCAAGATGTACCATCAAAGAAAAAAAACTTGCTCAGTTGAAACCTTGGGTGTCTTTGTCCTGTCTCTGCCTATACAAACTCCACGCTGGAAACAGCATAATCCGCATCTTTGATTTGGAATAGGTTTAGGGAGGGATGGGAAAATGAGGGAGGGTTCAGTTTTCTTTTTTTAAGATCCACTAACTGGGATTTGCAAAACATAATGAACTGCCTTGCCATCTCAGATTATGCTTTGCACTCAAAAGAATAACGCATTTGCATAGATTTGGGTATGGTAATGTAACAAAAAAATAAAAAAACACCAACAAAACACACCTATGGAAACTTCAGCATTTAATTTACTCTTACTTTCCTGTCTCCCAAGTCTGTGCAGCACTACTTCAGCCTTTACAAATTGTAATTGACTGATATGACCTTGGATTTTAAATACTGGATTTGATGCAAAATCAAATGCAGGTTGCTCAGGTCGCTCGGTCTTCTGGGTGCAGTTCATCCCTCTGAACTTTAGCTAAGTGCTTGACAGCTAGCTGAGACAAGATAGCGACTTCCCTGTTGTTAACAGAGAAAAAGAGAAAAACTGGCAGCTCCAAAAGCAGATTTCTTCCCACTTTACAAAAACTGCTGGATGAATTACCCTCCTGAGAGGTCAGTTTATCCCTGTGAACTATGGAGATTGCCAGTTTCTAAGCTAGTCATTTAAACTGAGTGGATCTTTCCCTTTATGCTACATTGTTGGCTGTTCTCTTCACTTTAGATTTTAAGTTGTGTTAGATCACATTAAAGGCCTCCTTCTCCCCCTACACTCCTCCTGGACTTCTCATTTTTATCCATTTGATTTTGCCAACATGGTCTCTGGGGGAATAGCAACAGCATGTGTCTACCAAAGGCTAACTGTGCCAAAGCAACGGAGACAATTAAATCATCTCCTGAAGTCTCAGGAACTCAGCCAGTGCCTGGTTTCTGTTCTGCAAGAAGGCTTTCTTGTCTATTTGGCCTTAAAAAAAACCATGTCACCATGCTTGGTTAAACGTGGCGATTGATGATGGTGGTGACTTTAATCCTGTGCTATGGTAGGGCCAGCTGCTGGACTGGCTGTTTGTCACCCTGCTATAGCTATGCCTCTGAACTGGAGGGCATTTGTAGGCCGAAGGGGTTTTACAGCTCTTCGGGTCTCAGTTATCTTCTCAGCTTCCATCAAGGGCTCCATCTGGCCCAGTCTGCAGCACTGCTAAGTAGGGATGACTCTTTGTTTTTGAGTACTTCTGGCAAGGACTTGACACAGGCTGAAAACCGCCACATGCTTTACACAAGGCAGTCACTTTCCATTGCGAGGGGGCAGGTTCCTACTCAAACTCTAATCTGTGGCTTGGGCTCTCTCCACTAATTCTTTGAGGAATCCAATGTTCTGGGTTTTTGTTGTTTTGTTTTGTTTTGTTTTACTATTCTTGTAATTGGGCTTCCTGGTTATTTGTAAGAAAAACGAAGTCTGACAGCCTCAGAATTAATGGAGACTAGTTTCCAGAGAATCTTGTTTTGTGCTTGATTGACTTCTTAATCTAATTAATCAACCAGAAATATTATAAGACTGCAGTGGGAACTCATGCCTTGTAAACATCAGAGAGACCAGAGGCAAGAGCAACATTCATAATGTCCTAGTGCAGCAAAAGTTTTGCTGAGCTTTTACACCTCCTTACCAAAGACTCTGCACAGGGGAGAAAGTATTTCATACCATTTCCCTTCTGTAGAGCTTCTGGTGCCTAAGGAGGGCTTGCCTTATGTTATATCCTTTAACAGGTCTGTCTACCCTGGTGCGTTGGAGAGTTTATTTGCCAGTCTGTCAACATTGATAAAAGTTGATCAGCAATCTCCGTTATTAGGAGGGGGCTGATACAGTGTGACTGCACAAACCCTCCTAGCACACAATACCAGCTGAAATAAAGAGAAATTTCCTGCCCCAGACCTTTCTTGCTGTGCAATGACTGCTTTTTCTTGGTGCTTTTTCTTGCTCTCTTTGACAAGGAGCAGGGTGCCCAGTGGCTGTCCTGTATCTGCCCTCTGCCACGTCAGCAGACCTAGTGTTTATGAACAGGATAGTCCAGAAATGAAAGAGGAGAGAAGACCATGGTGAGTTCAGCATCACACAGTGTAGCCACATGCGTAGCTGCTACCTGACGGAATGGGGACCAGGCAGTTGTTGCTGCCAGGGTGCACTTTGCCAGGATATGAAGGTTTCCAGCTTCTTTGTTATCACTGCTATAGCATCTCACCTGGTTTCTGCTTGTGAGACAAAACTCACAACTTCTTGCAAAAGTAGGTGGTTTTAGGGGATTTATTCAATCCTCCTACTGGCAACTATTCTCCCAAGAGAGTATATTATAAGAAATACTACAGCTTCTCCTTCAGTTCTTACCCCAGGCTTGGAAATCATTGTCAGCAGCACCTTGTGTCTTAGTTAGACTTTTTTTAACTTTGACAGGATTTTGTGTTGTACAACTAAGACTTTTCAGTGTGCTGAGTATCCAAGGCATGACTCAATTTCAGTAATGATTTTAGAGCAATACCTGAGTTGCCTCACATGATTCAGTGTTTCAGTTGTGTCAGTTCATAAGACTTGTCTCCAGCTACAGTTACAATTTCCCTTTTGCTGTCACTGTCACAAATGGCATATCAAACTGTCTTGCCTTTAACTCTTAAAATTAAATCAGCTGGCAGATATAAAACTGAGCAGAGGTTAGTGCTTGTTTGTACATGGTATATGAATTTGTTCTTACTAGCTGGCTGAAGCGGAGTGACTTTGATTTCCAAGCTGTGATTCCCACCATCTCACAAGATTTACCCTGATGTAGTCAATGAAGTAGAAGCACTATCCAGTGAGGCAAGGGTTAAAAGACATTGATGCTGAGCTTAAAAAAAGCCTTTGTGTTATGCTGTGACTTCACTTCATGCAGTTTGTCATGACTTCCTCCTTTACTGTAAATCATACTTCAAGTGACCGTATAGGTTTGTGCATCTTTCTTTTTAGTAAAAACAAGTTACAACACTTTTTCTGGTTTAAACCTGGTGGCATTGTTTTAAAACTACATAGCATGTTTTATTTTTTATTTTTTTCAATCTGTATGTTTTCATGGAAAATACAAGTGCAGGTTAGGAATGAATCCCAAAATGTTCCTAAAAGTCTACAGCTCTATCTGAATTGTAAGCACAGAGTTGGTATTACTTTGAATATTGGATAAAGATTCCTTGACAAAGTATTGGGAGTAATACATATATACTTCTTTGAGCTGTCTATAGCAGTTAACACACATGGAAAATGAGAATTAAAGTATATGCCTTAGCACTGCGGCAGTTTTCTGCTTCACTTCATTCAGTTACTAGAAAGAAACAAAATAGTTAGCATGCTAGGTTATGGGAAGGGAAGAACTCCAGGCATTTCCTAAAACCTGGAAATTTCTAACTTTCCACAGCGATAAAATGTTGCACATATCAGCATACCCTGTATAGGATATGCTTCATTTCTAATCTCATAAACGGACAATAACTTTTCAGATGGAGATAAAGGTCTCACTTTTCAAGATAGGGAATGAAATCTTGTCTGCACTATCTCATAGTGTGCCATGGTTCTGTAGCTTTCTTAATTTAATGTTTGCTTTGCTGTGTGTGTTGGAGCACACAGTGTAGCATAGAGGTTGTGTTTCTCATCTTCAAGAACCTACAGTTAGAAATAGCTTATTCCTAAAAGGATGTGCATTTACAAGAAAGAGCTATTTTTATATAGACTTTTCAATTTTTTGATCTGGTTATTCTCAGGGTAAAAGCAGAATAACATGCTTTATAGGGTTGAGATTTCAGGTTTATAAACTGCCTGATCTTTAAATATTATGGATATATCTGTTAATTTTGATGATGAGTAGAAATACACATGCAGGAATATGCTGGCAGAATTTTCTAGTGGAATTTTTCTTTAACACATTGAGAAGAAGCCATCTAAACCTTTTCTGCTGCAAAATATTAGGAACCTCTGTGTGCCTACCATTCTTTTCTAAGAGAAATAGTTTTTGTCATTAATATTGTAAAGAATTCAAATATTTGTTTTTTCCTCATTGAGTCAAACCCATAAAAATCTCACAAAACTCCTCCAGCTGTCATTCACCTCTCCCACTGCTTCCTCCAAATTTACTTTCATAAGACTTAGGCAGGAATTTGTTCTGTTTTATCAGGTTCATTGACCGTAGTGGGACTTGGACCCATTCACCAGGAGCAAACGTTATCCTCTGATATTTATCACAGGAAGATTGGCTAATCTAAAATTTACAGTCTAAATTTTGTGATGGGCCATCTGTCAGTTGACTTTATGATGCAGAAATTGAAATTTAATGTCATACTATTGTAGCTCCTGCTTGTTCTTGTATATTTTTATTTTACTCAGCTACCAGGGATACAGGTAGTATCCCATAGAAATGCTCAGGGAGGGGCATGAAGGAAACTGGCTGGGAATAAGTGTCAGTCTTCATATTACCTGTGTTAGAGGCCAGATCATACCGTATTTGTTATGCTGGAGGAAAAGCTTGGTATGAGGATTGTCTTCAGAGACTCTGCTGAGTTTGTTGTCCAGTGCACTGCAACTGAATCAGGACTCCCAGTCTCTGTTTCCAAGGAGGTGGAAATATTGTGTGAGCCTTGAGGTGTGTTTTCCTTCCTCCCGTCTCTCCAGTTTTTGGCAGGGGTTGATTGGACTACTGTAGTGCTAGTATGGGTCACGTCTAGGTTTAATGTAACCCAAAAAAAGACACGTTTTCTTCATCCCAGCAAACATGAGGTTCATATCACTGCAGTGCTGGGCAATGCAGAAACAAGCCAGAAGAGACAGAGCCTTGCTTGAAGAGATCAGAATTGAAAGATGAGATGTGACAAGTGTGTGTAACTGTTGATCGGAATAAAATAGGGATGAAAGGTGAGAGTAATAGTGAAAGAAAATGAGTGAGCAATTACATGGACTTAGTCCTGTGGAATTACTCAGCCTTGACCTACTTAATTGGTTGATCAGAGGAAACAAATCAGAAAGTAATAAAACAGAGTTAATCTCTGCTCTTCCCCTCCTTAGCTATTATCAGGTATGAAGCCTTGTAGGTTTTGCAGCAGAAGCAGAGCAAAAGCACAAAGGGGTGCACTTAAAAAGGAATATAGTCAGGGTGTCACAGGCAGAGGCCAGTACGAAAAAATCATTTAAATCAAATGCTTGTTTGAGGCTGCTGAAGAACCGTAGAGTAGTAAACAATGCACTGTAGGAAAATAAATAGGAAAAAAATCAATGTTTGTATTTCTGATCTGATATTTCTGTATCTGATAAATGACTGCAATAGGCAGCATTAATGAACGTGCTATTTCTGTGTAAATAGTCTGGGCTTTTTGCTGTCCATGTCCAGCATGCTGATTAAGAAGGCATGAGGGCACCTGGAACACTGGGCGTGTGGGTGCAAACACCATGTCCTCCCACATGAGGAACAGCTATTAAGTTTAAAGAAAAGCAGTCGTGCATCTAAATGGGATCTCCCACTTGAAAGGAGTGTGCTCTTCATCACAATATGGGTTCAGATGGTTCAGTTTGTTCAGCTGTAATTACAGTGGTGGTTTGTTCTAGAGGGGCCGTGGGGCCTGGCGGGCAGGAGGGGACCCACTGGTGCATCTCTGTGGCCTGGGGGGCCCCTGAGTGAGCTCTCTGCCCTGTGCTGGGAGCAAGTGGCAGGCAGCCCAAAGTCTCTGAGATTTTCTTTACACCAGAAAGAGCAAAACATCTTTGCCTGCACATCGGTTTGTCACATGCTGTAAAACTGCCTCCTACGTAGGCGACAGTGAGCGCAGTGATGAGCCAGGAAGGGGAGAAGCAATTGAGATGAGGAAGGAAGATAACAGTAAAGGGATTGTTTTTATTATTTGGTTATCTGTTCTGCTTGCAGAACAATGAAAGATGCATTTTCTGACCAGCAAAAGCTGCAGTTTTAAGACCTTGTTCCTGTAAGCACCAACTGTTGGGTGTTTGCATGGCCTGCAGGCAAAATGGTGCCCAGGGCACCAGCACAGGTGTGAGGGGAATGGGGACAGCAGAGAGGCACGGTCCAGGCCCCGACTCCTTGGGCCTGCCTTCCTGGCCTTTCTCTGGGGGAAAAAGAGACCCTGGTGCTACAAGGACATTTTAGGAGACTTAGGAAATGTTTTCTAGTCAGAAGAGTAGAGGTGAGTCCAAGGTGGTGGTAGCCCAGCCCATTTCCCCCCCAGCCATGTCATTCGGGAGGAGCTCATCTACCAAGAAAACCCAGGTCACAAACTTCTAGGTAAATATAGCTGCTCATCTTTGAGCCTAAAGGGTAGTCACACAGTTCTGGTGTGTATTTTTAAAAATGAATAGTTGCGATCACAAGAAGGAAATAGTAAGCCACCACAGGGGTTTAGGGGGATGCATAGCGGGGAGAGGAGCCATGGGTGGCCATGTGGGTTAGTCTTGCTGGAAGGTGAAACCTTGTTTAATTACATGAGTTTCCTTGTTGTTATTTTTTTTTCCTCCTGAAGAACCTCTTGAGCTTTCCATCTTTTGAGCACAGCAGGCGCCTGTGCGATTACTGCGGCACGATGCAAAAAGAGGGGGGAGAAAACGTTGACTGGGGGATCCTGGCAAACATTATTTAAAGCGTTAGAGGAGTGTAGCAGATTGACTCCCAGACCGTCACTGCTGATAATGCCGTTCGTGGAGCTTGTCAGCATTCCGGCTTCGCGTTTTTATAACCATTTAATTACTGCCTGTATTGTATATAGCTAGCATTCACCATTGCAGCTAACACTCTGGAAGTGCACTGTAGGCTGTAAGAAAGTGGAGAATATCAAGCATGCAGCCAGACTGTAATGAGTTTGTTCATCCTGTTAGGTAACGTCTCAGTAATAGCCCCAGTAACCGTTCTGTTCCATTTTTTTATTTTTTTTAGGATACTGTGTCCTTCATCTGATAATGCTTTCTTTTTCCATTAAATCCACAACACTTAACTTTACCATATATTGTTAAATATATTTTGTTTTCTACTTTCTCCTAGTTCTTTGTACATGACAGAGGCATGGTGGTGGGCCGTACCGTGGTCTGGCATGGGCACCATGTCACCGTTTTATCAGAGGCTTCCCTCTGCATGGCAGGATGGCTGAGTGGTGCAGACCTGCTGCCGCAACTTGATCTCACCATGGTGGGTGCTGAAGGGCTGTGAAGTGATCTGCAAATACCGACGTGTAGCGAATGCTCTGAATGCTGTAAAGAGATTTTGTCAGGGAGGCAGTATTTCTGTGTAATGGTAGATTGTTAGAATTTCTGGCATGAGCGTGTTGGCGTCACTCACCATAGCTCAACACATGGCTCATAGGATGCTTCTGGCTTTGCTGTTGTGCTTTCTCCTGGGGACAGGGCATAGCTATGCAAGTGGTAAAATTCAGCCCCAGTGCAAGGTGCTTCTAAGGTGGGACAGGTGCCGGGGTCTTATGCAGGGACCAAGGGAGCAATGAGCGAGGAAAGCTTGGCCCAGCAGCAGTGGTTGTCTCCATGACTTCTCTTTTCCCTCCTTCCTCTACTTTGCAGCAAAGTTTAGAGACTGCTGCTGTAGAAGGAAAGAGTAAAAGGGAAGGTGAGATGCGGAGAGGAATAGGTGAGAAAAGGATTTGTTTTTTTGTTTGTGGGGACAGGACAAGGGGCAATGGCCACAAAATGGAGCACAGGAAGTTCCTCACGAACATGCGAAAGAACTTCTTCACGGTGAGGGTGACGGAGCACTGGGACAGGCTGCCCAGGGAGGTTGTGGGGTCTCCTTCTCTGGAGATATTCAAGGCCCGTCTGGACGCCTACCTGAGCAGCCTGCTCTAGGGAACCTACTTTGACAGGGGGGCTGGACCTGATGATCTCTTGAGGTCCCTTCCAACCCCTGCAATTCTGTGATTCTGTGATATGGGTATATATTTGCACAGGTCTCTATACAATTACATTGTCGTGTGTGTATGTATTTGGTCTGTTGCTACTAAATTTCATCTTTAACGCTTAAGTTGAAGAAGTTTTTCTGGTCATTGGTCAATAATATCAGTGCCTGCAAGGCACAAACTTGTAAGCCATAGAGCGTGCGTCAGATCTAGTAGATGTAAGTTAAAACTGAGGTGCAGAGATGGTGCTCTGAACACGGAGGAATCCCATATCCCATGAGTCTTCCAGTCCTTTCTCCGAAGGAGACTATGATTTGTCCATTTGGTTGGCTGAAGCAAGGCAGTGCAATATAAGTTGTGTGTAAAAGAGTCTTGAGGAAACTGAAGTGACCTAGAAGCACTGCATTTACTGGCACATACTTCTTTCAAGTTAATAGGATTGTACACTCTCTAATCTATTGTTCATTTAATAAAACAGTTTCAGAGTAACACTTGGTCAAACAAAGAGTATGTACAGCAGTACAGTATTCTCAGCCCCTAACTTCTGGTAACTAGTGGACCATAATTTACTCACAAAACAAATAAGTTTCTGGCACTTCCTATGGTAGAAGAGGTGTAAATATCACAGGCATACCACCAACATCAGCAAGCTTAAAATCCTCTTCCACCTCCCAGTCTTCTTTTCATAAATGCAATAATCATCCTGACAAATTGGTCTTCAGGTTACTAAAAAGTTTTACGTTACTCTCAGTCTGCCACCAACTTTACTTCAGTCTCTTACGGCCTCTGCAAGGGGAGCAACTGCAGAAGTGGTCTTTAAAATGCTGCAGATAAGCATGGTATAAATATTGAATTGTTTATCAGTTTCTGACATTTGCTGAAATCTAGAGTTTCAAAGTTGTCCTTTAAAAACTGGAGCACAAACCTACTATGGCAATAAGCCCAAAGGTCAGCTTACTTATATGAGTGATCTCTTGAGAGATACGTTGATAATATTCTGATGGCCTTTGGTGTGCAAGATGAGAAAAGAGTCACCCCTGACTTTGGGGACACAGACAGGCTGGTGTTTATGATCTGCACTGAGCTCGGGTCCTGTATGACTGATAGGAAAACCTTTTCCTACTGGTTCCATTTGAGATATGTCTTGGTAAACTGGGGTTCAGCAGCTGTTCAGGCAGTAACTTGTCAGTGTTAATTTTTCTCTCACTTCCCATTCTTTCCCTGCTGCCTTTTCAATTCTTCAGCTTTAACAATTTAACCTGATCTAATTCCCATTGAGGGTGAACTCACAGACTTCGGCAGAAATTTTAAGTTGTCCTGGGATCAGAAGCTGTTTGAGGCAGAAATTCTGTTCTTGAATAGTTTATGTATATATATTGCTGTGCCCATCTGTGCTGAAGTAAAAAAATATAATAATTAAAGAACTGATAGCATCTGATTGTGCTGTCTGCAAGAAGCAAGAGAGACCGCCCTTGAACTAAATAAAGCAAAGAAGCCTCAAGCAGCTATTTTTCCTTGTTGTGTATTCCCAAGCCTTTGTAAAAGCATAGAAGATCTGGGTGGGAAAGCTATTCTTTCAGCTCCCCTTTTGAAGGGTGCTCCTGCACTGGTGCATAAAGAAAAGCAGTTATGCTAATGGTGAGCATGCACATACACCATCCTTTGCTTTCATTCTGTCTTTGCCAAGCTTGTTTACTTTTGCAATGGAATTATTCTCAGGACTTGCAGCACTTACAGGAAGCTTTTTTTTTTTTTTTTTTTTTTTTTTCCCTTTTGTGGGGAGCGGCCTTAACGTGTGAGGCCAAGCCTCAGAGTTTCAGCACAGCTTCAGTTAATCTGCACATGTATGGAGGACTCTTCCTTGCATTAAATGTGCCTCGAGTCCAGTTCTGTCCGTGCAGACCCTGGTGTGCATCCCTGTCTGGCTTGTTGCTCTCATTTGCTTGAGCTGCCCTTGCTCCAGGCAAACCAGCGCAAGTATCACCAGAATTCAAGCAGACTCCAGTGCAAAAACCTCTTATCCCGGAGATGGTGCTGAAAGTTTGTGTCTTGATGGAGTCTCTGCATGGGAAACGCTAGTGATACCAACACAGAGAAATTTCTTGCCACTAGTAATTACAAGTGCATCCTAGCAACTGTATCACCCTCCTCATATTTCCTTTTCTTCCCCTTGTTTTTCCTGTGTTTTTTGCAAACAGCACCTGCTACAGCTGTCTGTGTTACAGGGGAATACAATGCAACTGTAACAACAGTGGGAGATCCAAGCATGATTTTTTAAGGGAGGCTTTCCTGCTTGCTTATTTCCTTGTCATGTCCCTATTGTCTCTTATCTTGTACTTGAGTTTTAAATTCCTTGGGAGGGGACCATCTCTTTGTTCTGTGTTTGCACAGCATCTGAGGCTGTCATGCCCTGGTTCTTCACTAATCCTGGTAAGTGCTCCAGCAGTACAAATAGCAAATACATTTTAGATACAAACAAATTAACATTCTTCTCACCGATTAAACAAACATTTTTCTCTGTGATGATTTGCAATGGAGTTGCATTTCATTATAGCCCTTTGCAGCTCAGCTGGGAATTGCCAGTTTCTTTTCCAGCCTCTGATATCAGCCTCCTACACCAAAGTTGACCCAGAAGTACTTGGCAGGCAGTTTGCAGACTCCGAAACACAATAGGTTGCACTATTTTAACCTGGCTTTGACCTAACCTGGAACAGTCCGAATTGACATTTGGGGTAGCGAGGAAATGTGTTCTGATGTACCAAGTCAACTTGACACTTGCTGGTCAGCAGCTGGTGAGCAACCTGTGTTTGCCTTGTCCGATGGAGAGGTGGGGGGACCACGCAGGTCCCAGCATCACCGTGGTACCAGGCAAGTTGTGGTAATTCTCTGCAACAGGGCCTGAATGAAGCAGGGAATTACTTCGCCCTTAAATTGAAGATGAACGTGTGTTGGTTTTCTTCCTTTCTTTTTTTCTTTTTTCTGGGCCAGAAAACATTGCCTGTTTTCTGGAAGGATAAAGTGTCCAGTGAAACAGGATTATGTTTACATTATTATTGCAGGGCCATCTGTGAAATAGGCTTTCTGTACTAAAGAGCCGTGACCCCTCGCTGAGTTATCTTTTAAGCCGCATGCTAAAACCACGGGGGCTTATGGCTCAAAGCTAATGGGGATTTAACTTCTCACTGAAAGGAATTGGAAGCCTAACCCTATTTAGATGCTCTTTGCTCTCATTGATTAAATGCCCAGTCCACTGCAAGAAACCTAATGGAATCATAACTGTATGAATTTTCCATCTAACAAAATGGATGCCAGGGGACACTCCATGCAATATTTATTTGAAAACGAGTTTGATCTTAAAGGGACATTTTAAATCAAAATGTCAATTCAAGGAGCTATTTTGTTTGTGGAGAAGAAGAAGAATTTCAGTAAGAACATATTTTTCAGAGCACCCACAAAACCATTTCACAGAAAAAAAAAAATCCAGTTTCTGTATTGTGATCTTTAGGATTTTTATTAGGATTTTCACTGTTTTGCGTGCTTGCTGTGTTCCCTAAATCATTTCTGAGAGCTATTTTGCTGAACAGTTTTAAGTGATACTATTTAAAAATAATAAACCCGCCAAATCAACGAAGTCTAGCTTTTCACCCCTAAATTCAGTTGTGCACTGGAGTTTCAAGAGGATCATGTGCCACCAGGGATCATTGACATTTTTTTGAGATACAGTAGCTGCAGCTCCTCAGGGATGAGAATTGGAGAGCTATAACTTCGGTAAGAGACTTTGAGCTGCGCTGAACAGCACGTGACACCATGGTCCTGTGGCAGCACCGTTGGGTTTTAGTCGTGGTCTCTTTGGTTGCTGCACTTCTGAGAATTTCCTGTCTTCAAAACTCTGAGTGTTTTCTGAATACCCTTCAGCCGATGCTAATTACTGTGGGTTTATTCTGTAATTATAGCATGTTGTTAAGGCTTTACTGGTGGTCTGTTCTAGGGAAAACAATAGTCCCTGGGAGGAAAGAGGTCTATTCAAATGGTAGCCCAAGCAATCAAGTGTGAATGCATAGTCTAATTTTTTATTGTCCTGCTCTTTCCTGGATCTTTTCAATGCCCTTGCTGGATGTACAGTCCTGCCTCCTTCCCTCCTTGAAGTACAAGTGTGTGATGTACGGTCTCGTCTTCCTTCAGGTGCCTCAACAAGCAGTCTGTCTGCTGCAGGTTTCTTGCTATTGGTTTTGTCCAAGTCTGTAGAGCAGCAAGGAGGTAGGTGTGGGGACACTCCAGGTCTGCCACTCACCTGCTGGGTCATCCTGCAAATGTCTTCAGGTGAAGGAGAGGCAGTTTGAGACTACTTAGACTTCAGAACCAGGCAAAGAGGGCGTTGAGCTATCATTATCCTACACTGAAACAAATGAAAATGTAGCTGCTACCTTATCCTCACCTCTGATTAAAAAAAACTGATCCCAGTTCCCCACAATTGATTTAGGCGCCTCCTTGGATTTATGTTTCCTTTTTTTTTTCCTTAGTTATATAGAAGTCTCAAAACTATTGTACAGATTTTCTTGTTTCTCATTAAAGGAGCCGTTGTGCTTGTCCTGTTGAGCTGCTGTGGCGCAGCAGCCTGGATATGGCAGTGTTTGATGCAGAGGAGTGATTCCTCTGGGCTGACGGTGTAGCACTGACTGGCTGCTTCCCCAAACTTAACAAAATTTGTTATTCCCAATTTAAAGGAGAAAGGGAGAAGGAGGTAGGCAGCCGCTTGAGCACTCAGTGCAGTCCAGGTCACTGAACTTCAGTAGTGTTCACATTAGAGTTGTCCATGTGTATTTATATTCATATATACATACAGATATACATATTTATAACTCTGGCACTTGTGTATTCTGGGTATGGCCATTGGTCTGCCCAGTTGAAATGCTTGCAAACAAAAGGATTCCCCAAAATAAGAACTTGTCTGGTGGTCTGATGTCTTTCGATGGATATCCCAGCCAGTGAAGATAGGACGAGTTCTTAGGTGAATGACTCCTGAATTTGTTAATTTTGGAAGTTTTTGGTATTGTCTGTTGACAAATGAAAAAAATAAACTTGGAAATTTTGAAAGTGCTTGCAGCTCTGTTCCACAAAATAAATCCCAGGGATCTTGGTAGCTTTTTAAGGTCTTCCCATAGTGAGAAGATTACAGGCATTGTGGATCCTGTTTTTACTAGGACTGTGATCGCTTTGGGATGTTTAAAAATGAAAAGTCACAAAGGGGTGGAAATTAAATTGACTGCGAAGAACTCTGTCACTGACTTACTGCATGACTTTGAGGAAGGCATTTTAACTTGCCTCTGTCAGCCTAGCCATCTGTAAAGCAGGTATAATCATACACAGCATAATAATTTCCCTCAGTGAGTGCCATTTTCAGTCTATCTTGTACTACTTAATGATTTGTGTGACTGCTGAAATAACAGCATGCTCTAAAACTGTAATATCCGTATGTATTTTTCACATAATCACTAGTGGTTGAAATATTTGTTCTGACACTTGAGATTACTCATGTAAATAGAAAAATTACAGCACACTGGCAATGCCAGACACCTTGAATTCCATCCGAGTGTGTGGGTGATTGGAGAAGGATCTATAAATACTAACAGGGAGGGTAAGCAGCAAGCATGAGTGGCACATGAGAAATTCTGAGTCGACTGATTCCTGAGATTTAGATAAAAGATTTTAAAATGCTGGTCTCACTTATATCAATATTAGAGCCAAGACTGTCCTTAAGAATCTGACTGTCGCAACGGTAGACTGGAGAAACACATGTGCCTTTCCCTGCTTTACATGAAGCCACATTTTTATGTAGTACTTTGAGTAGAGTGACAAGGATTATGACAGCCTAGTCCTAGTATCATGTGACTAAAACCTCAAATTTTCTTTTGAAATCATGAAGCATTCTGCCTTGGAGATAATCGGAAGCTCCAGTCTGATTTTCAGTGAGTGACTCACAGGTCCTGCAATGATTTTTCTCAAAATGTGACTGCTAATTTCCACGTTCAGCTCCCAAATTGCCTGTTTCAGATGTTTTCCTCCTCCATTATGAAAGATTTGCATAGCTCTAACTGTAGAGTTCATAATGTCACATAACAGTGTGGCAAATGAGCTATGTCACATTTTACATAAAAATGTGGTAAGTTATTTAGCTGCTGCTTGCGGGTTTTGACGGCGGCCTTTTTTATTTTTTCATGTATCAGATAAAGGATACTTGTACAGTGTAACTGCTTCCTGATCTCCACTGAGTAAGATTTCTTCAAGATAGCACCATTATCTCATACCATCATAGAATAAAAGAATGGTTTGGGTTGGAAGGGACCTTAAAGATCACCTAGATCCAGATGTCTCCTTCTAGATCAAGTTGTAGACATCTTTTTTTTAACCAAACATTGTACTGCTGGGGGTTACAGAATATTTACCAGCTAAAATTTGTTTTTCAGATCATGAGGGGGTAGATATCTCTGCGTTTATTTGGGGGAAGTAGTATAACATTTTGGAAGACATGAATAGCCTGTGGACCCTTGTCACTAGAATTCGTGCATTTATCCTTAGTGACATTTCCTAAAACAGAATCAAACATCCAGTTTATTGAAACAGGAACTTTGAAACTTATGAGACACATCATCTGTTGAAGGATCAGGAGAAAAACCTAAACAAATTCAGTGTGGTAGGTATGAGCAGTGGAAATTATAATGGAAAGTGTTGAGCAACATCAGCTGTAGAGTCTGTCTGTAGTTCACTGTTAATTTGTCAGTCTGAAGTTTCCTGTACCAGATTACTGACAACCTGTGGCTGCTTTATATCACATCATCAACTCAAGTGCTAGCAGAGTCTTCTATTTAGAGCTGCGAATCAAGGCAATGATCCCATCGTTGGTTTCATTGTGATTCACTATGACAAAACGCAATGTTTGCTCAGTTTCCATTAAGCTGTTTTGAACAGGAACATGAAAATCTCACCGTGGCATTGAAACTTGGCATTCCTTGAGTGTGTGTGCTATTGGCCTGGAAGATGGACTTCATTAATTGAACTTGGTAATTTAACTCACAAGCAGTTCAGTGGCTGAATCAGCCCACGTCCTAGGTCCTAGAAAAGGAAGCAGAGGAGAAATAACTCTTTGAAGACTCAACTCTGACAAAGAAGCATGGGACGGCCTGGGAATGCAGTCTCCAGCTCCACAAGTGCTGGGAAATCATGGAGGAAAATGAAGGTCCCTGGTGCAGGTGGGAAGGAGAAGGCATCCCAAGGGGCTGCCCAGCCAAGATTTGCTGCTGAGTTCGCTTCTGCAGCTTCTCTGCTTCTGTGACAACTTTGGTGGCAAGATACAGCTTTTTGGGATCTGCTATGGATACTGCAGGGTGGCTGGTCCCTGTGCCCCGTTCAGTTTGTGAAAACCATGAGGTTTCACAAATCTTCAAAAATTCCTGAGAGCATCCTGGTTCCTCCCCCTCCCATGGGTGCTGGCAGAACCTTGTCCACGCTGTTTGATTCTTTTTTCCTCTGTGGTGATATAGAAAGGAAATACACGTTCTGTTTATCACTTAATGCTAGTACTTTTCAGAGGAAATAAGGTTAGCACTGGCTTTTCTATTTATATCAGCACAAGCTTAACCTTAGCTCACTTGTGTAATACGCAGTTTGGTGGGGGACTGGACACACTGACACCTCAGTCCTCTGGACTGAAGGTCTCCTTACCACATTGACAAAGTTCTCTTAATCACACAAAATTGCTGATTGCAAGGTGCTTTGAACAAGAACTACCTTCATTTTTTGGGGTACTAGAGTGTGATGATGCTTACCCCCACTGCTTAACATTACTCTACCTTTTCTGTATGAGTAGCTGATAATTTAAAGGAGCACAGTGAAAGATTAGAGTTTGTAAAATGCAATTGCTGATCATTTTCAACCAGCCCATATGAAGCCCACTGAAAGTTTGAACCTGAAGCCTGGTTGCTTACCAGCAGCCTTTTGGCACCCATTGCTAATGCTTTCCCTTCTGGTGAACTTTATCTAAAGGTGTGTCTGTCTCCTGAATCCTGATCCAAGCCTGTCTCTGTAAGGAATGAAGCAACATCTGCTGAATTCAGCTGAATTAATTTAAAACCAGGAGAAAATGGTACATTTTGTCTCACTACAGGGTGAGAAATGGCCAAAATATGAAGGGGATTTCTCTTCTCTCAAGGTGTTATTTTAACTAATTTGTGTCATCTCCCTGAGGTGAAGATCTAATGCTCTCGGCAGATCAAGAGGTTTGCTACTTCCCATCCCTTCCAGCGTGGGGAAAGGCAGTGATGTTACTGGATATTGCTTGTCTGAATGGAGTAACAGATGTTTCTGTAGGAAATTGAGTGGAAGCACTCACAAACAGTATTGTTGACTGGTTTTGAGTTTATGCCCACGTTAAAGCTGTTGAAAGGGTCATATATCTTCATAAGCTCTTTTCTTTAGTTATTTAGGTCTTAGTTTTGATTCCGGCACCAGAAGCTGGACAGATTCTTATCTCGTTTTTATACATGTGCCTCCACTGTAGTGAGTGCACTTTGCATGCCTGGAAATGAGTTCTTTAGCATGAAAGCCAGCAGGTAAATTTGGTTATCACGATACTGAATTGATTTTAATACAGTGGCTTTTTCTGCAGCTCTATGAATCTCAATTCAATTGACAGCAGTATAAAGTACTCTGCATTTATGTTGCCATAGCTTATAATTTTTTGGCACCTTTTTTCCTTTCAATTACAACTGGCTGTGAAACTATTTGGGGATATGGTGTTGTGCCTTACCAAGCCTGCTGCACCGCAAGCCCTGTGTTTTAACGTTTCATCGAGCAAAATGGCATCGTGGTGCTGAAGGATTGATTGACTTGCTCAGGCGGTCTGCCCTTCTGAAGCCCAAATACCTGCAGTGTTTTCTTGTAGGTTTTGCTTCTGCCCACTTTTTTTCTTTTTACAGTATCAGTTCAGCAGCTATTGGATGGCTCTGATTTGTTAACTCAGACCTGCAGTGGTGCTACCCAGAACATCAGAGGTGTTTGTCTTCGTTTGTCTCCTCCTTTCCATGCTGGAACTGTGTACCCGCAGGATGGGCCTCCTGGACTTCTGCATTAGCAACTCTTCTCAAACTAACCAAGAATCATTTCTGTAAGGAAAGTTTTTCCATGCCACGCTGCCCACAATACACTTACAGATGTTCTGGCGCACTCCCTTCAGCACAGGAGTCACAGAATCACAGAATCGTCTAGGTTGGAAGAGACCTCCAAGACCACCGAGTCCAACCTCTGACCTAACACTAACAAGTCCTCCACTAAACCGTACCACCAAGCTCTACATCTAAACATCTTTTAAAGACCTCCAGGAATGGTGACTCAGCCACTTCCCTGGGCAGCCCATTCCAATGCCTAACAACCCTTTCAGTAAAGAAGTTCCTCCTAATATCCAACCTAAACCTCCCCTGGAGCAACTTTAGTCCATTCCCCCTCGTCCTGTCACCAGGCACGTGGGAGAATAGACCAACCCCTACCTCGCTACAGACTCCTTTAAGGTACCTATAGAGAGCGAGTCAAACAGCCCCTTCCTGCTGAATAAGCTGATATAAGCAACTGATCTAATCACGTTCAATTCCATGGGCTAGAGTGACTCCAGGGGCTGATCCCTTAACGCAATCTTAATATGGCTTAAGTATGGTGGAGGACTTGCCTAGCTGCACTTCTCTGCGCTGGCCTTCACCCAGGCAGAAACCAGACCAGGTGAGTATGGATTTATGGGAACTTCAGACACCCTATGTGTTTGGGGTGTAGGTATCTGTAACGTGGGCACAGCCTTTGAAATTAGCTTTACAAGGCTTCTGGATGATGTTTTCTACTTACTCTACTTACTTAAGAGAGAACAAATGCATGAAGAGAAGGCCGTGCTTTTCCCTGCAAAGGAGAGGTCCTGGATTATTCTTCTTTGGGCAGATTCAGGCATGTTGTTCCTTTTACTTTCATATTGTAAACCTACTCTTCCTGTCCTCATTCCTATAGTAATGAAAGAGCTTTGCTCTGGAGCACTTGTTCCTCTTCAGCAGTCTTTTTTTTTCTTCCTAGGAAACAGTTTGAATGTGTCAGGAGAGTCCCAGTTCCTCAGAACTGTTTGGCCGAGAACCTGACCACGTCCGTCTGTAGTATTTCTCTCATTAAAAGCTTGCTTCTTTCTCTTAAAAAACAACAAAAAAAAGTCATCTGTGAAGTGTAACAAAGGATTAATTGTGGCGACTTGGGACTTGGTGGAACTGCATGTAAATGAAGTGGGTTTTTGGAAGCTGCATTGCCTGTCTTGCAGATCAAAAAAAATCAATGTGAAGTATTTCAATGCGTATCAGTGGATTAATTCATTTCACTGCCACTTCCGTTTGGCTTCTCCTCGTGGGGAGGGCTGCTCTGGAGATGGGAATTTTAATTGCTTGACCGCACTTTCTAATTTGTGGTGTACCAAAAGGGCACGGATCATTAATTAGTACTGAATATAAGGATCTCTGAGGTTGAGGGATAGCATCAAATGGATGAATTTAGACAAGTCTTTACTGGATTTACAGCATATCAGTAAATTGAGTTACAATAACGAAAGCATTAGATTTTTTTTTCAGTCCCTTCAAGTTTGTTTCTGTGCTTGGAGAGTGTGTTCTGGTGGTCTTAGAGATCCTTATAAAAGTACATATTAGATAATTGTGGCTATATTATACATATATACCTATCCTCTAGATATGTGTGTACATGCCTAAAGTGTAGTTACACATCATTCAGAATTATTGTTCAATCACATGCCTTATTTCATTTTATCTAACATTTGGGGCTTTTAATCTATTAGGTAGCTTCGCTGGCAGTTTTAAAAGGTATAAAATTGGTATTCTCTGTAGGTGCTTTCTCTTTCAGTCAGTACCTGGATTTATGCTGCTGTATCCAAAGAGAAATGTAGTGCTTGAGTGTAATGGTCTGAAAAGTGAAGCTTATCAACATCGTTACTTTAATGTCCAATAGTCTGTATTATATTTTTTTCTAGTTTTAAAACTTGAGGATGGAAGGGACTGCTGCGTTCAAGATTCCCAGACAGTTCAGGGTGGAGCAGGAATATGCTGGTATCAACATTTGTGCTGTATTGACATGTTTTCTGCTAAGTGGGTTAGGAACCCGTTAGCGGACAGACTGCAGAATGGAGACATGGGCTCACCATACATTTTTATTTATAGGAGGGTTTCTGGTGCACTGGCATAAAACACAATGTTCTGCAGTATTTGCATCCAGAGTTTGAGGTAAATAGGAAATACTTGCTGATAAAACAAGTGAATCATCTGAACAGCGTGTGCCTTATTTGAGGTAAATTCATGAAATGGACTTTAGTTGTGGACATATAATTATGGGCATTTGCGGGGCCGAATGGAAAGGAATGGCTCTGAAATGCAAATAATACAAAAAAAAATTATAACTGGGTCAAGTTCCACCACCTGTTCCATTTCCACGTTCCATTTGGACATTTACATGTAACCATTCAGGGGGCTTTTAAAAGATGAAACACATTTGAATATGTAAGAGCCTTAGGGTCTGTTTTGTAAAACTGGGGAATTCAGCAATGAATCTGGAGAGCTATGCTTGTATTTGGTGGGAATTAGGAAGTAATTAGTAGAAATATACTAAAATCCACTTTTTTAGACAGAAAACATATATTCAATTCACTTTTTAATTCTCCTGTAGAGTTTTGTAGCAAGATGGTCTTCAACATTTTACCAATAAATTTATATATATATACATATACATATATATATATATATGTATGTATATATACCAAAATACTTTACCAATACTTTAGTGGCTCTTTAATCATGTAAGTTTAGGGCCCAGTGTCCGTCTCGTGTTGAAAGTCAGTAGAAACCAAATGTCAGGGAGTTCAGAGTCTGGACATGGCTGGAGTCTTTGTGGGATACTTTTCCTCCAGGTAATTTACTTGTCTTTTGCTGTGTTTGGGACTCAGTTTGTGGAAAGAGGATTATGTTTCTGCTCTCTCCTCCTGCTCATGCTTCCCCTTTCGCAGGAGTTTCTGAAATAGCTCAGCTGCCTGCCGTGAACTCACCGGTACATCTCATGGAAACTTAGCTTCTTGGCAGAGGGAAGGGACAACTCTTTTCTGTCCCTGCATCTTGAGAATTAAATTCACATTATTTGTTCCTGCTTATAGCTTAGGTTTAGAGCCAAATTCTTCTCTTTGGTTTCCTTTCTTCCCCTGCCCCTCTCTCCCGTGCTTAATTAAAAGATGCTCAGGTCTAATGCATGTAGCTGCAGATGAAGGAAAATGAGAGTAGCACGTGTCAAATAGCTACACTATTGGGACCTGGACCTTTTTATAGCATCAGATTTGCTAGCAAAACACTGTAACACAGTTCAAAAGCATACTGGATATCTTTTTTCAACAGGTTAACTCATAATCCTTAATTTTAAAGGAAAAAAGATTTTATTGGCAGAACATTTTAGAGCTTGAGCTGTCCTCCCATCTAAGTTAATGACAAGATGATATTACTTCAGAGGAAACAAGCATAGTTTCACCACATCCGTATGCGTTCAGTCTCTCTTATTTCCAAAGGCTATGGGTACGTCTGAAAGTGAGATGTCAACTGTAAAGAACCAAACTGGCACAACACTGACAAAAACTGCCCATTTTCAACACCTTTGAAAATCAGATGATTTATGGAGTGCCCAAGGGTAAGCGCTGGTCTTGAGAGTTGGGTGGCACAGATTTTTCAATAGTGGAATCCAATTAGGTATCTAGAAAAAGATAAAAAAAAAAATCGGTCTCAACCCCTTTTGCCTTAATAAGTTTCTGGAAGGCCCATGGAATCTTATGACAACACTTCTATGAGCATTAAAGAAAGGAAATTCAAACCAGGATAGTATGGGACAAAGAAATCAAACCAGGTAGGACAGCATTTCTGATAAATCACAAACAATCCTTGTCAGAGAGGAATATCTGATAAAATAGCTAAACACAGAGGTCTGTATCATTGAAGGTAACAGACTTTAGAGGAAGGACGGAGTGCACCGTGGCAAAGCGTACCCCGAAGTGATTTAGAAGAAGGATGCTCCCAGGACCTGCACTCTAGTTTTGTCCAGGCATCTGTCTTGGTAAAGCTGTTAGGAAGTGCCCTAAAAACAGTGTTGCTGAAAACACCCACCTTACCTGTGGTTTTGACAGAAACACCGGTCTCGTTCTCCACTCTGAATATTTCCGTTGCTTTCACTTTGAACTCCAAACGATTTAGTCTGCTTTCCCTAATTCAGCTTCCTTCACCACAGTGCCCTTGTGTAATTCACCCATCTTTTTGTTATTAAATCGTTCACTCTTCAACCAAGCTGGCATGACGATCTGCACTAGATCCTTGAAATCCTGTCTTGAGGCATTTTAATCAGGTCCCCAAATAAGTTCCTGGTGCTCCTGCCCTTTGAGCTCATCCCATCGCTCCTTGAGCTGTGAGGATAATGAAGTGACAGCAGTCGGTTTGGCAGCCATGTCTGTGTAAGTTAGCTGCATGCATTTAAACAAGGCGCTCGGATGCGAGCTCTTGTCTTGGCTGAGCTCTGCCAGGCTGTGAAGGAGAGAGCTGGGGTGTGCTCAGGTGCGTGGGTCACCGCTGAGAAAGGGGACAGGAGTGTGGCAGTACTGAGAAGGGCTTTGGAGTGAGTATGTAGCAAAAGTGGTCAGGAGTCCCCAAACAAATCAAAATTAGGAAAAAACGTACAATGTTAGCTTGCGTAAAAAGAGGAATATTGAATATAAAAGAGGTATTAATTCTTATATACAGCACAAGTAAGCTTGTCTGGGAATACTACATTCACTTTTCCGATCCATACTGAAAAAAAGTTTTAAAAGAAGCTGAGAGCAGATCTAATCTGATCCCTCGAGTATCACAAAAGGCTTGAACTCAATTTTATCTCCTCAAGAGAAGGCTAATAGGTGAATTGGTTTGTGTTTACTCCACAGATGTATGTACAAGTAGATCAGCTGAAGCTGATTCCCAGCAAGCAGAAGCAGCTGCTGAGATCAGTGGCAGGATGCTGACAAGCGTGAACCAGAAGTGAGATGCGAGTTCATAGCACTGGGAGTATCGCTGGAGCAGTTTAGATAAGGGAATAATAGATTCACTGTCACTTCATTGAGTGTCTTTCTAAAACAACTTCCCTGTAGCTCATCCAGCCCACAGCTTCTGTACATGAGAATTGCTCCGTGGGGGTTTACAGCCTTTTGAGCAGAGGTCAGATGGCTCTCCTGGCCTTAAACTCCACGTATCCTTATGTTCTTATTTCTACTATTCTGGTTTTTTCCGTTTTGCTCATTGTACCATACTGAGATGGGCTGCAATCAAATCTTGACCTTCTGTATTTGCACAGCTTCCGATGCTGTGATGCTACACGCAGAAACAACAAACAGTGCTGAGGGTTGGTGCCAGCTCAAAGAGCTCACAGCAGATGGATCCACTGAATGTCCACTTACTTGTTGCTTTTCTTTTTCTTTTTTCCTTATTTTTTTTTATAGTGAAATACATGAGAGAAGCAACGCCCTATGTGAAGAAAGGCTCCCCTGTTTCGGAGATCGGGTGGGAGACGCCTCCCCCAGAGTCCCCCCGGTTGGGGTGTGCGTCTGCTGACCCGCTGTCGCAGCTTTCGCTCTCCATCCACCGAGACAGGAAAACAATACCACTCAAAATGTGCTACGTGACACGCAACATGATGGTCTCAGACCCTGAAAACAGGTGAGCAGGGGTTTTGCCTGGGGCTGGGTCTTTGTGTTGAGTAGTTGTTGGCCTCTTCATTTGTGGGGTGAGTGAGCAGGAGCTGGTGATGGGCTCTAGCCACACACGGGGTGCTAGCAAGGGGCAAGTGAGCACTGCTTTGGGAAGGGCATGTCCTTGTGCCTGAGCCACGTGGCGCTGGGTTGAGTGCCCAGCTCTGGGTAGAGATACACCAGCTTTTGGGTTGTGCTAGACGACCTGAAAGGAAGGTGTGGGGAGCTGGGGATCGGCCTCTTCTCACAGGTAACTAGCGATAGGACTAGAGGGAATGGCCTCAAGTTGCGCCAGGGGAGGGTCAGGTTGGAAATGAGGAGACATTTCTTCTCAGAAAGAGCAGTCAGGCATTGGGACGGGTTGCCCAGGGAGGTGGTGGAGTCACCGTCCCTGGGGGTGTTCAAGGAGAGGTTGGACGTGGTGCTTAGGGACATGGTTCAGTGGGTGACATTGGTGGTAGGGGGATGGTTGGACCAGACGGTCTTGGAGGTCTTTTACAACTTTAGTGGTTCAATGATTGTATGAACTCTTCAGAGTGGAAATTCAACATTTCTGTTAGAAATAGAAGCTCAGGATTTTGTTCGTGTCCTGACTGAATGTCTTCATTTGGAGGAAAGGGAACTGTACGCACTAATTGTCTACATGTTCCAGGCTGGCCTCATGTAATTCCCCTAAATTGCATTTTCTTTTTTTTTTTTAAATAAATATTATTTTAAGAATGGCCTGTTTTGTCCATTCAGTTCTGGATATTAAAGTCAAGAATAGGAGAAAAGTTCCACTTAGAGGACATTAATGGGGAATTTCTGTGACGTTCTTTTTTTTTTTTTCATAATGTTAAAAATAGGATGAGCTTACCAGCCCTTATTTATAACATATGTGGAACAGCTGCACCACACCAGCACACTGCTCTGTCTGATCCCTGCTCTAACAGCTGCTAGTAGAAAAGGGACCAGTCAAGTCAGTAACAGACTGATTCTTCCATCCAAATAATGGCCTTTTTGTTTTTCTCCAGTGCACTGGCTTATCAAGAAGCTGTGTGGAATGCCTTTGATTCTCAGCCCTTACCTTTAGGCCCGAGCACAAATTACATTTTCTTTTGCAGACAAGAATAATGAGAAGAGGGGAGGGCAGAAGGGGTTTGGGGGGATGGTATCCCCTGCATTCTCTTGTACTTCAATCCAGAAACTTTACCAGTATCTGTGTAATTTCCTTCCTTTCTTTTTTATATTTTCAAACCTTCTTAGGGTTTTTGCTTCTCCCTGTGCTACCCCCAGCTTTATTATTTAGTACTGGTTTACTTTGCTTCTACTCTTCATCTCACCAAGTGGTTACTGACCACTACAGAAGTGCAATTTTGAAACAGCAATTACCACTAGCAGTCTTTCTCAATTTTGTACCAAGATGCTTGTTGATAGGTGCAGCTTTTTTCACATATAGTTTCAGATGTCAGGGTTTGACAGCTGTATCACTAGCCTGAGAGTTTGTGGTTCTCCGTTCCATGGAGTGCATCTGAAAAAAAATAATGACAGGCAGGCCATATCATTTGAATCAGCGCAATGTTACAGTGCTTTTACACGTATTGACATAATTCTTTTAGCATCTTTTTCTTCTGGTTTTTTTTTTGATCGTATTGTAGTTCTCAGCTTTTACCACTCTCCTGGCCCTCGATTCCATTTAAAGGACAGGAGGACTGATTCAGAGGGGCAGACTCTCACTGCTGATGGTAATTCTGCGATGGGGCTAGCTCTTTTGAAGCGTGCTACAAATGTGTACATTCTTAGGTGTAACTAGGAAGTAACGCGTGGGAGAGTCATATTGCTTATTATCATGGTTTTCATTTTGTGTTGCTGTCATTTCCTGTGGAAAGAGTGACTTCTGATTTTTACTGTAGTCCAACACAGGGTACAGTCTAAGCTGGTTTTTCCATCCAAGCAAGCAGCACTTCACCATCACCCTAGCTGCGGTGAAACAGTAGCAGTATCCCATTGATTCAAGTCTTTACTGATAGCAGGGTTTTGAACTATTCTAAATACTGGAACTGATATTTCCCGGTGGAAATGCTTTTGTAACGCAGTGAACCTTTCCCACTGAAATATATCCCAAGATAGTAATCCGATTCCCCCCAAAATAATTGGATCTTTGTTCCCAGCAAAGACCAAACCATGTCCTTACATGCTTATGACACTTCTGTTTTATAACCCAGTGACCTGACACACACAGATCTTATAACAACAGATGGTGTCACTTTGCTGAATGGTTTTAGAAGACCACCACTGGCAGGCTGCCAAAGCATGTGCTGGCCATGAAAGGGCTTCTCTGGGCTCCATCTGAACTCATTTTCAGTGGTGGCTAACACCAAGCATGGACGTAGAAAGCATGAGTTTTCCAGTGCAGATGTTTCTCCAGAACAGGTTACAGCTGAAATCATGGCACAGCAGCATTTCGGGACCAGGCTTAGCTGGTTTAACTTTCAGCATAAGAAGACACCTATTTTAAATGACCCGGAAGGAAATACCTGTTTGACACTGAATCATCTCCAGTCTTAGAAAGCTGGGGAGAAATGTGGGTTTAACAGGCAGGGAGAAAGTTAAATGTCTGGTTTTCCCACTAGATCTGGTAATCTTGCATAGTATTTCTTCACCTAGATTGGACCCAGTTAAGAGAGTCCTAAGTTTGTGTTACCCTCTAAGAGTTTGGTGAGCTTGTTATTTCGGAGCAGGAGCGAAATTTGCTGCCTTTAAAGTCATCAGTTCTCAGATGTCTCCTTTACCTAACCTGCCTGTGAGCTCAGACTCAGTGAGATAAGGGATTGTTTTCCCTGTTACCTGATTAAAAATGCTGTAAGATACCAAGGAGAAAGTACCGTGTAGTACAAACCAATGCCAAGCCTAAGCGTGTAGGAAAATATTTTTAACAGTACAAACACGGCAACAGGAGAAAAGATGCAGAACATTTTAGTTGCATCTGTGTCATTCTCATCTAGCCACAGGAACTGTGGTTATATTTTAGGCTGGAACAAACTAGGTTAAAATAATCACTCCTTATATCTGTTGTTTGCCCACGTTTCCACCGATAAGCGTCCTTGGTGGCAGCACTAATGGCTAATGTCAGGACTCGCAGGGGAGTGTCCCCCCAGTGAAGGGACATACAGGAATGGTCAGAGCTGCTAACGCCAATAAGCTGTAAATGTTACTGCAGCACACAACGCCTTTCAGCAATTTCTGGCGATGACGGTAAGGAATAGGAGGAAACAACAGGAGATAAGTCTCTGAGATGAAATTTGTGCGATTTGTGCTTGGGACCTGGTACAAAAGTACTGCCATGAATATAGGAGACGTGACGTTCACTGTAGGAAGGGAGGCTGTGCTGCACTGACTGAAAAGGTTTTTCCTTATGCTTTTGAAATCACCCTAAAATCCTGCTCGCGCTTCATTCAGCCAAACCCAGGAAGTGGGGGCCTGATCCTGCCAACACTTAGCATGCACACAGCACATTTTTCCAGTGTCTGGAGTCCAAAGCAGTGTGATCCCAAAAGAGAACTTCAGCAGGGATCCAGTCTTAGGATTGAATTTTTCATTGTCTTACCCACTGGCAGGATTTGGCCCTTTGATGGGAGAAGGTCAGTCTGGTTTTGAAGCTAGGAGAACTGAGCACAGGACGATCCCGCAGCAGCACGACACGGGCTGCCAGGTGCACCCTGCGGTGTGTGGCAGCACTCAAGCAAGCACAGGTGCAGTTCACAGACTTCATCCAGCAGAATGGCACCGAGGACACTCAGAGAAACAGATGAGGAAGTATTCTTATCTGCTGCCCATTAAAGGTTGGCCGGAGAATTATAATCAGAAGATAAAATTCAGCAGGTACATTTAAAGGTGGTAGATTGGGCTGGAATCCATTCATCCTGGGCACTGAGCTTCTTCTGGGAATTACCAGAGCTTCCCAGGATGACTGGGAGGTGTGAGACAGACTGAGACCTGGTTACTGTAAATGCAGCTGTAGACTTAATTTGCTTCATTGCTTCAATTAAAACTTTTTTTTTTTTTGCATTGGGAAGTACTGATTCACTGAAGTGTTTGCAAGATTCCTTGCAAAAATGGCGCTCCCCAAATTGGTTTCTTTTGCACACATTCTTTTAAAAAACTTTTTCTTACATTATTTCATAACTTGTCAGTAGTGTACAGCGTCAGAGTCGGTGAGACTTGATCTTTTGAATTGTACTGGGTGTGATATTTATGGAGGAGTTATGTAAACATGAACAGAAGTATCCATGTGGGATTCCGAAACGAAATTTCAAAATCTTAAATTCTGGTGAATTTGGGCGTATTTACTTTTGTTGCAGTAAGGAATGAAAACAAAAGGTGATTTTTTTAAAAAATAAAAACTTAGTTTCAACCAGATTTAATATGACATAGTAAAAACCAGTCCTTGCACCAAAAAACCTGAATCACGAATGCTGCTTACAAACATAAGCAGAAGAATGCAAAAATGGAATAAAAACCCAAGCATTTCGAAGTAGAAGTCAGGGAGCTGTGGCACTAGTATAGGACAGAAGTGTCTAAAAATGGATTTCTTGAATGTTTTTCCAATGCATTTTTAGCTGTAAGGCTGAATGGTTATTTATACTCGTGGTGTCTGGAATACAAGCAGAAATTCCGTGCCTGTTCGGTAAAACTGCAGAAGATGAGTGTGAATAGTTTGGGACCCGCCACGCTTCCAGCACTCAGTTTCACCACTGATCTAAAGCACAGCTATTGTACTTCGGCAGGGTTACAGGAAGGAACTAAAAGACCTTGAGCTTTTTAATTCCAGCAGCTCTTCAAGACTGTGCCTGTATGATTTGCAGGCAGCCACGTGGGACGGGGAGGCAGTGCAGAAGAGTTGGGACACGGGGTGGCTCGTGCCTCCGCCCTGCCTGCCTCCTGCCTGGGAAACATGACCACGCTTTGGTGTTGCCAGGCACGTGCAACCACCGGTGTGCAAAATAAAGGCTGGCTTCTACTTGAAGAGCAGTGTGATGGAGGTATGCAGCTTTGTAGCCTGTGATGGTTTCCTGCTAACGAGGGAGTCGATGCCCCAAGTCAGAGTGACCGGGAAGAGTGAGCGCGGTACAGAGAGTGAGTTACTGCTGCTCTTCTGGAGCACAGTTCCCATTTATTTTACTTTATTTTCTGTCTCCCCCTCTTAAAGTAGCACTGGATTCAGCGAGGGACAGCTAATGCTACACGGGACTGCTGGTTACTGGCAGAAGGGTGAGGTGCTGAGCCCTGGACCCAGGACTAAGGAGGTGTTGAACCACTTCGGCCTCTTCTCGCAGATAGCTAGCGATAGGACTAGAGCGAATGGCCTCAAGTTGAGCCAGGGGAGGTTCAGGTTGGAAATGAGGAGACATTTCTTCTCAGAAAGAGCAGTCAGGCATTGGGACGGGTTGCCCAGGGAGGTGGTGAAGTCACCGTCCCTGGGGGTGTTCAAGGAGAGGTTGGACGTGGTGCTTAGGGACATGGTTCAGTGGGTGACATTGGTGGTAGGGGGGTGGCTGGACCAGGTGATCTTGGAGGTCTCTTCCAACCCTAATGATCCTATAATTTTCATGACCATGCCAACAACACTGCAGCTTGCGGGAGCTGCTTCAGCCCTGGGCAGACACCAGAGGTTCTGCAGGGCTTCCTGCAGAAGTGGAAATCTTCCCTTCCTAATGGATAGTACATATTTAACAGGATTGGCCTCTAGTTTAGGAAACTTGGCTCCGTTTTCTCTTGCTGTTACCATGTGTTCTAGGTGGGCAAAGGAGAGTGAAACGACTTTAATATGTGTGGGGGAGAGAGCAAAGGTACAGATACTATAATGGGCACATTACTGGTACAAAAATCCACTCCCACCCTGCAAGGAATTTGGGCGTAGCTCCTTATGCTCTTACTGAGCTGCTCTCTGACTTCAGACAAAAACTCTGTGAAATTGAGAGAGCATACTCAATTCGCAGTGTTGTTGAGAGCTACAGCTTGAGATCGTTGGATGAAAGGCATGTAGCACTTAATTATCATTATTGGTACAGACATGTTTTGCTATTTGAATATCAATAAGTCCTTTGAAGAAGTCATTGAGCCTGCAAGAGTCCAAGTCGTGATTTATATCAAGAATTTTTGTTACGGTTTTATTTTTTCCTTGGTGGGCTGTGTTTATCAACTGTTTAGATTAATGTTAAGCTAGGGAAGAAATCAACAATCCAACATTAAAGTAAAGCAACTTGAAAGGATCTAATTCAAATCCAGAGAAGAACAAAAAATGACTATAATCAGGGTGAAATTCTGGTCGACTCTCTCCTCAAGCTTAAGCCACGCTGCTGTACTATGCAATCACAGTGTGCACGGTGTGTTACAGAAGGATAATCTGTCACTGCGAAGCCCTTTACATTGTTGCCCACAAAGGGTAGGGAATTTCAGATCAAGGCGAACCTGTTTTTTTAACCTTACCTCCAAACTATTTTACTCTTACGGATCCAGATCCTCCTTTCGTGTAAAGCTGCATGCTTCTTGTTGTGTTCTTGTTTGCTTGTAATACTGCCGATCTGTCCCCCATATCTGCTGTTTACTGGAAGGGATGAATAAGTGGGAGGTACATGAGATTTACTCAGTGTTCCCTCTTTTCAAATGGGGAGAAGTTAGGTGATTTAATGAAGACACATTTACAACATCCCATTTTATACTGTGAGGATAGGAGAGGGAAGAAGTTGAGGTGTGGGCAGAGGGGTGATAAGAGTGCAGCGGTGGGACAGATGAGTGGCTGGGTAGTGAGGAAGGAAGGACTCCTTCTCCTTGATGCACTAAAACGTCCTCTCTAAGAGCTGCACATCTGTGGGACCCTCCTTGGTACCTAGGTTAATGCGTTCAGGGCTAGGGATGTCGGATGAGAGGCCCAGGTGTGTAGTTCTTCTCCTCTCACAGAATTTTGTGGCAAGTCATTAACTGCTAGAGTTAATAATTGGTTCAGGCTGGGCTGTCTGATGGTCCTGCAATCATCTACATTGTTCTTTGGGCAGTTCTGCAATTGCTGGTATATTTTGGAAGCTGTGATTGTCTGTCTTGCTAAGGGACAGTTTTCTATCTGAGCTGGAGCTCTGAAGCCTCTAGGCAGAAAGGGTATTTTTTTTTTTTTATTTTTCATTAATACAAACAGTTATTTTCCATCATTTGTGAAAATCTACACCAGTCAAACAGGTTGTTTGTTTTGCTATAATTCATACAAACTTATATTTCAGCCTCAGTTTCTCCTTAGCCTTCCTGGTAGGGCAATGAGATCAAACACCTCTGTAGGTGTTCCTTCTGTTCCTCCCATAGAGCTGTGTGTTTCAGTCTCTTTTGAGTTCAATCACCAGCTAATTTTTTTGTCCAAAAAAAACCTAATGAAAGACAAAGACCATTTTCTGCAGTGCAACCTCAAGGGTATTCATTTACACAAACAAATTGACAGATCAGCTTGAACTTCAGAGGTTTGTTTACTTTTAGTTACTGCAGTTTTGGGTTGTTTTCCTGCAAAGTGTGTTGAATTTTTGTTCTGTTAAAATAGTTAAAATAGCCTTCTGATGTCCTAGGGACTAAATTACTGGGGGTACGTGCCAGGATTTAGGCACACAATGAATTTTCCTACGGTGTGTTTGAGGTGCCAGTGAAGAACTCAGTAGTTAGAGTATGTTGTGAGTGACTTTCAGTCTTTACAGGTCCTGATGAATCTTTAGGGTCTGGGATTAGTCATGTCTTGTTTTCATGAAAAAACAACTCATGTTTTTTCCCCTGACATAACGACATGGGGCTTTCTCCCCTCCCCATCCTTCTCTGTTGGACAGACAAGATCCTGGTGTCATCTCTAGCACAAATAGAATGGGTGAGAGACTCTTGCACATGTTACTGAAAAAAATATCTGTAAGTGCATGATAAACTTAGCGTGTCTGTCTTTGTGAAAGGGACCAAATGTGACCTGAAGACAGGAATAAAATGTGTCATGGTGAGTGGGTGGCAGGAAAGGGTGTGTGTGGTATGGAGGTGGCAGTAACTGAAGCTGGTAGAAGACTTTCAGACGGATTTTGATTAATAGACTTTTAACCAAAGTATTTCTTTACCATGAAAATGCTTAGGTAAGAAGTTAGTAAAAAAAAAAAAAGGCAAAAAAAAAAAAGCAATGCTGTTGGGTTTTATGTTACTTTTTTTTTTTTTTTTCCTGTCACTGTTTCAGATAGGGTAATTTTGAAGAAGTCAAAGAGTTTTTCCAACCAGCTTCCACTGCAGAGAATTGAGCTGAGGAACAGAAATAAGAGGAAAGTCACTGAAATGATTCGGGGGAGCAGGAACAATGAGAACAAACTGCCTTGAGAAATACATAGTGGGATGGGAGGAGAACAAATTTAGGAAAGGTGATAGAGAAAGTAGCTAACTAGCAAGGTGAAGCAATGAACCAGAAAGTGAAAACTGCAGTAGACTTAGTGAACACTGTTGGAAAAAAGGGAAAAATCAAATCACAAATGAAATATGTCACAAATTAAAGGTAAAGGAGGGGCTTTGTGAGTGCTGTAGGGCAGGACAGCGGAAGGCAAACAGTTAATCGTGTTTTGTGTGTGTCTGTATGTAAGGTGTGTAAGTGCTGACATCCAAGCTGCCCCTAAATAATGTTGGAGAGCAATTTTAACACCCCAAGATCTGCTAAACAAAGGAAGTTGATATACAAGGGTTTCAATTTCCTGCGATGCTCCTTGTCCCCACGAGGACATCTTTGTGGTACTGCTTGTAGCCAGGTAGAAACCTCGAGCCCCCTTTTCCTGCCTGGCCGATACCCTGTGCTCTGTGCTGGGCTTTCCCAGACCCCTTATCAGAGGGTCTTCAAACTGCATTTCAGTCTTACAGCTCAGGTCTTGTGCTGTTAGCCAACGAGCAGGATTTTCAGCTTGTGTATTCACAACTGCTCTCTCCCACACCTTCTGCAGTCATTTGTATCTCAGCAAATTGCAAATTACAGCCACACCGGGAGTCTCCGATGATGGGCTGCTGCCTTAGGTGCTCCAGCTCAGCGTCAGTAGGTGCTGAGGCTGGGATTTAGTGCTTAAGTTGTATGCACAGACATAGCTATTTTAATACCCTATTGTCAATTCCTGCTTTAACACACGTTTCTGCTTGTTGAAAATCCTTTTTGCCTGTAGCAGGAATCAGAGAGAGTTACACTGAAGTTGTTGCTTTTTCTCATCTCTTACACAAAGATTCTCCACTGACCTCTGAGTCCGTTAAATGGGAAGATGAGTTCACAAACTGCTGCCATAGGGAGAGTGCCAGGAGGTGACACACGCCTGCCCTCACGGAAGAGGACCGGCAGCATTACGGGGATGCTGGCTCCCAGATGTTGCTCTCTCCCCAGCTCTCAGGAGAGAATTTGGGGTTTTGTCATCATGGCTATTGAACAGACTGGCTACTGTTTTGTTTCACTTGGCAACTAATCAGTGATTCCTGAGGTTTCTTTCATACAAGCCGAGAAGTGGGCGTATAAATTAATGAAACACTCAGGCACAGGCTGCTAGATTGGGGTGCACCTGCTCTTTGTCTCTTCCAGCGAGACTTTCTCCCGTGCTAGTTCATCAGCAAGGCAGAGCAGATCCATCAGCAGCCCTGCTCATTCCTCCCCTCTCTGTAGCAGTTTTCATCCGTCCTTGTGGATCGTGTCCCACTCCTTTCCCTGGGTCCTACTACGGTGTTGTTCTTTCTCAAAAGACATCTAATTCTTCTCCAAGTCCCTGATATCTTACTTAGGCAGCAAAGTGAGACCGTCTGCCTTCACCTCTGAACTGTTCCAACCTGCAGGTCATTTACCGCTATTATCAGCTACGGTCATTGCTCTTTACTCTGACCAGATTCAGCTCAAACTGCAGAAGCAGCAAGCTTTGAGGTTGGCTGTGGCTTTACTAGAGGTGCAGTGTTTGTGACTGAGACAATTTTTTTCTAGCAATTTTTTCCCTTTTTCTGTCAAAGAGATGCTTCAGTGATCTGCGGTCAGTGTATTTACCACACCAATCACAGCATCTTCTGATCTCGAAATTGTAAGCAACATCTTTCTGAGGTTAAATCAAACTCCTACTGACCCTCTGAAATAATTCCTTTTTATTTTATTAATTCCCTTTTATTTTGTTAAAATTATTAATTTTATTTATTTATTTTTTCCAAATAACTGACCCCGCTGCTCCTTGAAACAGCACTTTTGCCATTGTTTGGTGTAGAATCCACTGTGAAGAGGGCTGGACTGGGTGTTTCTGCATTACCTGTACAGCTGTAACAAGAAAACTAGAAGAAGGAAAAAGATAAGAGGTCTTTCGTGCAATGCAGGGAAAGAAGTCTGCTTCTTAATGTCCATATATATTTAAAAAGATATTAAATGACTTGTTCTGTGTAGAGAAGGCAGCCCATGATGTGCTCTGCCTATCGGTCGGCATCGGCACGCAGTGATGTCAGCAGGTCCTTTCCTCACTTGCATGCTACACAACTCCATCGATAGCCCTTTTATTAAAGCCCAGCTGGCAACAGATAGAAATGAAATCAACTGTGACAGCTCGTTAGTGATATACACACCCTCTGCGTGGACCTCAGTCTAATCCAGCTCCCAAGAAATGAGTAACTGCACTTACAGTGACTGCGCTAAGGTGAAAGTCAGCAACTAACTCTTGAGACAGTGAGTACCATCGTGACAGCGAGGGGACCTAGACACTGTCACGCAGAAAACTTCTGCCGCATTGCCAAACAGTGCTTGCTTTGTAAAACTGCTTTCACCTACATTTAGGTGCATCAAACACACAGGTTTCTTCAGCGTAGGCTGGGGAATTCATTGCACTGCCTAATGTTATCTCCGTGGAATATTTTCCTTGGACACTGAGCCCAATATTTCCACTGCTTTATTTTTACATGCTTTATTCCTGGTTCATCTCTTGATGCTGCATGTAGCATTACACAAAAACCTTAACAGTTTGTTTTTTTTATTTTATAAAAAATTACACGTATTTAAATATCTTTTCTGATTGTGTTCACTAAATCCCCTGTTATGCTGGAAAGCCTCCCATATTTATACACTCAGAAATGAACATAATTACGTGCTACCATTTCATGTGTAGACAATGAAGGGGAAATGGCGTGAGCAGTTTTGCCCTCAATCCCTTTTTAAGTTTGCAAAGTCCATGGCAGAGTGTTTTGTTCCTGACTATGCTGGTACAAAATCAAAGTAGCGTGATGGACTTGAATAACTCTGGCTCCAGCTTATCATTAACTTCAAGGGATTTACTCCACACTTTAATCAGTCACCGAATACATAATCTGACCCAGGAAAAGGCACAAAGTGTAAAGCAGTGCCTGGGTTGGTCCTGAGCCAATGGTGGTGGGAGAAGTGCTTTCAAGAGATTTGATAAAAGGTATTTCTTAGATAATGAACGCTCCTACACAGAGGCCTTATCAAATGTGGAATGAATATGGGCTATCAAACATTTGCTTTCAACTTCTTCTCATCCACAGTAAAGTAAAAGCTCTGGATGCAGTGAGGGAGAGAGAGGTTTGGCCTCCTACTTGCAAGGTTACGGCGTTTGGAGGGACTGGGTTTTGTGTCACCCCCATGTTCTGCGGGTGGAAAATGGGATGCTGGAAATACTCCTCCGCTCAGAGAAACTCTTTGAGAAGGAGAGAGAAAATTGCTTTTATTACGAGGTTTGCCAAATGATCTCTGAGAAAATGTGATATCATTCATATGCATTGCCAAGCTGGAGAGATGCCGCGCATCTTGGCAGCCATCTAGAGCTAACATATAATTCCTTTGGGTTGGTATGGGCTTTATCAGAAACAGCTCCATATGCAGTATTTACATAACTGTGGTGGAGTGTGAGAATAAACACAGCTGTGGCATTGCCCTAAATATTTCAATTCAGTGGGGAATTAAGGGAACTTTATCACTGAACTGCAGATAAACAGAAGTCAGTAAGCGGTGGTCAGTTTAGCCAAGGAACAAATCAAAGCTACAATGGCTGGACTGCTTGGAAACATTTAAGTACTTTAGAGTTGGAGTTTACTAAGGTCAACGGTATTTTTTTGCTTTTGAAAAAATATGGAAATGCCATCAGTCAGCTGTTAAACAAAAAGCAGCGTCCAAATGGACTGGTGAAGCAAAGCAGCATAGACTGAAAGGCAGAAAATAGAAGAGTTTACAGGGACGTAGTGCCTTCAGCGTGTGATTGCAGTAGGAAGCAGTGGGTTTCCAGGAAGAAAGAAGGTAAGAGGAGTTTCTGTTAGGATCTCCATCAAGTGGCTGCAGAGGTGGGAGTTCTGGATTTTTAGGGGAAATCTGTAAGGGCGGCTTCTTTAAGGTAGTTTAGATCTCATAGCAAGTAGTAGCAGAGTTCAGGCAGTTGAGGGTTTAGACTTTCATCCTTACTGCCTATCTAGCAGCCTGCACACAAATGACACTTGCAGACATATTTTTGGGGATGGACCACTGTGGAGGATAAAAAAAACTGAGTTTCAGTGCTGTCAGTGCAGCGTTTATTCCCATCTGAAGTCACTTTGGGTAAGTGCAGCACGTATTGTCCCTTCTTCCTGTCACTCTGTTAAGGCAACAAGGTAGTTTGTCTGCATCTGGTAGTGTATCAGCATCAAACTTTGATCACTGGCAAGCAGTGCCCAAAATAACCCCACGTGAATTCACTGGCAGACGATAGCTCAAGTATTCTTGCAAGTATGATGCTGTATATGTGTGTTTATCTATGTTAGAATATATAAATTGATATCAACACGATGTATATAGATTACAATACAGTATGAGATTTCAAATTGAAATAGCACTTCATCATTTTGAATCAACTAAAGCAGTGAAGAGCTGACTAAATGTTCATTATTTTAGGGGACAGAACTATCACAGAAATACGTAAATAGCCAGTATTAAGGGAAATACGCTTTGATGAAAGCCCAAGTAGCAAAATACCTGTTTGTATCCACTTTCTGTAACAATTTAGTGTATTCCAAATTGTAGGGAAGCAGGTTGCCCTTTGGAAGCTCTTACAGCTTTCAATAATTTTATTTTTAAACCAAAGGTTAAAAAAGCAAAGGTTTAAAAATCTAACCTAAAAAGAAATGGCACAAGCTTGCTATTCTTTTGCAGCTGCAAAAGAAGCACATTCTTCTGTCTTTATAGTACTTGTTCGGCACTCTGTTTCCAGCGTGATAGGCGGTGACTTAGAGGTGGGAATTCTCTTACAGGAACCACAAACTTTGTAAAAAGCATTGTTTCACAAAATCCATACAGCGCACTAACATTTTCCAGGACTGCCACAATACATACCAGGTATTTTTTTTCTTTTTAAAAGAAGCGTTAAAACGAGAGGCAGAGTGCAGGAAATACCTAGTACTGTTCCTGGCTGCTTCCCTACCTCATCTGGATGCTTTTCTGGGTGCTTTTCCCGTGGTGAAATGGGGACGCTGTCACCGGCATTTGTAAAATGTTTTGAGATCTTGTGCCAAAAAGTTCTCTGTGAGTAGGAAGCAACGTTTCACTGATTACCACAATGTGCAGGTCTGTGCAGTTTGTTACCATTGCTGAGCTGCATGCAAGAGCAAGCTCAAACCCAAGTTCCTAGGGTCCACTGGGACACTGGTGTTTCTGGTGAGCAGAAAAAGCAGGGTGTGGTGGCTAACATCTCAACAACCATCTGACACAAGTGGCTAAATCATAGCTGTCAGGGAGACAGCTTTTTTGTGCAGTTTAAAAGAATAAAAAAGAGAGAGAGAGAGAATTTGATTAGGAAAGTGCTAATCTGCAAACATAATTTTCTTATTCACCATATCTGCATCATCTAACAAGGCATTTTCCTTTCGGTACCTGAAGTTGACTCCTCAGTGCCTGCTGGAGCGGCTACATGAGAGCCTTTATTTTCAGAAAGTGCTGAGTTCCGATGACTTTACTGAGCAAAGTGCACTGTTGTGTTGGCTCAGCGCTTTCTGAAAAATCAGCCCACTTTTTGAACTATGTAAGCAGTGATTTAGAACCCTCAACAGTTCAGTTGCTCAGTTTGGAAAATCGTGACCTTTTCTATCTTTAGAGCAGTGTCTGCTTGGAGACCTCCCCTTTCCAAAATGGACAAACAGGAGACCAGCAGCCCTCATCCTTTTAGCCCCAGAGAGCTACACAGATTGAGTCGCCTTCTGTTCTGGATTCTGCTCTCTTTTAATCAATTAATTAAAAACTCTTAATTGTTAGTTAAGCTCCAAATTGCAGGATTTTGTAATTGCATAACAAATATTTGGATTACGGTACTGTCTTGAACCTCAACCTGAATAAAACCCACTGAACTAATTACTTTTCTGATACAGAAAGGAGTCATTAGGTGTCTTGGAGATCAGGCAGCAGTACACGAGACAGAAGTAGAGACTGAGGCTCGAATCTGAGGTTGAATTCGTGTGGGTAACATTCAGGGGAAGCCACTGTACATTTACAATGAAAAAACACCAATGTGATGTGGAGTTGAGTGATGGGCATTGACCAGAGCTGGGCTTTATAATCACTACATAATGATAAACCAGGCTGTTATTTAGTTATTTAGTAAATGTTCAAGTAACAGTGATCCACAAAGCTATAAAGAGCACACAAAGCCCCACTAATAACTAATAACCTCGCTGAGAGCAGCGCTGAAATAGCAGCAGCTGTCTCTCAAAGCATTCTTGTTGTTGTTAGTAGAGGTGTTGGCACAGTTCCCATGACCATGATGGACAGGATTCGTTTTTCTGGAAGCTGTGTTCAGATTAGCTTTTGAAAACACAGTTGTGGGGTGAAAACCTACAAGATGGTCGAGTAAATGTGTTTTTGGGGAAAAACATTTCTCCCTACAGGAGTTTGGAAAACCGTAAAAGATGCTTGTCAGCAGTAATCACACAGTTGGGGTTAGCACTTTCTTGCCACCACTGTTAGCAGGACCTAAATGGAGCATTCGGGAAATCTGTTGCTCCTGGGGAAGGCCAGTTACACCGGGCTTCTGGTTCTGCTTAGTGGTGTCACCAAAACCACAGGGCAGTCCTAAGAAAATTCCTTCATTTAGGGTTAGGGTTTTTTTTCTTCACTTAGCTCTGTATGTATGAAGTAAGCATACTGAGAAACGCTGCGCGTGCTGTGACACACAGCTAAAGAAAGTAGCAGCTTATCCCCAGCTTCTCTGCAGTCATCTTCCTTGTGGTCCTTGGTGGTTGCCCTGCCAGGGTAAAAGCAAAGTCTGGGGGCATGCTGAGCAGGAAGGGGCAGCCCCTGGGGAAAACTTGTTATCTTGTAAGGTTATGGGTGGATGCTCCTCTTGCCTTTATATTTGAAACTCCTATTGACATGTTAGATGTGGGGTTGGATCAGCCCCTTCTCAAAGATCAGTAATGTACAGTTCAGACCTGGCTCCAGTTAGGTGGATCTCACTAGATTTGGGTGCTGTAAAGGTAAGTTTTTAGTGCCAGGCCTTGATATTAGCATCCTTCTTTGTAACTGATAGCTAACAGTAAGTGAGGTAATTTCAGTCACCTAACGGTACATGAGTGAACGTAATGTTTTTCCCCCCCCATTTTTCTAGACTTATTGAAGTTCATTCACCTGATGCCAAGCACACCGTGGTTCTCAGGAGTAAGGATTCAGCTACAGCCCAGGCCTGGTTCAATGCCATCCACTCCAGTGTCAATGATCTCATCCCCAGGGTGATTGCAGAGGTCAGAGACCAGCTGGGTAAAACAGGGATTGCTGGAAGTCGAGAGATTAGGCATCTAGGCTGGCTTGCAGAAAAGGTAACGGAAACATTTTGTTTTTATTTCTAAGCTTTCTCTTTCTTGCTGTCTGAGATTCTGTTTTTTTTTTTTATTATTATTATTATTATTTTTTATTATTTAGCTTTCCTTGAAGACCTTTATTTTCCTAATGTGTCAAATTTCTTTTTTTTTCAATGTAACTGGAAGGTCCCCTGAGTCTTCACTTCAGTATACCAAATAGCAAAGGCTTTCCCGGGTGACCAAAAGTCTCATGACCTGTCAAGTTCAAGTGTGGGACTTGAGTCACAAAAACTGACACCAGCCTCAAGCTCCCCTGCTGCCATTACATCTCCTGCATACGACACAGTCTGCCTCAGTCTCCTTCCTGCTCCTGGCCTGGGAAGTAGCCAGATACTTGGTCCGTGGTCCACCCCTGCTTGCCTGGCTGCAAGAGTTAGCCATGGTCTGGAGCACGAAGTGGCTGATCTGGAAGGCAGAGCTAGAGATTGCAGCTCTGTCCCCATGTCTTGCACATTTTGAGTCTCAAAATATTTTTTGCCCACAGAGGAGAGCTGGTGTCCAGTTTGAGAGTAGCGTGGCATTTAGTGACCTGTAGAACGCAGACCCGTGAATGCTCAGGGATGGTATCAGGATGAGATCGTCTGGTTTTAAATCAGTACTTTTAAATCAGGAATTGTCTTTGGCACTGTACCAACTGATACATGTGGATTGGCTCCTGTAACAGCATTCGTATTGTGCCCAGATATGCCTCTCATCCAGATGTTACTTGGGTGGCCGTTCAGAGCATCTCAGCCTCTCCAGCTGGGTTGCATGCAAGAAGAGTCACTGTGCTACAAACTGTCCTTGTAACCTATGCTTCTAACACAGGAGCAGAAAGCTGTGATGGTACCCATTAGCACTATCTGGGATTTTGTAGGTGGAAATACAGCAGCCACAGGCACAGCTACCATCTAGTATCCTTTAAAAGGACACACCATTTGTTTTTAGGCAAATGTGAGTCAATCCACACTACATGTAACAAGGCAAAGATTGCAGAACTTTGCAGACAGATTTTATACATTTTCTTGTCCCTCCAGACAAGCTTGCTGTGTGGAAAACAGCACAACACTGTGGCTTAGTGTTGTAGGGAGTATGAAATCTGGGGTATAATCTCAGCTCTTTGTTAAAACACAGAAGACCCCATAAGGAAATTTTCATAGTATTAAACTAGACAGCCATGGGATGTTTAAACTTGCTTTCGTGTTGTATCCTTTGTATAAAGTTATGAAAAGTTGAATGTACCAGTCCTTTTCTGTTTCCAAATCCTCTTTTCTGAAACAGTAACTGCTGTGTAGCAGATCAGATATACTTTATACTTAATAAACTAGTCATCATCAAGTGATCAACAGATCATTTAAGCGGATGCACAGCATGCTTCTTGTTTGTGAATTTTCTCTCCCTATTATGAAGTGTGATCGACAGCGCTTGCTTGTGGGATCAGGGAGCTGTGGAAGCTTAGAAGCGGGGCCACAAATAGGATCCTTGGACTGGAAATGGAAGCAAGTGTTGTGCACGGCACAGGGCATGAAACATCTGCTGTGTGCCACCTCTTTCACTGGTGGGTCGGTGATGCCTCCAGTTAATGTTGAATCGATTATTTGGGACGAAAAGTCTTTTGGCTGAAAACATTTGTAGAAATGCAACCCAATGTTTTAAAACTTTGCAAGATTTCTATTCTTATAATGCTGCAAGTGACGTTTCTTCATGCAAGGAGGGATGTACCCTTAACCTGTCTTCTTTGTGGCAGTTACTACACAGTATCTCATTCACACACATCTTTCCCCTCTTCTTTTTGCCTTGCAGACTGCAGTCATAGTTCATGTTATTGAGCATGGGCCAGTTCAAGATCCTGCTGAATTAGTGGTGAAACTCCTGTTGCCTTTAATAGGACCAAGTTGTGGTTCTGTGCGCATTCCAGAGTATTTACAATGGCTGTCATCAAGAATTAGCCTTGGGAGATTTCTAGCAGCATTGTAACCAAATGTCAACATGTTTTTTTAACCATACTAACCATCCAGAGCTTTGCAATAGTAACGCAGTGAGGTCAAAAGTTCCCAGCTTCTTCTTATTTGGGAGACCAGTTAAAAAGCAGGGAAAATCACTACATATGGTAAAAAGCTAAGTTAAATTGCTTTTATTTTGTTACTGGACTGCGGGCTGGAAATGCTGGATTTAAGACAGATAACCTGCAGGGTGGGAGAGGAGGGTGCAAACGCTATAGATACTGTTTCAGAGGAGGTGTTGGAGTCAGCCAGGCTAGGTGCTGACCACAGGGCATTTCCTAGACACTCCCCGTGCAAAACCTGGGTTAGCCAGGGGGGAGAGATTAAATTCTCCAGGGACTGTTGGAAGCAGACCAGGAATACCAGCTTTCTTCTCCCGGGGTGAACTTTCCTACTACATGCACTCCTGGTTGGTTTCTAAATGCTGGAGCTTAGAAAGCAAAACCCTGGGGGAAAGGGACCTCAATATTAGTAGCCACATGTGCCTTGTATTCCTCCTAATGCCATCATTAATTATTTTTGTATGATATTTTGTGGCATATCTTGCCATTTTTCCACGGACTGCGGTGGGAAGAAATCTGAACTCCACTTTGGAAAACATCTTAGGCTGTAACTTTTAAGGCAGCTTTTATGGCATCGCATTATGTTACTTACATAGCTTATCCGTACAGTGAATTCGCAGCAAGATGGAGTGACGCTGACGGAGATGAATTCCTTTGGCTGTTTGGGGAATGCAAAATGCAATCCCATAGAAATTTCACCGTAATTTGCCGTGATTAGTCTCTGCTTTCATTAAACTGTTTCCTGGTTTGACATTTTTTATATGTCTCTGCTCTAAACTTAGCTCTGAACTTCAACCTTTACATTACTACAAAAATAGATTCATTAGCTGAGCCTCCCTCAGGTGGGTAACATTAAAATAAATAGTAGGTTATCTAAGGTACTATGCGATTGCATGCTAACAGGCTTCTTCTACCTTCAGTGAACTTCCCTGTGAAGACTGCCCTAAATTTGTGGTCTTCAGCATGAAACCTCCGCCCTGCAGGTCCACCTTCAGAGCTCCCTAGCTTTTCCCCAGGGTGCACACAATGAGTCCGTCAGCAGGTAAAGCAAAAAGCCATAGATCACGGTAAGAAAGCAAACCTTCACTGTGGCTTTATCGTAGGGAAGGAGAAAAACAGCCAGAAGGAATCATTAGAGCTGCCAAATTCCCTGTTTTATTAAGACGCTAACCTTGTCCTATCCTTGACCTCATGGGAAGGGTTTCTGAAGCCAGCCAAGGATTAGGGAGTTATGTTAGTTACCAGCATCCTAAAACTTGCCTGCGACTAACAGAAATGTCAAGTGCCAGTTTATAATGAAGTGCATGTGCTCTCCGCAACCTTTTATTTCTTGTATTTCTTTGGAACTTCAGCAAGACCTTTGGGATTAACTAATATACAGGAGGGAACAGCTGCATGTGGGTTTTAATCTTTCCAGGCATTTTTTTTTTTTAAGGTTCCCAGTAAAGACACTTCCAGTGACCAGATACAAAAAAGTAATGTAATCCCTTTCCATGTGCATGTTAATTGTCCCTCTTCTTTCCAACAATCCTTTCGATCCTTTTAGAAATGTCTTTTCCACCTCTTTTTTCCCCAGTTTTTTATAGCTCTGCACATCCTGTGGATTATAGGGGGGCGAAACAAGCATCATTGCTTTTCTCGTCGTACTTATCCACCTGCTGTTGAGCTCCTTCATGAGGTGCAAACTCTGCTCTTACACTGGAGAGTCAAAATATCAAGGAAATGTTAGTTTCTCAATTTGTAATGTCAGTTCCAGTAGACCGAGATACTAATGACAAAAGCTTTATGTCCATTTTTGCTTCTTTAATGCAAACACAGCAAGGTTGTTCTGGCAAAAGTGTTTTTGCAAAGGGTGTTTTTTCCTATTCAGCAATCGGCCATACAAGCGCTGAAGCTGGAGTGAGGTGCCAGTGCTGTAGCTAGGTCATTAAAAAAATAAAAAAAATAAAATAAATAAATAAATAATATACCCCCCCCCCAAAAAAAAAAAAAAAAGAAACACACCAAGAACAGAAACAAACCCCCCAGTTCTGTGTCTCTCACTGTTCTTACTGTGCCAGGGATGCTTTAAATGTAGACTTGGCGAAAAGAAAAAGCACTCCTGCGGCTGGAGAACATTCTTCCTGAATGTCAAATGTCTTAGCAGACAATGGGGTTGTTAAAATAGTCTCAAGGTTCCTTTGAGAAACTTGAAAATAGGGGTAGCTGCAAGTTGTCTTTTATAATGGTAATATTTGAAGCGGCAGAAAAATTCCTTTCTGTTTTTTTTTTTTTCTCTGACTCCAGCATTTTGCTCGTGTTAACGTAGCTCCGTGTGCTCAGAGCAAATGTGTACAGGCTCCCAGAAATCTGATGGGTAGATCAGAGTGGAGAAAATACCTGATGTTGGAGGGGAAACAGCCACACAGCATGGTGAATTAGAGTTGTTTTTCAGCTCGTGACACTATCTCTGAAACGAGAAGTGTGTTCATACGTTACAGGCTGTACAGTCTCCTCAGACCTTAGATAACCGTATCATTGTTTTAGAGCTGAAGTGTGGGACGTGTCATCGCAGAGTGATCTTCGGTATCGAGCTGTGTATTGCAGCGTTGTATTTATATTCCTGCTCTCTGCCTAATTCTGCGGGGGGAGCGATAGCGGTAAGATTGTGAGACACTCAAGCTGTCCAAACAAGATTTAGGCAAATGACATGAGAGTGTATTTGAGGGTGTTTTTCCAGGATGAAATGAAAACGTTTCTCTTTTCCCATTTCCTTTGCACCTATGCTCATTGGTTAGCAAAACAAGTAGACAGCAACAGAGCCACATTGTTATTCTCATCACAGACCTATGAGTTTTCAAAGAACAGAAGCGAAGCTTCAGTTTTAAAATTTTATATAATTTCTGAATTTCTAGAACAGCCTTTTAACAGTGACCTTAAAATGTCTTTGCACGAGAAAGCCACCGGCCTGTCAAGTAGTTCAAATATTTTGACTTTCTTTAACAGCACGCAGATCTGATTTTAACCACCTTCCTGCGACACGGTATAAAAAGCACAGCAGCTGCTAGACAACATTTAAAAAACCCTGGCATGGCCATGTCCGGGGCTGCAGTGCCTTTGATGCTGTGACGTGGCCTCTTGAACAGCCATGGCTTGGGGCTGCTGCCGACCCCCTTGGCTCCCCCAGCTCTTCCATCACAGCGGTGGCAGCGCTCACCTGACCCTGTAATGAGCCAGATCAGAAAGTTACGCTGGCAGAAAACTCATTACTTTTTGGGGTGGAACATTAGCTTTCTGCAGGTTTAGGTCCCTGAACCAGCTCACTACGGGTTTTTTGACAAATTCAAATTCCAGTGCAAGGGCATGTGGCAGAGCTATAGGGGCTGGGAGATGGGGCTGCCGCTTCGGGCAGCCTGCAGCTCTTTGGCTGGGCTGGCTGACTGCACAAACGGAACCAGCAGCTTGTTCAGGAATAAAATCTGGGTTGTGTTGATCCCCAGGTCTTCGTTCTGACTAGAGAAAATAACTGTGCACATTTAGTCTGAAACGGCAGTGAACTTTGAGTTGTACTGAGTCTTAACCCCTTGCAAATCAGTGTATACTTTAACCAGATAAATAACCTGCTAGGAACATTCGTGTTCGCTAAGAAAACTGTTATTCCAATGCTTTTTTTTTTTTTCCCCCAAGGAAGTTGTATTCATGTAGTGTGGTCTCCTTTGCCATTTCTAGTCTCTACAGCTTTCTTTTTCTACTTTGATTCCCTCTTTTCTTTAGTAATTATCTACACATGTTTGGAAGTGCTACCCATCTATAATGCCCAGGAAAAGCAAGGCAGTTTGGTCCTGGCCTCCTGTTTTGAATGGCTAAAGAAGGAGCTGATTTGTCAAATTAATACCATGCAGGTGGTCATAATCTTAATATTGACCTGGCCTTTTGGAGATTACACATACCTCAAATCAGAAAATCTACTATGTGGCCTAAATTCGAAATCGTATTCTGGCTAATTGCTTGCTGTGGAGCACTTAGATACAAATGAAGAGTCCTGCTTTTGCCCTGTGTCACTTAACCTTGTAGCTTATTAGCTCTAGAATTTATTTGTTTGCTTTGTGAAACACCACAACAGAGCACTTAATTGCATTAACAGTCTTCATTATCTGGGATAACGATCAGCCTGTACTAAGGAAAGACGTAAACCTGAAGTAGCATGAAGAGTAATTTCCTCTCCCAGATTCGGTGAGGTTCCTCCACAGGCCAATTCATCAGCAGTAACATTGTTCTCTTGTTGCTTTAGGTGCCTTCAATAAATGGATATATTAAGAAAAATTCTGGCTAAAAACAGCCATTTAATTCACCACACTGTTAGGACTTTGCCAGTCTTTATCTGTAACGCATACGCTATTTCTTCACATGCCAACGAGAGCTGAGCAAAGGATAAATCTAAGTCAGGCACAAGTGCTCAGTACAAGGGGATTGGAAAGAAGAATAAGTGTGAAGATTGGGCTGATAAATAGTGAAAAATGATGATAGTAAATGGAAGATACGTGAGTGAAAGATCTGAGCTTGAAAGTTAGCCTCTATTTCTGCAGCACAGTTTGTTTTTTATAGTGCAAAAAAACCCCAAACCTTTAATCAGATAATTACGGAGCACAGTTACACAGTGAGTGAATGCTGTTGTGCCCGTGTTAGCCTTCAGATGTAAAATTATTCTTGCAGAATTTGAGATGAAGTGTAAAATTGGGCCCTCCATGACCCCTCGCCCTTTCCACAAGGGTTGCATTAGTTCTGGACAGATTTCCAGCGGAAGCAATTACACTTTGCCTGTTTTCCCTCCCAAGTTTTGATCTAACCATCTTAATGTTGATTGTTCTGATTTTTTTTTTAAATGAAATATTGCTATTGCTATTCATATAAACCCCAGGAAGGGTGAGAAAGTCTTTTCAATGATATTCTGCCGTGACATTTTATTTATTTAACTTCTTCCTTCCTACATCAGGAGAAATGGCAAGCCCAGAGGTGTAAAACCTGCTCCAGCATGGGCTGGAGGGGACACAAAGCACTGGTGGAAATCCATGTAGTGGTCCATGGTTCTGGGGTGGATGTCCCACTGACAGACCCAGGGCAGGGCTTGAACCAGGAGGAGAAGAGGATGCCAAAAGGAAATGGGCGAGTTTGCTGCTTCCCAGGGTATAGGAGCTGTTTCTTTGGGTTCCCCATCAGGAGAGGGCAGTGGGAGCACATCCCAGCATGGTCCTGAGCACAGGCAGCCATGGCACGGGAGCTTAATCCCTTGTTGTATGTAACCCAGCCTTGAACTGCTGTGGGCTGGGCTGGGCAGGATTTCACAAGACAAAGGAACTTCTTACAAGATTTTGCTTAATTTTTAGAGTGTTGTGCTCTCCACCTTTTGCCTTGGCAGCTGCAGGTGCATATCGAAGAGGATCCACCTCCCCTCGGGCAGGTGCCAGGTCAGCTCACCTTACGGGGCTTCACAGCTTTGAAAGCCCATGTTTGAATGTATATGCATTCAAGTTCAGTTGGAAAAAAGCCGGAGAGATGCAGGTATGATAAGAGGAAAAGCTTTGATCCCTTTCCTCTAAAAGCAGGTGAAAGGCCTCCTTTTTTCTCTTAGCCTCTGTCAGTAAATATTGCAAGAAAGACAGTGAAAGAATTGGGGACAGTGATGCTCCTTCGTTCTCAAATGTGATTTAAATGCAACAAATAAACCACAATCCGTAGGGAAGCAGAGACATCTCCTGAACACATATGCAGCCTTGCCAGTGGGGAGCAGAGGGTGCAATTCCCAATGATTTTAGCCACTTAAGAGCCTACACGACTGGTCTCCTCCTGCCCCACTGGTTTTCTGCCCCGTCCTCCTGCAGGTACATGTGCTCAGGGGCTGAGCTAGAGCAAGCTGGCTTTGAATGGGACTAAAGAGGCCTGACATCTGTGTTGATTTTTTTCATTTGGACCACTGGTGGACTTCTGGTGCAAGCAGGGAGTCAGCAGTGGATGGGCAGAAAAGGGGAGCTCCTGTGCTTACACAGCTCTAGGGATACACAGTGAAGAAGCTTGAAAGAAAAGGGATCTCCATCTTGGAAAATCCCAGATTTTCACTGGAAACTCTGAGGCACGTCATTTGACAGTTAACATTTTTCAGCTCGTATTGCTCTTGTTGTTTGTCCGGGTGATGTTGTACAGAGGTAGGTGGGGACAGCCCCGCAGCCACCTCCCATGGCACTGGAGGGGATGAGTTTTCCTGGGGCCCAACTGCAAAACACCAGAAACAGAGCTGCAGGGCTAAGGAAAGCTCTTCTGCCTCCCCATGAGCAGTATCTGCTGTCAAACACATATTCTCAGTTGCTGTTTTGTCTCCTAAAGTTAAAAATCACCTCCGGGGAAACGGAGAGGTCCATTAGGGGTGCTTTGACCTTCAGGCTCTGGCCAATATGAATTCCTCTCACCCCAGTCATCAGTTTTTTTCTAACACAACAATACTCCCATTTCAGCTTTTTTTTTTGATTAATGGCATGAATAAATAGATCGGAAAGCAGCAGAATAGGCCATAAAAAAAATGAACTATTCCCTCTGCTCTGCAGCCCCACCAAAACCCTCAGCTAATGCTCATTGAGAAAGCTGGCAAATGGAGAGCTGATCCTAGTAAAAACGCCCTCATTTGGAGGAAAACATTTTTTTCATTGTGTTATTCTGTAGTGTTGCCCCATCCTAATCTTCCAATTCAGCTTCCAATCAAAGGTGTGCTGTCTCCCCCCACAAGTGCTTTTAGGACAGATTAGCTAGTTAATGTTTGAGGGATGTTGCAGAACAGCAGAGCAGAGCTGCTGGTAAAAGCAGAAGCAATATGCCTTGTATCCTGTTTTGCCAAACAACTGCTAACAAGGAAAAATAAACAGATTTTCTAAAAATACCTTGAGAAGAAGCTGTGCTCTCTGTTGGAAAGAGGGATTGACCTTTAGAAGAATAGGGGAGTTAAAAAAAAAACAGTGGTGAGGGAAAAGCTACATGCATTATAATTTTCAGTGTGGCAAGACATTTACTCAATGCAGACTCCACAAATCCAGTCCAATTTCAATCCTCACCCTCTGTTTATGAAAAAGGCTCCTAAGGCTATTAACGCCAGCCTCTTACCTTATTATTGTATTCTGTAAAAATAAAATTATACCCATAATACCGTGACAGCCCTTACAAAAATGTGCCATTAGACAATTATATTGCAACACAGTGACTCCGGGAACTGCAGGGAAGTATTTCTCTTACAGCTTAATTGTTGTATCAATAGCATTTTCAACACTCTTGGTTGCTGAGGAAGAAAGGAACATGACGATACCGCATGTAAAAAAGCGTATTTGGAAGTATTGATTGCGGGGTCTGACTGTGGCAAGAATGCTTGAGTTACGAGTGAAATCCTCCTAAGAACTGTACTTGAAACAAATCCATGGTTGAAGAGGTTTCTTCTATCATTCCTCTTCTCTCCCACTCTTCTGCTAGTGTCTGTTTTATTTTAGTTATTTTAATACAGGAAATGTTTTGACACTGGAGTTTTAACTAAAAGAAATCATACTGCTGATAAAAAAAAATAAATCATTTCATTCCCTTCCCCCAGATCTTTCAATTCTGAAGGTTTATCACCAGCTGCAGAATTATGCTCTCTGTTTAACTGGGCAGTGATTGATAGTGCACGTCAAGATAATTAGGCTAAGTAGTCTCCTAAACCCCCAAGCCCACAGCTACCTTTAACCTCCACATTGTCTTTACTGCAACATAAATAAAAGCTTTAGCAAAGGATAGAAAAAAATAATCAAATGGGTAGTGAGGGAGCCTCTTTGCCCTCTCCAAGGGGTTTCCTCTTCTCATTTTTAATGAGACCCATATTAGTTGTCATTTGTACCTTCCCTGATGAATAGTTTGAAAGAAAAGCTTTTCTCTGTGCGCAGCAAAATTTGTGCCAAGTTGCTGACCTTTGCTTTCGGTAAGACCTCGTTTGAGTCTCAGTCCCAAGCCCAAACATATTGTTGGATCAATCATGTTGATTTTTGGCTCTGATAGTAATGCACAGCTAATGAGTTGTGCGGTGTACATATTAACCTCAGGCCTGACAGTGCCAATGCCAAGCACGTAGCAAAATCGGAAAAGACGTACAGTGCTGGCATCTTAATAGGAGCAGACAATTAAAAACAGTAGAGCAGTATCGTATCACAGGTTCACTGCTTGTGGGATACAGGATTTAATCAAAGCAGGAAAAACAAACCATCTTCTGTCTGTTCAAAAAAAAAAAAAATCTCAACATCATAAAGGTGCTTTATGAACTGTGAAATAGAGAGGAAAGCCTGAATGTTTAAGCAGCAAGATAATGATTTTACTACCAAAAGGGAATCTACTTGGGGGAACAGCCATTGAAAAGCACTAGATTTAACCTTGTCAGAGATTACCGTGTAATGATTATCATGGCATTTCAAGGAATTTGAGCTCAGTGCTATAACTTTTTGATTAATAACTGCATGGTACCTCATTTAGCAATACTTCAGCAAAGTTCTTCTGTCCCCACAAGTGAAAGCTCCTAAGACCAATTGCTGGATTCCCAGAAGCAGACAGCATCACTGGTTTCGAAAGCAGCTGTTTCTGATCACTTACAAAAGTAACACTTCCCTCGAACGGCCAGATTTTGATCTCATTTTACAGTTGTAAATCTAGGGAGAGACAGTACTTTGCTAATCAGCCCAATGGAGAGATGGACAAAAAGCCCAACGTGCACAATATCCTTCTCTCCTGGCAGTTTGCCTTTAAGGATTAGGAAGGGAAGGAAGAATTGCACAATGGCTACATAAGAAAGCAACATTTTCAGTTTTAATGTAAGTCCTAAACAACCAGCTGGAGGGGACAGAGAAACAGAATAAACATGATTTCCAGAGGTCACACACAGTTTTATGGATCCCTCTTTGTGCAATGAAAATTGGTCAATTAAACTGAAGGAACGTTACTGCTTAAAACAGAAAGTCAAATGACATAGAATGGAAAAACCCAAAGTACATAGATGTGCAATCTTTGGTCTTCACGTTAGCCTTTGGATGCAAGACAGAAAAAACAGCCTGACAGGTAACAGGGCAACCTGAAAAGGGGGGGCAGTAGGTAAGAGAATCCAAAACAGGATCTTCTGGAAGTATAAAGTTCTCTAAATGTAGGAGGAATTCCCCGTCGTGCATGGTTCCTTGTAGAGCACCCTGCCAGGAGTCAACATGGCAGCATTAGCGAGTCCTGGAAAGAGTAAGCATGAGGGAGGTGAGTGGCCTCTCACTCAGCGTGATGCAGTGGGATCGTTCCCTGTCAGATATACCATAGGTGTAGAGAAATTAGATGCTGGTGTAACACCCCTGACCCCATGGCAGAACCTGGTGGAATGATGTTGGATTTTTTTTGGCAGCAACACAGCTCACAAAAGTAATGCAGTTTTATCAGAGAGGTCGTACTCGAATTTGAGAAATAGCCACAAAATGGGATTCATGGAAAAATCCGCAGTCCATTTTACAGTTTCTCTTGCTGAAATATCACATGGAATCGTGGCTTTTTCTGCTGTAACAGTGATGTTAGGTATTTTCCTCTTCTCACCCGGCTGTGTTATTGGCTGTATTAACGCACAGCTTAGTTTGATTTCAGTTAAGACAGGTGGCAGCAGTAGTGTCGCAGGTATAACAAGCAATAGCAATTAAACTTGTGGGAGATGAGGGTGAGAAGAGTCAGAAGAAGTTGGTGAAAAATGACAGGACTTAAATGGCATGCTGCTAAGGAGTGAGTCATCTCATCAGTGGGGAAATAGGATGCTTTAACTCCAGCAACTTCAGCAAAAGCACACCCGTTTTTCCAAGCTTCAGTTCCGAGACTGCCGAGAATCATCTCAGAGATCTGGTTAGACACCTCGGAATATTTTTTAAGTACAGGGTTTCCCCCTCTCCTTTGAAAGGATTTGTCTGCTTGTGCAGTGTGCCTGTTTAATAAATTCAGGGTACGAGGAGGCACTCTTGAGGCAGAGGCTGTTTTTTTGTGTGTACATTGAAAAGAAAGCATATGTGTGTATTCAGAGCAGCTGCTCCCAGTGCAGTGATGTTGCTGCTGAAGACAAATGGACTTAACAAACATTTCCTCTGATGTTATTTGGATTCCCTGAAGTTCAGGTTCTCGTACAGTAACAGTAGCCCTACTGGAAGGAAACACCTGGGTTTTAATCACTAGACGCTAACAACTGCCAGCCGCCACGAGGACTGCTGAAACTCCGTGTGTACACATCGTGTTATTGTTGGGGCTTTTTTTTATTTATACCTTTCTGCTGAGCAGATGCTGCTGCGTGCAAATGTTCACGCACCGATCTTGTACTGAAAATAGTTGCAGACATCGGCCATAGTGGGCTGCCCATGCATAATATGCATATAGCTGCTTTATGCTAGAAATGTCAGGGATGTTTATGGAAGCATCTCTAAAAAGTTCAATTTGAGGAAAAGCCTGCTATGGAAATAGAAGCTTTCCCATTTGTTTATGGAATGAGAAGCTTGTACATCAATATGAGAAGTGTTTTCTGGTGTTCTCTCTGGCCTTATCTCCTGTCATCCCATGTGCAAGGCATTCTGCAGGGCCTTTTAGGAAGGAAACACATTAAAACTTTAGGTTTAAATGCACACGTGTTCATTCCCCTTAAAAATGCTTTATCATGTTTGGATTTATGCTTGGATCCTGTAATCATTGGGTTAAAGAATATATATTTACATTCTCCCACGTGAAATTTCCAAATGGAGGTTTAAATTTGCATGCCCTAAACTGCAGTCACATCTTAATAAGGCCGAGGGAATTGGCAGAGGTGGCAGAAGCTGTTGGTGGCAGAGGTACTGCAGAGAGGAGCGGCGTGGAGAGGGACTGCACAGCTGCACGAGGTGGGCCAAGAGCCTTCCGTGTGACATTGTGTCTGCAGGCTCCCTGCTTCTGTCCCTGTTGGGAGGGTTGGTTATTGAGGATGAGCTGACAAGCTGTTGGGTTCTCACTTGGACATTGCCGGAGGCTGGAGTAAAAAAGACAGCAGCAATGATTTTCACAGAATCACAGAATTGCAGGGGTTGGAAGGGACCTCGAGAGATCATCGGGTCCAGCCCCCCTGCCAAAGCAGGTTCCCTAGAGCAGGCTGCCCAGGTAGGCGTCCAGACGGGCCTTGAATATCTCCAGAGAAGGAGACCCCACAACCTCCCTGGGCAGCCTGTCCCAGTGCTCCGTCACCCTCACCGTGAAGTTCTTTCGCATGTTGGTGCGGAACTTCCCGTGATCCGTTTTGTGGCCATTGCCAAAAAATTTGGTGGAAATTGTTGTAGTTGGTAAGCACATTAATGTGAGAGGGCCTAGGGACTAGCCAAACCTGTATGCAGATTGGGGTAGGGAATAGAGGGACAGCTTCGGAAGAAAGTGTGGGCAGTTGTGAGATGAAGCTGAGCTAATGGGATCCTTCGGGAAGGTGACAGTGGGAGCAGCTGAAACTGCTGGGCACATGCAGGTGTACCAGTCCTTGAGTGGTCTGGAAGGTGTTGAAAAATCCCCTGTTGGAAAGGATAAGACCAGCCGCCTCCGAACCTTTCATAACCTTAGAAGATGGATTCTTTGCAGCTGCAAGGAGACTTCAAAGAAAGGAATTCGAGCTTCTCTGTGTTCTTTCACTTCAGATTGGCTACAGGGCTTGTTTGCGCTCATCAAAGGTCGTGTGCATCATCAGTTTCCATTGGCCTGGACACCGTCGAGTAAAACTTCAGTCTCCACCCACTTCAAATAATTTTAAACAGCTGCTTGGATAGTTGCAAGCACGAGCAGAAGGAATGGGCTGTGGTTATAGGATCGCATCCAAGCAAATGAACGGTTCTGAAAAACAGTTAGGAGGAGCCGACCACTAACTGGTAACTGGTGCGCACCTGTGGGCCTGCAGGGGCCTGCAGAGGGGTTCGGTGATGAAGTTGTGGCAGCAGAAGCATTGCAGGTTGCTCTGCTACAAGACAATGAAATACAAGAATGCCAGTCCCAGAGGTAACGTAGATCACAGACTGCTTCTCTACTAGAGAAGCCAATAGCCACCATGCTGTCATGTGTCAGCGCCAGGGTTATCAGCTCAGGGCCCAGGGTTCAGCAGCAATGAAGGTTATGTGCACGTGCAGATAACAGCAGAGGGAGTTTACTCCTGATCTCTTCTCCTTTCCTTTTTATCAATCTGCTGCTCTCCCCTTAAACTCCCCGTCACTGACCACCCCTTCTGATTTTATCTGGGTTATCTGAGGAGGCATGTTATACTTTTGAATAAACACTACTTTTAAAGAGGTGCTGGTTATATGCATGAAGCTGTGGTAATAGCTAGCCTGATTTCCATCTGGCATAACTTAGGAGTAAATCCATTGACGTCAGTAGAATTGAACGGATGTAAAATAATTGAAGTCAGGTCCTATATTTTTAAGGTTAAGCCTAGAAAATGCTGCGACTCACTCTCCCCCCTCACTCTCCCTTTCAAGCCCTGCCACAAATATGAATGTCTTAATTGGGACTTAGTCTATTTCTGCCTGGTTTAATCAAAGATCTGTCAGTAAAGAATTTTTACGAGATGCAAAGGTGAAGCCCTCCTGACCCCCCCCACCTATCTTTAGAAAATCTCCTTGGCTGCTGTTTCTGAAAAATCTCAGCAGCAGTTGTTCTTTTTTCTCTTGGTCAGTTATGTCAAGCAGCATATCTGCAGCTATGTTTAGTTCTGAACACAAACATGAAGCAGAAATGAAAGCTTTTTGGCAAGCCAAGAACATGATTTTCAGCTCATTCTCACAGAATGGTGTTAATTAATAGATTGTTTTCTGACAAATAGTGAATTGTGCCTGACTATTTTCCATATGGCTAAGGATATAAGCCAATGAAGGCATGGCAGTTATAAATCCAGAAATTTTGGTATGAAACCGCTGGTATGATATCCAATCCTATTTGCTGTATTTCTAAAAAGGGTTATGTGAATATTAGCATATGAGAATGTCACTGGAGTACGTAGGTTCCAATTTTCTTTTGCACACTTTTATACTGGTGTTATTCAACGGAATTACTTTTTCTACCAATATATGTAAGAATATGTTTAGACCAACACAAACTAAAAAAGAGATCTCAATTAAAAGACAAATATATATCTTCTTAGTAGGAATATAAATGGAATTAGTAATTTTACAAAATTTCTCAGTGACTTCAGTGCAAATACATTTCTAACGCTGAGGGTAAAATCAGGGGTAGTGACATTGATAATATTCATACCTGTTTGTACTCTTGGGCTCTTCATTTTGTTGTAGCTGCAAAAGTAATCCTAGGTCTACGCTGTTTGTGTTCCCCTCAACCAGCTCTTACTGTAAATGGCTGGCACTTGCCAGCTGGGGTGATTTATTAGCCTGCAGCAGGAAAGATTCTTCCATTGATGAAATCAGTTGGATCATGAGATCGTATATCTCTCATGCCAAAAAGCATTTCTCTTCAGATATGTGACGTGTTTGTAAAGAGATAAAAAAGGCTAATGCAGTTACCAGGAAGTTCTTTATTTTATTAAATTATCTATTTCAGGAGTAATTCTTAAATCCTTCGTTCCACATGTTGGCCCCAGGGAGATAACCTGTAGCATACTATCGGTTTATACTAGCTTTGGATATTAATTTTGTTCCTCCAAAGTATTTCTTCTAGAGAAATGTTCAGTTCTCCGTAGAATTGTCCAATGAGTAATTAAATGCTACAGTTATAGAAAAAATATGAAACACTGAGAATTAAAAGCAGATAAAGAGCATTAGCTTTCAAAATTGCATAGCTTATAGCATGTAATTTGCTGATATTTGTAGGATTTGGGTCTGCAGATTGATGGCCCTAATTGTGTATCTTTTAGTAATCTCGATGAAATAACATGGCACAGCACTAAATCCATTTGTCCTGTGTGGCTAATTTAAAGCTCAGCATTGATAATTGCCAAGTAGAAGGTTCTTTATGTCCGTCTTGCTTATATGGCTCTGCTGAATATTCATAGCTCCTATTAACACATGCCCTTCAATATTTGCTACATTTTTGTCGTAGATAGTAGATTAATTAAGCAAGTTGTTGCCATAAACCTCTGGGCTGTGATCTTGTCAGGTCTTGTAATATACACAGCGTCAGGTCTGGAAAAGTGATGCCCTTGGTCAAAAAAAAAAACAAACAAAAAGGGGCATCAGGTGCTTATGGTATTGCTTCAGTCCAACTGTGTGCCCAGCCAGCTCCCAAAACGTCCTGCTGGAGGGCTTGCCGTTTGAATGGGAAGGGGCAACTCGCATCCTGACCATGGCTCTGGGCCTCATAGTTTGAATCCTCTTGCTTTAGGGTTATGTCTTCTACGACCATCATTTGAAATAGATTTTATGAAAGCTGAGCTCTCATTTTTTATTGTTGGTTCCTGGCCACAGTGCAAAGCTTGAAAGTATGGAATGTCAGCAAAACAAAAAGGCTTGATGGATCAGCAAAAATTAAAAAAAAAAAATTGAAAATGTATTTAAATACCAAGCAAATCTCAGGCTGACTTTCAAGACACATTTAATATCCCTATGGGAGCGTTGGCTGACTAAAGTCGGTAATACTGGTTTAAAGCTGTCTTGTCATTTATTTTTGCAGCATTAGGGACGTGTGCGTGTTTCTTCATGTACCAGACACACGGTGATGACAACTATTGAGTAAATCACAGGACCCAGTGACAAACTGCAGTTATCCTCTAGCTCTGAAATTTCTCTCCTGCATTCTTACCACTTAGCCATTTCCTCTGTGGCCACCACTCCCCTGAAATTACTTTGGGTTAGAGCAATGACCATCTTAAAAAGACGTTTTGCTGAAAAACAAATGAGAGTTTTCTGTTAGTCGTGCAAGCACATAGTGACACCGGCACACACAATATCCCCAGGATCACAACGGCACGAGCTCCAGCATGAGCAACAAGTTCCTAATGGTGAAACCAGTTAAACCCTACTGTAGAGTAGCTAAAATTCAGCTCTGTCATGGTTAGCGAATGAAAGAAATCAGATTGGATATTAAATGGATATTAAATTGGATATTAAATGGTGTAACTGTAATGATCCTATATTCCATGAGGATCATAGATAGTTTGTGGCGGTCTGATTGTGCTGGCAGAAATACAGACTTTCTGTTTCTGTCCATAAAAAAAAAAGGGGGATATGGACTCAAATAATTGAATCGCTTTGAAAATGATAACCACGTAAATAAGTAATTAATAAAAAATGCAAATATATCAACTTTGTGTTCATAGATCTTTACATAGGCATTTAAATAACTAGGTTTGGATTCCAAATTGTGAGTAATTTTCACCATATTTTTCAGAAACTTGGGGCCTCTCAGCATAAATAAAATTACAAAGGATCCTATTTATTTTTGCTTTTAAAATAAAGCTTCCAAATGTTTCTCAGCATGTTCAAAATTTCGGTTGATGAAACACAGCATAGATTTTGAGGTTTTTTTTTTTCTAAGAGAATACATTTTTGTGCCAGGCATGTAGCGAATTCACTCATGTGCTTGAGGTCAATAATTGCAATGCAGTCCATCAGTATCACTGAATATTGATCAATGACACAATAGACTCAAATGACACAGTATTCGGGACTGTCCTTGAGACAATATCGTAGCAATGACAAAGAAACATCTTGTTCTCTCTGTCTTGCTGTCCTACTATTTTTTCTTCCAGCGCTTCTGATTTGTAATGACCCTTGGGTGAAGTAGCAAAGCTGTCAGTCTTGAAAAGGTATCGGTCACAAAGGGCCATGATTTCTGAGCCTGAGCGTTAGGAAAGACAATGTGATAGAGGAAGGCAGAGAACATCTTCTGGAACAGATTTCAGTCACTATAGTTTTAACGTAGACGTTGATGATTACCTGTCCTTCACCAAACAGACGCTGCAATCATTTAAAATGGCATTTTACATGTTTGAGCCATCATTAAAAATTGCAAGCTGCTTTCAAATCGAAACTCCACCTCCAGCAGTCACAGCTGATTCAGCGCTGTTGACAAGTGTTCTTGAGTTGCTCATTAGAAATCCGTGCTCTTTTATGGAATTGAAAGGTAAAATGTATATATCTTTTGAGGTAATGGGTGTTATTACTACATTATCCTAATCTAGCACCCACTTGATCAGCTGAAGGCAGACTCAATTGTAAATTAACGATCTCGAGAGACAGTGACTCGAAACTGTGATGTCTTCACATTGATTCTGCTCCTGTACAATTACCATTATAGCCCACTGATGAGGATGAACTACTTCATAAAACACTTCACCTTGACTTGAACGGAAAAACCTCCCCACAGCAAAGCTCCAGGGTATAGCAACCTGCGTAGCATAGCAGAGAACAGAGGTTGCTCTTGATATCTTGGAGCACATGTGGAGGAAACTGCTTTTCTTCACCACTGAATAACAGCATCCATTCTCGAGCAGTTACACAGGAGGTGTGGTAGAGCCTCCAAATCTCCCCATCTTTTTTCTTGCCTGTAATAGAAAGCCATTCACCAGTACGATCCCTTTCCCCTGTGGCTGACCCTGCTGTGCACAATGGCTCCATGGACTGAAGAGGAAGATACAGGACCATGCCGTGGTCCCTTCCTTGGGTTTCCTAGGGCTTACTGGAGGAAGGGAAGTAGTGTTTTTCCCCAGTACTAGGATTGTTGTGCTGTGAGGTCCAGTGATTACTTTCGAGACAACACAGCTGCTCATATGTCCCAGACTTGATCTGTGTCTTAGAGGTACAGTCTATCCCACATATTAATCTATAATTTTTATTTAAATATTTATGAAACTGCAGGCAGCTGGTATCACCAACCTCTCAATGATACTTTTGTGAAGAGTGTTTCAGAAAGCAAATTTTCAGACACCCTCTGTTGCAGTCTGAAGAGTCCAGACATCCCAAATTTAAGTCATGTGTACTCAAGAGGCATGAACACACACCAGATGCAGAGGTGTCTACTAGTAGCATCTTCACATTTATCTTCACTTTTTATATCCAGGATATTTTTTCACTTTTTATCCTTTTTTGCTGGGTGAAACACAGGTGCTAGCTGGCCAGGGATGTAAGTACTTGTTACTGCCTATTGCACAGGGGTTTGCTTTAATATAGCAGCTTAGTGCTCACATCCACTCTTCAGACTTTCTATTCACTTGTTCAGTTGGTATAACTGATTAGAAAAGCCCAGGGTTAGTGATGTCTTCCCTTTTTCTCCCTTCTCCTACGTCCTTTATAAACAGGACTCAGTATGTGACCTCTTCCAGAACAGGTTTGTTCCCTGTCAGACTGGCTCTGAAGGTCAGTAGAACTGTAGCTAGCCTGTCCTCTATCTCTTGATCAGCCTCAGTTCCCAGTGCTAGCTGGGCCTGTTCTGACCTTCCCACCTGCCTGCCTTGCTGTTTTTCTCTGTCCTTGCATGTTACAGGTTGGACAGGTCTCCCTTGCCCCAGCCCTTGGGTGATGGAATGTCCTCTTCCCTTCCCCACTCTCCCCAGCCAATTTCTGAGAAGCAATAAAATGGGGAAGATAAGTAGTAAAGTGTAGACTTTTCTTCAGAAGTCGTTTAGTTCATCACTGTCTTTTCAGGCATAGACCTTTGCTGTTTGCGAAGCCTTGCTGTCATATCCCTAGTAAATTGTCACTACTTAATTTCAGACAGCAGTCTTGTGGTCTGAAGAAGTTGCTACAGGACAAAACGTATTTTATTCAGAAAGTATAAGAATACTTTTTAAAATGCAGTGCAGTTTCTTTCTCCTTGGCTGAGATGAAAAGCAATCAGTGTCTTGAACAAATGATGGTGCATTTACCACCTCTGTGCTCTCTGCCTGTTTGCCCTTCCCTGGGTGTATTCTTGATGTTATCAGAAAGTTAGAGTCTTCTATCTTATTGCAAAGGAGTTCTTATGGACCTTCAAATCTCAGCTTCATGCATAGCAAAATGATCCTGGGTCATGGCAGAGATTTCTAAAAGGCTTGAATTACCTTTTTTTTTTTTTTTTTTAAATCTTTCTGATTCCAATAGTTTAATTTCTGAGCATTTAGATAGCCACTTTCTGTGGACTCATGGATAAGGAGAAGAAAAAGAGCGTATCAGGATTTTAACCATTTCACATGCTTTATTTAAGGTATGTTGTACAGTGAATAAAGTTCATGTGATGCTGGGTTTCTCACTGTCTTACATTTTGTGTCTTCTGCAAGGAATCTACTGCAAAGGAAATACAGAGTGTTAAACTCTACCAAATCAGAAGAATCAAGGATACATATTTTATACAGCTGTAAATGATTTCAGGTACAAGCTAACTACAAATCCTGCAAGCCTTTAGGCTGCAATGACCATTTTATATAACTACTGCGTTCATGTTCACTCGATGTTCATGCAATGCGTGCACGAAAAGCTGCACGTGTGCAGAATCATTGCATAGCCTTCAACTCTGGAAATCTAAATCATGACTTTCTGACCCAAGTTTGGGTTTCCACCTTCATTTTTGCAGTGTTTCATAGACCCATGGAGTAATACAGGTTGGAAAGGAGTTTGTGTGGTTCAATCCCCCTGCTCCAAGCAGAGCCAACTAAACCACCTTGCTCAGGGCCTTGTCCAGTCCTGTCCAAGGGTGGACATTTCACAGCGTGTTCCAGTGTTTGACCGCCATCACACGGCGAAAAGGTTTTGCCTAGTATCAAACCAGAATTTCCCTTGTTTCAGCTTGTGGGTGATGCATCCCATCCTGTCACTGTGAGCCTCTGAGGAGGATTTGGCTCCGTCTTCCCTGCAGCTCTAGGAGATGTGCAGCTCTCCAGGCTTGTTCATTAGAAAAACTGCAGCTGACTTCACTGAGCTCTAGAGCAAACCTCTGCTACAAAACTCACACGGGACATTATTTAGCTGTAGGAGTTGTCTGAGGAACTCACCTACCATTGCTGTGTTAGTGAGAACAGAGAGGACTGAGGTGCTTCTGCGGACAGTTATTGCTATGTGGATATGAGGCAGAGCTCTGTGGAATATTAGCCCAGAGTTGGGACATCTGGTTGAACATACTGCTGTGCTGTTGTGGTTGACTGTGTTACTGTTGACTAAATCTGGCTTGTGCCTTGTCATTTTAAAGGTTATCTAGAAGGGTTGAGACTTGAACAGATCTGTCTCAAGAACAGGTGTCCTGTTCATGTTCATCAGAGCCTGGAAGTGTAGCTGTCGGTGCCCCCCAGTCTGCATGGTCCCCACTGTGGCTGCTACACATGCAGCAGCACCAGGGCCAAGCGTGCACGTCGCTCCTTCACTGCTCAGTGCTCCCAGAAAGCAATATTGGACCTTTTGAGGGATTCTTTTTTGTGCACTGCCTGTGCTTCAAATCCAAAAATGGCACAAGCCACCTCTGAGTTGTCACTGAGGTCAGAGACAGAAAAGAACAAAACCAGACGCATTTCTTATCAGCTTTTCGTCTTTTTTTTTTTCTCTTAACAATGCGCATATCATTTCCTGCTTAAAACTACAAAGTTTAGCAGCAAAACACATCTTGTCTGTGTGTGTGGCGTGGGAGGTGTCGATGTCCCCTACCTATGGCTGTCACTTACACCCACCCTTGCATTGAAAATTGCCTCCCGTCAAATGAGCTTGCAGAAATGTGAGCGTTGTTGCATATGCTGGTGTTTGCGTGATGTATTTCTGCAGTGCTGCTGTTCATCTTGGAAAAAATACTTTTCAGTCCCAGATGTTATTTTCAAGAACTGACAAGTAGGTTTCTGTAAATGAATCAAATTTATTCTGAACATGGACATAGTCCTTCATCGAAAGACAATGAAAAGGCAAGAAAAACATAGCAGAACATATCCCAGCCTGTGTCAAAGCTGTCTCTTGGCAGCACGGAGAGATTTTAAGTGAGGGGAAAGGGGAAAACAGCATGAAAAAACGTTCAGAAATTTTTTTCTGGATTGTTCCTCCTGTGCACTGTGTGAAGGGGTATTGTAACTTCTGGATTTGGGGCAGCAGGTGAAGGAAAGGGGGATTAAATCACTTACTGTGAACGTGAACTTGCTACCTTACCTCTGAAAGACCACGTTTTGAATACCTTCTGCTGTAGAGTCTGCTGGCAATATATAATTTGTTTACTAAACAGGGAATGTAATTGAAATGTCCCTTTTGAGTTAATGAAAATATAAAACAGCTTTCCAGAATAGACCGAGTCCTCTAATTTAATTACCTGTGAGCCTCATAGATTAAAAGTATTCTTTCATCCATTCCTGACAGCCTGAAGTAGATGAATAACTGAAATTCAAAGCAAACCCTTACAAAAAGGAGACCTGGTAGATGAAAGAGCAAAGGGCCAAACTGTTTCCAAAAGGCTGTATCTCCACTGGGTTGCCTGTTGCCGTTATGGCAACTAATTATATGTGAAAACTATTAAAGATTTGGAAGCTGTGTACCTATTAGAGGGCCCAGAGGTTCCTATCTCCTGCAGGAAATGCAAGCTGGCTCCTCTTTGAAATATTGTTTGACATGTAACTTCTTGTCTGCCTTCACATCCACGCCTGTGATCATTGTGTGCGTTACCAGCATTTGCCACCCTGATGGAGAAGCACTGAGCACTTAAACTGACCGCTGGAAGCCTGTGGCAGAGGTAGACATGAGTGCAGGTCTGCTCTGGCCTGACCTCAGGTCTAGCCATGTTGTTGCACGCAGAAATATTAGGTTTCATCCCTGTTAAATATTTTCTAACTCTGGAAAGACAAAACAGGAAGGTGCATATGTGAAAAGTGGGGTTTCCACTTCTCAGGGGCAGTATATGAATAGCAAAGAGGTCTGCTGGGTTTCTGAGTAGCAGAACGGATGTTTCACTTGTTGGTGAATACTTGTTGTTTTTTTTTTGTTAGAATATGTTCTCCCTTTTCAGGTTTGTACTTCAATAATTTGTTCTGGCAAAGTTTCTCTAGGAAAGAAAAAAAAAGAAAACAACAAAAAATGCACTGAAGCATTGTATTGTGGTGGGAGGTTTGAAGACTACTGAATTTTCTTTCCCCTAGTTCATCAAGATTGGATCTAACATTCTGACTTTGAAAAAGGTTAGAGTTTGCTATTTTTTTCAGAGTGGATGGCCACTTTATTGGTCTGCAACATGGATAAATGTACTTTGAACTGTACGTGTGCAAGTGGGAACTGGAGTGAAGAAACTGTACTGCAAGTGCCAGATTTCTGCCAAGTTCTGGCTAAGAAGCCTGCCCTGGCTATCAGCTAAAACAGTGCCTCTAAAACATGTCTCCAATGACACTTAAATGTACTCTTAGAGAAGTATTTCATGTTGGCTTTATGATATGTCAGATTTTAAACCCTTTAAAATTTGAACAAATCCTTCGCTTAGCTGCCAATAAGCAGTATGCTCTTTGCCGTTGTTTTGTAATTTAATATTTTACTCATGCCTGGTGTGACCCTGGTGCTTGATCGGGATTAATTTCCCACGCTGATTTGTTCTGAATGTGCCCTGCAAGCTAACATATTTGCAGACTCCGTTCTTCCCTTGTAAAATCCCCTGTTACCATCTGCAGGACAAAATGTTCTCTTTGACACCTTACAGAAGCGCCGACTGCCTGTCGAACAGCACGGTATCAGCTGTTAAAGCCTGATCCAAACCCCACTGAAATCAGCGAAGTGTGGTGCAATTCAAGGTTTTTAGGGAAAGGCAATACCTTTTATTAGATCAGCTGTTGGAGCTGGAAAAAACAGACACGCTTTCAGGCACAGAAATCCTTCTTCAGGTTCGAAATAGCAGCGGTGTTGCTTACACCAGCATTCCTTACCAGTGAGGCAGCTAGAGGCTCAGCAAGGTTTAAAAAATGTGATTAAAAGTGTGTGTGTCGCAGGGCCCTTCCTGCTGGGCAGGCGTAGGGTCAGGCTTCCTAGCAGGACATGGGCAAACATCATTCTCCTCTCTCCTCCATACCCCTTCCCAGTGTACACCTTACAAATAGGGGATGCATCCTACAAGGATAAGGTCACTTCGGGCAGAGCTGAGAAGAAGCCTTTAATGCCTTAATACAAAGCCATGTCTTCTCCACAGTCACCATGCTATTGGGAAGGGCAGGGGCCAAGCTGCAGGCTTTGCTCTGCAGGTTGTGACCACAGCATCCACTCATTTCTGGAAATTCTGGCTCCTGACGTTTACAGCTGTCCTGCAAATAGGTGTGTGAACAACAGGCAAAATGAGTTTTATTCCCTTTCTTGTGGTTGGTTTACTGGGAGCTGCGTTTCTCAGAATTTCTGGATTCACAGTTGGCTGAGCAGCCACCTAATAACAAAGCTTGTGATTGAAAATACCGCACAGGAAGGATGGTTCTGTGGAAAAGCTGTAAGCAGCTTCCCATAGTCTTTGGATTGTTTGTGGTCATGGAATAAATAAGTAAATAAAAAAGAAGTAACAGCCCTGTGTAGCGTCTGCTTCCTCCCGTGGATTATGCGTCTGAAGATCCTGCTTTTTCATCCCATAATAGACTTCATATTCATTTTCCATTTTCACTTCTTGAAATCGTAAAAGTGTGTACTAAAATCTTTCTATTTAAGGAACACAGGCAGATGCTCAAAAATTGCATGTTAACATTAACTGTAACATTTATTTCTATTTTTCTGTGCTAGAAGTCAGGGTGTTAACCGTAGCTAATAGCTGCGGTGTTAAGTAGCTAACAATGCTTTCTGTTTCTGTGAGTGTTTCTGTGGTACCTGGGCTGTGAGAACTTCGGGTGTTACATTCTTGCTGGAGTGTATTAATAAGTACATTAATTATGTGTCTGCTCTACTCAGGCCCATTTGAAAATGAAAGGTTGCATTTCAAGAAACTGTCACCATAAGAAAATTGTGAATAAGGATTAAGGCTCCTCAAGAAATTAAAAAGATGAACCTTTATGAGATTAGGTTGGTTAGTATATAGACATGAACAACCAGTGAGAAAGTTAACGCTGTAAACAGGTATATGATTATTGTAAAAGCTTAATTTGGAAGGAAAAATATCTTTTAAAAATCACATAATCACAGAATAATTAAGGTTGGAAAAGCCCTCCAAGATCATCTGGTCCAACCGTCACCCTGCCACCAATGTCACCCACTAAACCATGTCCCCAAGCACCACGTCCAACCTTCCCTTGAACACCCCCAGGGACGGTGACTCCACCACCTCCCTGGGCAACCCGTCCCAGTGCCTGACTGCTCTTTCTGAGAAGAAAATGATATAAGCCAAGAATCTTTGGCTTAGGCTTAAGAGATCTGCTTTGGGCACTGGTATTCTTGTATGAAGCTTTCCTACAACTGGCTTGAAATCCCCTAAAAGTTCAGAAATTTATTGGGCCCTGTCTTCATATAAAATATGGGTGTTTCAAAGATGCTTTTCAGCCTGAATTCATCATTTAAAGCACCTTGAATTTATGGATCTGAACTACCATTCGTGGTGTGCCATTCCCAGCCTGGCCAATCTTTGACTTACCCCTTCCATATGTTTCTCTACCCAGTGCCATGCCCAGTGACAAACATCTATGGCAAATTCATTGGCATCAAGCATAAAGCATATGTAGACAGCTGCTTCTCTTTTCTGGAGAAGGTTTTAATGAAAGAATCATGTAGACAATCAGATTGTCTGGTGAATCTCAGAATTTGTTCAGTCCTCTTTTAATACCAAGGTGTTTGAGTTTGAAAGTGTGGCTGTGAGGTTGTTTCTGCGTAACATGTTGTCTTTTCCTTTATGTGAACCAAAATAAAAAAGGAGAATGTGTCTGTGAAAGCCAAGACCCTTTCATATTCCCATCTATTTTAAGACACCTAAATGCTGCCAGATTAGAATAAGTGAAAACTAGGGACCATACTTAGTCCTCGTAACAGTAATTGTGTGGCCATGTGGACAGCTGCATGCCCAAACTGCAAAATATAATTCTACATCTGGATTCTGCAGCCAGCGAGGGGCTTTGATGTCCCGGTTGTTAGATATCTTCTACAGATGGGTCTGAAATGTAGACATAGATCCATCTCTGAGTCAATGCTTCAAATCAACCCTGTGTTTAGGTTGGATCTCTTTATAAACTGACACTCATTAAATTGTTGAGAAGCAAGGTATGAAGGAGAGAGAAGCAATGACAATGTGAACTACAGAGGAAAGAAGCAAACCCATCTGCTCCCAAACCAGTATTTTTTGCTAGCTGACATTCTTTAATAGTGATGATGTTGCAGCTTTTTTAGTTTTGAACCTAGAAACAACAGCAGCAGTGTCCAGCGCTCAGGTTAACGTGACAGCTACACGTGAATGGTGCACATTGCAAAAATACATCTAAGGTCCTTTCATGCATACCACAGCCAAATAACAGCCAGCTCTGTCTCTGTGTTCTTCCACTACTGCATTTATGGAGTAGCTTATAGTGAGTGAAGGCTGCTAGGAGGGTTGGAAACAGCAGTGCTAATGAGAGCAGCAGATTTCATTGTGCCTGGCTCCATTTCTGCTGCATCTGGTTATAAGTTCATGTGGGAGATGTCAAAAAAACAGAGAAGGAAAACTCTTTTGTTCCTTATCTTGCCCAGGACTCAAGATGTTCGTATTGTCAGGCTTTGCACCATGGCTTTGCCTCTTGTTTCACCAAAAATTTCCTCCTTTTCAGGTGCCAGGAGACAACGAGAAGCACTGGAAGCCAGTATTAGTGGTCTTGACAGAGAAAGACCTCTTAATATATGAGAGCATGCCGCGGATGAAGGAAGCTTGGTTCAGCCCTCTGCATACGTACCCCCTCCTAGCCACCAGGTACCTGTGATTTTTTATTTCAGCCACTTCAAGAACATTGGGAATGGCTGAATCAGCCAAGATCAGGTGTAGCTGGTGCAAGGCTATAGATCACATTTGAAATGCCGCAGTTTGAGAAACAGATTCTTCCTAAATGGGCCGATGTGCTCAGCTTAACAGTTCCTCTTCACTTCTCCATTTCAAGTTTTGGCCAAGGCTAATTGCCAGAATCACACCAGAAAGGATTACGAATGCAGTAGTTTGGCCCAGATCCAGGAGTGCTGAAAAAGTCAAGTTTGATCTCCTGAGATCTCTATCTCAGCACGCAGACCTGAGGACTCGGCAGATGCATTCGTATTTCCAGCTACTTCTCCAGGATGAAAAATGGGAAATTGTTGCCCTGGTTTGAATGTGCTGGTGTGGGAGTACTGTGCCGGTGGTTTGGGGCTTCTGGGGTCTTGCACAGATGACAGAGACGCTTAATTTCAGTATGGCTTGTGTTCCTGCTCTAGGAAGTGAAATCCTGGTGTTTTTAGCTTAAAATGTGAGCTTGGAAGACACATTCGTGAATCTAGGTTGGAAATAACCATCTGCATTATTTCAGAGGTATCCATCAACTCTAATTCAGAGAGAGCTTTCCCATGGTTGTCTTTATACAGTGGAAACTGTCTGTGCTTCTTGATGTGAATCTTAATCACATTTCTCTGCCAGTATGGTCAAAGGGCTTGAGAAAGAGCTGCTGCTTCATTGTTTTGGCCTTACTACAGGCCTCTATTGTACTATTTTCAATGTGTTCTCTTTCAGAATGGCTGGTAGTACATGGCCAAAAGCAGTGGGTCTCTTACTGCACTCTCATTAGTTAATTTTTGTTCTCAGTCTCTTCATTCTCTCCCCAAATGAGCTGAGACTTTGCTGCTAAATCATTATATTAAATAAAAAAATAGCAAACTATGCTAATGGTTGCTTTGTCCCAGTCAACCTACCCATGATGGAGCTTTCAAGACTTCGGGAAGACGGGTTCTGATTTACCCTGCATTACTGTGAAAAGAGATGTGTCACCATAAAATGAGGTGAGGGTCCCATGCTCTGCAGTTGCAGCCTGCTGTGTGTGGTGGCAGTGCAAGCTGAGAATTTCAGCAAAATTTGTCAATTCCAGCTGACAATGAAAACTAGGTAAGGTGTTGGGGCAGGAGATTGTGTCTGGGCGTGTCACTAGACCTTGATGTGTTGCTGCCCCAAGATAAATGGCACGTGGTGTGGTGTTACCTCATGGTAATTGTGCCCCTGTGTGAGTGTGCCAGTGTCGTCAGGGATTTATCGCTCCTCCTATTGCAACATCCTGCCTTAAGGAAAGCTCATCGGTGTGTTTGACCGAGCAGGGAGGGAGTTCTGGACAGCATCAGTGCAAGGTGGAAGGAGCTGACAGAGTTTGTAAACAGACTTATAAATAGAAGTCCCCAGTGATGAGGACTGTGCGCTTTTTCTAGAGAACCCAATCCAGCGCCTCACCTGCACACCAAGCTTTTGCAGAACCTACCCCCAACCTCTCTGCCTCATCTGCTCTTTGTTCGAGCTGCTGGAGACTCACCATTTGGATAATGCATCTTGCACAAGCGGAAGAAACACTGGGAATTCCCAAGGAGGTGGTCCATGGTTACTGCCAGCACGTGGTGGTGCCTGCTGTGGGCTGCGCAGAGCGTGAGGTTGTTCAGCTGGGCCTGTTCCTTTATGAGTTCCCCACCCTGTTTTATAGAGTGTCGGTTATCTGACCACATTCCTTCCGCCCCAAAACAAACTTTGCTACCTTTCGTGGAAAACCCGCAGCAGAAGGTGATGCAACTCCTCCCCTCCGTTTCGGGGTGTCAGTGGACCTCAGTCCTATTCGTTAAAGTGACTGGAGATCCTGCCTGTGGTAAGCACAGCTCAGGGACACTGAGGTAGCCACGACCTGACATCCAGACCCTCCTGTTGGCTGGGCCCTGTTGGCTGCTGATAATGGCCTGAGCACATCCTTTAGCTTGTCTCAGGTGTGAGGCAATTACTAATCTCTACATTTTAACCAATTTAACGAAGTCACTTTACTGTGGTGGATCATCCTCCTGGCAGGAGCTGGGTGTTGCTCACCTTCAGGAAATGAGGGCTGGATGTCCATGGCCCCCGGCCCTCCACACACTCAGGGGGCTGCACAAAGCTCATGTTCCTTCAGGATTTCCCTTTAGTGAGCGCTGCCCATGAGCAGCCCATGCATGCCTGTCCTACAGCTCTGCCGCTTCATTGGGAATCACCTGTGTCTTGCTCAGATGGTTTATTCTCCTCATCAGCCCCAGTTTGGCTTTGGGTTGCCAGCCAGTGCACCCTTCCCCTTCCTGCCCACACGTCTTCATGAACATTTGAACACTGCCAGGGTTGGGGCATCCACAGCTTCTCTGGACAGCCTGTGCCAGTGCCTCACCATCCTCAGAGTAAAGAATTTCTTCCTAATATCTAATCTAAACCTACCCTCTTTTAGTTTGAAACCATTACCCTCGTCCTATCCTTACACTCCTGACAGAGTCCCTCCCCACCCTTCCTGCAGGCCCCCTTTAGGTACTGGCAGGCCGCTGTAAGGTCTCCCTGGAGCCTTCTCTTCTCCAGGCTGAACAACCCCAACTCCCTCAGCCTGTCTTCGTAGGAGAGGTGCTCCAGCCCCTTGATCATCTTTGTGGCCCTCCTCTGGACTCAGTCCAACAGGTCCATGTCCTTCTTGTGCTGGGGGCCCCAGAGCTAAACACAGGACTCTCCACATGGGGTCTCACTGGAGGGGCCTCCCTCGCCCTGCTGGCCACACTTCTTTTGATGCAGCCCAGGATAGGGTTGGCTTTCTGGCCTGCAAATACATATTGCTTCCTCATGTTGAGGTTCTCATCAACCAACACCCCCAGGCCCTTCTCCTCAGGGCTGCTCTCAATCCATTCTCTGCCCAGCCCATATCTGTGCTTGGGATTGCCCCTTCCCAGATGCAGGACCCGATAAATACATGAATTGTTGAATCCCCAAGGTTAACAGTTTGCATGAATTGACAAATTTCCTAAATCAGTACACCTACTGTTGTGTCTGTTTTTGACTAAAACCCTACAGGATTCTGATTTTATGTTCTGTCACACAGAGTGGTTACAGCAGCCAAATAAACATGGCTTGCTGTTGTTATCGACTGCTGTGTTCATGCTCAGCCAGTGATTACCCTCCTCATGACATTTTTTTAATCCCTCTGCGCATTGATCAGTGCAATTGAGAGCTTTTCACCTGGAAAGTTTGCAGACCACATGTTGTAATCTTGGCTGCTCCCGTCTTTCAGATTTTTACGAGTCCTTGAGAAAACGTTTTTGCTTAGCTAATGCATATTTGAAAAGCTGCTGAAACTGGAAAACTTCAGTGCCAGATACTGCACAGAGTCATGCTTAATCTACCCAGGACATAATGAGCAGAGAAAACTGGGAAGTGGTAGAAGGATTATGATCTTCTGACAGTATTTTAAAAGCAGAATTTCAACACACCCTTTCTGTTTGTTGATAAGTTTGCCTTCAAACTATGGATGCTGTTAAGATCTAAAAATATTTTCTAGGCAGTCTTTCCCAGGTTTGTGTGGAACATAAGTAACAGCTCAAATAAACCTGAGATCAGGAGATTTAGGTTGTTCCTTTAAGGCTTTGCACTGGGAGGCACAGCAACTGGCTCGTAGCCCTGACTCCAAGGACCTTTTTGTCATAATCCCTGTTTCAGTGTTTCCTTATGCCCGAAATAGGAATAACAGTGCCTCCCTATGGCATGGGAAAGGGGCTTGAGCAATTTCATCTTAAATGTTTGCAATCAAGTTGCATTATCTATCAGAGCAGATATGGGGAAAAAAAAAAAAGCCACATGTTGCACCCTGATTAAGATCAGGTATCTCTAAGTAGCTTTGGGGCAAAGCTGAGCTCTGTGACCAGAAAGTACTAAAGCACTTTGATACGGGATGCTGATACGAATTGCAAACATTTTGTGATTGCAAGCGCAGGGCTGCTTATCTAGATAAATCCATTTTTTTTTTCATGAACACTACATTGTTACAAACATTCACCAATTTCTGTAGTGTGACTTTCTAAACATGCAGCAGAGCACCCCTGAGAAGAGCTGCTTGAAGCCTTGCCAGCTGTCCTGCCATGGTGTGCTGCGAGGTAGCGGTAAGGGCTCCATGTGGGAAGTTGGGAAAGGAATTTGGGCAGTGATTAATCGTCTTTGGGCACTGATTAATCGTCTATGCAAGTGGGCAGAGAGGCAGGCAGAAAGTATAAGGGTGCCCGAGCACGCCGGGGAAGGACCATGAGGCAGCATGCAGGCTGTGCAAGGTCTCCGCTTGTCATCCTGGGTGGCTGTGTCACCCTTGAAGGCAGATCTTGGATGAATGAGGGCCTGCACGTAGGTTTCCAAAGAGTACAGCTGCTCCAGAGCAGGTTTCAAATGTTAAGTCAAGGGTTAAGAAGTGGTTTCAACATAAGAAAGGTCAGATTGTAGTGGCCTTCTGCTGGGCAGAGCTGCATGACTGTTGATGCACTTGTATCACGGCCTCCTCTGAGATAAATCTCCAGTGAGCAGCTGAACACCTGCTTTGAATGTCAGTGCTGGTCTTCACTGAAGAGACCATTAGATTTTGCTGCGTTGCGGTGTTTGAAACTCTTTTCAAAGCACTACAGTGAGAAGCAGCTCCCGGAGAGCCTCACCTGGCACCCGCACGTCACGCTGTACCACACGCGTCTCGCTGTCGCGCACCTGCAGAGAACAATGCCGTAAGGCTCCCCACAGCATAGACACACAAGGGGGAAATTAGAGATGAGCAGGGTCTTCCTGGCTCCCTGGAGCATGTGAAAAGTCGCGTTTCCCTACACGCAGCACAGACCAACCTTCTCCTGCCCTCTTGCGGCTCTGGGCAGAGCTCTCGGGGACACCTCAGGCAGGGGCGCAGCGGCAGCAGGGCTGTGCTGGGTGCTCCCAGAGCAGCTCGGGGTGCCTTGGTGGCTCTTGGGTGCAGGGTACAACCTCCTCTGCCTTCTCCAGAGCCACCTGTGGAGTTTGCAAGATTATATTTTTGCCTTTTGAGGTGTTTTTGTGTTCTTCGGGATAAAGTATTTTTTCTGTAAGTGAAACTAGTCTGAATTTATCAAAGCTTGGGAATCCTTGGACTTGTACCCAAATACATCAGTGCTGATACATAAATGCTGTCAAATGTTCCCCTGCCTATTTCTCTAGTTTGTGTTTAGCTGCACGATCTTCCGAAGCATGATCTGGAGTTGTATGATAGAAAAGGATTTTTAAATGGTGAGACTGAATTTTTGATAATGGGGGGATAACGGGAATGAGAAGGCAGGCAAGAAAAAGGCTCATGTTGGATGTGTCCAACACACTTTAATTTGTAAAATGCATCTCCATTTTATTCATATGATGAAAAACCTGAAAAGCCAGTGCAGTGGATGATTCATGAAGACCTGGGTGTTTTTTTGTGTGTGTTTTGCTGTTTTTTTTGAAAGGGAATAAAACCTTTGAACCATCTGTCACATATTCAGTATCATAAGCATTAGAGCATAATTTTTAGCGCAGCTGTTGAACGCTGTATAAAGGAGCTTTATCTTTAATATCAAACTTGATGTGATTTTTCAGACTGCTTTCCCTCCAGCAGCAGAAGGCAGCAGGAGAGCAGCTGCCCTGCCCGCACCCAGACGACTGGCCGTTCAGTTCCTGGTCTCCTGCCTTAATAACTGAGATGCAGCTCCCCCCCGAGTTTGCACCTCGTCACACCACAGCCCATGAACAAAAATTGTGGGGCTGTTTGTTTGCTGCTGACCTCCCTTACTACAAAATCTGCCCGGAGTGCAGTTAGGAGTGCTGGTGTATCAAAGTGAAGCGGGGAGTTTCTGCGGCCCTTACAGAGACCAAAAGGCAGGCAGGGAGATGGTGGTGCTGCTGTGTGAGAGGTTTTCCTGCCCAGACACAGGGGCAAGTCCGCACGGGCTCTCTGCACCTGGACTCCTGGCCCTCCTGGTGACGTGAGATCAAGGAGGATGCTCAAAATTCACAGAAAGCTACCAGAAACCTGAGCATGAGCAAACCCAGCAAACCTTACAGCGGGCTATGAAAGAGGGGTACGTCTGTTCAGCACAAAGCATATCCCAGCATGAACCCCCAGGGAATTTGGGAAGATCAGATTCCTTATGGCTAGTGTTTCAGTAACTGTAAAGATGATGTTCTTTTTTCTTTATTTTCTTTCCTTTTTGCCTTTTTTTTTTCCTGTTAAAACATCTACTTCTGTGATCTCAGCTAACCTTCCAAGTGCTAAGCAATAATTTGAGGGCAAATTAGTATTTAGTAGATCATAGGTAAAGTCTAAGTTTTCATGCTTCAGCGTGTGTTCTTACTACCATGATACATATGTATTTTATAGTCTCATACAAAGCGTATTGTTTGCCTACAGAAAGGCAAACAGGAGACACAAGACAGAAATAAGATTTTCAGAAGAATTTTCCTGGTTTCACTTTGTGATTCCCTCTGAGGGCTAGTGCCTGGCCTGCACATTGTGACAAGCTCCTCTGTTTTATTCTTCCCAGCTGAATCAGTGTCACAACCCCAGGTGATGCTGTGTTCACTGTCCCACACTTCTGCAGGAGAAAAAAAGGAGAGGACTGTCTTTAATAGGAATGAAATATTATGAAGTGTTGATTTTCTCTCTCAAAAAAAAAATCCTGCAATTAATGTTGGCCAACGTGAACAAACTTTTCCTAGTCTCGGGAGAACAACTGTTCATGCCAGGCAAAGAAATTTTAATTGCAGCAAAATGCGAGAGCATTTCAGGATTACAAATAGCTGCAGCATTTTGCATTTTACAGGTACCTTATGGGAAAAGTATACACAAGACAGCACTTGGCATCTCCGTATTTTACAGAACTTCAGACTTTATGGGAATTGGTACTTTATCCAGCAGCATTTATTGTAGAGTTTGTCTGCAGATGTTTGAGCTTTATGGCAAATGCAGCTTGACAGTGAAAGCTGGATTCAGCTGCGTTGTCTGAGCGAGCGTTTCCATCTGTCGACCAAACCCCAGCAGCACACAACAGTAGGTGAGTTCCCTCAGATCCTCATCCACAGGGTTTTTTTGTGCAATTTGTTGTACTGCCATGGACCTTCATTCTCTGAGTGTCACTGGCAGTCACTTTAGGCTTAAATACAGAGGAGATGTGAGTTCTGATGCTCCCAGCCACATACATTTAGGAATGTGCAACGCTGAGTTTTAGTTGGGTAGGGATTTTGGTGCAGTGCTCAGCAGTGATGGTCCTGTGGCCTCTGTGGAAGCAGTTCAGGGCTCTCCCATCTGATGGGGAGGCACAGCCACAGTGCTAAAGGGAACAGCACTGTGTGCTGCCCTGCTTGGTGGCATTTCCCATCATGGGACCGAGTTGCCTGTCATGGCATCAGGGTACAACAGCCCAGAGGCACTTGCGCTGCTGCTTGTTCTTCTGCTAGTACGGATAAAGGGGGTCCTTAATTCACAGTGGACGTTATGGCCAGCACTAAATGTCCTTCCACAGTCGTACAGAAAACCAGCATTCAGCCACCAGCCTCCAGCTTTGTCTGTGCTGTAACCACTAACGTATATTCAAATCCAATTCCAGGTTGGTCCACTCTGGCCCAGGAAAAGGCTCACCGCAGTCTGGGATGGATTTGTCTTTTGCAACCCGTACCGGTACAAGGCAAGGGATCGAAACCCACCTGTTCAGGACGGAGACGAGCAGAGACCTCTCACTGTGGACACGGAGCATAGTGCAGGGCTGTCATAATTCTGCAGAGCTCATCACAGAAATCACAACGTGTGAGTAGCAGATGCAGCGTTGCTTCTTCACGCTTTTTACTCTGTTTTACAGACTGATGGCTGTCAGTTCAAGCCCTTTCTGCTACAGTTGATTCATTTTAAAAAAAGTACATACTTAGTGGTTTATGTGTTTAAAATATAATCTTGCTTTCCTCCCCAGCCCTAGCTGGTATGGTACCCATGGCCAGTACAATAAAACAAGGACACAGTCACTGTCATTCTGACTTCTCATCCTGTTTTCCTGACACTGTTCAGACACAAGTGTGTTGCCAGCCACGGTGGGCTGTGTGTCATAGAGAAGTAGATGTCAGAGGTTTGTCCAGAAGGCCACAAAGAGTGAACAAGGGACAACAATTCACTTGCTGTGTGCTAGGAACAGGCAGTTGTGTTGCTCTTGACATGCATCTCCCTAAAAGGTTCTTAGGAATTTTATTTTGAACAGGAATCAGAACTGAAGCAGAGTAAATTCATTATTTGAGGCCGCTCTCCATCACTGCCTCCTCCTTGGTGTGGAAGACAGAGGCAGCTGGTGCTGTGCCTTGTGCAGCAGGCAGGCAGTGAGGGATGTCAGGCTGTAGATGGGAGCCCCTCGGAGGAGATCAGGTAACACACGGCCCATTTCTATTCCCTCAGCTCAGGTGTGTGACAGTCCCAGCCTGCTCAGCTCTGCTGGAGGAAAGGTGCTGTGGTGTGTGCATGGAATACCTCAGCTTTCTGGGAAACTGTTAAAAAGCCTTGGATATCAAAGTTCACAGGAAGATGGGGGAAAGAGAGAATTTGGGATGCAAACACTTAAACTGTGTTTTTTAATTTGGATCGTGATATGTTTCAGAGCTGAGGGAAAGATGCAGACTTTTTGCTGCAGTTGCCGTTAGATACAATTATCTGGGCCCTTTTTCAATTACTGTGACAGTAATGAGGACTCCAGAGCGTCTTCATCTTTGTCAAAATTCTTCAGGGATCCCCTTTACAGCTTCTAATTTTGCCACGCATTGTGCGACACATTTATTGATTTTGGCTCTGTCACACATAAGAAGAGGAGCTGTGACTTTGCTGAGGTTTGGAAGGGGGAGATGCCAGCCCGGGTCATCTTAAACTTCATTAGATTGCTTTAGTGGCAGCACGTAGATGTACACGACAGTATGAAGAATGCAGCGAATAAGCAGAAGGACTGACATCAGTGCTGTTACCACCAAGCAGAAGCTTAGTCCCTGTATATAGACCCTAACTAACAAATGGTGCTTGGGCCTTGCACAGCAGAGTGACTTGGGTTGTTTTTCCAAATCAGGTTTACCATTAGAGCACGATTAACCAATTGTAGGAAAGGTTGGTTTCCACAAGGCGTTGCTGAGATCGAGTGTAAAATCTGCAGCCAAATGGAATTTGTTGCTTTTAAGAACGTTACAGTCTGCATTTTGTTTCCATGTTTAGCTTGCACATATAAAAGCCAGGAGTGCCGTTTGACCATCCATTATGAACACGGATTCTCTCTTACAACCGAACCACAAGACGGTGCCTTCTCTAAGACAATTGCACAATACCCCTACGAAAAACTGAAAATGTCCTCAGATGATGGGATAAGGATGCTCTATTTAGACTTTGGAGGAAAAGATGGAGAAATTGTAAGTACTGCATTTAGCAGAGGGGTGCACATTACCATCTCTGTGGTGCTCCTTAAGGCTGTGGGAGTGGAAAAGCACTGATAGCAGCTGGCCAGTGTGGTTCCAGTACCAGGATATAGATGCCATGCTTCTCAGTGCAGCACGATCTGGCTTTAGAAAGAAATAATCTTAAAAAAAGAGGTAAAAAGGTAAAAGCATGCAAGGAAAGGTGAAAGATTTCTTCTGTTTAAGAAAAACTCTCTGTGTAGCCAGATGTTAGAATGTTTGTAGGTTTTCTTTACAATTTTAAAATGATTGTAGGTAGAAGAACATAAGAATGAGACATTGCTAATAATTCCAACGTGCACTTTATCTGATATGACAACAGTTCTAGACACTTTTGAACACTTAGTTGCTGAAAAAAATTGAAGACTACAGATGTAGAGCAAACTGTCTGCTTAAGCCTTAAAGTTAGCTGTCACAAGGCCTAAAAATAAGGTACTTGTTCCTACAAACAGTGTAGATACCATAAACTATGCAAACGTAATCTTTCCTGTCAAGCTTTTCAGCAGTTCCTGAGTATATTGTGTGCTTAATTCTTGATACCACCTTTGATGACATACTCTGTGAAGCCTTCATTGTCAGGCTGTAAACGTACTTCAGAGAGGAATTTGTTACTAGCTCTCAATAAAATTTGTTACTAGCTCTCAATAAAGTTGATGTGTGACTGGTGGAAAGACCAGTCTGTTTTGTTCTGGTGTGAACTTAGTGCTCAACCTGTTGTCCACACTGACAGAGTTGTCATGCTGTCATGCTTAGCAAGCACATGGTGAGGTGATCTGAGCTGTGACCATGGAAAAAAAATCTCAGTTCAGTTTCACTGCCAGCTGCATGAAGAGAGAAGCAACCATGCAACTCGAGGAGCAGTGTTGTGGCTTCAGCAGTGACCGAGAGCAGGTACATAGGGAATAAGTGCAAGGACAAGTTATTGGACACAGCAGTCACACCACCAGCCCTGGTCAGAAACAGGCTGAAAAGAGGGAGGGGTTGAAAATCTTGGAAAAGGGCTTGCAGCCTCCTAGTCAGTTTTATGCTGCTCTCCCAGGCTATATATGTCTATAAGCCCAGGGGCACAAGGATCTCATCTGCTTTCAAGATGCTTCTTACTCACTTTTAGTGACCTAAATATGTGCAGCTGCATGCAAAGAAATAACAATGTGTTGTAATACAGGGTACCTATTAATAGAAGTCTGTTGAAAATACCAGGCAGCAGTTAATCTAGTAAACACTCCATAAATGACTCCTTATTTGAGCTGTAATCTAATCTAATTATTCTCAACTTGATTTCCTCCTGTAATTTCAGCAACTGGACCTTCATTCCTGTCCAAAACCAGTCGTGTTCATCATCCATTCCTTCCTGTCGGCTAAGATCACAAGACTTGGTTTGGTGGCATAAACGGGGTACACACATCTGGTTCTTCAAAGAAAAATGGAGCAATCCTGCTAATCAGAAGTACATCAACATTAGCGACCTGCAACGGATAACAGCCTGCACCAGACTGGGGTTCGGCACCACGCCTCAGTCATTTCTGGCAGCCTTTCAAGGCCAGGTTTTGATTTTGATCAGCTGAAGAGGTGGCATGACAAGGAAAACAGTGGATTTCATTGTAAATAGTGGGATTTTCAGATCCCGTCTCAGACAGTGACCGAGTGTAGTACCATGCGTGTAATTGTTCAGATTCATAAGTTGTGCCTATTTCAATGTACTTGTTTATATAGAATCAGTAAAGGGCTAAGCAGAAAGGATTGGGCGTTGGTTATGATGCAAGCTCAAGGTTGTTTGAGTACAAGTTCTGTAAGATGGTCCCACCGCCTAGAAGTCAAGTGGTTTTTCTGTTCTAACCCGTGCAGCACTGACAGATTTCTCATGGGGAGCCACCAGACTGTGCTGCTCGAATACCTAGCAGAGCGAGCACCTACGCGTCTTTGAGTGGGGGTGCTCTGAAGCAACACCGAGCTGCAAGGAATGCCAGCTGCAAGGTCCGGGCTGAGGGGCACTTTCGGATTAAATAGCAGGGCCATCTTGTGTGCATTCCTCGTGATGGATGCAGTGCAGCACTAGCTGGGGGGTGCACTGGGTGCTGGCTGGCACCGAGGCATAGGTAGGAGCCTCCTCTGACTGAATACACAAATGTATGTTCAAATGACCTTGAGCTTCAGGTAGAAGAGAGCTGGAGCCATTTTAAAATGTGACCTAAGCTTCTGTCAGCATGCTTCCACTTGAGAGTTTTCCAACAGAAAGTCAGGCTGAGCCGTACCAAGAGCTTCCTGTCCTCCTACCCCAAATTTATTACCCCCTCAGCTCTACCGAGTCTGGTTGTATGGTTTTCATTTCGCAAATTTGGGCAAGGAGGAAGACTTCTTTTTTTTTTCTTGATTTGATCAAGAGCAGCTCCTCACTGCTGAGGAGGTGCACCGGGGGACAGGAACACGTCAGAAAAGCCTTAATGTGGAACTGCTCCTGCGAGAGTGACTTGGAGCTTAGACTTCTTTTCTGCTGCTAAATCAGCTACGTTAAGAACTAGTGAAGAAAGGAGTTGTCATCTTTAGCCTAGGTTAATATTAAGTACATTGGGTGCAAGTCCAGATTTATTCCTTGCTGGTAAAACTTGCTTAGGAAGGTCACCTCTGTACACATGCCTTATGGTTTCCTGTTCTGTACCACAACTTACTGCTCCAAGTTAAAACAGTCACAGCTAAGCTCGAGCCCTGTTCACAGTTAGGTTGTGGGCAGCAGGGCAGGCAAGCTGCTCTTCATTGCGGGATGATACAACTTGCACCTGGCACTACTGGATTGGCTCAGTGTCGCTGGGTGGGAATAGAAAGAAACAGAACAGGGGTTGCATTTATATTGCTCTTAAATTTTAAATTGAACTGCTTTAGGTAGGGTTGTTTGCTTTCAGAGTTTTGCCCTAAATTCCCACTTTGAAGGACAGGAACTGTATAGGAAATCATAAATGAAAAGCTTGTAAAAATTCACTTTTTGTGCTACAACATCTGTTTTATTCTTCAGAAAGCCAGTACGTTTCGATGTAACATCGCTGGGCTAGTAAAGAAGAAAATTAAAAACAGAGTTTGGTTCTATGTTGCTTTTAAACTAAGTCTTGAGAGTTAAGATTAAGTCATGCTGTTTTTTCAGTGTAGGAATTAGCTTGTGGTGGTTTCCATAGGTATCCTAATCATCAAAACTAATTTAAAATTAAGATAGACTGAAATACTGAAAACAATTATTTTAGCCCATTAGCTAAGCTGACATTTGGGACACCAGCCCCACTGCCAGCGCCTCTCTCCAGTGAGAAGTCTGTAAGGTGATCTGCCTGTCTGTGAACGTTGTTTTTACTGTCATGGTACTTGCACTTGAACCTTAATCCTTGTGTAAGATCACAAGTCAGGAGCTATGTTACATAATTTACCGATAATTTCCAAATGTACATTTCTTGCTTTGCTCCCACTGCCATTCACGTGTCTTTCTGTAGCAGTTATTTAGGTCTCCTTTGGCTTGGAAGCTTCTAGGACATAACGTCTTCTGAGAGGCTGAGAGCAGTCGGTACGCTGGGGGACGAGGGCTCCAAACATGAACTCGGATCACATTGTCAAGTAAAAACGCGTGAAGTTTTTAAAAAGTGGTCGAGGACGCTGTGTGCAAAGTGGTTTATTGCTGTTCCAAAGTGTAACTTAAAAGTTTGGACCCAGGCTCCTATAAAAGTTCCCGAGGTTAAAGTGAGAACTTGCATATTGTGGGGTAGGTTAAATACATATGTAACTGTACTGCACTATTTCCTTATTCTTTTAACACTTACAGATCACTGGAATGTTATACTTAACCTGTATGTGCATTGTAAATAGTACAAATTCCTATATTAGTACCAACAAGTAAATTACACAATATGTAATCTAAGGTGCTCAGTACTATATGAAGTATAAGTGAATAACTAAACAGTTTGCAAAGAAAGTTCATATTATATATATTTATAGAAAAAATAATGATAATTACAGATGCTACTTCTTCATTTTCAGATTTTGGACTGATTCATATTTGGATGGGATAGACAAATGAAATATGGACCTACTCCACATTTATAAGAGTATAGTGAATATTTATATTTTAGAGGAAAAGAATATATTTAATAAAGTCATTTATTGGATTTTTGTGAGGTGAGCTTACTTTGTACCCAGACGAGGTGTTTAGCAGGCTGTCCTTTGGTTTGGGGCTGGGGAACGCCATGTTCTACACCTCAGTCATTCTGTAGGAGTTCAGTTACTTGAAAGAGCCATTCATCATATCGACAGAATGACTTTTAAAAATAATAATAATAAAGTATTAACGTACTGTCAATGGCACGTTGGTGCTTTCTATTAAATAAACATTATTCCTATGACAGTCTGAAAGCATATTAAATAGCATTTTTTTTTTGCTGCTGGTGTTTACTGAGAGGCCAAAGGGGTGTTCTGGCCAAGGCTGTTCAGACTCACCTGCTGAAGTTACGATGCTTTCTCTGTTGCTTATACTTAACTGGGCGGTTCCAGCAGTTATAAAATACTTCTGCTCAAGCCTCTGCGTTCAAGGAGTGGGGCCAACACGTGTCTTGGTTAGTTCTTATGAACAGTTAAGGAAAACAAGAACGCTTGTTTCCCCTCTACTTTAATTCTTAACCTCGTGGCCCAAATAGCTAACTGTGGGGTTGTAAGTCTCTTCTGTCAGTGTTACAGGGGTGTGGCAGACCAGCCTCGTGGAAATCCTAAAAAGGGGTAGTTGTAGAGTTTCACTCTTCACAAGACACTGATTGTAGATTGGACATTCTGATCAGGAGGTCTGCGTAGAAGCTTCACCGTTAGAAAGACTTGGATACATATCGGAACATGTATGTTACTGGAAAGATGTGATATAAGGTGTTTGTTAAAAAATAAAAAAATAAAATAAATCTGATCTGCCTGTGTTCAGGGAAGCATACTGGTGTTTCCTAAGAGTCCTGCTTTTTCAGTAGAACTAGCATTTCTCTTAAAGTGTTTAATAAATCAGAACACAACTCCTTAGGCCCTCCCAAGTGAACCACTACCACGAATGTCACTGAAGGCTTTCTTTGCCCCATAAAGAAAGGCGTTTCCCCTTTTTGTGAAAGGTAAGTACTCCTTCTTCCCCCAGGCCCTGGGAGCGCACTCCATCCCACCCTTCTCATCGTGAAGCGCAGCTGATTTCAAGTAGAGCTTGATCAGATTTCCATCTACCAAGAAACTTCTCAGTGTCCCCTTGGCCATGTTTAGAAGTTAACTGGCACTGCTTTGTTTTCACCCCAAGCCTCGAGATTGTTAGAGTATTTAGAGCTTTGTAAGTTCATCTTTTTCGTAGAAGTCAAAGAGGCAGGTTTCTAACTGGCTGTTACTGGGACTATTCTACCAGAAGGAAACAAAAAAAAAAATCTACAAAGTAATTGGAAATCGTATCTAAAATGGACACTTTGAATTCAGTGCTGACATCATGATTTGTAACAGGAGACCTTAATAATGAACTAGCAAAATTTCAAGAAACAATTAGCTTGCTTGATACAAGGCAACCCCTAGATTAACCAGGGCAAAGTTTAATTTAAAACCATAAGGAAAAAAAAAACTCGTGAATATATGAGCTCCATTGTCCACATAGGATTCAGCTTGTTTCCTTCCTTAGAATTCTTGTGCTTGTGTAAATAATTAGTGGCATTACAAAATGACTCCTTAGGAAGAACTGGCGAGTTTGTTAATTAAGAAAAGGATTTCTAACCAATTTAAGTGATATTCATAATACAATTGCTGCAATACTGTAAGTAATCACCTCACCAGGTAATCATGACCGTATCAGTGTTGTCTTACCCCAGCCTTGTGTAAGCACAGGGGTAGACCCCAATGTACGCTGATGAGCGTGACACATCCTGAGGTGCAAAACCAGGAAAGCAAGCGCCCAAAGCTTCTACAGTAAATACGCACAGGGCAGACTAGAGTGGGGTTCATCGTCCAGAAACAAAACATTTGAAGTTCAGAGGCACAGAGTGGCATTACGTTCTGCATCACAAAAGTTACTGCATGGTAGCTGGGCTGTGGGTGCCCTTAATTGTGGGGTTTTAAAACTATGACAGGTGCAAAATATTTTGCTTTAATGCTGTTACTGTAAGCCAGGTCAAATTATTTTGCATGCTTTTTGCCAGGTTAAGAGCATGCACAGGGAGTTATCACAGCTCAGATGGGGTGCAGTAAGTTATTAAGCCATGATTATAAACTAGCTGTCATTTACCATAAAAAAAATAAAACAACAACAACATAATAATGAAGTGCAAATGAGATGTGGGCAGCACTGTATTAGCTCAGTATTGGGAATCATGCAAACAAATGACACATCAAACTGCTTATGTTTCCCTAACTGCTTTCCTGCTGATTATTTTAGGCCAGCCTTTGAGTCTACAGAATTAATTAAAACAATAACCATTGGCTTCTACTTGCTCATGAAGGGAGATCGTATTTAAATCCAGGGCTCACTATGTACACCACAGAAAGGTAAGGGAAGAATGAGGTGTTTTTTTGTTGTTGTTTGATTGATTTTTAAGATTTTTTTTTTAAATAGAAGCCCTTCTACAGATACATGCAGACAGTTTTTCATCACAAAAGCCAGCTAAAGATTATGAATTACTTCCATGAAAGGCATTTTCTCTGCTCATGACAGTAAGCCTCATATTTTATGAAATGTAGTTTTTATACTTTTGCTTGTCAACTTATGCGTGAACAGAGAATTTATTAACTATATATTTTTTTTCAATCTGCTGTAGCAGATTACAACTATACAAAACAAAAACATCATGCAGAAAATGCAAATTTCAGTAGCTTGCATTAATATCCGCACAACAGTAGTATCAGCACTCAGGCTGAATATATGAGATTAGAACTTAAGACTTCTCTCTTGGGAAGTAAAGACTTCATTCAATACTGGATGTTAAGAAAGCGACATCTTATTCCTAAGTTTCTTGTTGTATGGGCAAAGTATTTTATATTTAACACAACAAGTGTATGTGTTCATGTATTTTAAAGTGACTGTAAGAATACTTACACAATTACATGGAAAAACAGCTTGTCTTGAATGCAGAGAGAAGGGAACCATAAACATTGGTTAATACATTGGAGCAATTTTGTGCATATACCCATTATATAATTATTTAAACATCTACTTTCATAGTGTTTCTATTTCATGAAATTAGTAAAAACCTTTGAAGTTATTGACCTGGATGCTATGGATGTGTTGCAGGCGCTCTCCAAAGCGGTTGTGCCTGTCCAGAGCAAAGATGTGCATTGATGAGGGAGGCCTCATGGCGGCCTGCAGCTCCCTCACGAGGGGAGCGGAGGGGCAGGCGCTGAGCTCTGCTCTCTGGGGACAGCGACAGGACCCGAGGGAACGGCATGGAGCTGGGACAGGGGAGGGTCAGGCTGGGGGTTAGGGAAAGGTTCTGCACCCAGAGGTGGTCGGGCACTGGGACAGGCTCCTCAGGGCAGTGGTCACGGCACCGAGCCTGCCAGAGTTCAAGAAGAATTTGGACAACACGCTCAGACACATGGTCTGATTTCTTAGGTAGCCCTGTGTGGAGCCAGGAGCTGGATTTGATGATCCCTGTAAATCCCTTCCAACTTGGGATATTCTATCATTCTACTTGCTACAGTTTACGGTCACAGTAAAGCAGAGAGAGTACAGTTCAAACAAATGCACACCCATATATATATAAAAGTTCATGTAGAGTTCAGGAGAACAATACACATTGGAGCAAAGGAAAAGAAGAGTAGAATGCAAGATCCTGTTAGACATGCACACGAGTGCGCACACACCCCCCAAAGCAAACAACAACAAAAAACAGCTCCTTAGGGCTTGGCTGTACACAAAATAGAATTTAGCAAAGATAAAGTCACAAAATTCTAAAGACTCTTCAGAGAACAGGTAGATTTTACAGTATTAACTCTAATCTACATATGGTTTAGTTCAATCATATTTTCTCATAATATTAAATTTCACATATATTAGTATTGCTTAATCCATTTTCCTTCTAGGAGAATATAGCAAACAGTAACACTGCATCTGTCAAGTGAAATCATGTTAGTCTCTATGAGAAATAGGAAATCCTTACACTGAAATCTATAAAATGTATTTGTTTTGGTAGGAACTCCTCAACTCAACACAATACTAAACGGAATAATTACTAGTGCAAACCTGATACATGCCCAAAACTTAGGCAAGCTGAGGCTTATTGAGTAGTTTCATGTGCTTGCAACTCAGGTAGAAGTTCTTGTATTACATTTCATCATAGTTTGCCCACTGTTTCACAGCCTTCTCAGTCATCATTACTACTAGCATCTTGATTTTGTCTTCCCCCTCCATGAAAAAACCTCAGAAACAATTCACAACAGAGGTCTAAGGATTGTTAGGAAGATTACACAGAAATTCAAGCTGTAGCTCTCCCCTTAAAATATCATTTCATGGGACCTTTCATCAAGTTTGAAAAGATGTCGATTTTTTTCCTATTACAAGCCAGAGAGAATTGTGACTCATTATATTTGTTTCCAGTAGCAGAATAGGAACTGTTGTCAGCTACAATATAAAATGTCAAAGGTCCACGCTGTAAGCAGTTGTATTCGGCTTATACAACAGCAAGTAGTAATAAATAGAGGTCTTTGTGCAAAAAAGTAAAACAAAGTAGTCCCGTTACTAAAATCAGATCTGGCAATTTTTTTTTTAATTCACATTAAAAATACACTCATTGAAAAAGATACAAAGCTTTATAAAGACCAAGCTGTATTCCTTCTAACAATGAAAGATAATAAATATGCAAATAAAATAAAACCTTTTTCAATTGAAATTTTTAAAAAATTAAAACTTTCAGTATAAAAAGTTTCAAAGCATGCTACTGTGCTTGAAAAGGAAGTCTGTATAATTACACTGACCAAAGTTCTTCTGATGCTTGCGTACGTGTATGTACGTGTTATCCAGTATAATGTTTTTCTTGCCATCAGAAGTGCTCTCTCCACAGTTTCTAGGAAGGTGTGAATAGCAGTTAATCTACTTGCCAGATTTTTCCAAAACCCATTCAATCACCTGGGAAGATAAATGAGAAAATTATTCGCATAACTCTTATTATTGAGAGCAACTTAAGAGCATCTGAGACATAATATCAATCCTTTCTTGACCTGAAGACCTGTTGTTACTAAACAAGATTTAAAAGGTAATCCATTCAAAGGAGAAAGTTTTTAATAAACTGAGAAGATGGACTGTTACCACCCAAGAACTGTATTTAATTGAACAGAACGCTTGTCTTTAGAAAAAGGCATTTTTAGATCCCCTGAATTGAGCTACCCCACAATGTACAGTTTTTTATGAGGTAGTTTCAGAATATTCTTTATTACAGGGAGAGGTGGCCAATTTACAAGATGCCCCATTTTACTGCTGTTGACAAAGAGGTATTAATGTGCATATATAAAACTACCGACTGGTCTCCCCAGACAAAGACTGCAGTGAGAAACAGTGCATCAGCACAATATCCTGCTCCGGGATCAACCAGCACAACCCATGTAGGTTTTGAAACCTTACGATCTGTAGGAACCAGTTCACAAGGGAAACAAGTACAGAACACAATACTGCCCTGGCAGGAAAAAATTCTGTAGGGATCTAGCAGTTTTACTTAAGAGTTTTGAGGGGAGACTATTTAACTAGCTCTGTTCAAATCCTTACGTTTAATTTATAGTTTTGAAGACTGCCCTGTAAAAATGCAAGATCGTGATATCCAGAATTTAAATCAAATATTTACTTACTTTCTGGAGGACAGGAGTGCTTACTCCTGTTGTTTGTTCTGTGCTACTGTTCACAGAAGCATACCTTTACACACAAGTAAGCTCATTTGATGTCATTCTGTTTACAGTTATTTCTAAGCTTAAAATTACTGGTTTTTTTCTTAAACAAAATTTATTTCCTTTGATAGATCCCTCTATTGGTACCTAAACTTTGAAGACGAATGTTATTTCCTCAAACACAAAGAAAGAAGAATTCCTAACGATTTGGACTTCTCTCCAAGGAAGAAAAATTTCATGATTTTTTTTGAGTCATGTGGAAAAATTTCCTTCATCTACGTTTATCACTGTGACATAATAGATAGAACATATTCTAGTTAGAACTGCCAAACCATCTGGAACTGGAAATTTTGCTTGAGAGAGTTTTTGAGAGATCAGAATGTGAAATGACCCACAGCCTCAGGAATGCTTCTCTTCATCTCCTAAATCTGTGGACTAAACCATCCTACAGCCAAGCAGCGGCAGTTGGACTTAGCCTAGGCTAGTGAATAGTAAAATATACACAAATCAAACAAATGGTCTTACCTGTTTAGCATTGTTATTTGCTGTTTTCTTCATTTCACCAAGAAGTCCTCTAGAAGTTTTAAGATCCTAAATATGAAGCACAAAGCCACAGAGATTAGTATACTCATATCCTCATTATAGGTGGATGATAAGGGGATGATAAGAGCCCTAGTTATCTTGGGGAACTTAATCCTTTTATGATTTCTTTTCAGAACTACAGAAAAAATGATTATTTGAATTCACTTTTTCTAAAAAAAAATAAGTAAATTCACTCCAGGGGCCGTAACTTTTCCTACAGCAGTCCGAGCCTAGTACTCAAGTGTGACTAAGCCAGACTTTTCCTTACTTTCAAACTTCCAGAAATGCAGGGGTTTTCTTTTCTTTTCTTTTTTTTTGTGTGTGTGTGTTTGTTTTGGTTTTTTAAACACCAGAAGTTCTTACAGTCTTGATTGAAATCTTCCACAAACATGGAAATTAACTCTCTGTTTAGACCACAATACAGAGTTCTGGCAAAGAATAGAAAATAGGAACTGGAGAAAAAGAATAAATGCAGGCCAGGAAAAACCTAGAATGGTTTGTCTGCTTTGCTGTTGTTTTGTTGTTGTTGTTGTTTTCCCAGCCTAATTTTCCCAGCCTAACCCAAGAGCTAGATTGTTCTTAATGCAAGCGTATAACAACACTGTCTGAAGAGAAAGAAAAACTAAGAACATGAACTACTCGTCTCCAAAGGAAAACGGTATATATGATATCACGCTTCTGAACCATGCAGCGGAGAAAAGCCCTACAGACCTGGGGCGAGAGTACAGTTCAAGTGTACAAAATCCCACCACAGCTCTCTCTAGAGCAGCATTCTGAAGAAAAGGATCACTGTCTCGTCTTCTTTTACTCTTTATTTGCAATGGAACCATTAACCCATCTGAATTTGCTTCCTCATCCCTACACACAGGCTCTGACTTTGGATGAGATCTTCCTTCAGGGCCTATTTTGGGCAGATCTTGGGAGTGCTTACAGAACGAGTGAACAACTGTCCTCTAATTATTTAAGAAGCTGCTGCTCATCAGCAAGATGTTGTAATGGTCTGTGTCAGCTTGTAGCCCTCTTCGATTGCAGAGCAACTTCATTTAGCTTAAATCATCTTCCCTGAAGCTCAAGCTAAACTGAGGTAGTTCACAAATGATGGTAGGCTAAATGCACGCAAATGAACAGGAACAGCAGCTCAACTTGTGAAAAATAGCTTGTTAACCCCAAATACTCTAATTGTACTCATTTTGTGCTCAGGCTAAGTAACATCGGCTCAAGCATTAACTTACGAAGTCCCCTATGTATTGTGGAAAGAGATGTTCCTCATTACCTCCTAAAAATTAGCTTGATGCAATTCCGCATGGTGCTGCCAAGTCAGCACGTGTTAGATGGTTAGATGGATTTGCAATGCATTTACAAGGATTTCTGTGAACACGTCACGGCACTGGAATTTCAGGTACCACGAGCTATTTACCCAATAGCCCTAGAACAAGGGAGAAGCTGAGCTGTCATGGTGAAGGACAAAGATTACTCAGCATAAAGCTTTTTACTGAAACCTTTCTTCATTTGTAATCAGTAACCAACTGACCAACATACACAGCCTCCATTCTCACAAAAGAAATGTGATCATATTCTACAGTTTTACATGAGCAAAGAATTTGTTTCCAATAGCTGCAACCACAGTTTGGGAGATATACGTAACAACCAATACATAAAGCTACATTTACATAGCTCATTATAACAGCAGGTATTTACGACAAAACTAAGTTGATCATCAGTTTGGAGACAAAATTATCCTGTTACAAGCAGAGACAAAGCCAGTACAAAATACAAAACAAGATGTAGGACAACGCAGGACACTGACATGACCACATCTGTGCTTCAAAAACGTAACACGCACAGGTGAATGTAAACCAGCCTACACTACAGTTCCATCCAGCTATATGTACAGAAGTTAATTTGCATTCATCTGATGCTCGTTCCCAAGGGACTTGCAAAGCAAGGGTAACCAAGAAAGTGAGATGTGCTGGCCATAAAACAATTATAATTTCTGTAAGAAAGCAGTTGCCTTACTGGTTACTCTTCTGTCCTACAACTTCCTTTTCTTTTTTTCCCCTCTGGCACCTCATCTAGTGTCCCCAGGATTTGCCAAGCTCCCACACAGTTGAGAGCAATTCTGCTTATCACGTGTATCACTCCAGATTCTGTGAAAAGGAACTTATTTAAAACCTTGAAAACAGCTATAGCTTACAATGGCCCACGGATGATCTCATACACTAGTCCTGCTGAAGGAAGATGAATTAGGAGAACCTGATGTCATGAACTTTTTTTTTTCAGTAGAATATAAACAGAAATCTATGGCCCTAAGCTATCTACAGCAGTAAGAAAAGCTATATAGTGTAAACACAACCTTACCTACCTGAGCATTGCTTTTACATGTTATCTAACACACATAAAAGATGAGTGCTTTATAAGGTTTGAAAACAAACAGTAAAACACCAAAATATACTGTAAAACTAGCTTCTGCATTTGACAAGACCACAGGTTTCTCCACATTCTACACATACTAGTAACATGCCACTAGGAAACATTAGCACCATCAGGTCTAAATACACCCAATCTCAAGTTACGTTCAGGAATAAATTAATTCAATTAAGAACAAAGAACTGTAAAAGCATGCCTTCTAGTTACCTTTAAGTAAAACTTCGATATCTCAAATAGACGTTGGCTGCATGATTCAAAGCACTTGTGATCCTCCGGAATTCCATGTTTTTGAAGAGTCTTGGCTACCACCTCCTTCAGCATCTGGGAAACAACAGAAACACACTCAAAGCTTCAACCCCATTACTGGCATGAAAAACTGTCCAAGGAAAAATAAGTCACACTTCTTTTCTTTATCTCTTCCCAACAAAGATCGAGACACAAATATGTATTACTTTGCTTTATACAGATATTTTCCTGTTTGACACATGCATACAAAAATAAAATCCAGATACTACAGTCAGATTAGAGAATTTACTTTGACATTCTTTGTATCAGAGACACTTAAACTCTGCTGTAGGTCTGAATGAGTTGCAGTTTATGCTTACTAAGGTCATCCTGACATGCCACTGACACTAGAACAACTACATTCAAGCATTGTCCTCTCTAGTACTCAGGGATTAACTTAATATTATACCAAGACAGAAACAGTTTTCTGTACTGTGTTTTAAAAGTGACATTCCTAATATATACTGCTATTAATTTAGCATTATTACATAAATGTATTTAAATGTTATCTCTGTTAATGGACTTGTAAAACTACTGGAACATTTCTTTATCCCCAGAATAGTCCATTCTTCCACAATGGCTTTCATCTTTCCAGCACAGATTTCTCTTCTCTGGTGGCTTTAGGTTTTATATTCATTTACTGAATTTAATAACTCCTATTCACTGATATCTATTACCACATTTTTTTATTCCTATTTGTTATTTCTTTCAGCCTTAATTCCCTGGACGTGACATAATAATAATCCTTACAGACTTTTTCACTCACTGCTTTTGGAGCAGTCTCCTCACTGCCTTCAGGATTCACTTACAAGAAGTTAATAGAATGAAATTTAGTAATAACGGAGATGAAGACACAGTCCACATTTGAGTTAAAAGATATTCTTATAATAATAAAAACATCAATATACAAAGAAAGAAATTAGGCAACTTCCCCCCCCCCCGCCCCAAACAAATAAAATAAACCTTTACCCTTGTATGTTTCTGAGATCTTGATTCCTTTACTGGCTTTGAAGTCTCAGATTCTGTTGCACTTCTGTGACTTGCTGAGCCAACCTTAGTGGCTACTTTGGGGGGCTGACCAGACTGTTTCAATTGCACTGAAGTTAAAGAAACTGATCTTTCAGAGCGTTTCCTTGTTACAACCACTGTATTGTGACTTCCACTACCTCCGCTTGCCTGGGAGAGGAGAGAGTCTGTACTCTCAGATTTGGTTAGTCTAGAGAGGGGGGGAAAAAAAAAAAAAAAAGAGAAAAACTTTTAGATTTTGTACTGATTCTCCTGGTAGCATTTTTTCTGCTATAGAGGCTGCTGCATAAGTGCCTAGCATACTATACATAGAATCATAAAGGTTGGAAAAGACCTTCGAGATCATCTGGTCCAACCATCACTCTACTGCAAAAAGCATCTCAAAACAGCATATAGCATTCTACTACTACAAAAAAAAAAGTTGTATATTAGAAGAACACTTACTGATTTGGTTTCTGATACTTAGAGACCCACTGCATCTCCAATTAAAAAAAATAAAACTAGAAACAAACTGAATAACCAAGATAATTAAGAAGAGAAACTCTTTGCAAGGAGGACTAGTTTTGCATACAGACACTTTGTCTAGACAGGTAGAAGAGCTGAGTTTCTGGCCTTCAGTCTCAGGATAAAATGAAATATCTTGAAGCTGCCGAATTTCTTTTGGCCTTACAGGAACGTCACAATTGATCTACTGGAAATTGGGCATTACAGTGCCACTGGAACAGCGTAATGTTTGATCCTTCCAAGAGTAAGAGTGCTAGTAATTCTGAAACACCAATTATATGACACGCTAAGCATAATCACATCTAACTACTCAGTAAGTTGTAAAAGATGCAGAAATTCCCAAAACCATACCTCTGTTAAAAATGTAGGTAGCACACCTGTGACCAGATTGCAAGGGGATATTAAACTGGAGTGAAGGGAAAGTGAAGCATTACAGTATAAAGGTATAAAGTGAATTCAGAAATCGCATTAAATGGCAGCTTTGTTGGTTTTTGTTTTGTTTTGTTTTTTAATTGATGCAAAGCCTTTGCATTTTCAGAGTGAGGTCAAGGTACAAATGGAAGTCTTAAAAAGCAGATTTTCAGAAAATATTTTAATAAACAAGGCTGTCAACAAGTTTAGATTTTTGTGGGTCATCTTATACTAAAAGTCCTTTGGATTGGGAATTCAATCATTCTGTTTGTACAGTGCTTGACTTTCTAAACCTTTAGTTATTTCAGTCCTAAACGAGGCTGTCACCTTTACAGAAGCACTTTAGACTTTGCAAGATGGACTCACAAATCTCTTAAATAATAGGTGCCTGTGCTGCATGGTTTTAATTAATCTAATGCTGTCAATGAGAGGACACACTTGAGAAAAACTGAACTAACAGAAGGGGATTAAACAACTAAAACATTTGTCTAGATAGCCTCACTAAAAGCATTTGAAGATGAAAGAAAAGATTTCAGTAGTTTCATGTGAAACGCATATTTCACACCAAAGATTTATTTTATTCAGTACATTACCTCTTCTTGGGATAAAAGCACTCCAAGTCTTTTGATCTGCGTTTGAGCCTTGATGCCTCTGTTCTGAATTCACTTTGTAAAGACTCTCCATCGGGGACGCTTCCAGGCTCTGACAAGACTGCAGGAGATGGGAGAGGGCTCAAGACAACCGGCACAGGGCAGCACTCTTTGGTGCAAGTCGTCTGAGTTTCATAGCGAATAAGACGAGTTTGAAGTTCAGCATACCCCACATCTCTCTCTAGGGCTTTTCTGTTATCTAGACAGTATCTAAAATTGAAATTTGAGAGAAATCTGTGAGAATCTCTGCTTTATTACAGTCCAAAGAAAAAAAAGAAAAATTTACTTTTGACTATAATATAATCTCCAGCAGTTCTTTGTTTGATATATTGTTCTGAAAGATACCTTAAAACAGCCCCACAAATTAAATATAGCTAAATCCATCAGGTGTATGTTAAGTCGAACTGTGACATATAATTTAAATTTTGTACTAACTATTTGTAAGTCTTTTCCTTGACTGGAAGCTGGCAAATGTTCCAATTTTCAAGAAGGGCAAGAAAGAAGACCCTAGTAATAATAGGCCTGTCAGTCTCACTTCAGTGCCTGAAAAAATTACAGAGAAGATTATTCTGGGAGTTATTGAACAACACCTGAAAGACAATGCAGTCATTGGTCACAGCCAACAGGGGTTCATGAGTGGAAAGTCCTGTTTAATGAACTTAATTTCCTTTATGACAAGGTTATCCATTTAGTTGACCAAGGGAAGCTAGTAGATGTAATTAATCCTTTTGGATTTCAGCAAAGTTTTTGATACTGTTTCTCACATTATCCTTCTGAACAAAATGTCCAGCATGCAGCTAGATAAGTACATAATATGATGGGTGAACAACTGGTTGAAAGGTTGGACTCAAAGGGCAATAGTAATTATTATGCCACAATATAGCAAGGACACAAAACTATTAGAGAAAGTCCAAAGCAAGGCAACAAAAATGGTGAGGGGCCTAGAGGGCAAGATGTATGAGGAGCAGCTGAGGTCCCTTGGTTTGCTCAGCCCCAAGCAGAGCAGGCTGAGGGGAGGCCTCATGGCGGCCTGCAGCTCCCTCACGAGGGGAGCGGAGGGGCAGGCACTGAGCTCTGCTCTCTGGGGACAGCGACAGGACCCGAGGGAACGGCATGGAGCTGGGACAGGGGAGGGTCAGGCTGGGTGTTAGGGAAAGGTTCTGCACCCAGAGGTGGTCAGGCACTGGGACAGGCTCCCCAGGGCAGTGGTCATGGCAGTGAGCCTGCCGGAGTTCAAGAAGCATTTGGACACCACTCTCAGACACACAGTCTGATTTTTGGGTGGTCCTGTGTGGAGCCAGGAGTTGAACTCAATGATCCTTGTAGGTCCCTTCCAACTCCGGATATTCTACAATTCTCTGTGATTTACCCTATGCTCTTACAAGTAAGATTTCCATGAACATCAACAGCTTTTTTTTCCTTGAACAGTAAATGATGGATTAGGATGCTGACAATGGATTTTTTTCCTCCTTATAATCAGCCTTGTGTTACATCTGGATTACCAACCTCTTTAATTCAGATTTTACTGCCTTTCATATTCAGTCTGTACTTAACAGATGTTACCTCTATTAATATACTAAACAGTGTGACACTCCAATAAAACACTGAAGAGGAAAGATCTAAAACCGAATCTGTGAAGAACCCAGCACACCATAATGGATATAGTATCTTCCAGACCTCAGGCCTTGCAAGCATTCATCGACACTTTGAGACCCAGATAAAAACAGCGTAATTTATATAAAATGATACACTCTGACATAATTGCATGATCATTCAATATGCCTCAGTTTTTCGCAGTGACGTCCAAGATACTTGAAACAAATATTGAAACTTAGATCATTTCTCCTCGTTTATTCTATCCTCTGTAAGAGGAAAAATGCAACTTTCCTATTCAAAACAAACAAAAACCACAACAACATGATTTCTTTAGTGCATATATCATAAGAGAATTGTATAGGAAATGGCTGAAGAAAACATCCTAAAGTAAAACATATGTAATTTGCAGGATTTAAGTACTTCATGAATCCCAAAATGGAGTGACACTGACATAATTTTAGGAAGAGCCAGGTTCTGCCAAAAACTAGATTGCTGTGAGATTTCACTAAGTGAGTGTAAGTATGAGGAAAATTGGGCACAGCAAGTGTTTTAAGTGCTATTTAGTACAGATTCTTTGCTAACTGCACTCTTTGGAAATGCACATTTAGCTTTGTCCAAGATAAGCACCACTATGAGAGATACACATTTTTAAAGTGCTAACTACAAAAGCATCACTGAACAAGCACAAGCTACCCCAGCTTTTCAGCTTTCTATTGATTAGGAAGAGTAAGTGGTTTAATCAATCAAGTGAAAAGCAGAAACTGTATTAAGACTGGTGGAACTGTAAACAGATCCATAACTGCAACATTTTTTAAAAAGCAAACCCACAGTTTTATATAATTTCACATTTGAATTTGAAAGAGAACAAAAGAACAGCGCTAATTCAGTGAAACATACTCATGAAATTACAATAGAAAATGCATCTTAACTTTTTTCTTGTATAAATGATTTCCAGGATTCCTTGCAAGAGCCCAAAATTTCATTTTAAGTAGTAACTTACATTACCTCTCTACTGCAGAAAAAAACATTATCATCCATTACTCAAACAAGCATTCTGAGAAAAGCGATCTCTCTCTCAACCCACCCTACAAACTACTTACCTGTTTTCTATTCTTGGAAACCGTAGACACATTCTTTACTTTTATCTCCTCACAGAGGGTTTCATTAAATTACTAGATCTGATTTCTCCTCTTTTTTTTTCCCCCCAGTGTTTTCATATTCAGAAATTCACTTTTCTAATAACATACCACTGAATCCATTTCTACAGCTGATTAAGACTTTCCACTGGAAATAAATTCATTATCTGATAAGAGTAAGTTCTGTTAACTTACAAATTTCAAGGTATTTAATTTTCCTTATTTATATTCTCAGTCCCTTGAGTAATCACATCCCCTACAAGGATAAAAATGTTTTTATCTTTAGTAGTTAAATTCCCATTTTACACTCTTCTTTACCTGCAATTACTTTCTCTTTGCAGCACAGGATCTGAGTGTTTGGCACAGGTTCATTACACCAGAAATTTTATTAAATAACTGCTACTCCTGGTTTTGTTGACAAAACTCTACTTCCACGTATAAATACAGCAACTATGCAGATGGAAACAAATCACAGCTGCATGGTCTGAAAAGCAACTGCTTCCAAAAGACTATGTGCTCCCTCTGATACTCCTACAAGGATATATATTCCAGTCATACAACTCAAGATTCTTCCCTTTTACACAAGTTTCCACCACCTCATTCTACTGCTTCCCTCCCTTATTTCTAGCACATACCCCTCATCACACCTTAATATGCCAGGGTCTCCCACCTTTCCACCACATCCAGCTCTCATTGCAGTCTCTACCTGTCACTTTTTTGCTATGACCAGAGGTAGTACAAGCTGCCCTGTGCCTAATTTGAATTCTCACACGCACTCCCTGCTGAGGTCAGACAGGTCATCAAGCTACCATATTCCAAGCCAACGGCCAAATGCTTTTTCTCCTACAGCTGGGAGGATGAATTTCTCCTATCTACCCAGTTGCCTCCTTGTGTTTTTTGTTAAATTTAATTTAGGAAGGCTAAAAGGCTCATGAGTTACCACTTAGAAAAAGAGAAGAAACAGATAGCTGAACAGAGAACGACTGCTTCATTTCTCCAGAGAACATGGCTGAAATTACCACATATTTAACATAGGCTTAACTCAACTGTGTGTGAAGATGACAGGAAAAAATACCAGTAGTATCATTAGCCACATGCTAATAATTTCAAAATGCGGTTTTAGAAGAAGGCAGAGATTTGCACGAAGACCAGACTGCATACACTTTGTACCCAACGCATTTCTTAGTGGATACACTATCACAGAATCATAGAATGGTCTGGGTTGGAAGGGACATTTAGTATTGTGTTACGACTAAGAGTCTGTCCACAGAAGAGTTACAGTGAAATATTTTCTGTCATGTTTGTGTCTCCTTTTTCTCTTCTGCTCAATAAGGATATGTACAGTTTTCTAAACAATTTTTTACACAGCTACATCTTATGACGTATGTCCACCTGAAGCTTGAGTAAATAACTAATGCTGATTGTCTAGGACTTAATACAGTCCTAACCGTATTGATCCTTTTGCTGATTCTTACGGGTGACACTTGCACACTGGTATTGTGTTCAGGTTACCTGTACATATAGGTAGCTCTACAGTAAGTCTCATATACCTCATGACTATTAGTCTGAGAGGATCTACAATTTAATACTGAAGTAGAAACAACATGTAGTTTTCCTCATGTACCACTCCAGTGACTTGATACGTACTAATGAATCCTCTTGCCATTTCCAATTCTGAACTCAGGTTTTCAGAGGCATTGATAATATACAGCAGTACAACTTAGGGAAAAAAAAAAAAATCACCTCTCTACATTAATATCAAGGTAGAGTGTTGCAATTAAACCAGCGAACCAAAGTTTTCCATAATTGATATTCGCATTGCTTGAAATGTTTTTACTTATACCTTGACAGAAAGCTGAAAAATAGTTTTGGGAAAAAGACGTGAGAAAACTTACTCAAGTCCATGATAATGGCACCCAGCTGCTTTTTCAAAAGACAAGCCTCTAAGTTTCCGAGGAGTAAGCTCTGGCGTCAAAAGGAATGCATTTTCACTGAAAGGAAAGAAGTATAGATTTATTTTAAATAGTTGCAGTCAGGATAAAGTATTCTTTACAGAGGTCAAAAACAAATGCCTTCACATAGGAAGACCAAAACAGCATGTCCTGTAGCTCATGAAGGCCCTGAGACAGAGCATCGTTGGGAAATTAAATCTTTATCGAAGTAAGAATTTCTGCTCAACTAACTATTATCTACTGAGCTATTATTATTACAGAACCTCTTTGATGTTTCAACCAGTTTAGAGGTCCCTGCTCCAAATAATTTATCAATAAAACCAGGCAACTATCACATTTCACAACAGGGCACCTGAACAAACAGAGGAACCAGTAACTCCCATTTCTCAATCCAGTGCTATAATCAGCAAATTCCTTCATTTGAGCTTCAAGCTGTTGTCTCTCCTAACAGTCACCTTTCCCATGCTTCATATGAATGTTTGAAAGTATTTCAATGGAACAAGCTGTAACAAAATGGAGAGAACTCACTACCAGATCCTAGCACATGCTGAAAAGTCACATCCCAATTAACTCTGAATTAGGGAAGAAATGAAGACAAAAGATGCAGCAGTATCTGGAACCTATATATTGATTCAGGTTTTGTCATTCTCATAGATTGTCTCTGCACAATTACCACTGGAAAAGTTATCTGGGAAAAACATCCATGAAACACAGGTTGGTGAATCTAAAAAGACGACTATTTAAAAAGACTATCAGCCAGAACTCCAACCTGTATTTTAAGCTCAGATATGGAAAACAAATGTAAACTTTAATTCAACAGTCTCTCTCTCTCCAAAAAAAAAAAACAAAAAACCTTGTGTTTGTCAGTAAGATCTTTGGGTCTGTTTGAGACACTGTGCTCAAACATCTACTATTGTAAAGCTGCTGGTTACTCCAGAGAATCTAGCCAGAGAGACTGCTAGGAGGCTCGGCAGCTAGAAGTAGAGTTCTGCTGGACACAACAGTAATGGCAACGTGGTATGTCAAAGGGAACTGTCCACTATCTTCCAGCCAACAATCTTGTTATGGATTTTCATAGGTTTTCTGTTTTTTTTGTTGTTGGTTGGTTGGTTTTTTGAACCGAGAAAAATACATACACAGAGTATAAGTCACTGGCAGACCCTATAGCCTTCATGTAAAAACGTAGTTTATTTTTTATCTAATATCTTGATTTTGGCTTTTTACTTCCCTCAGATCTCCAAGATCTCTTGAACTATTAAGCGAGCGATTTGTGTTGCAGTAAAAGACTTCAAAGCAAAGTTTTTCTAATCATCCTTTCTTCTAATAACTGACAGAAATCCAAGCAAATTGGGTCCAAGCCTCTCAAATTCAGACTTCACTTAGCTATGGCTCAAAGCAAGTCATTCAAAATAATCAAAATATTCTACACAGTAAATCTTCTCTGAGGGTTTTTGAAAAATCAAGGCTTAAAAAGCATTTTTGTAGTGAACAAATTATTAACTTCTTTCCCACACAGCTAAATGGAATGAAAATACTTAATATTATAGACAAAATCCTAACTCATTTGCACTCATTAACTAACAGCTCTGTAGGAGACTCAACCTTCACTGCATATTTTCTACCTTACTTGAGTTATCTGCTCAGAACATCTTTTAGTTAGTTTCAAAACTTCAGTAAGTACTTTAACAGAAGTCTCCTAAGTCCTACAGGACTTGCCCTTCTCCCTAGCCCTCTTAATTTATTACATATAATGCATTTTATAAAAGAATCAGGGGCTGTACAATAATTCCATTAGACATTCTACTATTTAACGTTAAGAAGGTCAACAAATAACTCCAGTGACTGCAAACATCTTCTTGCTTATCTAGCAGTTTTTGACACACACTATGAACAATATAGGCTCTGACTCTACAGACACCAACTGACTGTTGTGTGGGTTGGCCTTACTCTAACAGATGTTCAAACTCTGAAAATTATTCCTTTAACTAATAACAATCTCACAGCTGGAAAGGTCACGGTCAATGCAGTAATACCAGCAGACACACTAAGAATGAATGCTCACAAAGCAGACAGAGTAGAAAAGCTTCCTTTAAGAAGCACCTCAGCACTTAAGAATATTGCTAGGAATGCTGGGCCAGCATGACAAGAGACACACATGGTTAAATAGGTTTAGCTATTGTCCTTTTAAAATTTTAATTAATATTCTTCCTACTTAATCTCCTTCTCACTAAATGAAGGAAATCACACCAATGAAACTGAGGTCCTGCTGTGCTAGAAATACTTTTTTGGAAACAGGTTATGTGTGGTGGCAGTAGTTTGTAGCATAGCCACGGCAAAGTCCATTGCCACACTTTTGCACATCAGGCATTTATTTTTTTTTTATTTAAATGCATACAACCAACACCATCATCTCTGGCCTCTTCAGACTCAAATAAATAGCAAGACTAACTGTAGCAGTTGATTGCACCGGCAGGCACGCGATGCAAGATGTTGCAAGTTACAAACTCAAACTTTGATTCTATCATCTGGTCATTACTCACATTATCTTACATCACTTCTGAATATGGTCTTCACTGGTTTTAATATGCTGATATCATACCGTTTGGGAATCTGTAGTGGCTGAAGATCACCAACTGGCAGCCCTTCTGGTGTGAAGTATTTCAGTAATTCTTTAGCGTCGAGCAATGTCAGTGACTCCCGCTGGCTATCTTTATGTCCCAGCAGTTGTTCAGATGAATGTGCAAACACAGAAGCCCTGGGGGAAGAGAAAAAAAAAAAGTAAATACTAATCTAAGAAAATATTTTTTTTCCCAGTTAGTTTGTCCTTTTTTAAAAAAGAAAAACACTGCCAGTCTGAAGCAATTAAACATAGCTTATTCCTAAAGTAAAATAAACAAGGTTGTTTCTTGAGAACATTTGCACAAACCTTCACAATAAGATATATTTGATGGAAATTCTCTGAAAAAAAAGGTAATTTCTTTAAGGTTTTATAACTTAGTTATGAAGTACAACATGGGAAGCACATTATTCATCCCCCTTTTCCATTTATGGATTTTAAGATAAAAAATGAGTTCCCATAAAAAAGATATTACAATATGCACCAAAGGAATCATAAAGCCACTACTGCATACAACTCTCCACGTCCTCAGCAAAGTATAGGAAAGTTCTCTCTTTTCTACTGCTAAACCACATGTTCAAGATAAGTTAGTGAGAAGGAAGAAACTTACTTGTTTGAGAAACAAAAGCCAAAATTTAATAACAACAACAATAAAAACTATGAGAAATCACAGATTTAATGTCAGCATTTGTGATATACAGAACTCCAATGAAGGCAATGGACATCTGTTTAAAAGACAGGAATGGGGTGGAAATGACTGAAAAAATGCAGTTGGATACCTGACTCTAAAGCTCATTATGCTGCATTAAGTGACACAAAAGTCTACAGGTTTCACTTACAGAGCCAAGGAAAAAACAAAACTAAATATAAATTTCACAACACGATCTTCTACTTTAAACTTATATGAGACCTGATATTACTCTTGACTATTTAGGAAATATGAGGAGATTACAACCACGTCGTACATGCTGACAAAAACTGCTTTACAATCTTTATGATTTATGCTGCTGTGTTTGTTGGGAGAAAAAAAAGCCTTTGTATGTTTTTCTTGTATGGCTGAAACCTACAGGTATCATTTTGATAATTCAGCTTTGGAACTAAGCTACTTGTAACTCACTTTCAGCTGTGTTTTGTCAATGAAAATAAAAAACAATACTACTACAAATACCAAGAAATTACTCCAAAACAAACTTGGAAACTGACAGTGTAAAGAAACTTAGTTTTATCCTTAAGCAAAGTTTCCTCTGAAAGATTCTCAATATATTTGAAAACAGTTTACAAAATGGCCATCAACAGACACAGCTCATTTAGAGTGATATTCAACAGACACTACAGAGGAAGTCTCTAGTATTTAATTATTACCTCATTTTCTGCTTGATTTTTTCGAAGTTTTCCAAATTCTGAAGAACATGTCTTTCTGGCCAGTCCAAAGGATCCAACTCCATTAAATCAGATTCTGCAAGAAAACACCCACCATGAAAGCAAAACCATTACCGTTTACTCATAAGAATCAGGATGCAATTTGTCTCCAAATGCAAGGTAATTTATACTATCAACCACAGAAATACTAGATTTGTGGCTCTCAAGACTGTTTTTTTCTGCCCAGCAGCCTTGTTGCCAACTGTGATCCTACAAATATGCACATGAACTTCACAGGATCTAACTCAACAAAAATGAGACAAAGAGGAACTAGACATACAGAAAAGAGAACACAAAAAAGAGAGAATACCACCATTTTCCTTGAAATACAGGAGAGTCAAGAAAGAAAGAAAACATATTTTCTTAAGCTTTATACACCTGCAACAGAAGGTGGATAACCCGTAGCAGGAATAAATAATAATGGCATAAAGAGAGTCTGTTTCGTGCTGTGGTCAGAAGTATTTTCTGAATATTTTTTTTTTTAGTCAAGAAAAAGAAAGGAAATAGTTAACACAAGGGTAAGCTCGATTTGCAAAAAAAGCCTAGAAAGTGATTTTAGTTTTCATTCCCTTTCCCCCCCCCCCTTCTGTTAAAAGACTTTCATTCTTCTGGTAAAAAAAAAAAAAAATGAAAGCAGGTTTGAAAACACAGAGATCTTTCTAAAGAATGATACGTACCAGAAGTCACAGTACATGACTTAGTTTTATTGGCAACCTTCTGTCGAACAGGTTTAGGAAGACTAGTGTTGCACAGGTCCAAAAAACATTTTCTTGAAAGTTCTAACAAGTTTTTGAGCTCACCAGCTGAAATAACTGGAGGTTGCTTGGTCAATTCCTTTCTCTCTATAAAAAGAAAAAAGAAGAAAAGGAAAGCTACTGCATCTGCTCAGTAACAAAGAGTAACTGGAGCCTGCTTAAAACAAATAAACAAATGAAAAAAAGTTTACTTGACATTAACAACATCGTTTCCTTTAGCAAGGTGCAGATGGTTTATTCCATAGACAAGTAGAATTGCTGAAACTACACGTGAATCACCTTTTTAAGGTCTTAACTTCTGTATATGCGTATTTCTCAGTACCCAGTTCTGAATCCTCCAGAGATTAACATCTGGACTTGCTGATCTTAAATACGAAAAGCTCCAGTCTGCAGAGCTTCCTACAGGAGGCTCACACCCACCCTATAGCTATTTGTACTGCCATTGCAGGAATGTGGCTTCTATGTAACTGATTGCTTTTTCCAGGCTCTTTGGTCAGAATATTAAGAGTCACGTCATTCTGATATGATTTAGGATTACTAGCAAATGCCAGCTGCTGCTATTCTGTCTTCATCCTAGTGGAAACGGGTGACCCACCCATTACAAACTAAAACACAAGCTCTAAGGCAGCCCCAAGTTCAGGGTTAAAGTATAAAGGAAACCTAGAATGACTGAGGGGGAGGGACATGGTGGGAGGCAGACAATGAGCAGAAATCTTATTTTCCTTAAGCTGGTGTTTTGTTGATGATAACACGCTTTGTTGAAAATGGCATGTTATGAAGATAAACTATCTAGAAAATCTCTCAGAAGATTTTTTTGTTTTAATTTAGTCTCTGAGCAACGGACTTAGATGGAAAAAGTCAGGACATTTAAATTACTTCTCTGCAGAGTCATGAAAATCTACAGAAGATGACCTTTTGGTCGGGTTTATCACGACCCGTCATTCACAATAATAACAAATCCCCAATGCATTCTTCCCCTCTGTTAGGCAAGACTTTTGCAAGAAAGAATAAATCAACAACAACAAAACCCATAATAATCATTTTTGTAACAAGGCACATCCAGCAGTAAGTTTTTTGTTGTTGTTGTTTTTTTTTTTTTTTTTTGTGGAAGAGAAAGCATAAAAAAAAGCATAGAAAACCACAGAATTATTCTGAAACTATGCTCAAACTTTTGGAGTATTTGTGTAACAACGACCCACTAAATTAAAATAAAGTTCAGCTTTCTCTTTTCCCCAATATTTAGAAGTCATTATCTGACACACAATCATGGATATGCTGAAAAAAAATTTCTTCTTTAAAGCTTCATTTTTTTTCTTCACAAACTGCCCAGCTCACCTTGGTTTTTTAAGGTGAGCTATCACATTCAGTTTTAAAGAGAGTTTCTTAATACTTGTATGAGAACTTAGGGTGCGCTCTTCATTACTTACTTAGATACTCCTTCAAGGCAGATGCTTGGAAACAAGACAGTTTCTTTTCCCTCTGTACAATCTGCTTTCCACAAAAATGTGGCAGAGACTCAATAAATTCAGCAATAGGAAAGCCTGTGCAAATTAGGAGAAATCTATTATTAAGAGTGTCTCATAAGACTTTGGAGACACCAGGTCATTACCTCTTAAAATAGTTTGCAGGAGGACACAAACACACCAGCTATACACATTTCATAATCCAGAGAAATAACTGGATTTTCAAATACCTCACATTTTAAAGAAAAAGTAGGAAATTCCATTAAGACACTAAGAAGATAACTTGGAATATATAACGGACCATTAGTTTCTAATTTCTGTACAAAACCAATGTAATAATAATGCAGTTACCTTCCTTTAAAATGTCAGTCATGTTAAAAAGATCATCAGCTTGATATTAGGAAAGAAAAGTTTTCTCCCAACATATAGCCAAGGACTTTCAGTCTTCTGACATGCTACTGATGAGATTTTAATTAGGACAAATAGTAAGCAGTCAGTCATATCCCATACAGATTTATTTCAATAATAAGGAAATAAGAGGATACAGGTTATTGTGTTCTTTTCTTTGTCAGTTATTGAGAGCAAACACAGGACTTTGCAGAGCTTTCTTACACATATAGTCATGTGAACAGTTATCTTAGAGTAGCTGTCCTGTTATACTTGCTCTTATCTAGTGGAGCTTCTTATCATCTGCTAGCTCATATCCTAACCACTCTGTGGTAATATTTGCCAATTATCTGAAGACACGCTCATGAAACTCAGTTTGTCTGCCTGCCTTGTGGTTTTTATTTTAAATCAATGCAATAGGCTTGTCAATAGATAATCGATTAGATTTTAGGCATGGGCTGGTCAGTCTTTACACCAACAACATATACTTTTTAAACTTAAAGGTTTTGTATATTTGATTGGCATTCATATTACCTTGACTTCCCTGTATAATAAACATTTACACTGCCGCAACCACTGACAGTTATGAGAAATGACTGACTACAACTTTAAGCAGTTGATTTACAAAATACAGTAATAGTAAGTTCCGTGAATAAATGGATCTTACTATTTTTTTTGAATCAATTTGAAAAAAATATTTCTGAAAGAATACAGGTATATTCATCAAAATGTAATGTTTTCTTCCTTTTAAGACAGATTGGAATGAATAAAGGGAACATATATATTTTAGTAGCATTTGCCTGTCTTCAGGCTCTCTTAAATAAATAAATAAATACCTACTTGGCTCTGTTTCTTCTGTGTTTGTCTTTAGCTTTCCATTTACTGCAGCAAGAGTGGCCATACCATTGATTTGGATAGCAGAATGAATCAAGGTTGCTTTACATCCCCCTGAGCCATTGCCTTGTAGCAAGAAATAATATCGGCAAGATTCTCCTTTCAGTTCAATTTCTGGAACTTAAAAAAGAATTGAAATTAAATTAAAAGAAAAAGAAACACAACCAGGACGTAAGATGTCTTCTTATGTGTGTTCCAGTATAAAACAAGCCATAATACCTCATCAAAATTCTTTCACTCTTTTGTGAGAAATCTCACTAACTAAATCTCTCTAAGCTTTTTAGAAGATACACTACGCATAGATGATATTTACCTTAAAAAAAAAAAAACAAACACAACGGACAGAATGCAAATTAAACAAGCTACTGAAGCAGAGATGAGTTAGACTACGCTGCTGGCTTTTAGCGCATTACCTGCATGGAATTCTTCAAATGCAACATAGGCCAGCTTCCTACTCCAGGCTACATCTGGCGACTGTAACCATCAACCAAAATAAGGCTTTTAACAGAGCTTAGTAAGAGGCAACTCCCCCTGCAAAGATGTATTTCTACTACAAAACAATGTGGTGTTGGGCAAACAGTGTGCCATGTATGCAATGATAGAGCAGGGTATGTAAAAATGTGCATTTCTGTATATGCAGACTGAAACGGTAAGTGCTCTCTGGAAGAGCATACATCTATAGAAGAAAGGACATAATGTACGCCTTCTTCCGAAGAACGTTATTCATTTGTAAGTTTCACCCCCTGCTTTACATTTGTGCATAGACTGGATGAGAAATACATACATTTTATTTTTAAACACAGGCATACACTAATTGTTTTTTAAAATAAATTAATGTAGGGCTTGACAACATTAAAAGGATGTTTTTGTGATCTTTTGATGAAAAAAAATATGGCACATTAGTAATGTAGGGATTGAGAGAATGAATACTTCGTGATGTACTAAGTTTTAAAGTTCAAAACAATTTCCTAAAATATCTGCAGTACTATCTCAACAAATAACTCAAGAAGAGGTTGAAGTTTATTATTATTATTATATATTTCTGTTAGTAACAAACAGAAAACTTTCCACTATGTATGCTGGAGAGGGAATGGAAGAGAGAAGTCCCTCTACCAGAATATATAAATCAAGGGAAGAAAAGAAGAAAAACAAAAACCGAACTTCACTATAGTACTGTTCTTCACTCCCTTAGTCATTTAAATATTTCCCTTTCCAGTTTGTCTTGGCATCTGAAAAGCTGATTCCTCATGGGAAAGTTTTTTATTCCTCATTTTAATCTTAATGGGTATCTGAGAACTACAAACACGAAGAATTACACCTCCCACAGATGGGAACGATTACTGTTCACAAATCCTTAATATAGTCAGATTAGTGGCAGCCACTAGAAAAGAGTTTTCAACTTACTGAACGGATGTTTAAATGTCCATGTTTTTTCTCCTACTTAAAGTTTTGCTCAAGAAGCTTAACATACAGAGATTAGTTCGATCTATAAACTACCAGCACCCAGTCCATGGAATTTAACTCCTTGCCTTATTATTCAGCTCTCCCTAATTCCTCTTAATCTGTTTCCTATCCCCAAACCTCCAAGAACATCAGCCTTTGCCAGCCATCCACATCTATTTGTTGCAAATGCTACCTTTGGTTGCCAATAGAAGAGGTCACAGCTGCTTGGAAGATGTGAATTATGTATTAAGAAGGCCAAAAAAAAACATAAGAAGGCAGAATGCTACAACTTATCCCATCTTAGATATGTACTTCAAGCACTAGGCTATCACCAAGCTTCTTTTTAGCCTGATGAACCTAAGTCACTACTTGTACAGTGTCTCCACTTGCATGGCAGTATGCGGTATACTCTCGCCTAAAATACTGGATGATTAAGAAACTCCATCCAACCTTGATCTGCAGTGATTCTGTTCTCTCACTTCCTGAATGAAAATTCTAACCGCTAGCATGCTGTGTGATAGGAGTTGGCTACCCTCATTACACCCTGCTGAGGAAGAAGCAGACTCAAGATTCTCAAATCACTATGTTAAACACATTGGGTCTCAGGTGAACGGAAACATCCAGCATTTCCTGATGTTCTGTATTTTCCCTGGAAGAGAATGAAATTAAATGCAGGTGCGCTTAAGAACCTCTGGAACTGAAATGGGAAGTACTTAAGTGAAGCACATTAGATTTGCACCTGCAGAAGCACCATCTGTGCCCACAGGTTGTACAATCACCTCAGAAAAGCGTGTGGAAGCAGGATCTTAGCTGATGGATAAGACACAGAGATGGTTTAAAGGAAATGCATTGCTTCCCTACAGCTCACCATGATGTTATTTTCAATTTTCCTCTGCAAGTGGACTGCATAGGCCAACACACATTCACCAAAATATTTTGTGCCAAGATTACAACCACTGACTTAATTTCACTGGAGAAAAAAGGGAAACTCAAATTTATAGAATATATACATATTAAACACATAAACATAAAATATACTTGTAGCCATCTTTGTCTTACTCACCAGTAATGATCTTAGGTTTCCTAGCCATATATTCCTTCCATTTCTTTGTACTCAGCTGGGCAGGGGATGGGATCACTATACTGCTTACATTACACGGCAATGCAAATAAAGCTCCCACCTAAATAACAGGAGCAACTATAAGACAAGCAATATGACCGAAGCCTACTTGATATTTCATTTTTGAGCCACTAATTTGGCACTACGTCAATTGTACTTCAATTATAAGACAAACATGTTTATTCAACACTTTTTTTATTCACATCAATCAACAAGATGGAATATCATCTGACACGTAAGCTGTAAAAACCGTGCTTGTTTTTGCTCCAATTGAGAGATAATTAACTGCTGAATCTCCTATTTCATACATAAAAACATTATTTATTACATTTGTATCAGTATTTTCACATTGCAAGCTGTTTTGATTAGTACAGATTTTATAAACCTTACAAATTTTTCATTACATTGTTATAAGCATTCAGGAAAAACATTTTAAAACTAATACTGTAGCTATGAATAATACTGTAATATATGGAAAAAAAGGTAGGCTTGCAAATATTTCAAGAGTTCTTATAGAAAATCAGAGTGGAAATGCGGAATACAGAACACATACATACAAAATGAGAAATCTTAAATTTCAGACTGGTGAGATACATTTTATAAGCTTCATACAGAAGTGTCTTTTGCTAAAAAGTAGTTGAATTATTACAATATGGAAATATCTGTCATAATATGATTAAAAGTAACAAAATATTTTAGAAGACTGAAACTTAGATGAGGTAAAGAGAAACCATTCAATGGACTTACAAATTGTCAGGACCTGTACAGCATGCACTTTTAAAAGCCATTTGCTTTTAGAATATTGAAAGAGTCCATTCAGAGATGAGGTATTAATATATTATTTTGGTATTTTTTTAATGAGTAATTTATAGGTCTTTGTTTTTCTGCTAAACTTACATAAAACAAAACCTTACCTTCCCAGATAGAGAAGAAATCTGATCTAAAAGCAGTGCGGATGTCTTCTTGATATTCTTTCTTGACAGGCTCCTGAATAGAATAGGTTAAGGAAGGAAGCTTACCTTCACTGCATGCATTTGTATTTTATAAACCATGTTACCATCTTATTTAAAGTAAGGACTGTTAAAGTCTAATATTTAATACTCAGAACCACAAAATATATTAAGCTCACCCTTCCAGACAAAGCAGTACGCTTGGAAATGCTTGAAAAACATGATGAAATATACTAGTGACACCTCTCATATAAGCAGACGTTAACAAATAACTATATATCCAAAATATCGGCAGGGTCATACAACCTAAGCTGCTATTATAACATCAACTCTAGTACCCGAAGTGCATAGATTTAAACCAATATGAGTACAGTTTGAAATCCCTGCAACATAGACAACTCAAAACAAAATTCCTCTGCCATACCTTGCCTCAGATTCTGCACCTACACAATAAAAACACAATTCATGGAAAAATGTTGCTATACTGTGAAGCATACTATTTACATTGATGAGTAAGGCTTAAGATTTTCTAAATTTACACACCAGTAAATATTTCTCTATTCTTTCCCCACAAAAAGCGTATCCATCAGTAGAAAAATACGTGCAATAATATAAAAACAAAAGCTGGTTATTGTTTGTGTAATTTAAATTTCAACATAAAAAAAATCCACTTGTGAATACACAATATACGTCTATTTCAGCAGGCTGGTATGGAATGAGTCCTTGCTACTCCTCACATGTTGCTTACATAGTTAGATACTGATCGTATTCTTTTTTTGCTATAAACCATTACCAGGTTAGAACCTTAAAAAAAGGATACAGCTCAAATTCCAGATCTGATACAAAAAAGGATGGTAGATCAGAGAGGACAACCATCTGTAAAAATTCTAACGCAGGACCATAGTAATGAAAAACCTGAAAAGAGATCAAATACAGAATCTGTAACAGTATACATGACATGATCTCAGTAGAACTTCCTCATATGTTTTGCTGGAGACATTTGCCTTACAGGTACATCTGAAAAAACCATAAGGGAATAAAAAGAGAGAAATAGTTCACCATGTTAAATAATTATATAAAAACAGGGAAGGTATTTAATTCTGTTTAATATGACTTGCTTCTTAGAATGCCAATCCTGTCCTTCATACAGGTTGTTACTTTTACCCAAATTCAAAGAAAAACAAAATCTAGCAGGACCAGTTAAATGCAATCCCAAATGTACATATTTTAACAGTGAAAATAATAGTTTGTTAACTGATGTCAGTTTCCATAAACAATGATCTTTGTTTTCATCAACAGAATTCCCATTGCATATCTACTTCCAGGGGAAAACATAAAAAGTAACAGTAATTTTCAAAAAACACGTACTTCTAAAACAAAATTCAAAAGGTTAAATAAATACAGAATTCAAATATTAATCGCATATTTTAAGCATTAAGATTGAACAAAGTTTAAATTTCTACTTTAAAGTAATTTTGGTATCACATACTTAAGAGCAAACAGATGAAATCCTGAAGGACCCGTTTCATGAGCACTCATGAGCAAAAGAAGTATTCCTCAACCTTATGCAATCCTTACTTTCATGTTTAATTTTCAGTTACTAATTTTCTCAGGAAGGTAAATCAGATGAATGCTGGTGGCTCAAAGAAACATCAAGAATAAGACATACCTCTGGCAAAGCATCAGTATTCCTATACTGTTGCTCTTTTTCAAGAGCAAAGCAAGAATTTAAATGTGAAGTGCTGAATGGTTTTACTGAAGTGCTCTTCATACAAAATTCTGGAAACCTGACTTCTGATGCAAACTGAAAAAGAGATGATGAAATGTAGCCAGTTACATATATTATTAAACAATTATTATTAGATTTCTTTCCACCATAACTGCAAAATTAGGTAAAAAAAATGATTTAGGTAACCAACTACTATATCCAAAACCTTAACACTAAAAGTGTAAACAATGTCTTTCAAAATCACAAGCCTTTATCTCTTTGCAGAAACACTAGATATGTTCTTGCAACAATGACTTACAGAGCTATATGATAATTATTTGTGGTAGAAACAAAAAATAAAAAATAAAATCTAATTTTGAACAAGAAGTTCTAAGGCAAATATTTCAGAGGAGAATGCCTGAATGTCTGAAGTTCACATTTAGATGCCTTGATATCGTTTCTCCTTTTATCAAGCAAAAAAGCACATTTTTCCTCCCACTACTCAGATACATTGCACCAAATATTAAAAAACATTATCTATTTGAATTAAGTTTTTGAAACCAAATTTAGATTAACACATAAAATGCGGTGTACTACACATGCTTTAAAGGATGTACACAGATGCTTAAAAAAAAGCTATTTTACCTTTCTTTCCCATATCTGAATCTTTCCCCTCCAGAGTTCTTTGAAATCAATAATATTCATGACATTATCTGTAGATACAAAGTCTGCCGATAGGTAGTCTGCAATCTTTTGCCAGCTATTGGAGAAATAAAAAGGAATTAATCTTTCTGAATTTAGTATTACATATTATCATGCAGTGTAATTTGATTGAATCCTGGTTCAGACTCTGTAACTGAATTGTTCATATCCTCCATGAATGCGGCAGCTAAGAAGTTTGCCAGACAACAAAAACCTCTTGCAATGACAAGCTGTAGGCATGGCAGAGTAAGGCTGGCTGCCAGAAGCTGAAGCAGAGTTAGGTAGCCATCACTGGTCCATCTAGATGGCTTTAAATTAGCCTTGTAAGTAAAGAGGTACCTGCAGCATAATTATTACTGAAATGCCGAGAGGGGGAGGGAGGGGAGGAAGGAGAGAAAATAACCAGCATTCATGAGTCCCCTTAGCTGTATCTTTTGTGAGAGAAATCAGCACCAGCAACGTAACAGGAAAAGAAAGTAAAAATTTTCATTAGAGAAACTGAATGCTCAAATAGCCTCATTTTATATAAAAGGCAGCAGAAAAAAATGTTCAGTCAAAACCTGGCTGCACAGGAAGACATCTGTGAGCACTGAGATGAAGCACTTATGGAAGTCACTGAATTCAGTTTATCTTCCTCCATACACATTAGGAAGTACTATATGGGAGGTATACTACTGATTCTTACCAAGGACCAAGCATTCAATTGCTTCATTAAATCAGTTTTGTTAATTTAAGATTAAACTCAACCACGTAATCTGTGAAGCAGACTTGAATCTTTTGGGTGGAAGAAAAAAAGGTGGAAGAGGCCTTGCCAAGTTATTAAACACCCACACAATGCTTTACTGCACAGGAGAAAGAAAAAACAACCATGGTTTACATCAGACACATCATGGCCTACTTCTATCAATCAGGAGAGGACAGTAAGAGATTAACTTTTATTTGACTTAATTTCAAGTTGAATAGTTTCGGGGTTAAAGCTCTTCAGAAGCATACGGGAAGTAATTGAGCATTTATATATCATTTTTCAAGAAGAGACATGCCAGGCACCTTTTTTTTTCTTCCTCCATTAAATGTAATAATGAAGGTTACCAATTTAAAGTCAGACCAGCGGATTTATACATTTGTTTTTACAAAAACTGGAAAACTACAACCAATGCAAGTTCATGCATAGCACAGTACATCAAAGCTTCGAAACAGAGCACACACACTGAAGATATTAGTGATTTAAATGAAAGTGAAAGACTTATTTTATTTTCTGCTCTCATCAGAACAGGTACTTCAGAAGGCTTGGGATTTTTGCCTGACTCTGCTGTTAGGCCATGCGTTTATGATAAATCAGCGTGAGCAGTTCCTCTCCTCAAACAATAACAGAAAACAAATCTATGTATTTGCAAAGAATATATGTGAAGTACTAAATACATTTGAGTGTTTTCTTTTAAAATATCCAAACACAAAACGAGTGACCTTGTTTGTAGACCTAAAATGAACAGCATACCCTCTAGAGTCATTTGCTGCAATGGTGATTTGCGCTGAGTGCCATTCTTTCAGGTGTTTCAGGGCACCAATAGCAGGTAAGCAGTCTTTTAACTTGGGTGCATCTCGTTCTACTGCCTGTAGTATTACATCAACCATTGCTCTTCCTGTAAAAACAGTTATATATGACTCAAAGTACTGTTATTCAGTAAGTGATTCAGTCAGTTAAAGATAGAAAAGTACTGATTATCATTGACTGAAATGAAATGGGTTTAAAGACCAAATACTTCTGGCAAGATTTAAAACACTTTTCACACATTTTTAGCTCAACTGTTTGTTCCTCTTGAATTAACACAAAATAAAATTCAATATTTTGCCATTCACTCACTCGCAGCAGTTCCTTCTTTCCTTTCTTACTGAAAACTGTACTGATTAGAGTCCTGCATCCCTGTCTCCAGTACAGTTGTGCTATGTTTACCTCCTTTCAACACTTCTAAATAGCTTACTTCTCATTCTTTCCACATTCAGTTTCTTTGCTATTCTAACTCAACTACTGCAACATTATTTAACCCAAACACAAAAGGTGATACCTATCTCCAGTTTACAAAATATGAATCCAATGTTTCTCATCCATGTTCCTTCACAACTTCTTGGCTCCCACCTGCTAACAATCAGCTTTAACATCAACACTTTCAATTTTATTTTATTTCTTTAGATAAAAGCTTATGATGGTTGCATGTTGAATTTTGCTTACTGTCTATTACTACTTTAGTGCCATTTCATATGGAAAAAAGTATTATATAAATAACTACCTGAATCACTGCTGAAACACAGTCTTCCAAAAAAAAAGAATTAGCAAACTACTCCCTAAGCTGATCTGTAAGGCCAATCGTGCTCAGGTTCCTTGAACTGCTTGTAAGACCTGCAAACAAGTTAAGTCAAACAAATATCCCATGTTGTTTTTTGTTTGTTTGTTTCATTTGACTATGACTTTACCAGCTGAATTTTTAGACAAATAGCTAACAAGATAAATTCCAAATTAGATTGCTCTTTTAAAAGGTTACCTGGGGCAGGCAGTTTGTCAGCTAACTGATGCAGGCTTTCTGCAGCTTCATCATAAATGCTGAAAATGAAGAGCAACATGGTTGGAAACTAAATATAAACAGTCATTTAGAAAGAAAAAGTTACAAGCAATGAATGCTAAATGATGTAAATAACATATTTAAAATTCAGCACAGACTTAATACCTAGGCAATGAGCTATACTTATCTCCCCTTTTACTGAGGCAGAAGTAAAATCAAAACAATCTGCAGTAAAACTTGAAGCAGGATTTCAGATAGCCTGCTTTCTCTTAGCAAGAGAAAACTGTCAGATGTTAGAATAATTGTTCTGTTATTCTATAAAAACCATCTGTAGCTAAAAAAAAAAAAAACAATTACAGCTATGTTAAACAAAGAAATATCTTCCATAGTAGGAGGGGATTGTTCATAGTTGACTATATGTTTGGTAATAACTTGCACTTGTTGAATTTTCTTGATTCCCTTGGGTTATTACTGTTAAATGTCAGCTCACTATACTTCCAATAAAGATAACAATATGCATACTCAGTCATAGACAGTGACTCCCTACTGTTATTGTCTTCTTCCTCAAAATTCTGTATGGCTCCCAGACATTCATCAATACTTGTTTGGAGAGAGTCTTCATTATTCTGTGTGTCGGAATTTATTTCCTCCCAGTCAGAACTGCAGAACTAATAAAGCAAGAAGAATTTGGAACACTACAGTTTTAACATGCACTAGGCAGAGAATTGTGGAACTTATATTATGAAAAAAATATTTCTTACCTGATAATAACCACATATAACATGACTTGCAAAATACCATTTCCTTATGCCTGGAATGCCAGCCAGTGAACATGCTGAAAAGAGACACAACAAGGATTTAAAATAATCAATCCACTACAATCTATTCTTCCTACTATAATGAGCATTTACGTTGAAAGACTCTACATAAGTAATTTAAGGTGCCACAGTGGCCTAAGCTCTACTTTCCTTTGGCATTATATTGAAGACCTAAACATACTGAAGTGTAGGTATGTGACTAAGTGTCTAACTATTAATGATCTTTCCATTATTAATAAGTAACAAAGTTTTTGACCTCTTAATGACTTTCATAAATGTCATTAATGCAGTTCGTAAAATGAGATGCTCTCTCTACATTTCTATGCAATAAAAATTACAAAAGTTGAAAACAGCTTAACATTCACACCTAAATGGATTTTGACAGCTTATGTTGGTTCACATGAAGAATAATTAGATGATAGTTGTGACAATGAGGTCAGCTTTAACAGCCAGATATACAAACCAAGTAAAGAACTACAAAAGCATCAGTATTATTAAAGAAGCTAAACTAAAAGTACTAAAGCATATCTTCAGAAATCTATTTTAAGATGATTAAATGATTTAATAAATACTCATGGTTTATGGTTCTGAATTGCTAGTCAACAGATATATACTGCTTCCACTGAAAAAATTAGAAGAGATAACAGGAGTAACAAAAATCGTAGGCATGAAAATATCAAGCTTCCCACTGACATGAGAAACAAGCCCTTTTCTGCTCTCAGTCGCTCTTAAAATAGATTGAAATTTGTCAGCCTTTCAAAACACTTGTCTTTCATTTCCAGTGCCCAGTATATTTAATCATCTGCTAACAACTGAGCTACTGAAGTAAAATCAGTTCTCCATAGAAACGGTAGCAGCAAGAGCAGGAGAAACTGGATTTCCTCACGTTTCTGATTTGTTTCATGTAGACAATAAATTTGCCTATGCTAATTCCTTGATAACATTTGGAATATATTACTATACTTACCTGGAAAAGTCCTTGCATCTGCATTTATAGATGAATTACAGTTTTCTTTCAGAAGTTTATAAACATTTGCAGCAGTCACAGCTAGAAAAAAAAAGTTTTTCTTAAATTTGCTGACTTTCGGAAGTCTTGCTTATTACAAATGCAGTTTAAAGTTCAGTTTAACATTAAAAGTTTAGTTTTAAAAAAGGTGTCAAGTACAGATTTACAGGAGTTTAAAAAGATTATTTTATAAAGTTCTAGTTAAACTACTGGGTATATAGATTTACAGGCTAGAGAAATGGGCTGACAAGCACCTCATGAGGTTCAGCAAGAAGTGCGAAGTCCTACACCCAGGGAGGAACAACCCCGGACATCTGTACATGCTGGGGGCAGAAAAGAACCTGAGGGTCTTGGTGGACACTGTGTTGACCATGAGCCAGCAGCGTGCCCTTGCAGCTAAGAACGCTAACGGTATTCTTGGTTGCGCTAGGCAAGTATCATCAGCAGGTCAAGGGAGGTGATTGGCATTGGTGAGGTTGCACCAGGACTGCTGTGACCAGATCAGCGCTCCCCAGTAGAATAGAGACCTGGACATACTGGGAAAAACCCAGTGAAGGGGTACAAAGATGATCAGGGGACTAGAGCACCTCTTCTACAAGGAAAGGCTGAGACAGCTGGGACCATTCAACCTAGAGAAGAAAAGGCTATGGGAAGATCTTATCACCATATATCAGTACCTGAAGGGAGGGTGCAAAGAGGACAGAGTCCGGCTCTTTTCAGTGGTGCCCGGTGCCAGGACAAGAGGCAATGGGCACAAACTGGAACACCAGAGGTTCCTCTGAACATCAGGAAGCACTTCTGTGCTGTGCAGGTGGCCAAGCACTGACACAGGTTGCCCAGAGAGGCTGTGGAGTCTCCTCCTTGGAGATCTTCAAAAGCCACCTGGACATGGACCTGGGCACCCTGCTCTGGGTGTCCCTGCTTGAGCTGGGGTGGGACCAGATGGACCCCAGAGGGCACCGCCAGCCTCAACCCTCCTGTGATATCTCTGAAATCTTCTAGTTAGCTAACATCAGCGTTGTAACAAAACTCAAATAATCTAAGTTTCTGAAGGTTTAATTCATTAAAGTCTTCTGTTCTGAAAGAAAAAGATTTTCATCAAGGTAATAATCCTGAAAACCCACCTGCGCACAGACCCCAGACCAAAAAGCATAAAGAAAAAGTCTTCGAGAACAACCCCAGAGGCGTTTGAGGCAGGGGCATCGATTAACCGGGTGAAAGCACAAGAACTCAAGGATCATATCTCTAGGAGACACAGTCCACCTACGTGCCCTAGGAAAGCCACACCGCGGGTAATTCCCGGTCTCCAGCCCTCACGGCGGCGGCTCCCGCTTCGTGCCTTGCCCCGCGTCCCCCCCTCCTCAGCGGCAGCCCCTGTTCAGCATCGCCCCCACGACGCATCGATACCTGCTCCGGGCTCCGCACCGCCCTCAGCCCTGCGCTCCCCCCAGCTGAGGAGCAGCACGTAGCGGTCCATGGCCGGCCGAGGACGGGCGGGGAGAGGGAGACGGAGCCGCCACCACCATCAAGGCTCCGAGCAGCCCGCGCTGCCCGCCCCTGCACCACCCCTCGCAGGGCGATGTTTCCGCTTCCCGGGGCGGCCGCCGCCGATGGGCTCCGGCTTCCCTTCCCCTTGAGCCGCAGCGGCCATGGCCAGTTACACCAAGGCTGCCCAGGTGAGTGGGGGGCTGGCCCTTCAGGCGAGGGGACACCGCGGTGGCCGCTGTCCTCCGTGTCACGGCGGGCTGCTGGCGGCCGCCATTTTGTGAGGGTGAGTGGGTGCCATGGCCGGGCACTGCTCTGCTGCCCCGCGGCCGGCCCCTCGTCGTGGTTGATGCTGGAAGGAACAGGCAGTGCCCACTCTGGGACTGCTGGGGAAGGAAAGGGGGCTGAGAGGGAAAAGGCTGCCCGCTGAAGGCGGCTAGGGTTGTTAGTAGGCACAGAAGCGTATTTAGGTGTTTCTCAGGCAGCCCAGAGACGCTGTGGGTGCCCCATCCCTGGAGGTGTTCAAGACCAGGCTGGATGGGGCTTTGGGCAGCCTGGTCGGATGGGAGGTGTCCCTGCCCATGGCAGTGGGGTTGGAATTGGGTGGGCTTTAAGGTCCCTTCAGTCCCACACCATTCAATTGAACCACTTCAAGAAGCAAGTGCAGCACAGGAGGTCTTAAAGACTCAGGAACAGTCTGTCCCCGTATGATGATCCGGTGGGGAAGAAGACCGGCATAGCTGAACAGGGAACTTTTACTGAGTGTCTGGGAGAAAAAAAAAGAGTTTATGTCTGGTGGAAGAAGGGGCAGGTGACTCAGGGAGAGTACAAGGCAGTTGCCAGCATATGCAGAGAAAAAAATCAGGAAGTCCAAAGCCTAGCACAAGCTCAACCTGGCCACTATCGTCAAGGGTAACAAAAAATGCTTTTATAAATATATTAATGGCAAGAGGAGGGCCAAGGAGAATCTCCATCCTTTACTGAACGCAGGGGGGAACATGACTACTGAGGATAAGGAAAAGGCTGAGGTTCTCAATGCCTTCTTTGCATCTGTCTTTACTAGCCAGAGCACTTACCCTCAGGGTATTCAGCCTCCCGACCTGGAAGTCTGAGATGGAGAGCAGATCTTCCCCGCTGATTCCCCCCAGTTCACGTGGAAGCAGTTAGAGACCTGCTGCTCCACCTGGACTGTCACAAGTCCATAGGGCCAGATGGGATCCACCCGAGGGTGCTGAGGGAGCTGGCGGATGTGATTGCTGGGCCGCTTTCCATCATCTATCATCGGTCATGGTCATTCAGAGAGGTTCCGTATGACTGGAGATGTGCTAATGTGACACCCATCTATAAGAAGGGTTGTAAGGAGAGCCCGGGGAACGACAGGCTTGTCAGCCTGACCTCGGTGCCAGGAAAGGTGATGGAACAGGTCACCTTGAGTGCAATCATGCAATGTATGCGGGACAAATTGGGGATCAGGCTCAGTCAGCATGGATTCCTGAAAGGCAAGTCCCGCCTGACCAACCTCATCTCCTTCTATGACCGGGTGACCCGCCTGGTGGATGTGGGAGGGCTGTTGACGTAGTCTACAGAGACTTCAGCAAGGTCTTTGACACAGTCTCCCGTAGTATTCTCCTAGAGAAGCTGGCAGCCCATGGCTTGGACAAGTACATGCTTTGCTGGGTTAAAAACTGGCCGGATGGCTGGGCCCAGAGAGTGGTGGTAAACGGAGTGAAATCCAGCTGGCAACTGGTCACCAGTGGCGTTCCCCCGGGGTCAGTGTTGGGGGCCATCCTCTTTAATATTTTTATTAATGATTTGGATGAGGAGATTGAGTGCACCCTCAGTAAGTCTGCAGGTGACACCAAGCTGGGGGGAAGTGTTGACCTGCCGGAGGGTAGGAAGGCCCTGCAGAGGGACCTGGACAGGATGGGTCGTTGGGCAGAGGCCAATGGGATGAGGTTCAGCATGGCTAAGTGCTGGGTCCTGCACTTTGGTTACAACAACCCTATGCAATGCTACAATTATAGGACTAGAGGTAATGGCCTCAAGTTGCACCAGGGGAGGTTCAGGTTGGAAACGAGGAGACATTTCTTCTCAGAAAGAGCAGTCAGGCATTGGGACGGGTTGCCCAGGGAAGTGGTAGCGTCACCATCCCTGGGGTTGCTTAAGGCAAGGCTGGATGTGGTGCTTAGGGACATGGTTTAGTGTGTGACATTGGTCGTAGGGGGATAGTTGGACCAGATGATCTTGGAGGTCTTTTACAACCCTGATGATTCTATGATACAATGTCTAGAACTGTTTTCTATTCATTTAATGCTTACTTGGTGGGGGGTGTTTTTGAATATTAGTATTTCTTATGGTGCTTGAAATGTAAAAAACGCATCGATCAAATTAGAGCAGCTAGATTCATTTATGGTAGTGCGTTCGTTTCCTGTATTAAGTATCACTTCTCTTTCTCTTTAGCAATGGGCTACTTTTGCCAGAGCTTGGTATCTCTTAGATGCGAAGATGCAACCACCAGGAAAAATCGCAGCTGCAACTGTAATCAGACTTGAAGGCAAACATAAACCTATTTATCATGCACTAAGTGAGTATTGCAGTACATGGAAGCATTTTTTTTCTGTTGATTTCATTTTTAAAAAACAGGGCTTTTTACAAAGTTGCATTTTTCAGTTGTTTGTAAATTATAAAAGGTTTGATTTCCCTTCCTGTGTTTTGCCTTTATATTACTCCACACAGTCTTAGGTCATTGTCTTTACCAATCCATATAAAGCTTGTTATTAATTCATTATTCATTTTTGGTAGCAGAATTATATTGGGGTTTAGTTGTTTCTTTTTTTTTTTTTTAAGTTTGAAATGTGGTTTTTTTGGTACTGATTTTAAACAAAAATTTAATTCACAGTGCATGTAATGAAACACTGGTATGATTCTTGATTAGATTTTTCTGAATGCTACTCTTCAGTAGTTGTACAGCACCACAGCGTCTTGGAGGAGTTCTTCATTCTGGGCAATGTGCAAAGAAGTCCTGTCTGCATGAGGCAGGAGGCACAAACTGGCACAAAGGAGGCTCCCTCTGAACATCGGGAAGCACCTTTCTGCTGCGCAGGTGACAGAGCACTGGCACAGGTTGCCCAGAAAGGTTTTGGGGTCTCCCTCCTTGGAGATACTCAAAATCCATCTGGACATGGTCTTGGGCAGCTGGCTGTAGGTGTCCCTGCTGGAGCAGCGGTTGGACCAGATGGCTTCTGACCTCAGCCACTTTGTGACGATGGGACTAGAACCTGTCTGATTTTGAAATAGGAGACACAATTATTGATGAAAGATATTTTCTTGATCAAATGAAAAAAATACCTTGCTTATCTACAGTTTAGAAGATTCAGCACTAAAGATATCTGTGATCTTGCTCATGATTGCTAATACCATAGTGCTTGTCTCACTGTGATGAGCATTTTGTAGGCAATAAAAATATGATCCCTATTCAAGAGACTTTACTGGAGCATAAAGAAGCATTAAGTGTTACTCATACATATCTAATGTAAAGACTAAAATTATACTTGATCTGATTGTCATAATAAAAGGTAGTATTTGTAGTTTTCGGAAGATATTTAAAATACCCAAGTTCTGCTATTGCAAAACGTGCCTTATCCACAAGATGTCACTGGAGTCTAAGGATATCTAAAAAAAAAAATGAAGCAGATGGAGGGGAAGTTCTTTTGGCTGTCCTATGGGAAAGATCTTTGATGGTTTTATGTTCATGAAGTAATAAAATCCTGGAAAGCCATTTCAAGGATAACTTCATTCAGTCTAAAGTATTCTATAAATCTGTACCAAATGCATTACACCTGAGATTGACAGATTACTACCAGTGGGAGACATTTGATACTCTTTAAGAAAGCAAAGTATGAATAAATTTATGGTTGGTGTGCTCAGCATGTCTTTCTTTTTTCCTAAAATAACAAGAAATATTTTAGCATCTGTGAGATAATAGTTCCTTAGGCAGAATAAGATTGTGAGGCATTTTGGTTTTCTGGGTTGACAGACACCTTTCCATAACATCATTATTTATTTATTGTTTTGAAAATATCTGGAGCTGAAATTAAGCTGTGGGTAGGGAAAAGGAATACATTTGATTTTACGTACATTTATTTTCTGTTTTAGGGATAGTCTTTCTTAAAGCATTAGACTTTTTGGGTGCTATCAGACCATATTAAAAGGTGATACAAGTCTTGTTAGCAAGGTTTGAATCTGGATTTTTTTGCTTTCTTCTGCACCTTCCCTCCCCTCTATTCTCTTTCCCTCGCATCCTATCTTTGCAAACAGCTTCACAGTAAGGAACCAAAAATAGCAGGCTAGGTTTTTCAAAAATTGTGTAATCTGATTCTTTGTATTGAATCATGAGCAAATGTAGGCAAACCACTTGTGTTATTTGGGCAGGATTTTCCACTCGAGCAGCTGTTCTCTGCATCCTCAGAGGAGAAGACTAGGCTAGATGGAAGCGCCCCACAAGCCAGATCAGGCAGGTATTACTCTTGCTTACAGTGTTAGCTTCAAATGGCTCGAAGCAGCACCTCAAACTTGTCTTGTAATGAAAGACTTGGCAAGTAGGTTGTCAGTCTTGTGCGCTAACAGTTGATGGTGCCTACCTTCAAACATCATTGAGTCCATAATTGAAATGTAGGAAGAAAAATGCACCCATCTGAAGCCCGCGTTTTTATTGTGAGATAGGAATTGCTGAAAAGTTACAAACATTCAGTGATGCAGAATGGAATCACTGAGCAGGTTAGCTTCATCTGAAGAGGTGTAACATTTACGTTGTATGTAACAAGTAGCATGTGCTATAGTGTGATAGAATACTATGGCCTTGGCTTTGCGCATTTCTGGAGAAAACTATAAAAGAGTAATTTTGGATATTACATCATGACAATAACCTGAAAGAAGAGTTCTCTGGCATAATCTTTTTCAAAAGTAGGATGCAATTGAACTGTGTTTGTGCAGCTGCTAAGTATTTTTCCTTTCTTCCTATTGAGAGTGAGTGTCCCTGATGTGATGGGAGCAACACTGTTAAAAGACAAGTGGAGACTAATGTATTCATTCGAAATTCTGAATTCTATTCATAAATTGGATCTACTTTAAAAGAACAGGTTAGTCATTATTTGGAAAGGTTAGTTTTTACTTGGCTTCATGTTGTTTGCAATGGATTTGTCAGCGTGGGGAATTGTTAATTCAGTATTTATTCAAGTGGAGAACTTTGGGCAAAAATTTCCATAGATGAACTTATTCTTTTCTCTTCCCAATTTAAAAACAAAACAAAACAAAAACAGCAATAACAACAACAGCAACAAAAAAAGGCACAAAATCCAATGTCAGCTTCCTGGCAAATGCATTTAGACACAGTGTTTTTAGAATAGATCTGTCAGTGGTGAAAGATGACAAATATCAGAGAAGATATTGAAACTGTGTTTGCACTTCAGCTGTAGTTGAAAATAGAGCTGTAGAGGAAGAGAAGATTAAAAAATGGTAGAAAACTTTGACCAATCGAAGTTTCACATCTTATTTATTATATGCTCTAGTGAAAAATGCATGTTCTATTCAGTTCCTTCTTAGTGTAGCTGCTTTGTTACCTACTAAGGAAAGCTGTAATCAAAGGAGTATTCAAATGCTTTTGTTCTAATATCGTGATGCATAAGAAGGTGAACTTTGGTCCAATCATTTTTCAGTTGATTTAGTGGGTGGTTATAGCTTGTACAGCTGATCACAATTACTTCTAAAATGAGAAACTCCATTTTTTCATGTTTTCATCATATTTTTTAGATAGTAAGGGTTGTAATAGTACTTTACTAGTAAATAAGGTTAGTAAAGTAACTATTCCTGGCAAGGTGTTGCTGACAGAACGTAAGGCTTTGGAATTAAAAACAAACAAACAAACAAAAACAGTTGATATGGAAGTTGCTGTTACTACAGGAACCAATAAATACATGTCAGCTGTAACATTCACTTTTGCTTGACTGATGAGAATGTTTTGTTTTTTTTTTTCCCAACAGAGTTGATTTTTATTTGAAATCTCTTTGCATCATAGATACATTGAGCCCTAGGCTGTAATTCTTTGGTAAAATTATTTTATTTACCAAAATTTTCAGTCCTCTGGTAAACATTGGTAGTGTTTTATAAGAAAACTAAAACATTTAGGATTGTTGTTTAGAGCTTACCTTTTTTCCTGGCTATTTAAAACAGGTTCATATGCAGCATGTGTTGTGTTGACTAAAATAAAATACTTGCTTCCAGGCCAGGCAACTGGATCTTAGGTGAATATATATACACTCTTTGTAGCTGCTATTTTGATTGGTTATTCCTGGGGTTCTCTTAATATTTTCTACTGCTTTCTACCTTGTAGGTGACTGCGGAGATCACGTTGTCATAATAAATACAAGACATATTGCTTTTTCTGGTAACAAATGGGAGCAAAAAGTATACTCTTCACATACCGGGTAAGTCACTTTATAATGATGAGCTGGTGGTAAATTTAATGTCACTTTCTTAAGAGTTGCAGTCTTTTTAGCATGTTGGTTCATAAGGGAATTGCAGTTTAGCTGTTTTGTTTTGTGCTTGCATCTGCTACAACATTTAAAACTATGCAAGACTTTTTTTTGAAGTGTATGTTGTTAGGGAAATAATCAGATTTAGTCCGTTTTAGCCATGACAATGGAGTAAATTACCAGATTGGAGAGACCAGATTATTTTGCTTGGAGATTAACGCAGAGATCATGACTACTGTATCTACTAAGCAGTAGAAGACTTTCCTATTGGCACTGCACATTTAAGACTTATACAGATTCCAACTTCAATTACATTATCCTACTTACCAGCTGATACCAAGATTGATACGTTCTTGAGTCAAAGAAAAAAGAAAATGTGCTTCGTGTTGGATATCAGATTTAAATTTCTCCAAAATAACTGGAAAAATTGAGATGTACTGATGTATACAATGGTGTATAGTATAAGTGTATAGTATATTATTCTGGCAGATACAGCTTCTTTACAGATGGAAGTACAATAAACAATTATAGCACGGATCAGTTCAGTCAAATAAAAACAGTCGCTCCTATTTTATGCTGTGGCAACACTAGATAATTATTCCCTAAGTGTTAAAATGTATCCAGTTGGGAGATTATTAAATCAAGTTGAGAAAGCTAATTTTGCTAGTATTGATGTTTCAGTCCTGAAGTTCCTTTGAAGTTCCGTTTTTTGCTGAGAAGTTCTTGTCAGAGTTAATGGAAATTAAGGTTTTTTTTCTCTCCTGCTCTTAATGACTTCTTTACATTTTTCAATAAGAAAGTGAAAGCAATTGTGCAATTAAAGATATACTTAAATCTGTACAGCTCCCTAAGTGGACAGTTCTAATGATGTTGGGCTTATTTTCATTTCAGTCAGGCTGATTCCCAATAATGTAATTAAATCAAAAGGAATCTGTTTTGCCTGACATCTGTTTGATTTCTTGCACCATTTAAAGTATATACTTAAACGTAAATTAGTGCAACTACACCATATCACTAAGTAGGTCAGGTTGATGGTGGACTTGATGATCTTGAAGTATTGATCTTGAAGATCTTGATCTTCCAACCCAGATGATTCTGTGATGCTAAGGTACTGTGATATTTGTGTTAACATCATGCTTGAGCATATAGCACTAAGCTTGTATGTTTCTTCTGTTTCTCTAGGTATCCTGGTGGTTTCAAACAGGTGACAGCAACTCAGCTCCATTTGAAAGATCCAACTGCTGTAAGTGTTTTGTGTTTTGTCTTTTTCATTTGTAAAGTAGATGTGTTTTCATTTAATTTGTTCCCCTAAGCAGAATGGGTTACACTTAACTGTGTGAAACACGATTGTGAACATTTTACTAACAGAGCTTGGCTTGTTGACATTGTTCTTGTACACAGCGTGTTTTGAGGGTCAGATTGTAGGTTGTGAATTTTTGTGTTTCATCCGTGCTGTCCAAATGAGCAAATCGGATTCATTTGCTTTGCTCATTTTTGACCGATTCACTTACTTTTAGTTTCAAAGGTCTGACCTTTGTCATTGTCAAAGTGACTCAGGTTAGACTTAGCTAAGCAGTGCTTCAGTTTAACAACCCTAGCAGATTAAGAGCCAGCGAGAATAAGGGTAATCTTAAAAAGTGTTAGAAAGTACACCTGCCTCTGTGTCCCATTAGAATTCAACTGTAGGTTTTGTTAAACGATTTATTTATTCACTGAGATTTTGTCTGCATTGCTGTGTATTCGTGGTCTGTGAGAGAGTTTGAAGTGATGACTACATTGAACTTCAGCCTCTTTAGTTTGTATTGGACCATTATTAATTCTGCTGTGTGTTTGTTACTAATTTAAAAAATTGTGGCAGATTTGAACAGTTTGGGATGTTGACTTAGGGTTAGGAAATTGCTGCTTTTACTAGGGCTTTGAATGCTCAATATTTCAGGACTGAATTCTCTAATTATTGTGTTTCAAAATGTGATGTGAGGCCCACTGAGACTAAGCTATGTGTGGTGGTGGTTGGTTTTTGTTTTTTTCTTACTTCAAGTAGTTTGCCTTGAGTCACCTTGTATGTAAAATATTAAAATACTTCTTCCTTTTCCTAGTGAAACTTGCTGCAAAATTATTAGGTTTTGTCGCTGATGTTTTTTATCCATGATTCAGTAATCCTCATTTATCCCAAGACTTCCATACAAGACAATTGTACAAGTACTCAAAAAAAAAAACTCTGCCGTAAGAATTTATCTACTTTTGCGTATGTTGTTTTCTTTATTTAAAATGAAATGGTGAAATAATTAAATCCCACAGTTCAATAATACTTTCTACCTAGAATTTTTACAAAGAGCTTAAATGCTTTTAAGAAATGGCTCTAACACAGTTGTAATTCCTTTGGGTAGTTCCACGTCTGAAATAATTCTTCAACTTTTTTCATTTGAGCTTCAGACAGAAGCTATGCACTGGGAGGCAGTGTAACACAACTTGTTTGTTAGGGCCTGAGAATTAGATGTTCTATAAATTACCTACTGGCATTCGTTCTGAAATACCTCTTTCCTTGCCAGACTCCTAGATGAATTTCTGTGCAAACAGAGGAGGATTAAATGCATTGCCAATAACTAAAACATGTTGGACAGAGATTCGGCAAATGGTGATGTGGCTCAAGACTTGGTCTAATTTAGCAAGAGAAACTTTTTTTTTTTTTTTTTTTTAGAAAAAAGGCAATTCTGTATAGCTCTCAGCAATTAACTCTTTAATTCTGTTGAAGTGCTTGGATGTCCCTCTCATAAAGTAGTGGGTGGTAATTTGGCAGGATATGTTCTATATGTGCAGTGGTCACAGTTTTTGAATAGCAAAGGTTTTTATGGCTAGAAACATTTGTTTACTGGTTTGGTGTGAAATCTACTGGGATATGATAAAGATGGAAATTAGGATGGTGATTTATTAACATGTTTTATTTTTAGAATCACGGAATAGTTTGGAAATAGAAGGAAAAGACCTTAAAGCCCACCCAGTTCCACTCCCCTGCCATGGGCAGGGACACCTCCCACCAGACGAGGCTGCCCAAAGCCCCATCCAGCCTGGCCTTGAACACCTCCAGGGATGGGGCATCCACAGCTTCTCTGGGCAGCCTGTGCCAGTGCCTCACCGCCCTCAGAGTGAGGAATTTCTGCCTTATATCTGATCTAAATCTCCCCTCTTAGATTAAAGCCATTACTCCTTGTCCTATCACTGCACTCCCTTTTAAAGACCTATCTGTATAAGTCAGTACTGAAAAATGATTACCATGCAGAAGGCCAATGTCTAGCTGAAGCATCATTTGGCTCCTCAAAATACCATGGAGACTTATATAAACTACATTGTTTCACTTTTTTGAATTAAAAAAAAAGATACTTTTTTTTTAATTGTGTTAGATCCAATTGCTGAGAGGCCAGCAGGACTATATAGGTTGTAGGAAGTTGAATGCATCTGTTTCTAGAATCGGTCTTCGTTCTTTAGAGCATTGTTTTCTTCTTGGAGGCAAGTACTTTTTTTCTGCCCTTGGTCCTATTATCTCCTGTGAGCTCATACTGATACATGGTAGTCAGTGCTTGAGAAGGATTTGTACGGAATTTTGAATGTGTGCGTACATGTTGGTTTTTGAAATATGATCATAGGGTGATTCAGGATAGGAGGAACCTCAGGAGCGGTTCCTCAGGAGAGGAACCTCTGGAGAGTCCCTAGTCCAACCTGCTGCACTATCACCTCTTAGGTCAGGTAAGGCTGGTGGGACCTTACCCAGACTGGTCTTGAAAGCCTCCAAGGACAGCCTCTCTGGGCAGACTTCTCCAATTACTTGACTTTTAAGTTGAAAAGAATTTAAAAAAAAAAAAAAAAAGTATATTTTCAGTGTCTAGTCGCAGATACGTAATTTTGTGCTCACGTTTGACAAGATGTTACTAATTTTTCTACTTCTAAGCATCTTTTATGCTAATATGGGACAGTGCATACAAAAAGAGGTCTGTGTAGTTGATGTTCCATGCAGGACTTACCGTTCCGTGTGGATTGTGCCAATTTTTTCTGCAATTTGGAAACTTCTGTTTTTATGGAAAGGTAGAAGTTACGATTCTTGCCAAAAAGATATCAAAAGCAAATATTCTAGCACATTTTTGCCTTTCACACCTTTGAGTCCCTTTAGGAGGTGTGGGGAGGGGGATGTCTGTGAATAATATAAAATTTCCATTGGTTTCAGTTGTCTGCTCTTCTGGAGAATACCAGAGAAGAGCTCTCCTCTCTTAGACTTGGCCAGGCTGCTCTAGGAAGTGTTTAATGAAGAAAAAATAGCTTCAAGTTGCAGCATTTTCCTTCTCTTTCTTAGATACAGTGTGAATTCTCAGACGACCCGTAGACTAAGGTATTAAACGTGTTCTCTAAGTGCAGCAGAGCAGCTTGTTGCTGTACAAAACAGTCCCTCTGTTCGTCAAGTTAATACAATGCTAATATCTCTATGGTACAGCTACTCCTTTAGGATACATGGTAGGTACAGCATTCATTTCCATTGTAGGTTGCTGAGAAAAGTCTTGTCTGAAAGGTTTAGTGTTCCTCTTCCAAGGAGGAGTCTCAAAAATAAAGGAAACAGCAAAACTGTTTTATTTGAGGCATGGGTGTATAGAATACATAGAAGTTCTGTGTTTTCATTGTTGCTTTTAATAGAACTTGCAGAAGTTTTGAAAATGCTGATGGGTACAAGACCCAAAATTTTCAAAATCAGGCTCCAAAATGGTTGTATGGGAAGATAAGAGATGCACCTGCACTTTAACTGTCACAGATATGAGAAGAAACAAAATACTTGGAAAAAGCTTTGTGGAAAAATCATGTGACTTTTAATTAAAATGCCTGCAGAATATGTTGACAGATGTAATATGCAGAACCAGTTAATAGTCCAGTCAGGATAAAATTTCCAACCAATTTTTATTCTTTTTCAAGTTTTAAAAATAATCAAAAATTGGCTTTAGTTTTTGTGGGTTTTTTTTTCTTATTTGGTTGCGCCAGAAACTCCCTCAAAAAAGAAAAATCGTGTTTGGCTAATACCAAATACGTGGTGAGAGGACTGACTTTGGCAGCATTCAGAGGTTGTGTTGCCTCTGACAAAGAAATAATGAGCAATAATTATTCAGGAGGAGCGGCACCTGCTAAGGCAGATTATGAAGCCAGGCAGGGTCGCTCTGCAGACGCACGCTGTGAGGAAGCTTCCGGGGGTGTCAGGGTTCGGGTTTGTTCAGCTGCTGGCCCTGGTCTGAAGGGGCTTAAAACATTCCCATTCTCCTCTTGAGTGCTCTTTAGCAACCGCTTACATGTATAGACTTGCCGTTGTATCTGCATAATAATGATCTTCTGAAGAAAAACTTGGACAGAAAATATGTTTAAATCTTGCTGCTGCTGTTTGAAAGCCTGTTTTCTTTCCACAGAGGAAAGTAAAACATCATTGATACAATGGTACGTACATACATAAAACCTGTTACTGGAACACTGTGTAGTGCATTTTCTTCTCCTACTATGGGATATGTTTATTTTTAATTAAGTAGAGCAAACTTCTGTGTGCTTACTAATCCAGACTTTGAAGTTAATATGGCACAGAGGTGAGCTGTTGTTATGGAACCTGGTATCTTAAAATATCTCAGTGAGACTTACAGCTGGGTGGGCCTTTGGCTTCAAATATAAATACTTCCTTGTTTAAAAAAAAAAATTATCTTAATCCATTTCTTACATGAATTTGTAAGGTATAGATATTAATTTAAAGAACAAATGAAACTTCTGTGTTTGTAGGTGCTGAAAGTGGAAGACAGAATGACATGCAGTGGAAGTTCAATTCACCTATGACCGAATTATTCCTGTGGCAGTATTGAGGGCGATGACTTTTGCCATACTACTCGTGTAACTCTGTAAAAGTGGATAGGTGAAGTTCTCCTTATCCTTTTATAATACATGTAGTGAAAAAGAACAATATCGTGTACAGAACAGAAGACAAAGAAGTGGTAGGAGGAAGATACAGTGTCAAGCTGCATCTCTGGAGAACTTCAAACCTGAGATTGTTCTAGTGTTTTTTTCGGTAGGGCCTGTCGTTAGTCACGCTGTATCATTCTCTGGAGTGGCTGTGTCCTTTCCATGTTCTAGAGATGCTTTCTGGTGGTTACTGTACTTCAGGTGTTAGGGCAGATTTTATTCTGGTACTTTGGCCAATTATTTTGTACTTCTTAGGACCAGGAGCAATCTAGCTCTATTGATTTCATTCTTTAAAGTATGTTTTATCTGGCAAAGAACCTTTCCCAGAAGTTGGTCTCCACCAAGTATAGTCTGCAGTTTGCTTGGGAGCTAAAGCCTAGCACAGAAATTGAACGTTGGAGCCTCATTCAGTGTTTCAGATAAATGTGTTCTTTGTTTTGTTCATAATCATATAATGTTAAAGAGCATAGTAAAGAAGGGGCTGAAAGTACAAGAGCTTTACCAGAGGTGACACCACATTCTTTTCCTACTATATTACCCTTTAGATTGGAAACTAAATATTACGTGGCATTGTGGTGTGTGATTAAAAGCATGTCTGTGCTGTGGATATAAATTATTCAACTTGGGGGAAAAAAAGGTATTGTGATATTCAACAAGACAATTTGAAGTACAAAACCAGTAGAAATTTTGTAATTCAAAATAAGTTAGGGCAGACAGCATTCCAGTACTTGAAAAACCCCCAAATCTTAAAGCTCTGGTGTTTGTTAAGGAGTTACACATCTGCTGGATGGTGGATAAAGATATCTGCCAACTGGTGGATGCCTTTACCTGATGGAGAATGCGTTGTGGCCTGTAGGAGTGAATATTTAGGAAGACATGCTGTATTGCAGGTTACAAGTACTGAAGATAAAGGAGTGGGGAGAGAAGGGAGCAGGAATCCATAAAGAACTGAACAAACTGCAAAACTTTACGCATTAGTTTTAAACTAACATCAAGGTTGTAGTGAGAACTGTGAATAGGCCTCTTTGCCAATTTGAAATCACACTGAAATCAACTGGTTTTTGAGGGTGGGATGTATAAAACCCCCGCAGGATCCGTTCGGGAAGGACGGCATCCCGTGGGAGGGACCTCACGTGGAGCAGAGGCAGAGAGGGACCGTGAGGGAGCAGCGGAGACGAAGCGTCAGGGACTGACCGCAGCCCCCATTCCCGTTCCCCTGCGGTGCTCTGGGGAGGAGGTGGAAGAGAGTGGATGGGGGAAGGCGTTTTTAGTTTGCTTTTAGTTTCTCAGTGCTCTAGGCTGTTAATAATAGGTAATAAATTTATTTAATCTCCTTATGCTGAGTCTGTTTTGCCTGTGATGATAATTGTTGAGTGCTCTCCCTGTCCTTATCTCAACCCTGAACCCTTTCCATCATATTTTCTCCCCCTTTTCCTTTGAGGAGGGGGAGTGAGAGAGCGGTTCTGCTGGAGCTTGGCTGCCCAGCTAGGTAAAACCACCACATTGTCCCTCTCTTGTTTTTTTCGTTGATGTAACATACAAATGGCAATATTTTCAAGTCGCTCAGATACTAAAGACTACCATAAAAGATGCAATTTAAAAAAAAAAAGCTCTTCAAAATGTGTAGTTAATAAGTTGTAAGTTTGTTTCCTCTGACAATAATTCAGCTCAGATAAATGTAAGTTGGGAAGTGGGAGAGACTATGCCAGTGAAGTCTAGTTCCCTGCTGTGTATCAGGCAAGCTGGTATCATCTGCCTAGCAGTGGAAAAAAAAGTGAAAATACTTCCATGTTAGTCTGCTGTCCCCTGAGGTTGTCAGTTCTGCAGCAACAGTACACGAAGAAAAAATACTTCTTTGTTGTTTAACTTAAAAATATAAATCAGTTATTCTTTTCCAGAGTGACTTTTTAATAGGCACCTTTCTACAACTGGATTGTTCTCTTTACAATGTTTCTTAACAGAAAAGCAGTCGGATGAGATTCATCAGGCAGGAGTGTCTACAACCAGAATAGACCAGCAGCTCATCTAGTTCAGTGACTTGTTCCAGCAGGTGTCTGTGCCGCGTGCTGCAGAGAAAGATGAAAAATCTGGCACAAACGTTGTTTGCTAGAAGAAGTTAAATATTTAACAACGTTCAGTGAAGTATTTTAAGGTCTCTTTACTGGAGTGAAATCATGCACAGGGTCAAACATGCGATATATGACTTGCAGATACGTGGAGATAGTTATTTAATGAACTAACACTGGTTCTGTCACAATCTCAAGTAATTTTTAGATAAAGAAAAAAATCACTATGGTTAGGCAACTTGTTATGAAGCTTCCGCACCCATTGTTTGAGATCTAATATATTTTGAATTTTGCTTTCTATTTTTTGTGTGTTCTTTTTGGCCAAATAAGTGTACAAAATGAGAATTACTGTGGCAAGAGGGCTGTTCAAAATGAGCTGTTGTTAATATCCACATGTATTCTCGCAGTGTTACTGTGTCTCACCTGATATTTCAGTATGCAGTGAAGGTTTATTTTCTATCTTGCCTTTGTCTGAGCACGTGATGTGCTGACCTAAACAAACCGTGGTTTGCTGTGAAAACATGAATGGTTTCTATCCTTAAAACATCAGCTTTCATCTTTCATTTCTTAATAGTTGCTATTAGTTTTTATTAGAGAAGGTATCAACGCTATAGATTACCCTGCGTGACCTGATGTATTGCTTCTGTTATCTCAGTTCATTCTGCTTGTCTACAGATCTGTGGTACTGGCTGTGTAACATCCAAAAATCTTCATGATGTTGAGACTTCAGAGTTTCTCAAGGCGTATAGTATATGTTTATGAGGATCTTGAGACAACATTATTGTCTCTTAAGTTCTGTAACCTACAAATAGCAAAATGAAAAAAATATTGGGGCCAAACTGAGTGTTCGCTAATTTTGGAATCCAAAACAGGCAGAGTGGGTTTACTTCTGCTTGAAAAATTGCATATTGGTCTACTCCCAAATGACTTGCTACCCTTCCTAAAGCCCCTTCTGTCTCCTACCTTTGCGTGCCTTGTTTTACATACAAAAATATTCCCCTTCTGGCTGAAGTCCTAAGCACTGTGTTTTGTGTTTAAATTACAGCCATCTATATTAGAGTCCAAGAGAAACTGTAAAAAATTATGTTACTTTTCTACAAGCATCATCTAGCATAGATGCACAAATTCTGTTCTTTCCTGATGCTCAAAAGTGGGTTTGTTCATCTGGAACTAATAGCAAGGGAATAAATTATGCGTATGTACAGTGCGATCATGATGCTGCATCTTGTTATATCATCTCTTACAGAAACGTCTAACACAGCAAATTACAGTGTGTAAACTAAATGCTGAGGCCACTTGGTAAATTTGTTAGAGCCTAATTCTTTTTTTTCAACAATGGTGTTGTGGTTTAGCCCGTCAGGTGGCTAAGCACCACAGAGCTGCTTGCTCCATCTCTCCTTCCCCACAGTGGGATAGAGGAGAGAATCGGGGCGGGGGGGGGGGCGGGTAAAGCTTGTGGGTTGAGATAAAGACAATTTAATAGGACAGAAAAAGAAGGGAAAATAATCATTATGATAAAGCAGTGTACAAAGCAAGTGATGCACAATGCAGTTGCTCACCACCCGCTGACCGATGCGCAGCCAGACTTTGGCACCCCCACCCCAGCCAGTCCCCCCAGCTGTCACTGCTGAACACGACGCCCCGTGGTGTGGGATGTCCCTGTGGTCACTTGGGGCCAGCTGTCCTGGCTGTGTCCCCTCCAGCTCCTGGGGCACCCCCAGCCCCTCGCTGGCAGGGTAGCATGAGGAGCTGGGGGAGTCCTTGGCTCTGGGTGAGCGCTGCTCTGCAACAACTGAAACAGCGGTGTGTTACCAGCATTGTTCTCATCCTAAATCCAAAACACAGCACCATACCAGCTACTAGGAAGAAAATTAACTCAATCCCAGACAGAACCAGGACAGATTTTTATATAAATGTATAATCCAATACTAAGTTAAGGAGTTAATTCAAGCCTCTTAATTCTTTTCGAGTTGCACGATTATGTGCGGTCATCCACAATGCAAAATATAGTTCTAATTTCTAAGCAGGAATTTTCAATATGACTGTTAGAGTAAGTGTTTATACAACTGAGAGTAAGTGTTCCTTCGTCCAGAACAGTAAGCCTGTAATGCTTTCTTAATGTGGTCAGAGTTCTTCAGTATGGAAGAAGTTGACTGAAAAGAGGTTGAGAGACTGGTAGAATGGGCAGAGGGAAACACAACTTGCCTTTTTCACATTGTTTGTAGGTGGTCTGATTTTTTTGTTACCATGTTATCTTTCCTCAGATCGTCAAATTAGCTGTTTATAGAATGCTTCCAAAAAACCTTCAGAGAAGAACTATGATGCAGAGGTTGCACCTGTTCCCAGAAGATGTAAGTAGTCCACAGTTACATTTTCATTCCTTTTTCCTTTGAAGATAAAGAGGGATCATTATCAACAGCAAAACTTCATTCATAAGGTAAATTAAGAAAAATCAAGCCACTTTTTAGTTATGTATCGAAGTATACTTTTATATGTTGGTGCTCTTTATTTCACAAAATTGTGAGATCTAAGACATGCATGAGATAGTCTTGTGTGTTTAGGCTTCGTGTAACGTGAAGAATGCAGTAGGGTCGATAAATTTTGGTCTGGATTTGGGAAGGAGCGAGGTGTTTTCTAAACAATCATGTAGCTAAGACTGTTCTCGCTCACCACAGGTTATCCCAGAAGATATAGAGAAGAATCTTCTGCAAGAGATTCCTCAGCCACGTGCAGTCCCCAGGAGGTTAGATGAATATACACCCGAAGAAATTGCTGCCTTTCCAAGGGTTTGGACTCCGTAAGTATCTTAGATTTTTAAAATGGATACTTGGACTGAGTAAATACTGTGTTGGCTCTTACACTGAGTAACAAAAAAAGGAATTTATTTTTTTTCTTCATGTCACTTTTTTAGGTGGGAGGAGATAATTCAAGCAAAGAATGTTCATATCGGGGGGCGGTGCCAATTTTTTCATATTTCTTGCCTTTTTTAAAATATAAAAAGATCATTTTAAGTAAAGCTTTTCTGATCTTCATGAAAATATAGTTGAGTAAATGCTCACTCAGTTATCCTACTTGAGTTGTCAACTGGTAGTCGTAGCCAAAGGAAACACTGTGCAGTTCTGTGAGAGAATGATTCATTTTAATTAATAAATAAATAAATAAAGTATAAAAGAATCTTCAGATTTTCTCTAGAAGAAGGGAAGAATTCTGCTAAACTAGACCTTGGAGAATGGGTCCTTGGCAGGGATCATACCACATGTTTATTTTGATAAATAATTTCTTTTCAGTGCACAAAATCAGTTCCACAGTAGATGTGTGGCATATCGAGTGTTTGTGTTTGTTTATTTTTTTTTATACCATCACGCGCAGCATTGAGTCAACCTACTAGTGAAAATAATGCATTGTAGCTGGGACATTTTCTGCTTAGTACTAGTGTGATTTTTTTTTTCTTGTGGTCAGTTTGAGAGCCCTAATCCTGGGCTTCCTTGAAATGTCAAAGCCAGAGAGTGGGAATGAAGCAAGTGGACTAGAGTTGTCTTCCAAACAAGCAGGACCGACTTGTGCTCTTTGGCTTGTTTTCAGCATGTAGAATTTGATAAGATTTTTAGTAAGGCAAGTTTAAACACCTGGTGCCTGTTGTATGGAAGACACCTAAAATAAGTGTGGTCTGCATGTCTCTAGGCATTCATTTGTGACAGTGTTTGCTTAACGTGGGTTGGTTTAGGTCTTTTAAAATAGAGGAAGGACATTGACAGCTGAAGATGATTTTGGAAATTAGTTACATCTTGTGGTGCTTCTCCTGTGTTATTGCAAATGTGGGTAATACTTTCAAAAATGTAATTAAAATAAACAAAAAAAAAAACACATTGTAATTAGGCTATTAGTTCTGGAAGATGCTAAAATAAAGCCTGTGCATCGGTTCAGTCTGAGGCACCTCAGTATTGCAGCCTCTGCTGCAATGGAGCGAAGTCCAGTCATGCTTTAAGCCCTCTTCTGGGTGGACATAGGTAGACTGATCTTGACTTTCTTTCCAATTATGTCAGCATGCACATTGCTGTGTTGTTTTTTGGTTTTTTTTAATCACAATGACTAGATGCAGTTGAAAACACAGAGATCTGTCTCATGGTTCCTGTGAGATCTCACTGGATCCACCGTGAAGAAATTCCAGCTCTGCTCAAATGAGCAGAATTCTGCACTGCATTAGAGCGAAGCTGATGAGCTGCTCATGCAGTGTGGTGTATTTTACTCTCATGTAACAGTCTTTTGTACTTACGCTGACACAGATTATTACATGATAACTTAGCAGTGAATAAGAATTTGGCACTTAAATTGAACTAGCTAATTGGGAGTGTCCCTTCCATCAGAGAAAACACACTACCAGAGCATTGGAAATGCTTTTCTTTGTTCCCACACACTGCTGTAATCTGCATGAGTTCATCTTCTCAGCGCTGGGCCACCCTGATTTATAGCTGTACGCAGCCGAGAACCTGGTGCCTTCTAGTTTAGTAATTGCTGTCAAACTAAGTCTCCTAATAATTTCACGTCAGCATTGAGAAGGCTTCCCTCTCCCCCATTTTCTTTGCTTTGCGGTCTCATCCTGATCAGTTTTGGGGAATTGCTGTCTGTAGACAGTCTTTTTCTCCATGCCAGTTAGGTTGGGGAGTGCTGGTGCCACAGAAGCCCTGCAACTGCCGCAGGTTTGGCGGCTTTCGACTGCGATTGTAGTGCTGCTTCTGTGGGATGAGTGGGAGACTTCAGTGGGCGTTCGTGGGGAGAAGAACCAGGGAATAGGTGGACCTAGGGCGGGAATAGAGAGCTCTGGAACAAGAATATGTCGGAGAGCACTAGGTTCCCCTTCAGCCAGCTGCACTAGCTAGGGCCTGTTTTGAAGGCAAGAGGACGTACCTAACCCTGCTGCTGTTCCTTCGCTCTGTGTGGCTTTTGTGCTCCTCGTACCTTCTCTTCTGCTCTAAGGAACTCCTAAGTCCAAGCAAGGAGATGAAGAATGAAAGTGGTTATCTCCCATCTCTCCGCTAGCTTCAGGGTGCATCAGTGTTGCCCCTGCTGCAATTCTGGCTTCTTGTCCTGGCCTGCAACCAGACCATAATAGATGTCGGATACTACTGTCAAACAGATGAGCTCAAATTTAACTTTCAGCTCACTTTGATATTGGGCAGAGTTTCCAATCTGAGCTAATGAGAAAAACAATAATGTTTTTCTTCCTGACTGAGGAAGCAGAAGTATCATGGTAATTCTGCAGCACTGACAGTGCTGTGGGGATCCGACTCTCGTTGTGAAACAAGAGAATTGAGCAAATTTGGTGAAATAACTTTCTGATTTGGTAAGTAAAACGCAGAAGTCTGTAAAGGGGGACTTACTGTGAATTGTAGCAGTCACTGTTCTCTCGTTAAAGTGCCAGCTGGAGTATCTTACAATAGACAGCTTTACACTGAAGGCACTACAAGGAAGGCTGTATAAATATCCAGCTGTAAGGAACTCTGCTCTGAACTTTCCCAGTGGGAGCCCATGGAAGAAGTAGTGTGCCATTATTCCTTTCAAAGCCTGTAGAAGCAACAAAGATAGAAGTATTTACATGTTTTTAATGGTGTCAGCTTTTTTAGAGGCATATAGCAAAGAGAGTGCATTTAAAATGAGTCAAAAAACAGACAAAATACTGTAGGCAGCTTTGTACAACAAATGAAAGAGAAGAGATTGAATAAGATTGTATAAATGGGGTACTCTACAGTTTGTGATGTACTGAGAAACAACGTCAAAATTGTTTCAGAAGGGTTTTAAAAGGGAACATTGGTTTGGGTTTTTTTGTTTTTGTTTTCTTTTAAACAGCTGTTCTCAAACACTGACAGGCCTTGAAATCCAAATGTTGCAGTAACACACCTGTATCTTAGACTGCACAACTGACTTTCTCTTCAGGTTCTGAGTGATTTTATTCTTTCCTAGCTGACAGGCTGCCCAGAGAGAACGGGGAATCTCCAGCCTTGAGATTCACAGTCAAGTTCTGAGCACAGTCAAGTTCTGAGCAACCTGCTACAATGCTGAAGTTAGCCTTGCTTTGAGTGGGGGACTTGTGGTCCCTTCTGATGCAAATTGTTATATGGTTCTCTATCTTTTATGAAAGTATACATAGATGGTAGATTAATATTTTAATAATCTGTGGTTAAAAAACCCGAAGTATGGGTTACCAGGAGTGTTAGGCCTATTCAGCTTTTCATTTGTTACTCTCTAACAGAGTCTTAGAAGTGTGGGTGTGAGCACACAGCACAAAGATGAATAAATAGCCTTCTCTTGTTCTCTGTGTCCTGTACTTGAACTGCATTTGGGATACGTAGGGGCTTTACGTTTACTGCTGTGTGCTTCGGTCATGAGCTTCTGCAGAGCTCACTGGTAGCTTCCAATCAGTAAGAGCAGTACCTGAGATTAACCAGAATATCAAGGATTCATAAAAACTGTACTTTTTTTTCAGATGGTTTTAATAAGTCTCCCTGCCTTATGTGATTTTTCTTCCTATCCTTCATGAAGTTCTGATCCAGCCACTGTTTGACAAAGGGCAGAGGTTCAAGAGAATGAAATCCCTAGGAGAGTGATTAAAAATAAGGAGAGGGAGATTCTTTGTGTCACGCCTTTTTTTTTTTCCTAGAAGAAAAAGATTTAGTTGGTATTATCCTTTTAAAAATAGTTGTATCCTTTAGTGGAAGAGATCAAATTAAAACCATAGCTAGATGAAAAGTATTTAAGAATATAAAGGAAAGTACAATTATGACAAGAAAATAAATGTTTAAGGTTTTATGTTAAAATTTATTCCCCCAAAATATACCTTACTGAATATAAAAGTGGGAAGACAGATAATAGGAAACAAATACAAATTCAGTGCGTAGGAAGAAGTTGCTAGTGTTAGGAAGAAAGGAGCCTTTTTGTATTTAATCTGAAGTGAAATGTAAATAATTTTCGTTCTGAATGGGAAGAGAACATGCTCAGTATTGCTCATGGTTTCATTGGACTTTCTACCTGCATTTTTATTAAAATGTCTTGCTACAGATGGTTTTTAAAGGTATTTTTCTGTAATTGGAGACTGACACTGTAGACAAATATACAATATCCAAGTTCAGCACTAAAATGGAGAAATGGCTTTTAAGGAAAGCACGGGTCCAGTGTGGAAACGTAGCCAACAGTTTGCGTTTTTCAGAGTGGACAGCCTTCCCATCGCCCCTCCTTCAACCACCACACAGTTCATGATGGGACAACAGGCTGGCTTCTGCTCCATGAAAACAGGGAATTAAATTTCTGAATGTTTCCAGTGAGAGGGATTTTATTTGAGCATTCTTTCCTTTTAGCCTTAACCTGAACCAATTGGCTTCCCAAATTGTGCAGAGCTGCTGTCTTAGATCTTTGATGGAGAGAGGTCTGAAATAACAGTGGTGAAAAACCTTGTAGATACAGGGAAGTGAAACTGTGTCTTTCCAGACAGATTTAAAGGGGAGAAAGATCAAAAACCGGTTCCTTTGACTGAGTCTGATTTATTATTTTTTTTGCAGGTTCTTACCGTGAATGAACCATTATTGCAAGGGTGTTTGAGGTTTCAGATCAGATAGTTTTTAATGAGCTTTAAACAGAAATCATCACAAAATTCACCAATCGTGTATGACTAAACAAACAGTTACGTTTCATACCTGTCTTGTAAAGGCAGGAATACATCAGATTTATGTGTAAATTTTCCCGTTAAATGCCATCTAAAAGTTGTTTACCCGACTGTATAGATAAGTTTTCAGACAGTAAACTTCTAAAGGCAGGAAATTTATTTTTGAAGAAGTCTTTTAAAATCACTTGGACAAAAATGTTACCAAATATATAGAAGACCTCTGTGTTGTTCTAGCTAGATGGATACACTCCTAAGAGTTTCCCTTAAGGAAGCGGAGCATTCTGACTTCGAGGAGAGCTCTCAGGCTGTTGCTGGTGTGCATACTGAGTGCCTGTTCTACTGCCAGGCTTTATAGGAGCTCTCCGTGGACCTCGCTCCGGGCCAGACAGCCTCTCACTTGTCTTTCTGGAAAAGAAGTCCTTGAAGGCTTTTGACATTTTTAAAACTTGAGGTATTGTAAACTCTGAAACTTGGTTTAAGAAAACCAAACACCTTCTTAATGTTTATTTTTGAGTAACTTGCCTGATTCCTGGCCCCCTTCTGTACAGCCTGCTTCTAGGCAGGGGGTTGCAGAGCCTGATGTGAAGCCATAAATTCGTTTCATCAGAGCAGTGTGGGCTGGGCACAGTCCCAGTTTTGACACTGAATGTCACCCATATGCTGATCAGTGTGGCATGGCACACAGGTTCTTGTTCATTCACTAGCAGCACTCCGTGGCTTTGAAAGCAGAAAAATGTCATGTTCTGGGGAAGAAATGTTTGTAGATGATGAAACACAAGCCTATTGGGACACCTAGGAATGGCAGATGTCTCTGAGAACCCTATTACACGTTCTGTGCCAATGATATGGTGGTCATAACTTCCATCTGCAGTTCTTCCCTGGCTTTGTCTTCCTCAAAGCCAGCCTTGCCAACCCTGGGCAACTGAAGTCTACTGCTGATGTTCCTAGCGAGTAGATCTGTAGGCATTGGTAGGCAGAAAGGCTCTCACATTAAGAGATCTTCTCAGCCACGGTTGCCCCTTCTGTTTGCTGTCTTACAAGGTAACTGCAACAATAGTTACCTTGCCCAGTTGCACAGTTTCTGGTGTAAGTTCCTATTCGTAGTCATTACACCCAAGAAATAATTTGGGTAGTAAGATCTGAAGAGGAAGCCAGAGATATCGTAGCTATGTGGCTGAAATGATGTTATGAAGGTTATATGGTGCTTGCAGTTTTAATTTGTGGAGTTCTTTGTCAATTTCCTCAGATAACTTTGCAGGAAGCCAAGACCACAAGACACCTTGCATTATTTTAGATACACAAATGATATTTGGAGTATCTCCAGTGGTGTGCTATGTCACAAACATTGTAACTTGCATTTAATACCAAGTCTGTAAAATATTTTTTTTCTACAGTGAAATAAATATAAGGTATGGTATATGAAAAAAATGGGGGGGTTGTTACTCCAAGTGTCTGAAGAAGCTCAGTGAAGACCTCCACCAAAGATGGTGAGGTCTTGAGCTGCTTTAGTAAGGACCCTCTCAGGCTTATAAACGTGTTCTTCCAGCCATTTTCATAGTTCATCCAAACTGCTGTGCCTGCAGTTGGTGTGTGCAGTGCCTCGCGTGCTAGTGCTTTTCTTCTCACCTTGGGTGTTTGTGTAACAGGAACAAGTACTGCCCCTTCGGCTTGAGTGCTCATCTCTCAAAGAGCAGGGTTGGCAAGTTTCAGTGATCAGAGCTGGGATGGCCAACACAAACTTCTGTGAAAGACTTGAGCCAGGCTTAGTTTTTCCTAAAAACAGAAACTGGATAGATGAGGAAAAAGCTATCCTGCCAATATAGCCCAGTCCTGTTCCAATGTACTCTGTGAGGTATCCCTCTGGAAGTGCATTTTCTGTGGCTTTTTTGGTTCTCGGTAGGAATTCCAGTAACTAGCTGTAAATCATTAAACCCCATTAAAATTTGAGAATTATCACTGGTAACTTTATTTTTTTTATAGTAAGGGCATAAAAATATCCCACAATTTTTTGTTGCTTAGCAGAAGGCTGAAGGTAACCACATCTCATATTTCAGGCTACCAGAGCAGGATCTAAATTCCCGTGGACAAAAAGCCACACACTTAGAAAACTGGGAAGAAAATTGCTCCCCTCTACATTAGGTTTTAACTGCAGATGGCAACTGGATACTGATTGAGAAGGGTCAGTAGCTTAATCATCCTACAAATCTGACAAATCCATATTTAGAGTGTTCAGCCTGTTAAAATTAATTACTGGCTTTTCTCTAACATGGATAAAATAGCTGATGCTACTGATTCTCTTACCCTTTACTTGAGGGCAGCTTACATCATGGCTAAAAGTAGAGCTGAAGGTAAGAGATTTAATAAACGGGTAACTGAAGTTTCACTTCAGCTGTCTGAAGAGGCTTTCAAAAATAAAGTTCTAAAGCTACTTTCCCCTTCCCCCTAAAATCTGTTGATCTCATATATGAAAAAAAGTAGAAACTAAATTAATGGAAATTTGACAAGCAGTATGAGAACAGTTGTATATGATACTGTTGAACTACTTGCCCAGATGAAAATGGAATTAGAATTTTTTTAATTACTCTTTTATAGATGTCTAAATGTATTTGCTTTTTTCACTTCTGGTGGTGACAGAAAGTCTGGAAAGCATTTCATCGTTCCTTTACCCACTTCTCTGTTTATTTGAAGAATAACGTAATTCTCTGGACAAAGCCAAGTGTACAGTGCTGTTCCTTCTACAGCCCTACAGTTTTAAGCAGAATATATTTTTAAAGAAAACACTTTCACTCGCAAAAAGCATCATCTTGCTAAGATGAAGTTTACGTGTACATTGCATGGATTTAATTTATATCATCTTGCAAACAGAATTCTTATAATCCAGGTCAAAATCTGGGATCAGTGGCATTTAGGTAGCTTAGTTCAGTTTTGCTTAATTGGTTTTTAGGGAAACTGGGATTGTAACCAGTTTATTTTAAATTTTAATTAAACCGTTCCTAATCTCGCTAAGATTACCTAAATACATATTAGCACTGGGTCAAATAACTCGATTTACGTATACTTCTTAAAAATCAAAACAAATGCAAGTTCTACGTAGAAAAACACTGAGCTGAAGTTGAGGAGCACGAAGGATTTATCTTAAATTTTGTATATGCACGGAGGGGTTAGTCGCTATAGTTGACGTAACAGTACCAAAAAAGCCACCTTTACTTACTCTGTTATCAAGTGCAGCCTCTGTTACTGTAGCTGATTACCAGATCTCCAAGATTGTATATTTGTAAAAATGCTTATTAACTCAGCTCATAGTCTGTGTGAGGACTAAGCCAATATGGAAAAGGTTATTCTGACCCCAAACAGAGCATGAAGTTCACGGTTTAGAATAGGTCAAAGTGCGTATTGGGAATTTAATGATATTTCAAATACCATTGGTAGTTTCTCTGATTATTTTACCAGAGGCATAGAGCAACTCCAGGCTAGTGGGTACATCTTGAGCAGGCAAACAATTCCATTCCCCCCCAGCTGCACACTCAGTTGATGTTTGAGTGTAACTACATAATTTATTTTGAGAGAGAATGATAGCCACATCTAATCCGTGGGGTTTGATTTACTCGTGTGATTAGTCAAACAGATGAAATGTGTGCAGAAATTCCCTTTAGCAGTTGTGCACTTACCTTATAGCTATTTACTTTGGCACAACTTGCTAAGTGTACCTGCAAACTACATATTCCTCTCGTTTTCGAGTAAATTTTGGCTCTGTGTTGAGGTCTGTCCTTTAAGGTTTTCTATTAAAAAAAAAAAAAAAAAAACTTAAGATATTTAAAAGATAGGCCACCAATTTTCTTCTGTTTTTACTGTGAAACAACAGTTTTATTCAAAACCAAATCGATTATAGCCTTTTAGCACCAGAGGAGGCTAAAGAAACACCTATACAGTATTGTCATTATTAAGGGTCACGAGAGGTAAGGCAGAAATTCTCTTGGGTGGGCAGCTGTTTGTCATCAGCTAGCACTAATGCCACGTTCCTGTGACTGATTTCCCTAAATATGGAGGACTTGACAGGCCTGGTGTGTCTGCTGTCTCAGAGTGAGTGGATCAAAGGCTGGCTGAAGACTAGACACTAAGTGGCATGATCTACCCACCAGATCTTTTCACTAATTGGTCTTCCTAGCTGTTAGAAAACCTGCTGCTTATAAACTCAGAGACCCTGTGTGCATGAGCCATTTTTGGTTAACTACCTAACAAATTTTGAAGTACTTCAACACTAAGTAAATTACATTTGTTTGCCTGAAAAACTGTAAAACTCACAGGTTTGGAGAGATTTTATCCCTATTCTGATAATTCTTGTAATCTGCATAGGGAAATCGTGCAGAGCTGCTGTAAAACTGCAGCCATCCTGAAGGGTAGCTCGCTTAGCTGGCTGGGGAGCTTTCCACTTTTTTGCAGGAAGCAGACAGATTTTAGTAACGACAAAAAAAAAAAAAAAAAGAGAGAGAGAGAGAGAGAGAGGAAACAAGCCAGTGGAAAAACCTATCATAGAAGCCAGAGACCTAAAATCCTCTGGCAACAGTTAATCTTAACACATTTTGATAACTTTGAGTTACAACTGATTCTTTATTTTCTGATAGATAACCGGTTTAAATGGGGAATCCTACCAGACATGAGATTTTTCAAGTTACTTAGCATTGCCTAGACTGTAAATGGCAGAGATGGAGGTGCCTTTAGTACAGGATGGTTATTAGTTTTTATGTTGTTTTTCAGTACATCTGGAGTGCTTTTTCTCATCCACAGAAGCAATGAAGTCTTACCAAAATTCGAACATACAACTAACCTTTTCAACCTCTGCTCTCGTACCACTGCTTTCATCTTAGTGGCAGTTGATTAGCGTGCAGCATTAGGAAGCTGTGAGGCACTGACCTTTTACAGGGTTGAAGCAAGGTTCAGTCCTTTCTGAACAGTCATTGTCGGTGAGATTGCAGAAAGCGCAGGGAGCACCGTCTCTCTGGGTCACATTCCCCAGTGTTGAGATAATCGCCTGCAGGTGAAGAGAAAAATGCAATTTGAGATCTTCAAAGCTTCCCAACCAGGTGTGCGTTGTTGCTGAGTCAAGAGCAGTTATTGGCAGGTCACTCCTGCAGTATTGACAACCTTATTCCTTAGCAGAGGCTGCCTTGAAAATACTAATTAGGAATCACAAATACATGCTTGCAATTGCATGAATGACTGTAAAGACTCTGTGAAATTTGACTTTGTAAATTTTTTTTGAAATACAACATAAAACTATTTTGGAATTGAGATTGTTTACGGAGAGGCGATCATCCTTTTTTTTTTTTTGAGATTGAAAGAAAATCATGTTACGTTGTCAGAAGGTATTTTATCATCAGCATGTGGTTGAAAAAACACGTAACTACTTCCTCTCCCAAAAGGACAAGCAACATCTATTATAAATTGTTATTAATGCATTTAAAAAGCTCAAAGAAACATAATAATTTGGGTTGAAATACATAGTTTTGAAGAAATATTCTAAATGATTAAAAATGGAGATTAAATATTTTTAAAAAGATTTTCTGAAAATCAAAATACTGTAAAGGATTGCAAAATAATTAGTTTACATATAAAGCAGGTAACGTCTTGTATTACAGTAGAGTCTTAACCTTATTTCTCTAAGGTGAGTAATGCTATTTTTCATCTGTCTGCTGTGAGGACTGTCTTACAAAGTTTTCAGCTAGGTATGGGACTATGAAATTGGCTGCCTGTGTATTTTTGAAATTGAGACAGTTCCACTATAACACAGACCGGTGAGTACTTAGATCTGGCTTTCACAAACAGAGCAGTACCCCCCCCCCCCTTTATTTTTTTTCCTGGGGATGTTTTAGCTCCTCAAAACATTGCTAGGCAAAGGGAAACCTCTTTCCTGGAATGTGCTGACAAGGATTTAATAAAGATGGAACTGTGTGACCAGTCTGCTCGGGCTCGATGGAAATAAATGTTCGCTACGGGAGTTGGAAGTTGAACACATCTAACTTTTGGAAAGGGTCTTTGTTTTGTCCCTTTTGACAAGAAAAATACCACGTCTTATTGAAGAATATTGAATTTTTGGTTGTTGTTGCGGGGGGGGGGGGGGTGTCTCATCAGAGTTGCAACAAACAGGTTTCTTTGTACTGCTGGTTAGCTTGCCATAGTAAGAGACTGGGCTTATAGCTTCGTGGGCATTTCTTTGGGCAAAAAGACTGTTGAGTATCATCTATTACTTTTGCCTTCCTAAAATGAAGAATGCTCTTTATACCTAAATGGTATAAAGAGCACCAGGGAACTGGCCTTGATAACGCTAACTTTGTTTTGTGCAGCCCATGAACAGGCCTGCGCTGGGGTTCATGGGAGTTCTTAGGGTACCCTTTGGGAAAAATAAATGGATCTTTACTTAAAGAACTTTGGGGAAGCCCTGCCTCACTTCACGTACTTTAAAGGTGACTTGAAGTGGCTTACCTCCTTAGGCTAAAGCTTGCCATCGGGAATTCTCTCTTCGGTGTCCAGGCAGATTTCACACACTGTTAGGTTTTTGTCTGAAAAGCGATTCTTACTGTATTAGGGCAGACCAGATTAAAGCTATGTATAGGCGAATGGTATCTGAAGCATTTGCACACCTGAATTACCTCTTCCAATTCATCTTTTGAGAGAGAGTAACTCAGTTTTGTGTTTGTGAGATTTTTCTAATTGCGCTATTGTTGGTTTTTATCACTAAAAGTAACCTTGATGTATGAGGTGTCTTTGAAATCCCTTTTGTATAGCGCACTATTTCTGAAAGTTTAAAGTAATTAAATTCTTAAATAATGTAAGGTTAAATATTTTTTCTTAATTCCACCGACTTTGAACATTCTGTCCTGAGTGTTGTAGATCCAACCTTTAACAATTTGCTCACGCAAGGACTTGTTATCCTTTATGCACAGTTCACAGTTAGCCCATGGATTCCATTTAATTCAGAAAAAGAAAAACCAGATTTGATATCCTTCTCTTGGAGACAGCTAACTGGCATAGTGAAAATAGTTTCTAGCTGGGGTGTAATTGACTTCCTGCCATTTTCCTATTAATATTTTATTCAGAATCTGTAGATACCTTGAATAAGTTATAAGCAGGCAGATCAGGAAGTTGAGAACTTCCATTTTGTAATCTCAAGTTCTTTTTGAGAGAATGATGTAATATTTTAAAGGATTTTTCCTTTATTTTACGACTTTCCATTTTGAAAGCAATACTATACTACCCTGTTAATCCACCATCAGTTGTCTTCTCTTCCATACCTCTTAATAATAACCTCTTTTTTGAGTGAATACTGCACTACGTTTTAGTCTGCTTCCTACAGAATCATGAACTTGCAGTGTTATAAGACCACAGTCTAGTGGATGAATTAAAGAAATGTGACATGGCGTTGTGCCTTTTTTTTTTTTTTTAACTTAGGTGATTTATGTAGCATATACAACAGCTGCATACTGCTATCAGTGATAGAGCTTCTCTGATGCAAGAGCTATGGTGGAGGCTGAAAAGACACAAATTGTAGGTGCATGTAGCTGTGATTTTGATGTTTTAAGGAGACATTTGGCTTGTTTTGGTAAATAATGGACTTATTTTCAGATTTTTTTTTTAATTCCTGGACACTGACTCTTGATGTTGCACTGTGTCTCTGTATATTGTAGAGTGGATTAACACTTGCTGAAGCTATTATCATTAACAGCTATCATTGCGTAAAAAATAAGAATAGCAAGTCTTTGTCAAAATAAAGGTGAATGTAAGACTCTAAAAATTGACTTATTAGGGTTGAGAAGCTTTGTAGGCTGTTGGTTTACAAAGATGTATGGTATATGTGTGTAAGAGAAATCAGATTATAGAATAGACTGAACCAGGCCAGGCACCTCCCATGAAAACCTTAGCCTGTGATCTAGGGTTTAGCTTGACTTACTACTTGAACTGGGTTACCGAACAAAAGAGTTTCCTTATAAATGGGAAACCTTTCTTGGTATATTTGATTTCTTCAGTGTTCAAGAGCGTAGGGCTGACATGCATATGAAAAGACAAGGTTTATGTGGCTTACCTCAACTCTGAAGAGTTTGGGGAAGAATCAAGTGCTATCTGTTACAGTGGGGACCCCTGGGAACCTTCTGTTTTCTGTAGCAAAATTTGAGCCTCTGAATTACACAAGTAGGCAGGTTTACCTATTTTATAAGGCTCAGTGAGTGGATAGTCAGAGTTTTACATCAACTGTATGCCTCTTCTGTTAGCTGTGAGAATGGAAAAATGATTGGATAGTGTAAGATATTTAAAATCTGTAATCAGACCTTGGGGACAGGTTTTCATTTTCTAAACTGCAAAGTATTTGTGGAGAGAGGAGCACTGAGATGCATGGCATTATTGGACATTAGTTGCTATTTTGCCTAGAGTTTTTTGGACTGTCTGGATGTTTATGTGCAGTATAAGATGTTAGTGAGACAATTTTTTCTGATGTTTCACTGGCAGGCATCCACTGCACAGCCTAGTGTTGCATATTTTCGGTGAACCCATAATACTTTGTCTTTCAGCATTGATTTCAGAGATGCTACTTCACACACGGTGCCTCCTGTTATCCCCCTTTCTTTGGAGTCTGCTGTCAATGTACAGCAAGCAATTTTTTCCAAGAAAAAAGTGAAAGCTCGAGTATGGGTGAATTTCCGAGCCATCTCTTCAAGGAGACGCCATTTCCTTTGTCCCAGATGCATGACTTCAGTGCTTTGCTGAGGAAGCATGAGAGAGAGCATGGCCATCCAAGAGCAACGCTTGCATAGATTTATGCACTTTATCAATGAGCAGTTACCCGTTGTTTTTCACGAGTGGTTCATAATTCTCTCTGAGTGGACAAGGTTTTTGTGGGTTCATATTCTTCCTCTGACAGTATTTATAACACTTGAGCAAACACAGTGTTTTTCAAGGCATAGCTTTCCTAGTGCCAAGGACTCTTTAAAAACAGAGATTGTGGCCTCCAAATGTCAAGTACCAGTCGGCATAAAAGCCTACTGTGACATTAGAAAAGGGTTTAAAAACTCTTATATTTGTTCACACAAGTGTTTCAGTGTAGAGGATTCAGCCTTTAAGCTTCATTAACTTCGTAAGGCTGCAAACTGAGGCCAGTGTTTTATGCATTTAACTTTAAGGCAAGCATTAGGGTTGAAATACAGATTGCAAGCAAGAAAAAATAAAAAGGATTTTCACCCCAGAAAAAAAGTACTGTGAGATCCCTAGCTCAGCAGCACTCCAGTGTAACTCCAGATTAAAGTTTTAGATGTGCCAGTCAAAGAAAAATTACAAATAGGAGGACTCTAAAACAGAGTAATAAATATAAGCTGCAAGACAACGATGTCTTTACCATGCAGGATCTCTAAAATCCTTCAGTATTTGTTCACCTGTCTAGGATGGATGCAGTGATAAAACTTTTAAGTCACTGCTGAGAATTTTTCAAATTCCCACTCTCCTAATACACCGCTAACTTGTGTGTTATGTAGTGAAATGTATATTCTGGCATGCAGGGATTAACAAAAGGCGGAGTGTTTTTGTGGACTGACATCCAGGATTCTAGGAAATACTGGAGTTCTGTGATTCTTTAAAGACAAGGTGGTTTCCATATTGCAAAGTCGTTCTATTTTTTCTCTTTAAAATTCATATGATCAGCAGATTTCCTGTGATGCACGTGAAATAGCACAAACTGAATTCCGGTGTGAATTCCAGTGGCATCCTGGCCTGCACCAGAAACAGCGCAGCCAGCAGGGCTAGGGACGGGATTGTCCCTCTGTGCTTGGCTCTGGTGGGACCTCACCTTGAACGCTGCCTTCAGTTTGGGGCCCTCACTACAAGAAAGACATTGAGCTGCTGAATGCGTTCAGAGGAGAGCAGCAAAGCTGGTGAAGGACCAGAAAACAAGATATATGAGGAGTGGCTGAGGGAACTGGGGTTGTTTCATCTGGAGAAAAGCAGGCTGAGGGCAGACCTCATCCTATGGCTACCTGAAGGAAGGTTGTAGCAAGGAGAGTGTTGGTATCTTCTCTCAAAGAAAAGACGAATGATAGGACATGAGACAACAGCCCCAAGTTGCAGCAGGAGGGGTTTTGGTTGGATATTGGGAAGAATTTCTTCATGCAGAGGGTGGCCAAGGATTGCAGCGGGCTGCCCGGGGAGGTTGTGGAGTTGCCGTCCGTGGAGGTATCTGAGAGACGTGTGGATGTGGCACTTAGGGACATGGTTTGGTGGTGGACTTGTAGTGCTAGGTGGTGGTTGGACTTGATGATCTTAAAGGTCTTTTGCAGTCTGAATGATTCTATGGGGTGCGTTAAACACGGCATTGCTAGCCAGCTGACAGGAGTGCTTGTTCCGCTATGCTCAGCATTGTTGCAGGCTGTGAATGTGTAGTTTTGTATTGTAGCATGTGTAGTTTGGGGCTCCACAAGATAAAAAGGATAAAAAAAAATCAGAATGTCTCCAAAGGAGGTCACCAAACATGGTGAAAGGACCAGAGGGAATGCCTTATGAGGAGCAGCAGAGGGTATTAGAATGCAGGAGGCTGAGGGGAGGCCTCATGGCGGCCTGAGCGGAAGGGCAGGCACTGAGCTCTGCTCTCTGGGGACAGCGACAGGACCCAAGGGAACGGCATGGAGCTGGGACAGGGGAGGGTCAGGCTGGGGGTTAGGGAAAGGTTCTGCCCCCAGAGGGTGGTTGGGCACTGGGACAGGCTCCCCAGGGCAGTGGTCACAGCACCCAGCCTGCCGGAGTTCAAGAAGTGATTTGACAGTGCTCTCAGACACAGGGTCTGATTTCATAGGTAGCCCTGTGTGGAGCCAGGAGCTGGATTCGATGATCCCTGTGGGTCCCCTCCAACTCGGGATATTCTATCATTCTATTGTTTGAAAAATGCTAGATCTGCAGCACAGGATTTTAATGACTCATTAAGTATTAGGAGATTTTTGTATGGCTTCTCAGCAGCAGTCTAAATTCTGTCTCCAAAAGAAGCTCCCAAATTCCATTGCTATCTGGTTTTAATTTGCATTGATCAACAGAATTAGTAATAAAATTTATCACCAGTGTAAAGTTAGTTTGGTTCACTGATGCGGATGGCAGTTTCTCCTGTAGCCCAGACTTAGTTTTCATTCAACTTCACAGAAAAGCCACCAATGCAGTATCCCATTACATGTCTACAAAACTTGCTATTGCATCTCATGTAGCTCTAGCGAGGCTCTGCTCACATCTGCCTTTTTTAATTTGTATCCGAGAGGAGCGATTCGAAGAGCCAAGAGCACACAGCTGCCATATTACAGCTGATTGTATCGCTGCAGGCTGTGTGTGTGCTGCGACAAGCAGCTCGTTGATGCTGTGCACCCGCGGTGTGCATCCAGGGCACGTCAGAGGCCATCAGCCTGCACAGGTCTCTGTTGGAAGCTACTGAGTTAGGGCAGAGCCCCAGCTTTTCTCCAGGATCTGTGAGGGGTAGGGACTCCCAGCCTGCCCTAAAACTCAATATTCTTACAAAAATCATAATCTGGCCTGATCCTATGCCTTGTAGGCACAACGTGGTTTCTACGGCCAGTGGATGTATGGCAGGCAGAGTGAGGGACACACACTTGGAGAGGAAATTGCAGAGGATTACAAGCAGCAGTCCGTTGCTCAAATGTTTTCCACATTTCTCATTCAAGAAGGGCTTGCAGAACCTTTAAGATCCAAAGTAGATTTTTCTTTGTCATCAATTTTAATTATTCTGCTAGTGTTGTGGTTGGGCTGTTACCTTAAAACTTGAAACCTTGTGCACAGATTATATATACTATATATATATACATATATGTGTGTGTGTGTGTGTATAATATAATATACATACAGTATATATAATATATATAATATATGTATATATTATATATATATATACAAGTGGAGACAAATTATTATTAAGTGTTTAAAGTTATTTTGAGACTGCATTCAGCCCACGACGCCCTTTGCTTTGCATAGGGAAGTAGCAGTGGGTTGTAAGAAACTCCTTGACCTTGGCCATGTCATCTGTACATTCACAGAGGTCTCACTTCTTGATCTGTTCAGTCTTTCTTGATGTAATCCAGAAAATACTCAGTAGCACTAAAACTTCGAGCACAAGAATAAGGAGGTAAAAATAGATATGGCTATTACTGCATCTCTAAAACAAAGCCACTGTAGTTTCCGTATATTTTCTTAACAAAGCACTTTTTTTTTCCAGACCTAAAGATTTTCGAAGAAAGTAATAAAAGGAGAACAGTTGCTATCAGGAATGTGTCTCCTCCTTGAAAAAGAAATCTTCTAACATGGAAGAAGACGCATCTGTGCATCCCAGTTATCCCTTCTACACAGAATATTTTTGGCAGGTACTAGCAAAATTTATTATGAAAGCTTATAAAGATGATTGTATTTGAAACAGCTAAGAATGGATATTACACTATTAATAGCACCTGTACTTTGTGTTGTATGATCTGTTATTTGTTAATTAAATGGGTTTTATTACTGTTGTTAAAGAATTGCTCTTTTTTTTTTTTTTAGTATTTGTATCTCAGGGGAAACACCACCTTGTTTCTTGAAATGAGGTTACTCACTCTAGAAGTTGCAAAACTTGATTTTTGCCCAGTAAGGATAGTGAATAATTACGGATTGAAAACCAGTGGCTTGACCTGTTTAACCTATTATTGCTGTAGAAGCGATCTTGCACAGTTTTTCTGAACGCTTTTTCTAGATCCTGGAGTGTACACGTAGTATGAAATTAAAGGTGAGATTTTGCTGAATGTGCATCTGTGCAGGCCTGCAGTTTCCATATCTTTTTAGGTAAATATGCCCACTGAAAATATTGTGGTGGTGGTGAGCATAATCAAACTTCTTCTGGAGCCAAACTACATGGAAAAAAAAAAACACAACAACAAAACTACTAGTCTTCAAAGAAAGCAGTGCACATATCCGAATATGTGTGCGTGCACATTGTAGTCCTGTTAGATGTAAGAAATATATTTAAATATGCATCTTGGAATGAGGGGGTGGTGTGATTTGTGGTCATTTTTTAGGTTCTGTAGGAGTTTTTCAGTCTTGAGCAGTGTTTTAGAAAGAGTTTTTCTGCACAACATGCCTATAGCTTAGCCTCTTCCTTACGATCAAAAACAGGTATTGGTCACTGACCATAATTTCTCATCCAGAAGCTCTGGCCATCTCTTGATAAGGTGTGCCATACGGTGTGCTTACAGCGCTGGAAATAAAGCCAACGGGAAATCAGTTTGTGCTTCCAGGAGACCTGTTTGCTCTAGGGAAAGCAGTTGCAGCACTTTACAATGTCAGGAGTTTCTCAGATGTCGGAAGATTGACGTTTCAGTACCAGCAGAACATGTTGCTGGAGTACTGCAGCGCAGCAAGACCAGCATGAATTTCACAGGTGACACTGTCTGCTACACGAGAACAAGTTTCTCTCTTCCAGATGTGACCAGAAGATCATGGCTGCTTTTCTGCAGGTAACTCTTGCACCAAAGTCATTGTGTAAATAAATGAATCACTTATTTTTCTACTACTTCTGTAGTAGAAGATGCTGATATGTTATCTTCCAAATTTTACAATGTTTGGTGAGGAAAATTTGTGTTTACTATATCCGTTTTGTGCAAGCATTGTATAGAAAGAAAACTACTGCTTTATTTATGATCTATTTTTCATATAGGCATTTCTTTAGCATTCGAATGGGCTTATCCTGGGAAATACTTCTACCCAGTGAACTTGCCCTACTTGATTTCCAGTTCAGTAACCAAACTCAGTTAAATACTAAAAGCATTTTTAAAAGTAAAAGATTAAAATAAACACTTTTTTTTGTGTAAGGACATAGTACATATTTTGTAGTTAAGATCCGGGTGGCATCAACTATCTGTGCGTTACAAACTTCACAGTCAGCAACTTACTTTTCTTCGCCTGTCTGGAAAAATATGAGACGCTTCTGATTATACAGTGACTGAATTCTGGAGAAAATCTTGCCCATATGTGTGCCTCTTACTTTTTTTGGCAAATATACAAATCCTGAATAATATTTTTATATCTTGGTAGTACCCACTGAACAGTTACATTTTATTACCAATACATATGCAACAAGTTAACACAGGCCCAATGCTACAGGGAGGGTTCTGGTAACTCCCAAGCAACCCCTTCATTTGCTTAATTCACTGCATGTACCGCCCGTAGGCAGGGATAGAGGTTGGTTGTGCCTGCCCTGGTCGGGTGTGTGTCCGTGGAGCGGGCATCCCTGGGCGGGAGGTGCCCCAATTCCCAGCCCAGGTGACAGGGGGTGGATGCGGGGAGTGCAGTGGAAGGAACACCTGCTTCGTGGTATTAAACTCAGAAGAAAGGAACTAGATTGTTTTATATCCATACACAAATATTTACATTTGTACCCAGACAGAGTTTGAGCTTATCAAAACCATGCAACGTACTCTGACTGCTGTGTATAATGCAATGACAGTTTTGTACTTGGGTGCCAGGACAGCCTCTGCTAAATGCACATGTGTACCTGTAGCTATACCCACTTCCTCGATGCCGCAATATTCTGTACAGTGGGGTCATCACCAAGTTATCTCATACTTCACCTTGTACAAGAAAGTGACAGGAGATACTGGTGAGCGAACTAATGGGGAAAAAAAAGAAGCAGGATAGAATGGGATCTAGCTTCAAATTGCCCTGGGATATATGCAGCCAGGGGCAGTGCTGGTATAAATGCTTCGTGTTACTAACGAGGCTGATTTCTAGGCCAGAGAATGTGAGATTAACACAGTAAAGGTATGCAGCTGTCTCAGCACCAGTGTCTCGCCTTCCTCATAAGCTATGAAGGCTTCTGGCAGTGACCAGAAGCAAAAGCTGACACATCTTTCCCTGCGGAGCTGAACCTGAAGCCCATTGGGGCAAGCAGGAACACAGTCCTGGGAGCCACAGGTCAGCCTCTCCATGTCACTGTAGGGCTGGATTACAGGTACTCAAAATCTAAGACTTCATCTTAGATGTATGTATGTTTTTGAGCTTCTACTTTAAAACCTTCTTTGTTGCTTAGTCTCAGTAGTGTTGTTCAAAGCTGTTCAGTGTATCACTGTAAGATTTGTTTATCTGCTTTAACATTAATTGCTTTGTTATCCTCAAGCAGTTGGGTTGTTTTTTCTCTTTTGCTCATCATCAGATGATCCAAGTTGCCTCTGCAACTGTTCCTGCCAGTCTTTTGACTTTGGCATGTTAATATGCAAAAATCTCCGCTCCACAGATGGTACAACATCCTTATCTCATATTTATTCTCACCACTTCATATATTTTAAAAATAAGGCTAATATTGTTTCAACTAAGTGCCTGTAACCTTTAAAGTAAAACTGTCACACAACTGTTGAGAAAGGGAAATGTATTTTCTTCTCTTTAGGTTCTGTCCCCTGAAGATCTAGACAACTGTTCCAAGTTAAAAATCAATCAAATATAAAATTAACAATATAAAAGCTTGCCACTTTTATTTGCATACAAAACAGAAATGAAAGAGGTTCACAATAAATTATCAGTGTACGCCCACAGAACATTCTTGTGTATTTATATAATGTGGGTTAAAAAAAAATTGCATAAACATAAAACTTTGCGAAAGGGTAATAGCTGGCTTTAAGGAAACCTGATTATGCATTGTTCTTCAGTGAATTTAGTAGGGTTAATCCGCTAGTAAAAGCAACTCATCCAAAACTAAGAGAACAGTGTCAGCTGGAAAATCGTGGATAACAAACATGGACCTTCCCAAATGGTTCTGTACAGCAACTTTACCAGATGCAGTTTTTTAGATACAGTTTGAATACTGTATCGAACAGCACTCTGGAGAAAGATCTACAAGTGATCCTTCACCATCATCTAGCACCAACCCACTAACATACTAAGTTTCTGGCATGCAAGATAATCACCTTTATTTTTTGTGTCAGCTGGTCATGTACATTTATTTTCCTTTAATATAAGAGCTTGTAAACATCTTCCGTGACAGGTCAGGTACCTGAACAAAGGGCCAAATATAGATGCACATAAAATGTTTCCCTTTCTGAACAGTTCATTGAGAGGGCTTTTTTCCATTTGCCTTTTTGTGTACTGGAGTCTTGACACTTCTCTTGGCTATCTTCCTTGTGAAGCGAGTAATTCCCGGGGATCTCAGTTCAACGGCTTCCATCTCTTCTCGAACGGGAGTAAACTCTGGTTGAGCAAGATGAGGTGATGGATAGGAGGACTGGGAGTATGGGGACGGTAAGGGGTAGGACCCGTGAACTACATACGGCTGTTGCTCACCATCATAAAGGTCCTCGGGGTCATAGATTTGGTAGGAGTTATGTGGCAACTGCACTACTGGGATGTCTTGATCGGTTGGCTCACCGTATCCACCTTAACCCACCACCACCAAGAGTATTCATATGGTTAACACAGGAGAAGGGGAGTAGAAAATTAAAGCATTCATTAGGAAATTGACAGATATATATATATACTTTTTTATATATAGCGCGTGTGCATATATATCATCTTTAAATACACATTTTTATTCACATAAAGGAACAGTGAAAACATTTAACAAAATTAATAAGCTGGAGCAATTGGAAACCCACCAACAGACAGCCAAGTTAGTTGGAAACCACCACCAAAATTTGTCTCATGTCCAGTTGTAATACGGTGCTTATTATACACTGCACAATCTGCCTGCTTTAGCTTATTCCAATTACGGGCTAGAATATATGATTAATGGGCAAAATGGGTCAGGCAATAACTTTTAGCAGTGCAAGGAAGCTAGGTGCGTGTACAGCTGCCAGTAAGTTCATTAGTGGTAGTCAACATCGTTGATGGAAAGCACAGAGAAGTTCAGCATCCATATCTGACCTTCAGCCAAATGAGAACTGAACCAGAATGAGTCTTTCACCTTCTGGATTGGTAGCCATTGTAAGGGATTGGGCCTTCGAACAGGAAATGAACAACAGGGAAGGGAAACGAGGAGGAGAGGAGAGGAAGAGACGACAACAAAAACATTCACGTGAGTAAAACGTACGAATCAGTTCACGGGCAGATTAAAATGTAAACGTCAAACAAATACGCCCTATGCATAACATTTGTAGTAACTAGTAATTTACTAAAATAAATTTCAATTTTAGGTTGGACAACACCACTTTTGGTAATTGTGTTAACTTCCTCCCATGGCCTTTCCGTGCTCTAAGAAAAAGGAAAGTAAGATATACAGAAGACTTAGAAAGAACCATTTTCTCCAGATTGTTTCACTTGTTAATCACGGACACGTGCACCCCTGTTTCAGGTTACACTATTACAGGTTTAGTAACGTTCATGCTGTCATGCCATGAAGAGGAAGTGGAGCAACACGTTTTAAAAACTACAAATGTTCAGCTCCGCTGTCACGAACATAAGGAGAGGGGGATTCAACACACAGAGCGTTCAGTTGAGGTGGAGCAGGCTCATGGACTAACACAAAGAGGTACAAGACAAAAACCCAGTATGCTTCATCCGTTTCACAGGCCTGAATCAGATGGTGGACTCTGCTCACTGCTGCGGGCACCCCTGCTCACTGCATGGCCCCACAAAAAGCAGCAGCGTTGGACATGCGTGTTTGTACGGAGCCAACCGCATTGTGGCGCAAGGTTTGCCAGTAGCCTCCATCTTACTTTGGCTGTTAGAAAGACACGGTCCTTTTCCTCGCCACCCCACCTCTGAAACCAGGGGCGGCTCCGACCGCAGCCTACTCACCTCCCATGCCGTACCCCGCGCAGGAGGAAGGGTCGCAGTACCCCGGGGGGCCGGAGGGGCCCTGTGAGCCGGGGGGCCCCGTGTGGCCGGCTGGGCCCCGTGGGCCCGGGGAGCCAGGGGGACCCGGGCTGCCAGTTCGGCTTTCTCCTGGAGGCCCTGCGTGAAAGGGGGAGATAAACACGTGACTGGCATCTTGTAACGGCAGCGAGTCCAGGCCGCCTTAGCAGCGCTGCAGGCCTGGTGCTAGGAAGAAGCAGCACGGAGAGCACTGCGACTACGTCCAGGAGACAGCTTGAGCACGGGGGCTGCACCTCCCTGCTCCAGCTCCCCCAGGCACGCCGAGGGAAAGGCTCCAGCCTTTTCCCTGCTCCTGACAAGCCTCCGCGCTGGCTGGTGCTTTGTCTTCCGTGCCAGAGACTGCTTTTAGCCAGAAATTTATACTAGCGTTTCTAGAGAGCAAATATTTCACCAAGTGCCAGACATTTGGGAAAGTGGCTTCATGCTGGACAGTCCTGGATGCCAGCATGGCTCTCCTGTCCACCCACTGTTCCAGTGCACCCTCTGGGCAGCACTGTGCCTTGATAGCAATCCTCTAACGAACGAATAGCCTAACAAAGTCAGTGCAAGTTTATGCATCTTTCAACAGGATTCGAATATCACTCTATTTTTTTTCAGGAACTAAATATAAATCCCTTTGATTAATGTGCTGAATTCACATACATTTCCGTCTCAAGTTACAGTTAGGTATGGCCTTGGGTCAATGAGGAAACAAATGCAATCAATCCAGATTAATTTTTACCTACCAGACACTATTTCAAAAAAAAAATAAAAATAAAAATACTTAGAACATTAAAAAGGAGGGTTTTGGAGAAGCAATTTATCACGGGGAAAAGGAAAATTCTTGTGTGACTGATGACACCACCGCGCATCACATCACAATGTCATATCACATAGTAAAAACTTTACTACAGTGAGGGGCCTAAATGACAGCTTCTTCTGCTGCATGAGCCTTAAAAGTGGAGGACACAGCCCTGAAATTCTTAGGTGCCTTGCAAAGGGGTGAAAGCGGTGTAACCCAGCTGCCCCAGATGTAACGACTTTACCTGTAGATCCTGGTGGGCCTCGGGGTCCTTGAGTTCCAACACCCGGATTGCCTTTTTCTCCCTTCTCGCCCGGTAAACCTAAGGAAACGGTACTCATCAGAGCCACATCCTCCACAGAGCTGTGCAATGGTTATTATTTAACCAGGGCTGTGGTTCCATACATTACTTTTCACTTAAATACAGATGGGAGAGGAGGAAGGAGGTAAAATAGAGAACTATTTGGTTCCTTTCTCCTCTCTTCTCCAATAGCCTCTCAAGGGAATCAGTGTTCCTGGGGTCTTAAGCGTGGATTCATCTGGGTGGTTTACATGGGCACAGACCAGTTTCCAACTGCGCTTCCTGCTGGAAGGCTGCTTCTGGACTATGCCAAGGTACAACGATGGTAAGTCAGAAGAATAGTCAGAGCCTCACAAAGCTGTCTGTAAACTACTGTGCAGCCCAGAAAAAAAATCAGATTTTTTTTTTTTTTTAAATGCTACAGCCAAATTTCCTTCAAGCGTTCACCCACCAAACAGTGGTTCATCACAAGATGGTTCCACAAGAAAACTGAAAGTTATCATCAGAAGGCCTTAAGCTGCTGAAATGCAAAAAAAGTCTCAGCACAGCCAGAATCTGTCCCCCAGTTGAAGCCCAGTCTAAGAGCTTCGCAGTCACAAAACTTGACTTTCCAACACACGGTGCCATATAGTTGTGTTCATGCACTTGCTCATGGCCCTGAATTTCTATCATTGGGGCTGATCTGTGAAGACCACAGATCTAGGAATCCAGGAACGGCACAACATTCTTCCAGCCTTCCATCTCCTGCTCCTCTACCACTATGGCATCCTATAAAAACACTTCAACATGCAGCAATCACAATGAGCGGTGTCGAACTGAAGTAGGTGTCAAAACTACAAATTCCAGACCCTGAGTTTCCACCGGCAACTTGGAAACTCTCATAAAGTCTGTGTTTGATTTGGATGGTTCAGAGACACAAAACCCGGGCTGGTTGTGGGACTGTCCCATTTTCCAGACCTTCCAATGCTGGTAATTGCTCTCACTGCTTCACAGCTTCCGCGCTTTCAGAATGAAAGCCAGCATAGAGCACCTTCATGAAAACAAAGTGGACAGAAAAAAGTGCTGCTAGCCTCGATGAGGCACGCTCTCCGATTTCAGCTGACTGGCCTGCTGCCTTCCCTTCTGCTCAGGTAACTGCAACATCTACAGAAAAATATCTACAAGGCACCTCCTGGGTGACTGTGTCCAGACTCTCCTTTTTACAAGGAGCCGTGTAAGATTTTTTTCCTTCCTAAGCCAATTTCTGATGGATGCAAACAGGAACAAGCTTTAACAGTGAAAGATTTTGCAATTAAAACCCATCACTGACAATGCATTGCTCTCCTCGAGTTTGTAAAATAAGGGTCTGTGGGAAAGCAATCTAGTGGTTCTGAGTTTGTCTTAGGTTGTTTGTTGGGCTTTCGATGGAGATATAAGAAAAGAGGGAGTGGGTCCCCATCTGGCCCCAAGAAAAGGAGCTCTCCTGGTTCCTTGGCAGTTGATACCAAGACCTGAAATAGGAATGGAGGCAGGGAAATCCCTGTTTCCTGCAATCCTGCAAACCCCAGCTGAAGACTTGAGAAGCACCAAGGCCTCCCACGCAGCACCCTCTGGGACTGGACAATCGGAATTCACACCAGGGAGGGGATTCAGGATCCCCCAGTGAGTTCTGGGTCTGCTGCTGAACGTGTGGCCTCGGGGGCACTGTATCACATAGCGCAGTCACCTGGAAAACACAGGCCTACCTCTGCAAGTAGTAACTCTGCTGAGCTCCTCATTTTTAACCAAAGCAGGACAAGCTTGTTCTTACCCTACAAGGTTTTTTTGCCACTGTTCCAGCACAGTTCAAATATTTTTTGTTTCCATTTTGTACCTTCTGTTTCCTTTGATTACATTTTTTTTTTAATGTTCTTGGTGACCTGTTAGTTTTAGGCCAGAAAGATGAGGAATAGCTCTCTAGCCTGATTGCTCAAAAATTCACCATGGAGAGGGAGACCTTGTTTCAGACTTTATTCAGACCTGGGCCTGTGAGAACCTCATGAAGTTCAACTAGGGCCTGCATCTGGGGCAGGGCAATCCCAAGCACAGATATTGGCCGGGTGGAGAATGGATTGGGAGCAGCCCTGAGGAGAAGGACCTGTTGGTTGATGAGAAGTTCAACAGGAGCCGGTAATGTGTGCTTGCAGCCCAGAAAACCAACCATATCCTGGGCTGCATCAAAAGCAGCATGGTCAGCAGTGTGAGGGAGGGGATTCCCCCCCTCTGCTCTGCTCTCTTGAGACCCCACCAGGAGCACTGGGGCCCCCGGCACAAAAAAGACATGGACCTATTAGAACGAGTCCAGAAGAAGGTCGTGAGGATGATCAAAGAACTGGAGCACCTCTCCTATGAAGGAAGGTTGAGACAGTTGGGGTTGTTCAGCCTGGCAAAGAGAAGGCTCCGGGGAGACCTTACAGCGGCCTTCCAGTACCTAAAGGGGGCTACAGGAAAACTGGGGAGGGACTCTTTGTCAGGGAGTGTAGGGATAGGATAAGGGTAATGGCTTTAAACTAAAGGAGGGTAGGTTTAGGTTAGATATAAGGAAGAAATTCTTCACTCAGAGGGTGGTGAGGCCCTGGCACAGGTTGCTCAGAGAAGCTGTGGATGCCCCATCCCCGGAGGTGTTCAATGCCAGGCTGGATGGGGCTTTGGGCAACCTGGGCTGGCGGGAGGTGTCCCTGCCCATGCAGGGGGTTGGAACTGGGTGGTCTTTAAGGGCCCTTCCAACCCGAACCATTCTGTGATTCCAGGACCTAACGTCCAGAACACAGAGGAATATATTCATCAAGCAGAGCAACCACACGTCTCCCAGTGGTGGCAGTAAGTGAGAAAGGAATACAGCTTCATATTTCCTGAAATGATGCTCTAACCATCCAGTCACTGGAGCAGAGGTGGAGAGGAACTAGCACCAAGCTCTCTTCTCTCAAGCATTCTTCACATCTGATCTTCCAATTTTCTATCTTGTTCGTACACAACTGCTTTCTTTTACAACTAAATCAGTTCCCACCTGGCCTTTTTCAGGCAGATAATGATAAACCTCTGGCCAAACTGCAAGATTACTAAAACCTAACTGAAGGTGAAAGGGTCTTAAGTGTTTAAATTACTCAAGCATCTTGAAATTTGCCAGCATCTTTTCTTCTGGGATTCTTAGCGATGTAACACTTGGGATTCCTGTTCTCTAAGAGTGTCCTCCCAGTTCAGGACAAGCCTCCTGTTTGTAATCTAGCATTTAGTTAGAGCACAGACTGCAGTTTCAAGCTGCAGTGCTATTCATCACCTTTGACGAATGACTGCACTGCACAGCCTGTGGCAGGAAGCAGTCTTAGGTGGCAGAGATGCTCTAATCCACTTTTATAGCACTGAGGGAACCTGCCAAAAAAACACATCGTCTGTGATCAGCAACTGAATTCCACACATTTTAAAAATGACTTTCTCATGCAAACCTCTTGTCCTGCATTCCAAATGCAGTTTCCAGACATTTAAAATTTGCTTAGCCCCTTTAAGCACATGGAGAGTGTCCTCTGTTGCAATTCTCTACCTTTGCTGCAGGCTTTTAACAAAGGCAATTCATCTAGATTGTCACTTTCCCTACGTGCCCTGTAAGGAAACGCTGGCCGTTTGCAAAAGGCACTGTGTGTGTGTGGATTGCTTTGATCATAACAAGACTGGCCCACGATAACCATCTGGAATCTACACAGATATTTAGTGCGATTGTTTATCCAACTTTATGATAACATTAAATGGTGACCTCAAAAACAATTGCCACAATATTTTCAAATCACAGCCCTCCATGCACTCGGTTATTCTTTACACACACAAGTACACGCATCCATACACGATGTTCCCAGGAGAAATTCCAGTAAGCAGCGATAAAAACAGAACAAATCCACTCGGGCTAATAATAAAAAGCTTGTCCTGGAACATGTTATGAAGCTCTTGCACGGGGCAAACTTTCTTTGAAATCACATGGATATCCAGTTCCTAGAGCAAACATACTGGAGGCCAAAACACAAGTTTGCTTCAGGTTTCTTTCAGTCTGCTTTCCAGAAAAGTTTACCCAAGCAGAAGAGAACATAAACACTGAAGCAAGAATAGCCTGCTCCTAAGGCAAACCTCACATGAGCTAAAATCAAGCACTCTGAGAGCTCCACTAACAGGCTTCCCACCAAAGGTCTTCACTAAGAGTAAACAGATTCACAGCCCTCTTGGCCATAGTTAACAGCTCCCTCCTATCAACGATATTCAGACTTCACCCATTTCTTTTTACGTTGCCCAGAAACGACATCACTCTCCATGTTGGTTACTCCAGTGGTTAATCACTGGTAGGGATAAAAGTATGCATCAAAAATTGACATTTGGTTTAGGGTGGCTTCAAATCCTAGTAACTGTTTACAGGTTCATGCTCTGGACATACTTCAACAATACCGGCCGTCTCCCCCCCTTCAAGTTAACTGGTTCTTTATGTCTCTTTCCTCGCCAAAATAAGCAATGGCTTGGGTTCAACCCCAAGGAGATCACAAGCAACTGAAATCAATTATTTCCAACTCTCTGCTAAAGATCTCTCTGATAGCATCAGTTATTAAAAACAAAAACCAAGATCATGAACACATTCCCTAGCAAAGAAAATTAAATGTCCATGGTTTCTCCACAAAGACAAACCTTAGGTATTGCTCTTTAAGAGAATATTGTCATTTGGGAAGAATTGCATATACAGCAATTGAGAAAAATTAAACTGGGACCTAAAATTCTCCTCTTTTAAAGATGCTCAGTTGTAACCATAATATATTATAACACTATGTGATTTTTTTTTTTAATCTAGATGAAACTAAAATTGGAAATAAAAATATTTGACTCAGCTGACAAAAGTTTCATTTAATTCCATTAGAACATCACCATCTGAACCACAAACATGGGGTGTTTAATAACACGTTTAACTAAACTCCTCCATATAAAGCCAGGAAGCGAGTACAGATGAAGCTGTACTTGAGCATACTGACTTTCCACTTGAGAGCTTGGGTATTGGTTGTATTTTAGTAACAGTGAGATGGAGTGAGTAGCCCTAGGTTTTGTGAATCACTTCAGGACACATGATAAGGGCAGAATCCCACCCAGTGGCAGGACAATAACTGCATTTTCACAGCATTTGGAAGCTAGAAGTGAATCAGTGTAACCTTTACTATGGATTTTACATTATTCCTCAAGGTTCAGAAAACCAATGAAGTATTATAAAAATACCTGAAAAAAAAAATAGAAAGAAATTGTACTGAATCTTTGCCTTTTTATATTATTTTGCAGAAGTTGAACTACTTCCTGAGCACTCAGAAGCCAGACACTAGCTATTTAAGTCCCAGTTCATACACACAAAATCAAAACAAAAGCTGTTGGAACTAGCTGAAATGAAAATAGAAACCAGTGCTGCGAACTAGTTAAAATAACAGAGAGGAGTGCAGTGAATAATCGTTTTGGATGTATTTTCTCCTGAACTCCTATATTTATGCAAATATGTAAAACAGCAAAATTCTAGTAGTTTATCTGGGATTGTGTATCATAACACATAAAATAGCGGGGCTTCCTTAACCTTTAAATCACTCGTTCAATGGTCTGTTGGGCCACCACTAAGATGTTAATACTGCTAACAAATATATATAGGGGTTTCCAGAGATGTTTCTGCTCACGTTATTAGAAAACTGAGTAACAAATGCGTTACTGTGATCCCGATCCATTCACTGACATCGACACAAAAGACACTGCAAACTGAATCTGTCAAGAGAATGACTTATCCTCCTCGCCGAGGTGGTCTTTCTTGGAATGACTAGCTCAGTGTAGTCCTAGTGAGAGAACGCATTCAGGAATGGGACACCCTGGACCTAGAAGTTCAAGGGGAGGTTTCTAACAGAACTCAAAGACACTCTCTCGATCCAAGTCTCCGTCCAAAAAATCTGATTAACGCCTGGCAGGCTGACAAGGTAAACAAGGGGAAAGAAGCTATTGGCCAGGCAAATTAGCAGGGAAGTTTACTGGTTTCAAGATCTTCCATTGCTGACATTTTCCAGTAAAGCTCTCTTTGGTGCCTAATTTTGAAGCAGTTCCACACTGCTTTCCGAAGTCCCCACTTGTCACGGACCTGAACTGGATGGGTGGTGGGCAGGAGAGGGAACAGTGAGCATCCCCCCACTTTCTCTTCCTGCTATAACACCTTTCTGTTCAGTTCAGGGCCAGTAACAGGTTCTTGCAGCAATTCCAACAGCCCAAACTCTCAGAAAATACAAACACCCTACTAGATAAACAAGTGGGTCTTTTTTCCATTCCAATGCCTATTACTCTTTAGCATGCTCTGCTGACACTGCTGTCACTGTTCCAGTGCATTTTCTGTATTAAGGATGGAGGCTGACTTCTCGGAGCTGCTAATCTGGCACTGCTCTTGAACATTAAGTTAACCTCATATAGAGCCAAAAGCTGGTGACATTAGTGAAAAGAAACACATTGTTCACAAAGACTCCAAGTGGCTGGCTGGAGATCTTCACAACAGGACTATAAATCAGGACTTGCAGAACGAGTTAAATGCAAACAGTGCTTCAGAACACAGCTGGGGGTGATGGGTTTCAAGTCCATTTACCCTCCTCTCTGTAGTCACTGGGAACTAAAAAAACTTCCGTCCAGAAGCAGAGCAATTTTTATTTGTTAATTCACTGTATATGTAACTAAGAATGAAGTGAGAATTGGGAATGCACAAGAAACGTCCAATCAATCTCCTCAAACATGAAGGTGGTAAAAATAATTTCTACTTTTTACTGCTTTGGTTTGGCGTTAGCTTAGAGCAATCCCTTAGAAAAAGACTATGAAAATGTCAAATTAAAATGTTTCTTTCTGTTAAATAAACTGCTATTATATCCATCATACATCAATCTACAATTTCAGTTGCTTCTGAAGAAATTAAATCCTCAAGACTAATAGTTAATCCTTATTTTTTCCTAGGTTCTGAACAGGCTCCTTCCCCTTCCTTCCAGGTTCTGTTCAAGGTTGTAGTTATGTGAATGCCCTAAAAACCATCCTCACTCCAAATAAACTAGCTAATTACTTTGTATTTAAGTTTACACGTAGATTCATCATTCTTAAAACAATCTTCTTCTAAGCTATAAATATAGCAAAACACTAAATTTTTGGCATCACATTTCAGGAAAATCTGCAGAGTTCTGGCTGACTGATTATATTTCTCGAAGTATGCTCGATAAGAGCTTGCTCTCTACCAAGTATGAAACTCCCAAGCACGACCTGCCAAAATCAGTCCCTTCTAACATCAATTATCTATAGAGACAGGAAAGTGAACACAAAAGCCACACTGAAGTGCATTATTTTGTTATAACGACCTAATATTCTTTTTTAACATGCTTTTACTCTTTCTGTACTCATTCTACTGCCAATGTTGTTTCCTCAAGATGAATATTACCTACAGCAGGTTAGCCCCCACCATGTTCCATTTACGTGACTGTATCTATCACTCTGTGACTTCACGGCACTACAACACGCAGGTCTGGGCCTCAGCACAACAAACACAATGGGCAATGCGTGCTAAATGCTGGATGGGTTTCCCTTTTTATACCCTGTGCTTTTGGTTCCTCCATTCCCCAGTAAAATATTTTGTGTGCTTAAATGGTTCCTGCCTGAGAAGCGATTTAAAATACATGAGTATGACTATGAAAGTAGCTACCCTGAGATCTGCATTCATTCTTTGGGTCATCACTTTTGAAAACAGTTCCTAACTTGCTGCCTCTTCCAATTTTCTTTCATCCTGTCCCCTGCCCTCTCCTTCATAATTCTTTCTGGACAGTGTCTTCTCTCAGCTGGAGCAGACAGCACCACGACTGAGAGGCCAATACCCAAAATCTTGCCTCTTTTTTACAGAAGGTAATTAGAATTATGGTCTTGAGGAGAAGAAAGGACCAAAAAACTCAAAAGGGTCTACACAAAGACTGTATCTTCAAAACAATGCTTTAACACTGGCCGTCAGGGCTACTGTGAACTAGAACTACTGAGTTCCTGAACTGAAATGCCTTCAAGACAATTTGCTTTTAAATGTCCAGTTGGCAGATTTTGTAACAGCAACTCCAATTCATTGCTCCTGAACATCACATTTGTCTCCTGGGTTTTTGGTCACTTCCTTGTGTGAGGGTCTTCAAAGCACTTTCACAAACAAAGACTCAGTGCTACCTCTGTGAGGTTTGTGCCATGAAGAGCGCCAGGGTTGCACTGAGAGAGTAAATCAAAACATTGAATTGTTTCTTTATTACACAGTGCTGGAGGAGGAAAGGAGAAAGGGATATAGCCTACAAGTAAGAATATAGAGAATTCTTGTACATGAACAGTTAATTGTATTATTTCTCTGTGATCTCACCATTTCCTGTCCTTGATCCCCCTAATCCCTCATAAACTATGAATTTTTCCCTCTTCTGACAAACTTGCTCCTTTCAAGCTACCATAACTCAGAAATCTTCTGATGGACATGTCCCAAGTTTAGCAGAAAAGCTCAATCTTCCTGCAACACAAACCTATCAGTTTTGCAGCTGATCTTCACCAATAGCTCCTTTGCGTACACTTACAAAGCTCCAGCTTACTGCAGAGTCCTACTATGATGCAAATGTGGCGTGCATAATTAGATACCACCAATATTCAACGGTAAAGGCATTAAACCTGTCTGATCCTGTCAAATCACACATTACCTTCATGACTAGAAGCTTTCATTATGGTCTGTATTGAGCTCAACAATCAGCTAGAGAGAAAACTTTGTCCTCAGAAATCATTTATCCGGGAGACAAAAGCCACCACAATGTATCAGAAAAGAGAGAAAAAATATTTTTGTATATGTGAAGCACAAAGCCTACCTCTTTCTCCTGGTCTTCCTGGTTGCCCAGGAGTTCCTGGAAACCCTTGCATGCCTGGTGATCCTTGCTCACCCTGGGGCCCTGGAGCCCCTGGCCGACCTGGCTCCCCAGGAGGTCCTGCAATGGTTCGTGTTGAGACAGACTGGCTTGGAATCTGGTTCAGAATTGAGTTATATCTAGCCATATGACCTGTCAAGAGAAAAATGTCATCATTTTCAATTTGCAGTGGAGAATCTGGTTCAGTGAAATTTGAAAAGAGCACTGGCAGGCCCTCAAGGCTGTGGTCTGTCATGCTGGGGAACTTCAATAATGCGAAGTTGTGTGCTTGTTGATGGAGAAACAGTGGTTTAGGGAATATATAGAAAAGGCGAAGAACTATTGTGTAGAATCTCATTTTCTTGCATTGATGTGGGTTTTTTTTGGTATTTTGTCTGTAAAATTTTAAAATTGTTACTGCAAAAGCTTCTGTATAATCTAATAACTTGGAGACAATTTGAGGTCTTTTTTAGGTATCTGATGGTAATGAGCTCTAGTTGGACACAAATTCAGCTGAACATAAATCTAGTTGGACCATAAATACTGACAGTCTAGCCTAAAATGGACAGATTCCATGGATGCTCTGAAAAGCGTCATATTTATAAGCAATTGTGGCAGGAAGAGATGTATCCTAGAGATAGGAGCATATGAACTATCAGTATACTTACCCTGGATGAGTTGTTCACACACTTGACGAGCAACAGCACGCACCATTGCTTGGGACTGGAGATCACCCTGGATAACAAAAGCAGCAGTGTAATACTGTTTTATATCATTTCTGTCTTGAAAATGTTCAGTGCAATGAAAAACATTTATTATCCCTGTGAGATTATATCCTTGCAGATGAGAAAAAAGCCTAAGAAGTTTTGGGATTTCCCTGGTTGCCATTGGTGTTTTTAGCCAGCAAACAGAGGTCTGAGAAGATAACCCTAGTGAGAGATTTGCGAACATGCTTAATGCCACATATTTCTCACCTTCAAAATATTAACATAGCTATATATAAGGCAATGACTGGAACAGAAGAAAGTTTGCCTGATTGCACAGGAGAAAACTATTGTGCCTGTAAACACAGAGAACAATAAATCATTGCACAAAGCATTTTACAAAATACAAGGCCAGATCGGAAAAAATATGGCAGCTAACAAGTGAACATACTTACCCGCTCACCCCTTTCTCCCTTAGGTCCAGGAGCACCCTATGGAAAGATTCAATACAAAATTAATTCTTGTTTTGATCCATCTTAAAACTTTTAACCCCTAAATATTGTCTCCCTTGCATCATGAACAAAAACAAAGGTTTCAGGAAGCTATGTTAACAATAACGAATATACTTTTTCCATTTCAGTACTCATAAAAATGTTCACCTTTGTCAATTACATGGAGAATATATGACTTTCTCAGGGGTTTGTCACATACTGAATTCTCTTGTTTAAAATGGCAGCAAGGGTAGGCCACCAGGAGATATACTTCCATGGCTCAAATGGGTCTAACATTAGCATTGAATGTAAAGAAGAGAAGGCTGATGGGAGACAAAAATTGGTAGCATTTGCAGAAAATTTAGTATGACAGTCAAGGTAATACTGTAATGTTGGTAAGGACCATTATGCATTGGGACAAGATATATGGGGCAGTTATGACCTCACCAATGGAGGTTTTGGGGATAGGCTAAATATCTCTCAGGAGCTCCCGAAGCAAGGAAAGGTCTGCATGAAGAGTTAACCAGCTGACTGATACGTGCTTAAAACATAGTTTATCCTACTCGGGGCCGGGGGGCGGGGGGGAGGGAGATACGGACCTACAAAGACTGCAAGATTATTGTTAGGCCTATTTTATATTGCTCTATTTTGGGGAAAGATAGTGATTGAAATTCAATTAGTTTTCACCTACCTAGCTGTTTTTGTGGAACTACTAGAGTTTAAACATTTGCAGTAAAGGTCTTACATGGCTCACAGGAATATCTACACTCTAGGAGATTTAGTTGAATTATCTGGAACATGTGTTTGGATATGAATTGAACAGGCAACATGTTATACATTGATAGTAATAAGTTCCATAGCTCATCAAATCTTACTAGATTTCATGATTGCACTTAGAAACTATGCAGAATTGGGCATGAGGTTATTACCTTTTCTTACACATTATTAGTCATTTCACTCCCACTTAACCAAATAAATATGCTTGCATTGGACTAGGTCTCCAAAGCAAACCAGATTTTGAAAAAATAAAATAAAATCTGTTTTACAAATCAAGTCAAAAGTATACACTGTCACATTCAGGCACCTTTAAAACTTAAAGAGAATATTCACTTTAATTTGTGGGGGGAAAAAAGAGCACAATTCATAATTAATCAAGTGATCAAATGCTAAAATGTAACTACAAAATATATCTGAACCGTTACAGAGAAAAAGAGGTCCACTGTAAATCTTCTAGCTTTGTCTTTTATGTAATTTATACACTCATTTTATAATTGGATTCCTTTCTTCTAGTTAAACTGTTTTACTTGATAATAAATGAAATACTATTTGAAAGAAAAACTTAGGTTCTTAATACAGATTTTAGGTGTAGAGGGTGTAATTCTGAATGAAATTGCTGGTCGAACTTCCTGCAGCTGAAATTTATAGTGCTATTATAGAAAAAGCCATGAACATTAGTCAATTGCCCTGAGATAAACACAAAGTAATCACTAAAGACAGTTTTTTATTCATACAATATTTTCACAGTTTGAAAGTCAGAATAAACTTATGGAAATACTCAGGTTAATTAAAGGGCATACTTTAACTTGTAAAGCAAAGGAATAAAATGAGAAAGCAATGACACAGTGACCTCAAATTCATATACCGTTATGTTTTTACTTCTGTGTTTTAACCTTTTCTTTTGACTTTCTCATACTTGTATTCCAAACATTGTATGTAAGATCAACAAATAAATTACGTATGAAAAATGAACAAAGGCCGATATGACATTCTGATTAACTAGCTGCAAAAAGATCATAAGATATAAATCCTGAGAAGTTCTGAAAACAGTGAAGCCAGGATCAGAAACCAATCAATGCACAAGAGCAAATATATTCATATTAATTTATTTTACTCACAGGAGCTCCAACATCACCTTGTGGCCCCTGGCTTCCTGTAACACCTGGAACACCTGGAGCACCAGGTATGCCCTACAAGGAAGGGAGAAAGAAAATACTTAATGGTGGTGGCAATTGACATCCATGAGGCCCGTTAAGAGAAATAACTGTGATGGAGAGAATGTCCACAGAGCAATATTCTTTCACTTAGAATTTAGGGACCATTTAGAGTTGCACTGTTAAGCACAGGTACGTATTGAAAGAAGAAGGTCACACATTTTGTGGCAAAGTGTGATCCTTTACAAAATCCTAATGGCCAGTGACTCAAATAAGAGGAAACTGAAGCAGACCATTTTTCTTTTTTTATACATTACTGAAATTGAAATAAATAAAAATTATCCTCACCAAAAAAAAAAAAAGGTTAAAAGTTCCATTTCTGAATTTCAGAAAAATTATTAAAGCTGCTTGCTGACCTCTACCTCCTTGGCTCCTGAGGAGCCAAATATTAGGAACCAAATGTTAGGCATACAGTTCTATTTATTCTATGCAATTAGCAACACGTGTCATTAATGGAATGACACAGAAAAGATTTGGAAAGTATGTTAAAGCTGTAAAACATTTTTAAAAAGCACTAAGTATTAATTTAATTTATGTAATGCCAGAAATTAGTATAATTTAACTGCAGCAGAAAAAAACTTTATCGACTGCTCCTTACCAAAATCATGGACATGGAAAATTTTTTAGTCCTGTCCTGATAGCAATCAAGGTAATTGCTGAGGAGAAGCAGCAGTGATCTAATCCAGCCTGTTGTTCAGACAGAGGTCTAGTGTGGAAGTGAAGACAACAAAAGCAGGGAAGACAGGGAGTATGCAACTCTACAACAGTGCCGAATTTGATCTTGAGCAGGTTCTTTTATACCTTCTCCACACAAAAGGAGAAATGCTACAAATGGTCTTTCTGTGGTCACAGAATCATAAATGAGTCCTGAATTGCTAGTGTTTTTGATTAATTTATATATGTGCCACAGAAATTTCACGGGCTGTCAAGCTGCTCAGTACCACATAACCTGTTCTTATCATCTGTTTCTAGACAAACAGGGAGAAATCTTATACAATAGAATTTTCTCATTTCTAATACTTCTTAATATTTAATAAAACATTTCAATAAATTCCATCAGGTACTGTGAAGTACTACTAAACAATGGTTTCCATTCAGAGCTCAAAAAATAAGTGAGTCTTTTACAATTATTGAACTGATTTCTTCTGTTATTTTTTAATTTGGGAGCTTATTACTACTTCTGTTTATTAGTTCAGTATTCAGAAGAAAGAGAGCAAAAATCAGGAGACTGTCCATGGGATTTTACTTTTTTAATATCTATTTATTGTAATCAGTACAAACTGTTATGTTTCCTGATCTGGCCAACTGTAGCAAAACAACTTAATACTTCCAAGTTGTAGTGTATACTGTTTGTATGATAAAATCCTTTAAAATGGTAAAACACAAACACAGGTGATTTTTCCACATTAACAACAAAATTCCAGGTCTGGATTTTGACACCCTTATCCAGATGATCTTGGACTTCATTTGATCTCCTTGAAAAGAAGGGGACTGTACTCAGAGTCAGCACAAATCTGGGTGTTGGTTTTTCATATGCCATACCACAAATAAAATAGGTTATGCTTCAATATATCTGTACTACTCCACATCTTCCTGGTATATTTGAATTGTTCCTGACCAACAGGTTACCATGGACTGGGCAACCCAACAATTGTTGGGTTGACAGATAATTTCCCTTCAGATTACAGGAGAATAATACAGAAACCTTCTCCCTTGACTCAGTTGAATATGAGCTAAGTAAACAGCATGAGGATGGAGTGAGAAAGGTATTTCCAGGGAGCCAACATGGCAGGTACATCTCCTAGACACAGAAAGTTCTGCCAATTGAAGACCGAAGATGGTGGGAGAGAGCACTAAGGAGTACATGTTACAGGAAAAAGAGCACCAAGAGCACAGCCCTGAGAAAAGTACTTGCAAAAAACTGACTTGTGTTGCATGCTTTCTTAAACAGGAATGGATTGCTGAAACATGTCTAGTCCTGTGACACTACTGCTGTGTTCAGGGGGATGCACAGCTAGCCAGTGAGGGAAGTGACTGTCCCGCTTTACCCTGCACTGGTGCAGCCTCACCTCAAGTGCTGTGTGCAGTTTGGGGTTCCACAATGTAAGAAAGACATAAAACTAGTAGATAGTCCAAACAATTAAGAGCGTGGTTGGGCACTGGAACAGGCTCCACAGGGAAGTGGTCATGGCAGCAAGCTTGCCAGAGGTCAAGAAGCATTTGGCCAATGTTTTCAGAAATAGGGTTTGATTTGTAGGTAGTCCTGTGTGGAGCCAGGAGTTGGATTCCATGATCCTTGTGGGAACCTTCCAACTTGGGGTGTTCTATGATTCTTTACGATTTTATGCATGGAGAATACTCAACACCATCAGCAGTTTTACCTAAGTTAAATCTGTCAAAAAGATATTAACCTTACCTAACCAGCCCAGCTGAGAAGGATGAGACTGATTCTGGAGACAACATATATCTTGCTTGGAAGGCAGAATGTGACTTCTGCTGTCTTTCTCGACTACTCTGTGAGAGCATTTGAATACCTGCACACACCTCCAGCCACAGCAAATCTGAGCAATTCACTTCAACTAGCAATCCTAACTGGAATTTCTTACAAAAAGAATTCTTGCCCTAAATGTTAACAGCACTAATTTCCCTTATATAGTGCCATTATTTAGCTCAAGAACAAACTACCAATCTATTGGTGGAACAACTCTCCCTCCTTCCCATGGGAGACATTTTTTCTTGAGCTGAGTGAGAATGGAAAGCAATGACACTGGACAAGAAGCTCTCTGCCAGCCCTGTGAGTCATGAGAATTTTAGCTTCCAAGGAGAACCCTTGGCCTTGGCCTATCCACTGATGCCCAGATAACAGAGTGACCTATAATCCCCCAAAGTCCTGCTTACTTTTACAGTAACAAATTCCATGGGCAATACTCACCACTGGGCCAGGAGGTCCTTGTGGGCCTGTGGGTCCATCTTTGCCAGGAAGGCCCTAGGAAAGAAAAAATGTATATAATATTATCAGCTTTTTATAAATAATTTGTTAATCTGTTCCATTTCATCTAGAAGGATATCTCTTTTTCTCTTCTTCTTCTTAAATTAAGAACTGGTGGTAGTGTTTTTTCAGAAGAAAATTCTCTTACTTGCCCTGGGGAGGGTTTGTTTCTGGAAAGGAGCTATAATGTAGCCAATACTTTAAAAAATCCAGCTATAGTCTCACTGTATTTTTAAAGCAAGAAGTAGTAATACAAAACCCTTTGTAATGTCACTTTTCAGCTCAGGGTGAATTTCTCTTATAATGCTGCCGTAATGTGGTAGATGAGAGGGTACACTGGCAAACTTCTCTCCAACAAGATGGATCCTGTTCTCACTGGTTGCAACTGTTCATAGTCCCATGGATTAAGTGCTGAAAGATGATAACTGCGAGTATATCTCTCTCCCCAGCAATACTGTACACATGTACTAGCTATCACAGAGGTCCTGACTCAGGAAGCAGCATAATGAGAATTCGACAGGAACACTCATGTGGTTTACATTACGAACATGCTTCAGAGCTTCCAGAAATGAGAGCCAGAAACTAAAGATAACTTGGAGACTGGAAAGCAAGCAAATCAGAGAAGAAAGACTGACCAGATGTAGAAGAAAATACACTATCAGTAAAGTATTCTTGCAAATTAACCAAAGTACACGCTTTGTGTCCACATGCTATAAAGCGTAGGTTTCTGAGCAGCCTACTGATAAGTTAATTACTTAATTACTATACAAACTAAAAAGGAGAAATATGACCTTATTACTGGCTCAAGACCAGAATCTGGACGTATGAGTAGAAGGAAAATGAGGCTTTGAAAGTGTTTGTGCTCACACACAGAGTAAAGAACATTCTAGTTCTCAGTATCCTGTAGAGCTTCAGGGGAAAAAAAAATAGTTCCTTTTTTGTTTTATACTTTTCTTCTGAAATTATTCTTCTTACACTTTTTTAGTAATTAATATAGAATTAATATAGCATGGACTAGTATTAGCATGCTTCATGTAATTTGGAAACTGTGAATCAAAACTGCTTTCATGTGGCATAAAAAAATGGTTTGAGAATATTATCTCTCATGTACCTCAAAAGGATTGTTTTAAATTCCACCAGAATGGTGTTTCAATGGTAAAATAAGCCATGTAATCAATTCATGTTATGTCACCTATGCATCCTTTGGCTTGATAAGGAAATACTTTCCTATTTCACAGCATGGCCAGATGATTCCTGAAGCTTCAAGGTACAAAGCAGGTCCCCCATAATAATAAGAACAAAAGAAAACGTAATACCACAGTGGCACTGAAATAAAGATACTGTATCACAGCAGTTTTAAGACATATACAGAGAAAAGATGCAAGCCCAGCTCAATTCAAATAAATTTCCACAGTAAGAAAAGTATGTTCAGACTTCAAAAGTGGTATTTCTAGAGGAAACCAAGAATGGCATAAGGAACTTTGAAGTGCATTACAAACGATGAAATAGGTTTTCAGACACTCTCAGGAAGAAGCATTTTGTTGAAAAAATTCAATGACAGCTGTCAGCAATTTTATAGTAACATTGAAGCCCCTATATGATAATACAAAATAGACTATCAACGCATTTTCGTAATCTGTATGACCTTCAAGAAAATTGATACCTTCACATTTACATGTATTATTCCATTTTCAGGGCAAAGCTTTTAAATCTCCATTTATTTTTGATCAGTTCTAATGCAGGATGAAAATTGGTTGGACCCCCTTTAAGTGCTTAATTTTCCTAGTGGAGAAGGAAATGGAAAGCCTTCCATTGACTACTAAGATCTAGCATAAAAATAACACTGTACGTCCACCCCTTCTCCCATCCAAGTTAAAGAGTAGAGCTAACAGTATAACCACAAATATAACATTTTCTTTTAATATAATTCACTATTTCTTTCTTCTAAGCATTGTTCTTACTTTTGGCTGCTCAGGAATCATCTCCCATCTACTCCCCTAGGACTCATTTCTCTTGGCACTGTGTCTGTATTTCTTGGCCACATAAAATCACCTCCTACTGTACTTGTTAATCGTGAAATTGGCTATTTATAAATTACGTCAAAGAGAGGTTTGATTCACAGGAGAGGATGGCGATATCTATTTAGTCAGGTTAAAGACTAAACATCTTTCTTTGTGCTGCTCTGATGTTACTCAGATCACCTGATGGCCAGAAAGGATCTGATACTCATTCTCAACTTGTGAGCAGTGAGCAGAGGAGATTAGAAGGTAACAGGAAACTGGCAGAAAGACTGTGAATGTATTTCTTCTGGCTCTTTCTCCCATTAGTTTTGGTCTGTGTAATGCAGAGGAAAATACAGTACTCTGAGAATTCGCAAGCTGTACTCAGAGCGCTGAAGCCTTAAAGATGTTATTCGCTCTTCCATTTGCTGAAATTTCTTCTTTGCTTAACTATCTCCAGAATGCCTGGAGGGATTGCACAGCATGACAGCACTTTATCTCTGATGGGGTCATAGCCAGGGTAGGAATGACTGTGTACAAAGACACCAATGGGCCACTGCATGACCAAGAGCAGGATGGGACAGATTTAGATGTGTGACCTCAAATGTAGGGCAGTTTAGACTCAAGATGAGTATTATTTTGCAAGGTCAACTTAAACTGGAGCATATTTTGCTAAGAGCATGAAAAACAGTTATGGAGAAACAATGTAGCTACAATGATTTATTTTATTTTATTTTATTTTATTAGGGATGTTATTATTTGCTGGAATACAAATGGCATCAAAAAATATAGGCACCACTGAAATCCGTATAAAATCGCAACCCTGCTGAAGACAGTGAAGACTGCCACTGACTTCACTAGAAACTCTTCAGCTTTTGGTAGCTCAAACTTTGTGGAGAAGTGATTGTTCAAGTAGGACTAGACACTGGCAAAACCTCAACTGAAGCTACTGAGTTCAGGCTTGAAGGACTTCCACATACATCTTTTGAACATGTCTAAAAAAAACAACTGCAAGCTGGGACCCATGACAGCCTCACCTTTCTTTTCATCTTTTTCTGATGAAAAATTCTAAAAGTAATGCTCCTCCTCTCAAAACAAACCCCCGTGACCATCAGAGAAATATTACTAAACACTTTCAGTGTATTAATCTGAGGTGTAGCTCCCAAAAGATTTTGAAGCAATATGAGCTATTTTTAATTAAAGCTAACTCAGAAAAAGAGCAGAAATGTGGCTTTTTGGAAGCTTTGCTTAGAACATACACCTTTTATTTAATCACAAAAGACTAGTTCTGTCTCAGCACACAATAATAATGTTGACTGAGCATTTCCTCTCTTCCCTGTGAAACTACCAGTGCCATCTGTGAGCTGATAGTCTGAAATCAATTCCTTATTAATTCTTCATAATTTAAAACATATTTCTTGAATATTTTTGTTAATTACTCATGTTTTAACTCCAGTGTTTTCTGTGTGCTACTAAAATTAAAATCGTGAAGACAAGATTCCTTTCCTTCTGTATCTGCATCCCTCTGACTCTGCTTTTGCTTATAAATTAAACAGATCCCTAGAGCAAAAGACGTGGCACAGCTCCTATTGACATGCACAGCTGCACTTCTGCGCCTTCCTGGAAAAGAATCTGTGGTTCCTAGGGGACAACGGCTTGAATGTGAGTCACCAGCATGCCCCTGTGACAAAGACGACCAACCACATTTTGGCTGCAGGAGCGCAGCCAGCAGCAGGTTCAGCAGCAGGTTCAGCAGAGCTATCCTTCCCCTCTCTTCAGCACATTTAAGACTACCTCTGGAGTGCTGTGTACAGTTTTGGTCTTTCCAGTACAAGAAAGATCAACGTACTGGAGAATGTCCAACAGAGGGCCACCAAACTGGCCTGGGGCTGGAGCACAGGGCATATGAAGATAGGCTGAAAGAATGGAGTTTGCTCAGGTTGGAGGAGATAGAACTAAGGGGCAACCTTATTGCTGTTTAAACTACCTGATCAAAGGAAAAAGAGATGTGACCAGCCTCTTCTTAGAGGTGCACAATGACAGGACAAGAGACAGCAGGCACAAGCTGAAACGGGAAGTTATGATTAGATGTTAAGAAAATAATGCCACTACGAAGGTGATCAAATACTGACACAGGTTGCCCATGGAGGTTATGGAATCTTCATCCTTAGAGGTATTCAAGATAAAACTTAACATGGGCGTGAACAGCCTGATCTGAGCAGACCTGTGTGAGTGCAGTGTCGAACTAGATGATTTCTGAAGGTCCCTTCCAACCTTAATTCGGTGATTCTCTAAATCCTGCTTAATCCATGTTGATACAAACTGTTGACTGGAAATGGGTTTTGATCTCTGTATTGGGTTCAGTGCTGTTTAACTTCTTCATTAACAATGTGAACGATGGGGCAGAGTGCACTCCCAGGAAATTCACGGATGTAACAAAACTGGGGTAAGTGGCTGACTCACCAGAGTGCCATGCAGCCATCCAGAGGGACCCTGACAGACTGGAGAGGTGGGCTGACAAAAATCTTACCAAGTTCAACAAGGAGGAGTGCAGAGCCCTGCACCTGGGGAGGAACAACTCCAGGTACCAGTACATGCTGGGGGCCACCCAGCTGGAAGGAAGCTTTGCAGAAAAGGGCCTAGGAGTCCTGGTGGACACCAAGCTGAACATGAGCCAGTAGTGTGCCCTTGCCACTAAGAATGCTAGCAGTATCCTTGGGTATATCAGGCAAAGTATTGCCAGCAGGTCAAGAGGGATGATCCTTCCCCTCTAGTCAGCATTGGTGAGGCTGCACCTGGAGTGCTGTGTCCAGTTCTGGGGGTCCCAGTCCAAGAGAGACAGGGACACACTGGAAAGAGTCCAACGGAGGGCTACCAAGATGGTCAAAGGACTGGGGCATCTCTCCCATGAGGAGAGGCTGAGAGAGCTGGGACTGTTCAGCTTGGAGGAGAGGAGGCTCAGGGGGCATCTCATCAATGTGTATAAAGACCTAAAGGCAGTGTGCAAAGAAGACAGAGCCAGGCTTGTTTTGGTGGTGCCCAGTGCCAGAACAAGAAGCCCTGTGTACAAACCTGAAAATGAGAGGTCCCATTTGAACATCAGGATGCACTTCTTTACTGTTTAGGTGACTGAGCACTAGCACAGGTTGCCCAGAGAGGTGGTGGAGTCACCCTCCTTGGAGACCTCAAAAGCTGCCTGGACATGCTTCTGGGCACCCTGCTCTGGGTGTCCCTGCTGGAGCAGGGGTTGGACCAGATGGCCTCCAGAGGGCCCTTCCAACCTCAACCATTCTCTGATTCTATCATTAGGTTTCTCTTGCTGCAGCTGTGTAGATCTGTCCTCTCTAGTGGCCTGCATTTTACAAGAAAGAACAGGGATTGCAGTTGTGACCTAACTTTGGATAGTAGCCATGGAGATATGGGAAAGGGAAGACTTTTCCCCTCTCTACCTACACATATAAACAAAGGTCAGTCTCAGTCTGCTTCCAAACTTTCTACTCTTGGCTGAAAAAGATGAACCAAATGCACAAGAGAGTCTAATTACAGCCTACATACTCACCAGGAGCATGACATCAGTTTGGATTCTCTAGCATGTGCAATTCAAGCTGTATCTTTCAACAGGATATCCTTGAGAGAGTTGGTAGAGAAACACAATCTGTTCTCTGTAGTAAAACCGCTCTATATCGCCTGCTACAAATACGGTACAGTAAGAGAGGACACCAAACAACCACACCCCAGCTATAAAATGAAAAGAAAACATTTTCTACTTTATAAAATCTTTTATGACACTCTTTTATAACTGGGATCTGATGAGAGGGTAGGAGAATGTTCCTAGTACAGATTCTGAAATGTAGATTGAAACCAGTGGCCAGACAGGTTTAAAAATATTATCAGGGATAGTCAGAAAGTTTGCTTTGTTATCAGAAAATACATTTCTTCCTCTGATTCGACTTTCACACTGTATTATTGTTACATAACCCTTTTTTTCATAGGGAGGGTGTTTCATTATGAAAACAATCTTTGTATGAATTCACACAACTGACAGGGGAGATGCTGTAGTTTTTCAATGAGCTATTAAAATCCATGAAAAGCAAAATAAAATGGGGATTAAAAAGCAGAAAGAAGTTTTCTAGATTAATGGCTGAATTAAATTGCTAAGAGGAAGAAAAAAGATCTTTTCTCAACTGATTTCAACAGTAAAATTGAATTGATGAATGCTAGAAATCAAAACAAAAAGAAGGAAAAAGAATTGTAAAAGTGAACTGATCCCAAGTACCAGCAAGTGGAGGAAAAAATGCTCGATTCCAGGACTTCTTGAGTCTAATATCACATTATCCCATTTAGTGAAGCTCTCAGAGATCTCCCAATAAATATCAGTCCCATGCTTATCTCCCATTAAAACTGGTGTGTTTTAGCCATCTGTTTAAGTGCTTTACGGCACTGGCTCCATACTATAAGTAAAATATTTCAGCGAATAACAAATACTAACAAGGAAATGATGGCTAAGCTTAGAATAAGAAGAAAATCTCAGTTCTGGTAGTAAAATAGCTGCAAAACAGTTTGGCACCTTGGCAAACAGGTGGAAGCCCAACAAAGGAAACATAAAAAAGGCAATTTACTTCTAAGGAATTTTCCAGTTCCCCTTTGCTGCTGCTGCAGTTACGTCTTTCATAATTATGCCTTTCTCCAGTGCTTGGCCTTCAAAGAGACTGCGGTGAAATCATTGGTTTGAATCTTCACCCATTAAAAGCAATTTTATGTTGTCATAACTTCATGGGAATTAAATGAGTTAAAACACCATAAAATTAGTTTATCATTGTTTGTTGCCATAGAAATAATTGCTGCTGGACAATATTGCATAAGGGTCACACAGAGACATTAACAGGCTAACAGACCTCATTCTATGAGATCTAGGCTGTTTATCCAGTTCCTTTGATTAATACCAGAAGAAAGTGAACACATGAACCAAGCACTATTACATTATGTGTAAAAACTGGCAATTTCTTTAATTGCTCTGCCTCATTATAGACTACACTGGGGTCTTCTATAAAATAAGCTCCACATGCCCTTTCCAGGTTGTATCAAAAGCCTTTGCTGCACTAGTCTTCCCCCCAGCTTTTCTGAGAAATATCATCTCTCTGCGTCAACCTGTTGAGTTCCACGTGTAGGAGAACCAGATCGTTTCTGAGCTGCTGGCTAACACAAAGACATGGAGGCTGAGTGCCTCCACTGCTAAAGACAATAAATAAAATAAAAATTCTGGGTACTCTTCGCCCTGAATTGCAGAATGCTTTGTTTCACTAGTGATCAGAAATGCAGAAAGAGGAAGCACATATAACTCACATATACAGTTTCTACAACCAAACCACTTCAGCATGGCTACAGTCAAGATTAGACAAGCATGGTGGCAAAAAATCCAAATGTCCATCAGGCTCTGGGTCTTTATTAAACTGAGGATGAACAGGTGACACCAAGCTTGGGGAATTTAGGGGGAAAAATACAATACAGTCAAAGAGAAGAGACTGAAAACATGCAAAAAATGAGCTTCTATATAGAAAGCGTTACAGTTTTATAAAGTAGAAAAAATAATATATTTACCTTCATATTTCACTACAAGTTAATTGAAAATTAGAAGGCAATTCGTTTGATTAAAATGCTCATCTGATGATAATGCTATGTAAATCTTTATCATAAAAATCACTTTCTTTTCTTTATTTTAGAAAAAAAGCATTCATTCATTGCCTAAATTCTATGGTAACTTCAGTGGAGTAACTTGCATGCTTAAAGCATGTGCTTAAATTCACAATAGTGGAAGTATTTAAGCATACGTTTAAACTTATAGTAGTGAGCTCAAATCATATCACTACAGAGATATTTTTTTTAGAACAAGTCCACAGGATAATGCCAGAAATCTAAGGAAGGTCCAGTTTTCTCAGAAATTAAAGTTACATCAAAATATCCCCAAAAAAGAATCATACACATGCAAATCTTGTTGAAGGGAAGCTGAAAAGTCATATTTAATAGAGAACTTCTGCTGTATACAGTAACAATGCTATCGTACTGTGACACCAATCACCTGCTAGCACCTGGCTAACAGTGAAATGAAAGGCCTTCCAAGGAGAAAGGTTTAACTGCACACTTGAATATGAAGATCTATTTTTTTTGCTCATTTCTACACAGGCTATATGTATCTTCATCTACCAGAAGCAGAATTAGGTTGACAATTTCCATATTGTCATTCAAATTTTCTTTACTTCGGTAGTTTCTACAGGTGTTGCTTTACATTCAGTATTAAATTCCCTTGCAATCGTCTTTATTATTCATTAATTAGCTAGAAAGCAAATTTAGATCATTGCACTACATTGCATGCTAATTATGCAACATTTTCCCACCACCTAATTTTAAACATGTAAGCAAATGAACGAATTGGCAGCACTGGGCACAAGTGACATCTATTCCTATGAAGTGTGTTAAATACAAATACAGTGCATGGTTCCCCATTACTCATCTAGTATTTCTCAACCTTGATTTAGTAGAAAGAAAGAGTCTCCACCCTATCTCTGCCTTTTCTGATGACTGGCACAGAGTTACAGGTCTCCAGATACAACAGAATTTATGTGACATAACCGTAATAAATCAGCCCCACTGGGAAACATATTCATTATGGAATGGAAACTCTTAAAACAAATGCAAAATTGTTCATTTTACCTTACCCTTTGACCTTGAGCTCCATCTCTTCCAGGTGAACCTGAGGCTCCTGGGACACCCTAAGCATTATAAAGGGAGGGCAAATGATGAGATCAACTTAGCAGAATACAACAAAATCACTTTCCAATGAAACTGTATGGCATGTTCTTGGATAAATGGGAGGAACTAGGGAGTCTGATAATGGGTGGGGCCATAGAGGAGATTTAGTAAAGAAGGTATTTCTGTGAAATGAGAGATGGTTAAACACACATTATTAAAAAACACAGGCTTCACATTCCCTAGTACAATCCTCTGTTAATAACATTGACAATTTAGTCACATCAGGCTTCCTGTGCCACTAAGTTGTAAAGAAATCTACATCATTGCAGTGCTTTGTCAATATAACTTCACTGCAGGAATCAGTGTCTTAACCCAAAAATGGAACTGCTATTTTTCTCTCTTTTTTTCCTAAAATGGAGTCTGCTACCATATTGTTTGAAATCAGTGCAGCAATATCAAAGGGGAAATATCTGCTTGAATATGATTTCAAATTACATCTAGCAGAGCTCCACATTGCTCAGATGAAATCTCACTCTGGCTCATGAAGGCTGCAGAGCAGCAGTCTGGGACCATTACTGTAGTGGTCTAGAAGACTGACAAAACTGATTTATGAGGAAGGACTGTATGAGTTTACTATCCCTAGCACATATGAACAAGAGGGGGGAACCTGGTAACAACCGACAAATACTGGATGGATATAATCAGAAGGAAAGTATTTGAAAAGGGAAGAACAAATGACCCCAGGAAGTAGCACTAAGTTGGAACGCAAACTCCAGACCAAATACCAGACACCAAATTGAATAAGATTAACTGAAATTTACAGCTTTCTAAGATGTTGATCTTGTGAAAGATATCGTAAAGAACAATTAAGTGACTGATCCGTCCTCCTACATAATTCTAGGAGGAATTTGCTGAGTTTAAAGGCAAAACAAGCAGATGCTACCAATTATTCACAATGTAAGCAGAAATCTAAGAGTCCATAGTTTCTGAGTCCATAAAGACCCAGTCTCTGTTTTTAACAAGGTCAAACAAACAACCGGTTCTTCTGGTCCTGAATGATTTGGTCACTGCATACCAGGACACCCTAGATTCCTGCTTCTAAACCTCCACTCAAATTCCACACCACAGCAACACACTTCTCAGCAGTTTTGGATATGTGCTTTAAATTCAAAATTATGCCAATTCAACATTCAAACATAGTAAGCGACAGGTTAAAGAATAATTTAGGGAATACCTGCAGGCCAGGAAAACCAAGATCTCCCTTCTCTCCCTTTTCACCTGGTGGCCCCTGCCAATTAAGAATCACATATTGTAAAACAAATATATGCTTATTTTCCTATTTGTAATAGTTCTTTTCAGCATCTTTAGGAAAAAAAAGCCAACCAACAACCATACAAACAAACAAACAAGACTTTTTCATTTTGAAATCAAACCTGCAGACTCAATTTACAAACCTGTAAATGAAGATTAACAAATCCAGAAAATAAATAAAACTCATTTTAAAAGACTTCAGAATTAACCTGACAAAACTATACCCATTATTTTATAAAAAAGGTAGTTGTTTTCTCTTCTGCTCAAAGGAATCCACTTCAGCCCTCAGGAATTTTTCCTATAATGATGAAACCACTGGATTTCTATAGAATATATGTATGATAAAGATAAACTTTTCTAGATAACAAACTAATTCTAATTAACGTCTATGCAGCAACACAATCTTCTATGAAAGAACTATTCTTATAATTAATGTATTCTATACTATTTTCTGATGAGAGCTTCAAGAACATGCTGTTTTGATAAATCATCTCATTATATTCTTACAGCAGTATTGTAAAAAGAAGAAAGAGCATTTACCATAGTGAATTTGGGAAAAAAGTCTAGCAGAAAAATATATGTATCTGGTACAAGATTTGCGTGTACCCATCTACTGGAAAGGTATATAAAACAAATTAGTCCTGCTGGTATATTATTCTACCAGTGGGTCTTTATGACAATATTCTGAAACTTATTTCACAACAGCATTGCAAACTCTAATCATCTCCTGTGATGACAGACTCCTTAAGTGCACTGAATACTATTGCTTAATTTTGGCAGCAGATATGGTGTTCTTGCTTGGATATACCTTTCAAGTCAGAACTCATCTGCAATGAGCAATACCAGAACTAGAAAAAAGATAAAATATTAGTATTTTGGTTTGGGGCCATGTTACAACCCTCACCATGACTCTTTTTCCATGTCTCAAGGCCTGGATGCTCATATCTGGGTCATATTCTAAGGTTGATCAAATCCCTCCAGCTACCTAGAAGTTCCTATCGAAATACAAACAGGAATGTTGGCACTGAATGCATTCACTGTAGGCTAAACCCAGATCTGTGATTGTAACTCAAATATTAATATTCAGATCCTGGTCAGGACACCAAAAGATATTTCTGTCCAATCTAAGATAAAGTACTGTTCCAAACATTACAGAAAAGAACCCTATTGCTTTAGTAAGTCTCACTGGAAGTCCTTGAATAGAAAGTCCACTGGGTCCTTGTGGTCCCGGAGGTCCCTGAGGTCCAGGAACACCAATTTCACCTCGGGGTCCATCTGGTCCCTAAAGTTGTACAGAATATAAGTTAAACTCCCATCATATGGACAAAGGCAGCTTTTGTTTGAAGAATTAAGTGCCAATAGACTCAAAAACATGTGAAATATGAGTTAACACTTGAGTGAACAGTTAGGGTTCCATTTGAAAAAGGACTGGTTCCTTTATAAATGCAAAATAATAATAATAATAATAATAATAATAATAATAATAATAATGGATTTATGCTGTGATAGCAGCATTCTGAAATTTATTTATTTCATCAAGGAACAAGCATGACAAGCAATTGTTATGAAAAGAAATGCACCAAATGCCAATGGCATTTCTCTGTGCATTTTCCCCAGCAACAGCAGAGGCAATCTGGGATTCATTTCACAGTTTACGTGCAGCAGGGAAAAAATGAGAACCTGTGCATCTGACAACAGTAAAGTGCTGTGCAAAGTACCTTTGGACCTGGATCTCCACGATGACCTTTGGCACCTCTGACACCTGGGCCCCCCTGTAAAGCACAAGCACAGGATTTGCTGAAAACCAAAACCCTCAAATAAACAGAAATGAAATCCAGAACAGCCCAAAGAGTTCATTCTTGTTCTTGAATCATAGTGAATATCCTGTCCAGATTCCTCCAGTGGAGTAATTAAACTGAGAACATGTTTAAGTGTGGTCATACACAGGAGTGGATTTAAACACGTATGTAACTACTTTCCAGAGCCAAGAATGCACACCATGTAAGCATCACAATAACACTGAAAGCTGCCATAGCGATGGAAGTGCATACATGTTGTCATGGGTTCCCCTCCAGATGCTGAAACCTCCTGCACATCTGTCTGCCCTCCTCAGGATCACCACGTTGTTAAAGGCCGAGTTTCCAATTACTTAGGAATACTTTTCACCAAGGACAACTCCATGATCTAGTAGATCTTCCATGACTAAATTTAGAGCTACACTTAGGTAAAATAATCGTTGCCCATTTTTCTCTTTTTTTACTTTTTTTTTTTTCAGTGATGCCTACATCTGTTAATCATTTATTAACCAACTGTTGACTTTTTTATTAGTATCATCTGAGACACTGGAGTTGTATATACCTATGGATGGCTGCCATGAATGTGTTTTGCATATACATGTTGGATGTGCTTTGTCCTCTAGGACAGTATAAATAAAGATTGTTTTTCACTTTTTTCAGATCAATTTCCATCTTCCCCTACTTGAGTATATTGCTCAGTCTCTTGGGATATAAGCATTGCAGGGACTTTGCCCTTCTTTGTACTCAAACAGGACCACGTACAGCACCATAACTGAATGGTGTTATTTTAAATAGGAATGTTAACTACAAAAGCGTTTGGTAGTACCATAGTACTCCTGCTCTTCAATGCAGGTATCATGATATGGTCTTCATTTGTGTGATCTCAGATGAGTTTTCTACTCATTGTCCCTGTTCCTTCAGTCTTCTCACTTACATTCCACAGCTCTATAACCACAACCGATTCTGTTGCTGTCAAGCCTCAGCTCCAACACAAAATCTTATCCCATGCTTTTGACAGAATCATGTTCCAGTTGCTAGTTCCCAAATTCCAGGTCCTCACATTTCTGCATTCCAGTCCAGTAGCTTCCCTCTGCCCTTTCTTCTCCCTCTGCCTTTCTCCTATCTCTCTATCAGATTAAAAATTCCTACACAAATGCTCATCAGAATAATGACAAGTATTTAACATAACCACACAGTTTTCTCCCATTTTGTTCTCTGAAACATTAACTTCTCTCTCTTTTTTTTTTTTTTTTTTACTCAGTAAGGATATATATTTAAAAATAGCCTGATGATGACCCATTAAATCATATGTTTTAAGATTCACAAGTTTCACTTAGCCATGTTTTGAACCCGGTAACCTTTGCATCGTAAAAACCCAAGTTCCAGAAGAGCCTTGATTTAAGTTGAAAACATCACAAAAGCCTCCCTTATTTTTCTCATAAACTTATTTTGGTAGTTAAGCCCCAGCACTACTAAACTTGTGTGACTAATTTCTCGTTTTTCATTACTTTGACTTCTAGTTTTAGCCAAGAATTCCTGTTATGTCTTTTTCTGTTATTTTTAAATAACTCTGTATAGACAGTACTTTCCCCCAGAAACAGTTCTTAATCAACTGTAATCAATTCACCTCCTTCTCTTCTTTTATTTAGTGGTTAAAACCTATGAAGTACTGAAAGTTTTCATTGCAGTTAAACTTCTCCAGTACTCCAATATTGTTTTTTGTCTCCTTCCTCACCTTCTCCAGTTCTGTAGCACTCCTCTCACAATGCAAGCATCAGGTTTGTGTGCTATCTTAGTTTTACATGGGGGAATTCAAACAGCACGATCAAATTCTGGCAGATTAAGCCATAAAAACAGTAACCCATAATGAAAACTGCCAGATAATCTTAACTCTAAACAATACTTTGTCTTACCCAAAATGACCCACTTTCTAAAAGATCTTAAATAATATATTCCAGAGATACAGTCCCATACAAATGGAAGCCTTTTATTGTGAGTCTTTTTAGTATAATGTTTAAAACTGGCTACATGGAAGAATCCTGATCCCTAAAACAGAAAAATCCTTGGCTTAGAGAAAAGTCACATGATATTTTAACAGCTTGGAGCAGTATTGACCAGACATAGCACATGTGACTTTCTGACTCTTGGTTGGCTCAGAGACATACACTTAGTTATTTATTTTTTTTTGCTCTGCTTTTTCCTAGACCTCTTACTTTTTTCCTGTGCTATGCCATCTAAGTCTCTGGCAAAAAAAATATCACTCATAAGAGGCTGAGTTCCAGAATTACATGCTCCCCTGACCAGGCAATGATTTTTCTACTTGATTTTAAATCTACTCTTGCATAGAACTATCCTACTCAAAATACTGTTAATCCTAAATATAATAAATAAAAGTACATTATTTTATTCCCAGATTGAGCTTTGGCATTTCTTGATCTGCATGCATTTTGAACTGTAGGTACACACATCCTTCCAATCAAATAATTTTTAAACATTTTTTTTTACTGTGAGATGTGGTTAAAGGACTTGTGAATTATCCCACTGTCTTTTTCACAGAAACAATCTGGACACCTATATACGGGAATTAAAACCTTAATCCATACTTGATTCATAACCTACATTAAAATAAGAGAACAGAACAGAGTATTTTTTTTTCCTTGTTCAAGATACTCTTCTTCAATGAAATTTCTCCTGAGTTGCTTTTCAAGATTTTGTACCCAGAGCTTGAAGAACAGTTCTTGCAAAAAGACTAACCTCTGAGTTGTTGCTAGGATAAGCATCTGCTGGGATCTAATACGTGAATGTCTTATGTGCAAGTTCATTTTGTTGTTGAACATGTATCTCATGTAATTTGAGTACTTTCAGAAACTTGTTTTCCTTCACATTCTTCACTGTCTCTTTCCCTTCACAACATGCTCTTGTAGCATCCACAACACAGTATGAGCAGAGAAACATAAAGTTTAAACTTGTTCACAAAATGGCCTTATGTCAACCTTACCTAGCCAGCAGCCCTAAGATGCCAATCAGAGTTCTCAATCTATTTGTAAAAGAAAAAAACACACTACCGTTCTACAAACATACTAGTTAGGATTGTCTTAAAGCAAATCAGTAATACACCACTGTAAACAGAGCCTACAACTTTTCTAAACTGCCAGAAATCAGCCTTGTGATGTGAGATTGAGTTACCTGACCTCTATCACCCATATCTCAGTTGTCTGGTTCGATCCATTATCTGACGTCTTCCAAAAGCCAGCAAAGATAAAGGGAATTTATCCCCTAAGATACTACACTGAGATGGAAGGAAAAGTTAAATTGCCTTCTAGAGGAGACTATCTAGTTCCACTTACTGGGTGATTGAAGTTTTTTTACAGCATAATACTTGACATCTTTGCTATAAATGGAATGTCATTTTTATCTCTTTGCCAATAATTGAAACCCTAACTTAACCTTATTAGTTATACAATGGCAGTATGTTCACATGTCTTGGAATAAAGGTGGCCACTGGACAGTTTGGTACAGTTGAGTAAAACCAGAAGAAAACCTTACCGGTGGTCCAGGAGGCCCAAGAGGACCCTTATTAGCTTCTGAACAGGAACAAGCATGAGGAAGGGCAGGGCAATTTTCCTCATCTCTCTAAGGAAAGATCAAGATAGGATGAAATTGATGTCCTTGATTTATAAGTTAAGAATTTTACAAATCTAAGGCATAATACTGCATGGGTGCCTTAAAAGCACCCACTTGATTTAGAAACATACATCACATTAACTTTCAGTAGGACAAGTAATTCAAGTACACTTGGGCTTTTTTGGAAAACTCTTAACCATCCATTTCATGAAAAATAAATGTCTCAATAAAAGAAAAAAGAGAAAAAAAGTAAATTCTACAGTTACTGAAAAAGGTTTCTTACCAAGCCAGGAAGCTCACAGCATTTGTCTCGATTGGCCCACGAGGTAGCACAAACAATGTCAAACATCTGTAACTGCAACTGTTTCAAAACAAGGATGATTTAAAAGATGACTGTTAGTTTCAAGATCAGTGCAAAACAGAGCCATCAGAAAGAAAAGTAACCTTCATTCAAGCACTCAGTCTAGACAGAGGAAAGGCTATCAAACTTGTTCAGAAGTTAGAGCAGCTAGCCACAAATACGCTAACTTAAATGGTAAAAGGTTTGCGTTCTAACCAGCTTGTCCAAACTATCAGAGATGATGACAACCAAACTACTCTAGGTTAAATGTTATAGACATTTGTTTGATTAACTCTACCTCTTGGACTCAATTCCTGATTTCATCCAATGGTGCTTCTCAATATTTTTTTCCAGCAAAAGAGGCACCAAGAAACAGGCTTAAGAGAATTTAGCTTCTCAAAATTTAGTAATTTATCTTATCCCATTGGTCTGGTGCTCAGATTTTATCTGGGACAAGGTCTCCCGTAGCCTATTGCATACACTGGAGCTGAGCCACAAATAATATTTATCATCTTCTCCAGTTCTATTTTATTTTAGAATGTGCCCTCTCTTATCCATATTATCCCCAGGCAATGAATGTTTAAGCATGGTGAAAAGCTTTCTCAACACGACAACTTTGGTTAGAAAAATTCCTACCTCACGTCTGGGAACATGGTTTGGACAAGAATTTAATCTAGAGAACACACATTTGGTAAAAACAACAGCTATTAGGTACTCAGAAACAATATACTAAATAGAAATCAATGGCAAAACCAATTGTCTCCATTACAGCACTGAACTGAACAAAGGGGTCTAGAGAGATGAAGCTTTATGCAGTTTCTATTTCTATTCTTTTTCCATGCCTCATTTATGTGCATACTGAGTAGAGAAGGGAGTGGAACAGAACACCCCCATTAAATTAACCCCACATGTTAAAAATATTGAGGAATGGCTAGAGATAGAAGAATGATCTTTAGTTTTGCTCCTATATTCATTTAAGGAATTGCAAATTACTGTTTTAAGTGGTATTATTTTAATGCTAGAACAGGGGGAGGAAATTAAAGATTTTCTTAAATCTTTATTGCTTCTAGAGCTATTAAAATGAAATACAAATGTGCACCTTTGGTTTTGCTTCATTTTTTCTTACATAAGTCAACCGTTATGTTTTAAACAAAGGGATACTTTCAAAAACACAGAATTTCTCCTTATCTGACAGCAGATTAACTGTTTTGGAGATATACTTTACTACAGATACAGACACATCTGAGCTGGCTCTATGTTCAAGCTGACGTGCAGCATGAAGGCAGCTTTTGGACATTTGGGTTGGCTACACAAAGTCCTATCCCAAGTCAAATAAACCTGTGTCCCTGGTTATGTCAAATCCAAGTTGGCTCCATGTGGGGCTACTTAGATGCCTCTCCACTACACAGCTCTGGGCTAATTCCAGGAGCACTCATTACTTGAGCAGGGTGTCACATTAACATACTGCCCTGGGACTCAAAATGGGGCTGGGCATTTGCATGGTACCACACTTGAGCAAGTAAGACATCCCTGATAAGGAGTTCAGAAACACCTCAGCTGGTTGTGCAGAAATCAGTTCAGGGGCACAGGTAAGTAGTACTGCCATTTTTTCCATAACCGAGTCCATCCCAAGCTGTTTTCTTATCCTGAATAATGGAAGGCTGACATTATTGGCCAAATTTATACAGCCTTACATAGGCGTGTATATGCATTCATATACCGGATCAGACAGTCCAGATAGAGATCCATAGTAACAAAACATGTTGGTGTAAAATAAAGACCAAATAGACTTTCTCTGAATTGCTGTATTCACCATCCAAATGTTGAATGAGTCAGTATTCTTATTTTAAAATATTATGTGGGTTGCTCTGACTCAAGCTAAATAGCTAAACAAAGCTTTCTTTGCTACCATTAGGCATTTATTCATAATTCTGTGTATTCATAATGATTTTGCTTTCTAGATATCCAATACTGCAAGCAGAGCCAGTAATACAGAAAAGTCTGCCCATTCTTATCTAATCAGGCATGGTTTTGCAAAACTTTTCCAACAGCCAACTACATCACATCTTCTTTTAACTGTACACACATGGAGGTAAAAAAAAAAAAAAAGAAAAAAAAAGTTAAATTTCAATGAAAATTAAATATTAATAAGGACAAAGCTTGTGAATTTACATAAACAATGTTTTAAACCTTGACTTTTCATTCCGTCTCACTGAAGGAATAAAGATCATTACTTGCTGCTTGTCAGGGTCAAGTTTCTCTGCTCTAGTGTCTGGACTTTCTAACCTGGAGATGCCCTCTTAATAAGGATTGTTAAAAGTGTTATGAACTTTTAGCTTAATCCTCTTTTTATCCTATCTATCTCAGATAAATTTCTGTCCATTCATTAAACTGTAGTACACTATATGCATCGGTGGGAAAAAACATTGATTTGGGAGATACTCCTTCAAAATTGTTTTGTAAATCATAGAATCATAAAATATCCTGACTTGGAAGGGATCCACAAGGATCATTGAGTCCAACTCCTGGATCCACACAGGACCACCCAAAAATTCAGACCATGTGTCTGAGAGCATTGTCCTAATGCTTCTTGAACTCTGGCAGGCTCACTGCCATGACCACTGCCCTGGGGAGCCTGTCCCAGTGCCCGACCACCCTCTGGGTGCAGAACCTTTCCCTAACCCCCAACCTGAGCCACCCCTGTCCCAGCTCCATGCCATTCCCTCGGGTCCTGTCGCTGTCCCCAGAGAGCAGAGCTCAGCGCCGGCCCCTCCGCTCCCCTCGTGAGGGAGCTGCAGGCCGCCTCAGCCTGCTCTGCTCTGGGCTGAACAAACCAAGGGACTTCAGTGCTCCTCACACATCTTGCCCTCTAGATCATTCACCATCTTTGCCTTCCTTTGGACATTCTCTAACAGTTTTATGTCCTTTTTATATTGTGGAACCCAAAACTGCACAGAGTACTTTTTCTGAGGCCACCACAACACAGCAGAGTGGAACAATCACCTCCATTGACCAGCTAGGAATGCCATGCTTGATACAACCAGGCAGTGCTGGCCCTTTTGGCTGCCAGAGCATACTGGTGACTCATATTCAACCTAACATCAACCAGAACCCCCAATTGCTTTTCCATGGGGCTGCTCTCTAGCCTCTCATCCCCTAGTCTGGACATATAACCAGGGTTGTCCCTTCCCAGGTGCAGAATCCAGCACTTGTTCTTGTTAAACTTCATGCAGTTGGTGATTGCCCAGCCCTCTAATTTGTCAGGATCTCTCTGCAAGGCTGCCCTACCCTTGAGAGAGTCAACAGCTCCTCCCAATTTAGTGTTGTCTGCAAACTGAGTTAGTATACATTTGAGTCCTGCGTCCAGGTCATTTATGAAAACATTAAAGAGTACTGACCCTAAAATGGAGTCCAGGGGAACCCCACTAGTGACGGGACACCAGCCTGATGTAACCCCATTTACTATTACCCTTCGAGCCCAACTCATAAGTCACTTGTTCACTTACCACATTATGGTTTTATCTAGCTGTATGCTGGACATTTTGTCCAGAAGGATACTGTGAGAGACAGTATCAACAACTTTGAAATGCAGGTGATTTAACTGGTTTCATTTATTTAAAAATACACTGAAAACCTTCTGACAATGTTAGACTTTTCCACGTAAGTACGGTCAGAAGCAAATGTCCACAATATTATTCCAATGTAATAGGTTGCCTGTATTTTAATTAACAAACATCCCTAAAACTAAAATAAAAGCATTTCATTAAAACATAGCTGATGAAAACAGAAAATTTCTGAACAATCCAAAAATTCCAATGTTCAAATTCAAAATTATTTTTAAAATTTTTACAAAAATGTATTTTTCTTATATTCGTGGCTTCATGAGCCCCTTAAAACTGTGAATATACTGGGACAGACTAAGTCCCAGTACCCCATTTTCAACAATGGCATGAGTGAATCTAAGGAAGCACAAAGATGTTAAGTCATACTTCTCCCTTATAGTCTACTAGCTTCCCATGACATTCAGATCAGGGATTTTCTGCCCCAGATTTGTTTCTTCACAGTTAGTAACACCAACTATTTCCCTTCCTTTAATTTGTCAAGACATCCCTAGAATCATAAATACTTGTCTTCCACAAAATTCTTCAGCAAGGAGCTGCACTGATTACTACCTGTTGTGTGAAGAACCACTATCCTGCCTCCCACCAGCTTCCTTTGATGCCCTTTAACTTTTGTAAAATGTAAGAAACCATCTCCTTTCATTCAAAACTTATATGTGACTATTCACACAAATTCTTCTCATTATGAATAAAATGTGCAAAATGGAGACATTAAGGCATGGTATTTGCATGCTTTCTTGACCTGCTTGTAATTTGGTATATGTGGTAAAATTTGATGGCAACTAAACATTTGTATGGATTAAATAAGTTATTTTTTCAGCTACACATTTGTAGTCTTATATAAGCTTTACAGTTCATTTGAACAAAACCAAATTTTTCAATGAGTGGGTAATTTGACTTATCTCTTATAGATTCCTCGGTTCTAACAAAAGACACCATTTCTTTCCACTTCTCTTTACAAAGCCTCCTTTAATTCCAAGTTCTTCTACATTTGCCTTTTTCTGTTTCTATTGGAAAGTGACTACAAAGGTTTCTCTGTGTAATTGTCTTTACAGGCTTGATATAATTATTATTCGTAAGTTTAAGCCCTAAAGGCTCATTTTTGTACACAGAGATATATTCTGAGGGCTCATTTTTGACTAAACAGAGTATCTCCATATAATAACAAGTAAATACATTTTTGAAACCTCATTCCTATTCAAATCAAGCCTTGAGTTCAAGGTTCACATTCTATGCTAACCTCTTTCTAGGCTCAAAAAAGTTCAGAGAAAATCAGCAAACAATGCTGCAAAGCAAAGCCTTCCCAAGATCCTCACCAGACTGGCAAGTCTCCCACAGCAACTAAATGTACCTTGAAAAACTGAAACAAATCTTCTTAAAGACATCTGAGGCAAAATGACCTACAGGTTGCCATGCAAATTGAATGACCAGTTACTGCTGCTAGGAGAATAATTTCAGAGGAATGAAAGAGTACCTAACTTTCTCATTTTCAAATATCTTAATATTTAGATATTGAACTAATTAATGATTCAATAAAAAAGAGATATACTAAGGCAGGTTTTTTTGAGGGCAATCTGCATTAAACCAGTTAAATTATTTAATGAACAGTGTGCATAGGGGCAAAGTGTAAGAGGGAATAGGAGACACGAGGAACAATTATCACTACAAAGTTTAAATAATTCCAGGCAAGTGAATTATATATTGTATCACTACTCTGTGTAATGCAGTTTGGAACACAAGCCATATCTGAGTGTAGGCTGTGTTTGTGTATGTGTTTGAGAATAACATCTGAACAATGACTTGGTTTATTAAAATATTAAAAATAGATATTGCTTAAGTTGAGAACTGTTGCAGGTTTTTGCAGAATTTCTGAAATGATGGAGCTTTTCTGTTTCAAATACAAGTTATTTTTAAAATAAAATGCAAAGATCCCAAATTCTTTTTTTTTTAGGATTTTCAGATGATTTAAAGTATTCTTGTTCTACTCACTGGCACAGAGTTGTCTCTTGGTCCTCTTGATCTGACCATTCTTCCCAGCACTTCTATGCCATCAGAACTAATATTCCCTGCTGCATTAATGGTCTTCTCACTCACTTCCTTGCAGTCAATAACTATTTTGGCTGTAGTCTTGCTGATAACAACATGCAACTAAGTAAAAAAAAAGATGCTTTAACATACAAAAGAACACACAGGATATATTAATTTGCTGGGCATTTTTTGAAATCAGTTCCTAATTTCATGTTTGCTATCGAAATTGAGGCTGATCCATAGCAAATAATGTTGATGGCCTCTAGAGGTCCTTTCCAACCTGAATTGCTCCATGATTCTAACCTGTTTAATCAATATGGCTTATTTCTCTGCTTATGAAACATCTGCGTAAGAAGTGGCAACTTCTGTAATTGACTCAGGGAGAAAATAATTTATTCTTGAAAAAAAGGTCCACATAAAGTTCATATACCACACAGATCTCACAGAACCTTTGATTTATGTGGTCAGTGATATTTCCTAGGCCTTGTACAATCCTGCTACATAGCACTGGATTTCACCTTTATAGCTACTTGTAAAGCCAAAGCTAAGCAGTAAAAGTTATTCTGTAAATTATATATTACCACACAGAAAAACCTTTCACAGTGAAGTTTTTACACTGAAAAAATATCAAATCACATCAAATGCAGCATAGAAGAGCAGAGCATAGCAACAAAGATTTTTCTTTCTCCCTTGAAATCACTCTGTTGTCCATTGCTGATGCAATGGAGCCGTTCCCAGCAGAAAGGCTAATCCTAGCCACAACTATCCTGCCGCTAGTAAACCTCAGTTAAGCAAAGGAAATAGCATGTTTTTTTAATATTACTTTTATTTTGCCAGGGACAGGCCAGATGAAGAACTGGTAGAAATGCATCATCTGCTCTATATCAGTATCCTGTGTGGAGATCAGAGCCCAAGGTGTGTATAAGAGAAGGCCACGAAGAACTCCTGTAGCTGCTTTGTTCTGGGCTCAGCTGGAGCTTTGAATTTGATCTCTTGTAGCTAGGATCATAATTCAAAATGCAGAAAAATATTTAAAAGGAGAATTTGCCATGGCCTCACATGTTCTCCCAAAGCACAACTTAAAAGAGGCAGTATTAGACTCCTGTTCTGACCTGCCTTCCCTTTCTTGCTCCTTCAACTAAAAAGGAAGTCTAGAGAAGTTAAGCTCTGTGAATAGTATCCCTCAATTCACGGTCTCCTTTCTTCTTTCTTTCTTTTTTTTTTCTTTCTTTTTTTTTTTTGTTTGTTAAGAAGGACATAAATATCAGGAATAAAAGTGAATCAACATGCCTTCCACAACAAATATGTGCTACAGTCTCAGCATTACCTCATCTGCTTTTGGAAAGAATGTTGAAAGATCTCTTACAGCCAAGTTCAACATGTTATATTCCTGTCATACTCCCTTAAAATATGTTTAAAAATAACAACTCTGAAGGATAACTTTTTTGCAGGAGTTTTTCTTTACATTTTAGGTAACGTTTCCAATGCAAACTTGAAAAGGAAAAGCCAATTTCGTTCTAAATTACTTTTCAAGGCAGTATTTTTAATCAACTCTAAAATAGAGGCACAAAGCATGAGATGAAAATTGGTCACATCAGCTTCATCATGAAAACAATTATTAGTTTAATGTTAATTCAATATTGCAAAGAGACTTAAGAAGTTTAGTAGATGATTCTGAATAAACAAAATATATTTATTTTTGCAATGGATGATCATATGAAAGAAGAATTCAAAGCACGAAAAGCTCTCATTTAGAGTGCTTTTTTTTCCTATTATCGTTACTAACCTTATGAAAACTCCCATAAAATATCTTCCTTATTTCAGGACCTTCAAAAGTCACAGTTTGAAAGTCTCCTTTGTAGTCATAGTTAAAGAAAGTCAGTGTTTTACCACCATCTGTGAGAAAATAAAAATAAGGGCTCTGCGTTAGAGGAAGAAAAGGCCTGATATATTATTTGAAAAGGTCAATTTTATGTTTAACAAAGAAAACCAGAGTTGTCAGTTGTCTTTTCTAAGACATCAAAAAAAATATATTTTGTAGAACTGTTTAAGAAAAGGAATTCCATTTTGCTCAACGTTTTGAAATTTGCTTATCTTACGAATGAGTATGAAAATCAAAATTTTGTGTGGAAAAGTAACGAGTTGTCAAAATGCTCTTTCCTGGTTTGACAGGAAGGACAGGCCAATATTTGGGAGTCCACTTCATACATCTACCTGATCCTACTCTCCCACTAGTTCTCTGTGGGACTTGAGCAAGAAACTGAGGCACAGATCCTCAGCCTAGATAAATGCCTAATTCCCACCTATGTCAACATGACATAACCAAAAAATTCTAGGAAAGATGGAATGATCAGTACTAATAGATCACACTTTAAAGGAAGATTAGCAGCTATAAAGAACATCTATCATAGTACCTGCATCTTTTCAACAGTAAATATTGAATCATTCTAAATTATAAATTACATATAGTTGTTTATAGCTGTGGAATTCCAATCAAGAAGAAATGAAGAGTCATCAGGAGTTCATTTCTCTAGCTCTAAGCCTGTTATCCACCAGATTACATCGCCTCTACATACACCTTGCCGTCAGTACCACTGTTATATATCAAGATAGATTCTGTTAGAACCAGATACAGAGCAATGGAAACTTTAAAGCAAATGAGTAGGAATCAGATCTCATTTACATCAATTTTCATCAGGTGCAACTCTATGGTTTTCAGTATCATTACTCACAATTTACAGCAGTGTACTCAAAATTTGACTTCAACTCCAAATTAAGCTCAGTTACATTCAACATATAAAACATCCACCATGACTGTGACCTTCAAAATTCAGGTAGTTGTTCTAACAGAAGATTAAAACATTGGCAATAATCATTCCAGACACAGAATGAACCATTCATATAGTTAAAGAAAAAAATCACAGATAAGATACTGTCTAAAATACATACTATCTAAAATAACTCCAACCAGTGGTTCATATTGTTCATTTAAAATCTCCCAAAGAGCAAATGGTTCTTGAGGTGTATCAGGAAGTATGCGAAATAGAAACGTAATGGTGTAATCAGAAGGGAGACCTTCAGGATGCAAATACCTGTAAAAGAAGTAATGTTTTTTAAACTGAAACAAGCATTAAATCTGCTGATTTAACTCATCAGATGTTCACTTAGTGCATTTTGTATCACTCTATATTTGTCTTTGGAAATCAAGAATGAGAAGCAATATGAGTAAGTGTTTGTAAAATCTAATCAACTAGATAGCTATCAAGAGAATACTCAGGGAAAATGGGGAATTTATCTTTTCTCGTGAAATTTAAAAAGTTGCCCTAAACCTTTTAAAATAAATTTGGAGATCAAATCAGAGGTCAGTTTGAAATAAAGTTGAAATTTATTATGTTAAAGGCTTTTAAAACATAGTAGCCATGTGCAAGACCTTCACTATTTTTGGAATTAACAGACAATGAAAACAGAAGTTGCTTGGAAGACCTATATCAATAGAAGTGTCCTTTGTCATTAAATAATGGATAGAAATTTGGAACAACATACAATGTTTCAGGATGCTTTATAAATTATAGGGAGTGCAGTTTATACGTTTCAAAACCAACATATAACAATGTGCAGTCAAAACAGACCATAAATACAGATATACAACCTGGTCTCCTAGAATTCTTGTGGAAGATATAGGAAGTTTATGATATAAAAGAAGCATGTTACTTTATTTCATTTCCTGAAGCTTGTTATTTAGTACTTCCAATTTAATTTTACCTTTCATTGTCAAATCCCAAGGTGGGACAAAGAAATGTCTGAAATGACTGTCTGTATATTGAAAATGTTAATTAGCCTAATTCCTTAAATCATGGTAAAGGGATTTGAAAGAAGCCTGAAAAGTTTATATAATCCATTTCTTTTCCCAAAATATGATCTTTTCCACCTAAAGGTCTTCTGGCACTTTTAATATGTAGAGATATGTGTCATGCTAGGAAAAGAGTTAAATGTGATATACAATCAATACCACACAATGGTGTGTAGATGACCAAAGGCAATATTGCATTCACTTCCCAGAGAGAAAAGAGAGAATTAAACAGGTGTAAGAACAAAGCCTTAAAGTACGCCCATTCTAAAAAGAGATAACAAAACAAAATTCAATAAGTAGGGTGGGGAAAGCACAATGTTTGGGAATACAGAATAGGAGAATTAATGAATTAATAAGGAGCATTAATGGCATTACATGCACAGATGAGATGAGAAAAAAAAAAGGTGGTATTATTCAGACATACCTGTAGATTGTCAAGAGAAAAGTATTCTGAACCACGAAAGAGACTGAATGCCTAACGAAGCAGTAATATTGGGCTGGGGTGGCAGCTAGGTAATAGTATATAAATGCAGCAGATCCAATCAGGAAGAAGCAGAAAAGGAAAAAGAGGTGAGAAATGCTAATCCCTGGAAATTCTACTCCATCTAGACTCAGAAGGAAACTAAACAGGGAGAATACGACAGAGCTCCAAAAACCATGGCTCTAACTGTGACAATAGGATAATCACACAAAAAGACTAAAGATGACTTCAAATACAAAATTTAAAAAACTTTTCCCACTGTTGTTCTTTGTTATTTACCTCAGCTAAGAAATCCTTAATCCTGTTAACACTTCCCATGGGAAGTGTTAGGGCCACTACTTTTCTCTGGTGCCACTTAACACAAACTGGGGAGACTGGACAAGGTGGAATCAAACATAATGTGCACACTGCTCAGAGAAGAAGTGGAGATTTTTCCATCACTTCCTCTCTGAGGAACAAATGTAGAAGTTCTGTGGGAGGTTCCCTCACTGTCTTCTCCACATCTCTGCCAGGACATAGTCCTTGATACTGAACTACATCCTGGCTCTCAGGAAGGTACTGGGAAGTGTTCACACACACTCATTTTAGCATTAGGAGGATAACCTTCTGAATTCATGGATGGACATAGATTGATTAGTTAGGGACCTAAAGCAGCTTCCTACCCCAACTCAGACTACAATTCTTTCTCTTTCTCTCCCCCTTTCCACTCACTTTGGGCAAAGGTAAACCTTAATAGACTACCAACAGCTTCCAGGATAATTTCTAGTGATACCCTTCCTAACAATAGGCCATTCCGCACTCTGAGACCTCAACCCACTTTCCAAAGATATCTTTCACAAATTACTACTGACATATGCCTGTGTGGAATTGCGAGGTGCCAAATTCTTGCACATGCCTGAAATTGGCTCATAGAGGAAACTCCAAATAGCCACTGAGTTTGCCTACTTTTACCCACTACTGTTGTTTTTGAAGAAAACTGGTTGAGGACTTGGGATACCAAATGCTCTTTCTATTTATTAGTACAAGGTAGATGTGAACTAGCCTCTCTGCTCTTCTGATGTGAAAATACCAACCCTTAAAATGAATAATTGCCTGCACTGGACAATCATCTTTGTGTATTTTACAAATATTTACATATAAAGACATACTTGGTAGGTTGGGACACCAGGGCATCCTTGTGCAGTCTGTAGCATGGGTAAACGTTAAATGTACCAGGTTCCATCGAAACCCCTTCAACAGCTGAAAACTCCTTTTCAACCAAGCCAAACATTTCCATCATTTTAAATCCTGCAAGGCACCAAAACATACATTCTATTAATTTAAATTAAATTAATACCGCATTACAGGAAAGAAAAAAAGGACAAAGTTGATTGCATCAGTTTCATACCACCATCTGTATAGCAGCTGTTAACATAAAGGGAATTTTATTGCCTAATACTGAGAAAATAACATAATAAAAAAATCCATAAAACCAGAACAAAAACAAACACAAAAATAGTGTACCTGCGAAATTGTTGCCATCTTTAGTTACCAGTGGACAGGCTGAAAAAAAAATAAGGAAAGAAACGTTTAAGGATATAAGAGATGTTCTACTAGGTCAAAAAAATGGTCTACTCAGCTCAGTACTCTATCCCCAACAGTGGCAAAAGGAGATGCTGTTAAAGAAATGCATGCAAGTCTTGCCTCTTTCCACTCCATCACTCCATTCAGTTTTGCTCCTCAGGATCCACAATGGTTGTATCAAAGTTGTCAAAGGGTATATCCCTGCATGCTCCATATAACATCCCTTTACTGATCTGTTGTCCATGAATGTTTAATCTTTCTACAAACCTGTCTTCAAAACCTCTCTTGTGGCAACAAATTCACTGCCCACTGAGTAAAAAAGTATTTCTTATATTAGGTTTTAACCAAATGCCCCCTGTTCTTTATCTGTGCATTTCAACCTAAGTTCAGCTCCAGCTCAATTCCTTTAGCTGGAATTCTCTGTACCTTTTTAAACTCCTTCATGAGAGACAGAGACCAGTAATGCACACAGTCCTTAAGATGTGTGCACACATTTAGCTGTAAGTCTGGTTTTTATCTCTCTTCTGGCAGGTAAGAAAGCACACTAATCTCTTCCAGGAAAGGCGGCTTGGGAAATCAGTAAGCCTAGATGCAGAGTGTCAAATACAGCACCCTAGGGCACTTATATTTGGAGATCACTTTTGGAATACAAGCTCAAAAGACAAATAAATGCTACCATTGAGTATTCTCAACATTCAAAGTTATCTCTACCATTGAAAGTAGAGACTATGGTCATAAACAAAGAATTGCTGGGATACAAGCAACAATCTTGTTTACCATCTCTGACAACTCACCGTCCCGTGCACAAGGACTCTTTAAAATCACAAGTGATTAACATCAGCTATACACTGCCTACTTCCTGGCTTATACATTTTGGGGGCATACAGCTAAAACCACGTGAATTATTGACCTGTAACCATTAGGTGTTTTTCCAGAATGTCTTCCCCGTCCTTTTCATAAAGAGTCTGAAGTGTGGCATTTTCATAGATGTCAGAGTTTGGGCCTGTTCTACTCTTTTCCATAGGCCACAACTCTTCTAGTTTCTATGATAATATAAACATTAACATTTGGGTCTCTGGTAATAAATTAATCTTGTGATTGGAATAAAGATGAATGTAGCTAACTCTGCTCCTTCAGATGGTTAAAGCACACAAAATACAAATGCAATTAACTTTTTATGACTAAATTCTGAACCATTAACGATGTTTTGAATCTGAAGAAACTTTCTTACAACCAGTGGATCTATTCTAGATTTATGGCAAACAACCATTAATTATTTTGAAGTCATAACAACTTCATCTCGTTAATCTTCTATGGAAATAACATTAGAGTTACAATATCTGTATTAAATTATGCTTAAAAGATCTATTTTCAAGAATACCTCTTAATAAGAAATAGTTACAAAACCCCCCATAGTATTTAGCATTTATTTTAGAAGCAAGTATAAATCAAATGGCTAACTTGCTGATGCAGTTTCACAAACAAAAGTGATCAGCTCATCTTCGATCTTTGTAAAGGCATCAAAGTCATCCACAAAGAAGACATGTCTTTCACTGGGCTTGCTGCCAATATTAACTAACTCTGAATAGTCAGCATCAGCTACTCCAATAGCAAAAAAGGTGAAACCTGTAAAACAAAAAAGAACACTCTTGTGAGTCGTTCATTTGAGGAGTGGAAATAAAATATGAACACAACTGTATTTGCATTGGCTCTTTTCCTGATTAAATACAATGATGGAAATTTTATTATTATCCTATCACACAAGAAAATGCATGCATGTAATCAAAAAGAAAGGTAATACATTATCTGTGAGGTATTTCTTTTGGCCATTTGTGCTTAATCAGTTAATTAAATTAGTGCTCAATTGTTTTTTTGAAGACATATAAGATTACTCAGTTTTTTAAAGTTTCAGCATATGTTTAAATGCTTTTCTAATTTAATGCTGTGCTGTATTACACATAAAAATCTCCATGCATTGAGTATATCATAAATACAAAGCACAGAAAATAATTTCCTGTAGGTTTTTCACAGATTTTGTTCTGTGCCATATATTAATCAGAATATTGAAGCTACTGCTGTCTCATGAGTGAACACTGAAATGCATTCTCATTTCATCAACAATTTAACTGCACTGGTCAAATCTGTTCTACGTATTAAACGTGAATGTATTTTGAAATTTGAGCCTGACTTCAAAGACTTAAATGAATGAAATGAAAGGAAATGGGAATTATATCCTATATGTTTGATGAGCAGCAAACTAACCAAAAGGTTTTCTACATTTTCCTTCCCATAAAACATAAAGAAAAACCCTGTCTGCATCAGCCTGAATATTATTAATGGACATGTATGGCCCAGGCCCAAATTTACTCTAGTCAAACAGTATTTTCTTTAAGTTTGAATGAGGCCCAGGGGCCTTTGTTACCTTCTGCAGAGCTTTTTGCATAACAAAACTTTGGTTTAATATATTATAACAACAACTTCATGTCTCATCCAACATCAGCATCTCTTCATGCTGGTCTCTATCACAGATACAAGTCAGTACCTGCTCCAACCTAGCTGCAGCCTGAGCAGGCAACATGCACAAAAGGAAATGGGAAGCAGGAAGTTATTGTCTAGGGTAACTAGGATGACATGTCCCAGTCAGCAACTGAATCCCCATGATATGCCTTCTCCTCTCAAGGCCATTCCAAGTCTAATAGATGATAAGGCAACCGCAAAACTTACCTGACAGTTAAACATGTTTTCGTTTTTATTTGTTTAGGGACAGATTCCAATTTAATGACAAATACAGAGGTTGTTTTCTTGATTGCTGTTTAAAAGAAGTTATCCATGCTCTACTATTTTGCAATATGCTATTTGCCAAGGCACTGAACTCAACATCTAACAATGATACAAGCAGGCAATGAAGCTCAATGACTACATTGGATTTCAGTAATCAATAATATACCCTGGTACCTTCAGAGCTGCCGAAGCCTAAAGGCAACTTAAAAAGCACAAATCTAATTTCTTCTTAGATCTCCTCCAATCAGAATGATTATGGCTTTTTTTTCCTGTCCCTTAAGTTTCATTCTGTGTGGCACACTGTGTCCTTAGGGTTTTGATACAACCCTTAGTATCAGTCATTTCTACATAACCAACTCTACATAACCAACCAAATTTGTGTTAAAAATAAAAAAAATCCTAAAGGCAATTATTGTCAGATGAGAGCAGATCAGAACCAGCAAAAGAACAAAGAGAAGAACTTCAAAGGACCTTTTGTACAGAAAAAAAACACAGTTTAATTTGCTGGTTACCATAAGACTACATTTCATAGACAACAGCACAGTTTCTTAGGATCGTGCCCTCTAAATTCTCCATTATGGGAACAATTCCATTAACTGCTACATGATTTTAGAACTGCTTCCAAAATGAAAAACAGTAATATTAATCACAAAAATATATCCGGAATCTAACCATATCCTAGTGATATTCTGAGGTTCTCAACATTTGCTGTTTTATTTAAACTTGGAAATTGTTTTGGAGCAAAAATTACCCTTATCTTTTGTCTAAACTTATGTAGTTATGTGTAATGAAAAAAAAAAAAAAAAGAAAATGTGAATAATTCTTAAATCTACACATTTTACCATCTAGTTGCATTTCTCTGGAGACTTTGTTCACATCGTCCTGTGATCGCCCATCAGTAATGACAACCAAAACCTTTGGAATGCCCCTTCTCATGCCTGCCTCTCCAGTGAACAAGATTTCTCTCGCATGCTTAATGGCTTTGCCTGAAAAAGAAAAAAATGACAGTGTGCTTTCACTGTGACATATATTCGATTTCTATTGACTTTTCATATGATGTCAGCTATCAATAAAAGGAGAAATCTCCACAAACTCTGTCTCAAAAATGTCTACACAGAAGTATGATTTAAGACCTGAATAATTATCATGAGACTGAAGAAAGCTGAGGACCTAGCTATAAATGGATTTCAGGAGGACCTGTTGTGTCCTCAGCAGTCTTTAAGTTAGTGCATTCAGTGGGTGTTAGAGATTTGGAAGTTTAATTTTGACCCCAACCTTTGAAAATATGGTGGCTTCAGCCATCAGTTTCTTCAATACAGAAGGTGAAGTTCAAGAACATGACATGGTTAGAAAAGGGTACTCTGTGCAGGTTAGAGACAACAAAGTATTCTCTTTCTGCATTGTAGGGCATGTCCAGGTAGCAACTGAAAGTGCCATCATAGCATTTTCTTGAGAAAATCGAAAACGTGCCATTTTGACACTACTGAGATTTGATGCAATGCAACAGCTGCTTGAAATTTCTGTGCAGTCTCAGAATAATAAAACATATGGTTTCCAACTCAGACTTTAAACCTTTCAGTTCTCATCTTTAATTTCTTCACATCAGAGAGCTATCCTAAGGGACTAATTAAAATGTAACTGCATTCAGTTTACAGACCTCTTCACCCAGCCCAGTCTTAAACATACCACTGAGGTTCAACTGTCCTGGCATTTAACCAGACAGACCCTCCACTCTGTCCACTATTTTCCTACACGCTCTGCAAGCTCCCTCCCACCTTCTCTCTCCTCTCACTTTTGCTCTTGCCAAGTTGATTTCAGATTACTCCCCATTTCAACTTCCACAATCCCCAAAGTCACTCACTTCTGCCTAACTCGCTCTCCTGTCCTCCCTCCCTCCCTGATCCTTGAACTCACTGTTGGTCAAAGGGGTGAGTGCCCAGCAGTAGATGGGGAGGGATGTAAACCACAGATTCCAAAGATTTTCTAACGCCAAAGCACTACCTTTCATCTCCAGGCTGGAGATACTACGTTCTCACTGTTTTTGCACTGATACCTTAAACTGCTTAACAAATGGAATCGAAATGCTGTACAGAGAGCAGCAGGAAGAAAATCTGCGTCATAACCATGACCTTTCTCACCTGTTTTTGTATTTCCTCCTTTGTAGGCTATTTTCTGAATAGCCTCAAGAAGAGTCTCTTTTGTTTTGTATGCATTCAATTTAAATTCTGTCCTGGGATCATCACTGAATTGAATTATTGCCACCTGTGCATACAGAAGATGTGTTCATTATTAGAGCACCACCCAGTGCATCAGCAAAAAGTAAGCGATCAGAGCATTTAAAACAAGGATTTATCTCGTAACTTTGCTTTATCCTTAAATTGAATGCAGAACTTTTTTCTTTTTAAAAAGCTTTCACTAAATAAAATTTAGTTTTACTCTCTGCAGCTTTGGCAGCCACCTGGTACTTTCTGGTTTCATTTTGCAGCAAGCAGGATGAGAAAAGTAATACCCACTTTGGCAAAAATACTCCCAGTCCAGCCCAAAAGCAAAATCCTAGTTACAGTACACGTGTACAGTTACTCACACAGAACTGCAGGGACTTTTTATTCAGTCTCCATGAATGAATAGCAACTTACAGTTAGGGAGCAATACTGAAGCAAGTAATAGAAATACGCAAGAACATATTCTTAAATATTGCCTCTCCCAAGTATGGTGCCATTCGAGTCCACTTCATGAGAGTGCACTTCAATACTATATACTGAATCTCTACAATGCACAAAATATATTAAACTTCATAGTCTGTAAGTGGTGTTCCCGAGTTGAAAGGAGATACTCACATGCTTAAACTAAGCATGAATGATGCACATAATCGTCTGAAGCACCGTGGGTGATAAATGAACTAAATTAACCTTTAATTTTTATTATCAATGGAATTTTTAGCTTATTTAGGCATAGACATGACCAATTCAGAGGTGACTAAGGTGATACTTAGCCTTCATGCTAGCAAAATTCATGTCATGAATTTTACCATATGGGATGTATAAAATAAGATATTAAACAAATACCGTCATAAGGCAGTTTATGTTTTCAAAAGAATTGTGAAATGATGTCAATAACTCTTTTCTGGTGCTAATGTAAACTGCCCTGTATAGTGCACATGCCCTCCCTGTCCCTCTACATTGATTACCTGAGTTCCATCAGGGCCAATCTTATCCAAAGCTCCAACAGTGCTATAGAGAAAGCTAATTATTTTATTGAAATTGTCATCTCCAATACTCCAGGACCCATCCACCAGGAACGCTAGGTCAGCTTTGGCTGCTTTGCACACTGGGAAAGAAAAGCAAGTGTTCTAGAATTAGAGCAACACCTCAACTCCTTGGGAAATCTCATAAATTACTTAAGAAAATATTACTGTTACGAAAAGCCCTTTTTAAATGTTAGTTAATAATGCTTTAGCACACAGACCTGCTGGCACTGATTTCAGTGCAGGTGTAGAACCAGCTGACCTCCACAGGGGGTGAATGATGGGCACTGACAGATCCTATCACAGAATACACATTGAGGCCCTAACAGTTATTTAAAATCTGGGTGACCATTTTTATTTAGGTTGTTAAATAAAGTCACACATGCATTTACACAATCCCAGACTCTTTCCATGACACAGTAAGCAATAGGAGAGAATCTGTACTCCACTGTAGAGGCTTCCTGTGGAAACAAGTCCATTCAAAACTGTTCACTGAGCTCTGTAGTGCCTAGTGCTCACTCCTCTATAACTGCAATATTAAGGAGCAGTGCAGGTATCCCCCATATCATCTTATTTCAGCATGCTCTTGTGCAAAATATTCTGCAGAGCTGTACACATGCCCACACAAGTTGCTCACTCTTTCCTGGAAACTGGGAAACTCCAGCACACAACACTACAGAATCCAAGTCTATTGCTCAGGGTCAGAATCAAACAGTCTCAAAGTAAGGTTAGTTTTCAAACATATTTCATCTTGAAGAAAAACATTCATCTACATCCAGAGACTGGGACAGAAAGATACATACCTGTATTTCTAGTTTTCTGCTGATTACTACTTGGATTAAAAAAAAAAGAAAAATGATGCTATGCAGTTCTAAAACACACACACACACAAGGTCTTTTTTTCCTGTACTCAGGGATTAAATTCTGAAGTGCTGCAAGCCACTTCAAGCTGACGGATTTGGCCCTCAGTCTCCAACAATAATGCTCCCATCACAGAAATATTTATGAGACTGTACAAAACACTACATGTTCAGTTGATAAATAAAAGGAAGTCTACATTTAAAGAGGAGAGCCTGAACACAGCCAACAATTTTGTCATTAACTAAAGTAGACATATTTTTTAAAATCAAGCTGTTTTAGAAGTTTAATTACCCCTAGGATATCTGCTTCAGTTGCAAAACATGTATGGTTTAGGAGCTGTGTAAAAAGAAAATCCCACAGACATTAACCCTCTTTTCTGCAAATTTCAACAATACAATAACAATTGCAGACTTTTGGCTCATTTAGTTTAAGCCAGCTGCCTTAACAGTGTAGTCATAGCAAATGCATTCTGAAAACTGACCCCCAAAGGTCTAAAAATAGTGTCAGAAGCAGAAAACATTGCATTGACACCTTAAAATTATTATAAACCCCCACATGCAGCACTTACCCTCTTTTGCAGGAGGGATTGTAGGTGGTGGAGATGTTGTTGAAGGAGAAGTTGGTGGCTGAGTTGGAAATGGTACTTGAGAATAAAAGGAAGAAATATAAAAATGCTTGAAAGAAAATCCCAATATATTTTATCTATATTAAACACAGTATTTTCTACTCATCCCCATATTTTAAATTAATTATCTCTAACTAACTAGTTATGCAACTGGAAAAAAAAAAAGGTAGGTGAGTGTATGCATGTAATGTCTTCCTCTAATGAGCACCTGAAAAAGGATGGAACTATTATAAAGCAATTAGTGGGTGCATTTCATTCTGAATGACACGATGTGTTGCTGAACTACTACAGGAACTGTCCCTCTCTGGGTGTCCCAGTGTAGCAGACCATGTGGTGGCACAATTCTTGACACAGTATTCTTAATTCATTTTGTAAAAGGTCAGTATCCTTTTCCTTTCCGACCACAACCAATCCTTCATTACAGAAAGTAAGTCTCTACCCACACTGGGAGGAAGAAGAGATTAGTCCTGCAATCCAAAACTTGGAGAGATAGGGCAAGAGCAAGCCAGTGCCTGCATCCACAGCCTGTCCTGATTAAAATTTTCCTGAATTCTGTGAAAGTCATGTTATGTTATGCTTAGACATGTCTAGCTATGCTTCCAGCTAGAAATGCAGTTCCTAGCACAGCTCCGCAGGACTGTAGCTTCCTTGTTTGCAGCAACTTTTACGAAGATTGCCATAGAGAGTTTCTGAAGACTGGTTAATCTGTCTCTTCCTTCTCCTAAAAATAAGCTTTGGAATGACAACCTCCCAGGAAACCTAGTTGACTACACGACCACTAACTGACAGCATTTTGCTGCATGCAAGATGTCTGTTCAGTCTATTTTAATACAGCCTTGGCTGAATTCTCAGAGATAACATGCACACGTGTTGACTTCCACATCTATAGCTGAGGAAAAGTTTCCACTTTGGTTCAACAACATTTTTTTTCAAGTTTTGTCAATGCAATTGTCATAAGAAGCAACAAGTGACATAACAACATCTTTCCTTCAACTACTTGGTGTTTGCTATATTTGTAATGTTTATAGACAATGGATAGAGTTAAACAACTTCAAAAAAGACAGCTGTCTTTGGGAAAGATCAGCACAAACAGGATTCATTACACACCCCATGTCTACATCCAGTTTCACTCCAACTGAAACTGATGTGATCCTTTCCATTGGCTTCAGCATGAGAGAGGGCCAAGCCTCTGAAACGTACAAAGAAACTAAAGTCCAGCACCTCCACGGACACAGAAGGCCAGGAGCTTCCATTTAGAAAGTCACAAGTTGCAGTACTGTGACTCAAAACCTGCCCTCTGAGCAACAGAGAGGTGGAGGCTGCTCTGAAACCATGTCCCTTTCTGATGTGATACAATAATCCGTTTACATGACAAACCATCTTTCTCAAATGGACATGTAGCACAAAGTGTGCTCTTCCTGATTTCTCCTCCTAACTCCCTGAAACATAGAGCACACAAAATGCATTCCTCCAAAATATCCGGAGAATCTTTGCTTATTTCTCCCTGCTCTGAGCCTCTGATGAGAATGAAGCCTGGAGAACCGAGAAGTGGAGAATCAGAATCATGCACTGTGGAAGTTCTTCCTATATATTAACCTTTAGTATGGACAGGTGAACTTGGAGGGTAAAATGATAAATATTATCTGCCCTGAGAGAAGGGTAACAGCACTGTGGTGTACAGTAATGTAGTATGAGAAGTGGATCACCTAGACTGAAAGCAGGCTTGAAGAAAGATAACATTTGAGTATGTTTATTTCATTCTGTTCATCCTGTATTTTCTTTCACAGTATTTTGAACTCATGAGAGTAGGGTCCTGCCTTCATAAACAGCTACAAGGGTTGTTTTGCTTTTTTTTTTTTTTTTTTTTTTTGCCTGTCTCATGTTGCTGAGAATAATACAAACAAAGGTTGTTTTCTCTTCTTTTAAGATATATAAGTAGATTGGATATCAAAGTCCCATTTAACTGCATGTTATTCAGACACAACACATGGTGAAAATTTTTCTAAATGACAAAAGCTGCAGCATATAAAACAATCTCTATTTCTGTTTCTGTTTGCTTCGTTTTTCTGTATTTTTTCTTTTTCTTTTTACAAAGTCACAGACTTTCTGAGTATCCCCCAGCAGGACATGTTGTGAAAGGATCTAATCCACTGTCCCTGTTTCATTCTCATTAAGAAGTCCAGTACAGTTGCTGAATGTGAATTCACAAATAATACAAAGCTGTGGAGTAAGAATCCACTGGAGAAAGCAGCCTTTTGTGCACTTCTGCAGAGGAGTCACATTGTAGCCAAAAAATTAAAATCTCAGCTAAACGAAACTGTGTAGGAACAGCACATTTGTAGGCAAGAAGCGAAAAAAAAAGCAGAAGCAATCAATCATTATTGCTGCTAGCTGAACTTGGATCTGCTTTACTCACATGTTGTCTCCATGATGCTTACAGCAGGGCCCTCTATCTCCTGAAGCTGTGTGTGGACACTGATTTTATATTCAGTCCCAGGCATTAGCTCAAAGAAACAATGTCTAGGCGTCCCTCCACCAAGATTTACCTCTTGCTTTTTCCCATCTGGAATCAAAAAAGAAATCATTAAAACATAGTTTCCTTTGCTGTTTTATTGAATAGTGCAATGTAAGTCTGAAATTAGAAGGGAACATGACAGCAGATGAAGGACAAGTGGTTGACATAAATCTATAAACCAGATGCTGCCTTATTTCTTAAAATTCACCTCTGTGCAGAGGTCTCTGTGACATTCCATCCTTCATATTAAGTAGGAGCTGAGGGATGTGTCAGATATCTGCAGGAAAAGAGATGAATTTCACCCCTTGCACTGAAGCTAATAAAAACACTGACACTGTCATCAATGGGCTTTGGATCTGGTCCTAAATTATCAGAGTCTAATGAGGAATTGTTGCATTATGCAATTCCACAGCATCTTTTGTCTGTGCCTCTGGTTCTCAGAGTCTGTAATCTGCTTAGTAATTGCAAAAGAGACTGAACTACATATTGTACTCAAGCTTCCACTAGTAACCATTAAATATGTTGGTTAAGGAATAGGGTTTTATAGGGTTTTCAGATAAATTCCATTAAATTCTGAACTGGAAAAAATGTTGACAATGGAAAAAGCCTAGATGCTGGAAATAGCTTCAGGCATATTTTAATAATAAAAAGAAAACCTTCAGCACAATTCATATTCTGTAGCAGCAAGAAGTATTACAGTGAAATATACAAGCAACTGCTCTCACGTTCTACGGAGTATAAACACAAAATGCCAGTCATTCACTGCCAAGGGAAAAAAACATCTGATGCTTATCAGGATGCATTAGGTTAGTATAAAAATAAATGATCACTGCCTGGATGAGACACATACCCTATCTGACAATCAAAATTCTTCACGATAGATGTTATTAAGAGGCAATTGTTCACACTTCAGCTCATTTTGCTCATATTTAGGCTCTCTTGGCTCAGTTAAACAATTCTGGCTCAGTTAAAACAGTTCTGGCAGTTATATAGATGAGGAATGAGGTACCAAGAAAACAGAATACTGTCTAGCTCCCAGCTGAGAAGAAAAGAGAACATGAGAGCTCTGTGCTCTCATGAGTCAGCAAAGACCTCTGCTTTCAGAACAGCTTGTCTGTATTTCAGGCCTTCAAATAAACCATATCACCACCTATTTGCCATAGCACAGAAATGTCATTATTCTTTTGTAATCAAATTAGTATTACTTTTCATGATAACTTTGATAGATGCCATTAAATGTTATTAACTACACTTCTCTCAAGTTATCCAAGCTATCTAATTTGTCACCATTCAAAAGTTCTTTCATGTCTACTGGGGATAAGAAAATTACTCTGCACAAACAGTGACGTCTTCCGGCTACACGTAACCTATAACGTAACGTATAACCTCTTCCGGCTACACGTGAGAATCACAGTGAAACAGAAGAAAGTATATTTCACTTTCTATATAGCCTTTGCTAAAAGCATCAAGATACCATGTGTTGCCACATAAAAACACCTCATGCTTATCCAGATGAGTAACATTACTGCAATCTACAGTTAACAATCAGCTGCATGAGAACAGACAAAACTGGACCCTGTTCCGACTGTGAACATGGTCTGGATTCAATCAGAGCTTTCCCTTCCCTTCTTCCCTCCCATAATCCTACAGAGCGATCCCTGATGGGCTTATTTACAATCTTAAATGCATTCACTTCATTTTTGTCTGTCTCTTACACCACTGAAGAGCTCACGTAATCACATATCTTCTACTGACAGATAAAACTCCCACCAATAAAAAGGATGAGTTAACATCTATTTGATATAAAAGGACAGAGATGTCCTGAAACTTTCAATGTGTAGATAACTCTTCCTTCTGTCCATCATTTCCAGTCTTCCCAGAGCCAGTCTACAGGTCTGACCACATACAATTTCTTAACTCATGCAATTCAGTTCTCTGGGTTGGGCTGCAAATGTATATCAAACGATTTAGTAACTTACCCACAAGCGATTCTAAAACTACTCTGTATGCAGTAGCATGTCTGTGAAGCTGCCACTGAGCACAGAGACTAGTCATGCGGACTTGATATGCATCCAGATCTGTCACACCCAGGTACACTGAAAATTAAATATTTAAAAAACTAGATTTATTCCTCAAATATGACACACGAGAAAAAGCAACAACAGAATTATAAAAGTCATTTAAAAAAATAATTTTAAAGGCTGCTTATAAAAATGTCATCAATAAAACCAAAAAAGGGAGGAAAAAATGTGAATTTTCAGATCAGAATTTAGAAACTTCAGTCAATGTAGTTAAGACTAAATAATGAATGCTGCTAAAAAGTCAGTCACTAAAAATCAGTATAAAAGTATTATAAAAGCACTACTTCTGCCAAAAATCCACTTTAAAATAAATTGAGATTTAGAGATATAAACATTAATTATACTTTTGTATACTTTTATATATGGAGCTAGAGACAAAAAAAAGAAAAAAAGAGTAAACAGATTTTCCATTAAAGAGGTTTGTATCTATTTTTAGGCAAATGTCCTTCTTTACTCAGAGGGTGGTGAGGCACAGGCACAGGCTGCCCAGAGAAGCTGTGGATGCCCCATCCCTGGAGGTGCTCAAGGCCAGGCTGGATGGGGCCTTGGGCAACCTGGTCTGGTGGGTGGCATCCCTACCTACGGCAGGGGGGTTGGAACTGGGTGATCTTTAAGGTGCCTTCCAACCCGAGCCATTCTATGATTTTATGAAATGTTTGACTGGTAAATAGTATCATCTGGTTTATGATCCCTGTTTGCTAATGTCCAGTAGATTGTAAAGCATGACATACTTTGATTAAAAAGAGATTTCCATTTCAGGAAAACAATTTGTGCATAACTGAAAAACAATTCCATGTGAAAATTTATTCAGGGAGCTGCACAAAGCTAATGTTACAGTGAAAAGCAGCCTGTAGAGATCTGAACAGCATGAAATCATTCTTACAGGTTTTGGCTACGCCTGTTAGGGCATCACTGAAGCCTGTTGAGTATGAAGCAAATACTTTCACACTGTACTCTGTTCCACTGAAGAGATTTAGAATAAGAATGGTATTTATATCATCCCCTACAAAGGTCTCCAACGCAGGACCAGGGACTGCAAAAAAAAGATGAAATAAAAAATTAGAAAAGGATTTGCCCATCCACCAAATTAGCAGGTAGTAAAAACAAATCTTAAGATTTGTTATCCAACATTTCATGCAATCCTAAAGTTACTGCTTTTTCTTCCTTTTTTTTTTTTTTTCTTCTTAACATGCACAAAGACAGACACTCTGCTCAGAACAGTGTGCAGTCCTTGTATGGACAGAAGACCCAAAACACTTGGGAAATTCAGCACTGGGATTCATTAGGGCAGGGCTAGACACTGGCATCTGTTAAAACTCTTTTGTTCTGCTTCAGTGACTTACTACTGCCCTAAATAGGATGCCAAAGATCTCCTCAGTTTGATGGTGTGCCAGGACCAACAGGGGACAGCAGATGCCAGCCAGCAGAACAGTCCCTAAGGGGTTCTTATACAAAAGCATCTTTTAACACTGTGTAAAAATGATATTGAAAACAGAAAAGCATAAAACCGTACCAAAACAGAAGTACAAACAGTTCCCTTCTCACCTCTCCTAGCTGTTCTGGATAGACTTAAGAAACAATAGCATTGTCTTTGGATAATATTTTGTCTAGCTGCAAGGTGCAGGTGAGCAGATGCAGCATAGACAAAATGGTCCATGAATAAAAATGCAATTGCCTGTTAGGCAGGAGTAGGGCAGAAGTAAAAGTCAAGAAACCAAAGTTTTGTATTGTAAGGAGAAGGAAGTCGAAGGACAGGAGGACCACAGAAGAGAGAGAGAGGAAAAGGAAAGGTGGCCTCTGAAATAAATAGGAGTCAGGGTAAAATGACATACAAGGACAGACTGAGAGAGTTGTGTTTGATCAGCCTTAGGAAGGGAAGTCTTAGGGGGAATTTTACTGCTGTCTACAACTACATAATGAGAGGGAGAAGAGAAAACAGAGCCAGACTCTGAGGCAAACAGGAAGATGACGAGAAGAAATAGGCAAAATTTGTAATGTGGGAAATTTTGATTAGATATTAGGAAAAATAATTTCACAGTGAGGGCAGTCAAAAATGGAACAGATGCCTAGGGAGGTTTTGAAATCTCCATTTTTGGAGATGTTACAAACTTGATTGGCCAAGGTCCAGTGAAACCTGTTCCAAGCTAGCCCTGTTTTGATCTGGGAGCTGGAAAGGATGATCCCCAGAGATCCCTCCCAACCTGTATCATTCCATAACTCTAGAAAACTCTCATATTCAAAAACTGAGACATCTAAGTTAATAAGCACTTTTAAAGTTGTAAATTTTAAAGCTGCAACTATTAGATTTAAGTACAAAACTCAGCAAAAGATGATATTAAAATATAAAACGTATAGTCAAAAACAAACTGACAAAAAAAGTCAGTTTAAAAACTCACTGTTTATAGGTTTGTAGACAATTCTGTAACCCATTGTTGGTGATGGTGGGGCATCCCAACTAATACGTAATCTGTTGTACCATTCATCTGAGACACGTAAATTTCTAGGAGCAGACAAGGGTACTAAAAAGAAACCACATTGAGCCTTTACAAGTGTAACTCATACAAGCACATGCGCAGAACTCAGACATGCACATGAAAATCATGAGATATCCAGTACTCTCAAATTTATGGGCAAAGTTACCAGAATGAAAGCTTTGAAACAAATTCATCCTTGGAATTATGCCAGTGGATTACTGTTGATGTATTTAAGAAAGTTATATGAAGTTACACAAAGGGCTAATTTCAAATTTTGTTCAACAATGAATTTCCAGATTAGTTCCCAACTTTGTCCCTTGTTTTTTTTTGTTGTTGTTTTTTGTTTGTTTGTTTGTTTTTAAATATCAGGCTACTCAGAGATCTTTCATTTATATAGCTGCTTTAAATCCAAGTGTATGAAGTTTTTAAAGTATAAATCATGAGCTTGTGAACACTTACACTTTCAAACTGAATGATTTAAAAGTGATTTAAGTGTCTGCACAAACATCATTTCAATTTAGGCATAAACTATGTAAATTAGGAGAATAATTCCATTAAATTATACTACCATGACTAGCAGTACACAATGAGATGTTTTTCTATCAATATACTGTAGAGAGGCAACTTAAGTTAGAGCTGAGTAATCTTCTGGTACTTGTTCAGAACTCTAGAGATAATGCAACTACTTTTATAAAAAGCTCAGCAGTATTTCTAATGACCCTCTGGATGCAATGATCTCACACAAAAGAACATCTAACAATACAATGGCTGGCTTGATACTATCCCAGCAGGCACAATTTACATTATTTTCTGTATTAGCTGGGTTATCCTTGGTGGGTTATCTATAAAAGACTTACCGGCTTTATTACTCAATAAGTTTCTGCATATTCACTGTATTTGAATATAAAATACAATCTGTCAATTAGAAGCAACTCACTGCTTATAAACCGATGAACTGAGATTAATATAAAGCTCTTGCATCACATATATCACGCAAAATAAGCCCACATTTATATTAAAATATATCGCTGCAGTCAAGAATGAAAGGCCAAAAGAATAAGCCTTTCTTCATACACATCCTGGCCAAAGATCAGCAGAAAAATTGTACTTACATGTTTTGCCAGGAGCTGAGACACTGACTCCTTCTCCATCAGCATAGATGGGAGTAATTGTGACTTTGTATTCTGTATCAGACAGCAGAGGCTGAAGTAGAAGAGATGTTTTGTCTCCCAGGCACCATTACCTGCAGAGTCAGAATACCAGAAACAAACCAAGGTTAATGATTAGGGCCAAAACCTTTTAATATTATACATGTGACACCATTTTTCACTGCCACAGCTGTAGAGCTTGCATTTTCAAATATTTCTGGCACTGTATGGTAAAATAAAACAATGAAATTACCACATCTTTTAGTAGATCTGCTGATTATACCTGAGCAGAATAAAAAAGAGAATGTGCCTATGAAACACCACAGCTTTGTATTAAATCTATGAGCTCCATAAAACAATGGTGTCATATTCATGATTAGTACTTAAACAACTGTACAGACAAAATAAAGCCTCTTATTTTATTTCTTCTTGACATGAAAACGATTGTCCAAAGCTGAAGCCATTAACAAAGGCTGATTGTTACTTTCTTTCTTTGGGGACAGAAAATCTTCCTTCCTTGGGATGAGGGAAAATGAATTCAGGAGATCAGGCAGCACAAACTGTGCAAACCAGAATACAACAGGTTTGTCCCATCCCCAATAAAACCCAAAGAAAATAAAGAAGCTGCAAATATCCTTCTGGACTGTTTTGCCAGTTCTAGAGGAAATTAAGCATTGTTTCTTTTAACACAGCGCAAGGTTTCCTCATAGCAGCTATTCCTGAAAACCTTCAATGAATGACTATGTATTCATTGGAGCCACAACATCCAGTGTAGTAGAAGTACCCAAGAAAAGCCTCACAATCTTTTAATTTGTCAGTAAAATTTTAATTTCAGTGAGCCTCAGAAGCCTGAATGGGAGCTACCTGGCACAGGAAGAGGACACAGTAAAAAGAATACCAGTCTCTATTTCCTGCACCAAACCTGTTCTCTGAAGTGGTGTTACTGGAAGCAACAGTTTCAAGGTTCAAACTCTTATTTCAGACCCTCGCTGTCCCCTGCCCACTGTGTGAACCTATCACCTGAGCCAGCAACCTCACACATATGGAAAGAAATTGAAAGACCTCTAATAAACCATTTTAACTCAAGGGGAAAAAGCAAACAGTGAGCCTCAAGGGGTTTTGGTGGTTAAAAGAGGATGCATGTGATGATGGCACAACAAAACTTTCTAGAAAAGAAGAAAGCTCTCACTGGATCTAATGCTCCAGGATACACTCAAACTACTTCTAAGTTTGTCATGTGATACACAGAAAGACATTAATCTAGTACACCCAGGTGTTGAGACTTGTCAAAGAAATATTTCATTTGTTTTTCAAAAATGGAAATGATATTAGGACAGGATGATTAGCGCATGACAGATTCCTGTGCTAAACTCTTGTATACACATACTCAAAACACATAAATTTCTGAAAACCACCAAGTGTTTAGGTTTTTAAAAGAGGGGATGCAACCATTAAGAAGTCTCTCTTTTCCACATCTGCACATCAGTGATCTTCCACAGCACAATACAGTTTTCAACAATGAGAAACATTCTTGGCTTTAAGGAAGAAAAAAAAAATGTGATCCTTCCAGCATGTACAGCACACCCAAGAAGGAACATGTAATTAAGGGCTTAACCCTTCTGCAGTGAAAAGTATTCTATTACATTTTTTACTCCTTGATTTTCAGCAAATTGCATAAAGAATTAAAAAGCTTATTAATATTTTTATGGAAAGGGAGGAGTAACTGAAATTTAAATGACAGAAATCTGAGCCAGAAAGCCTACACATCTACTACAGAATTGTCACGCTATAGTATATTTAAGCTCAAATTCCAAAAAACTTTTGGGTTCTGTTTGAGAAATGTAGTTCAACTTACAAACACTACTTTTTTTTAACATCCATGTTGCACCTCTCAGGTGCTTGAAACCAAATGACAAACTACCTTCCTTCAGTTTAAAATGTGCTTACTTTTAAGTATGATCTTAAGTAGTTCCTTATTCAGTAAAGTATTTGTGCACACCATAGATCTCAAAGATGAAACATATGGTTAATCTGTTTGCTTCTGACCAAAGCTATCACTTGAGTGTGTACTTAAATAATTTGCGGAATTAGAGCTAAGATACCTACCTCATCTTAAGATTTTATAATTTTCTTCAATGACGTTTTGAGTCAATTCAGTTTCAATAACCAGAATTTAAACACCATTCTTACAGTTTTAATTTCCTTTTAAAATTGTAGTAAGTGAATATTATGATTCTATGATTAAAACAGAACTATTCATATAATGAATTTGATTAGGCTTTCCAGAGCTGAAATGGTAAATCTAGGATCTAAATTTCAGAAATTTTAGATGAACAGTGCAACTTTGCCACTGTATTGCATACTATACTATCATATAGTCAAGATGAATTCATAAAGCATGTTTTCCAGTCCAAAAGGAAACCACTGCATTAAGAGTTCATTTTCAGATTATAGATGAAAGATGGTTAGAAGTATTTTTCTACCAAGTTCTCATAAAAGGTAAATGAAAGCAAATTGAAAAAGGACTGACACATTTTTCTAGAAAAAAAAAAAAGATATTCAATTAACTCATTCTTGTAATATTTTTAATTGACATAGTCTGATAGACTTCAAAAAGAATATCACATATTTTCATTACAACTGTCCTACAAACAAGTGAGTCACATGACAGACACTAATGGAACGCTAATGAAGGAGGCTGATATAGGGAATATTTTTGCATTCTGAGCTATTAACTTAGAAAATAACCCTGAACTTCACAATTTAATCTGTTTAATATATCTACACGCAGCTATTTCAAAATTCTATAACCTAGTGTTTGTGGAAGCCAAGAACTGCAATATTAAGATTTCCCCAAGGGAAAAAAAAGAGAAAAAAAAAAGCACGTGACCTCCCAGCATTCTGAGATTATCTCAACAAGTCTAAAGGGCATAGGGCTTCATTTTTTATTATTTGATATACTGCACAAAAGAGTAGATGTAGTATTCTTCAATCTTTCAGATATTTTCCAAAATCTTGATCACCAGAAACATTTTTTTCGGTAAGACTATGTTAATTTTGATCATCACATAGTATTAGAAAAGTAACAAATATTCTTAGATTAAAAACTGCTGTTGCTGTTGTGGCATATTCAGATTATGTAAGCAGTATGGAAGGTCTGTATTTGAACTTAAATTTCACTTATTTAGAATAAAATAAGACTGTTAAGAAAGGAAAAAAAAATTGCTGAAGGCAAAAAAATAACTCAAGATTGCCCTGAGCAAACCTTTAAGGATTGTTAAAACACAATCTCAGGATAGCAAAAAGGCCTAGGAGTTAAAAATATAAACAAAACACTCAAAAATCTTATACAAATTTAAAAAATACAGGAAGAAGAGGGCAGGAAGCAAGTCTTTTGGCTTTTGACTTCTTTATACGTGTGTGACTGGGCCTTGATCCTGCTTTGGACTGCCTATGGCTGCCATGCATCAGGTGCTGTTAGGACTAAAACTTTGAAGCTCTATCTCACAGTAATACCAAGCATGAATCATTTACTAATTGCACCAGGAACGCCAAGTAAGGAGAGACCATGCCTTAGCAATTATTAAGCAATCATTAAGCAAACTTTTCAAGTTTATGAAGCCAATTCATAAAAAGCCATACAGACCGTTCTTACCGCTTCCTCGGCAAGGTCACCATTCGCAGTGAGATAGGTCACTCTGAACTGCTGAACATTGTAATCTGAAATGTCCCACATCACTCTCAGACTTGAGGTTGTTTCATCATCTATAACAAGGTTTCTGACTCCTGTTCGAAAAACTGTTTGAAAAAAAATAATTTAATATTTTATCAATTCTAATTTTAGATTTAAAATTGTGCTAGTTATCACCAAGTCCATCCTAGGGCAGGCCTACTCAGTTCAGTCGTACTTGGGCTTAACCACATAAAAAGTTGAACAATTTAATAAAATAATAGTTATCCTATACTGCCATTAATATATATGATCCCATTTGCTTTATTTATATTACTCTGCTTGTGAAGCTTTCTAAGAATCAAAAGCTCACTGCAGACAGAATGTTACAGAAGAGAAATAATGTAGAACTTGTGAACCATAAAATTCAGTTTTCTGAACTCCCAAGAAGATAAATATAATCTTCAAAACTAAGCAAAATTCTAAAGAGCATTCTTGCTCATATTTATGAGGGAAAAGTGAAAAGAGAACTGGATTTTCCAAATTAGTCATGGCCTCTGCATTGCTATGTAATATTTCTGGTAGCATTCAGAGTCCCTACACCGTGCTGGCTCCTCACCCACATGTGGCAGATGCTGGAAACTGGCTACACACAGCAGGGTGGCGGAGGAATGCGACAGGGCGTACCTTTCAATGGTGATTTTCCTCACCTGGGGTCTACACCTCAACAAGATCTTCCATAGTAGTGTGCCAAGCACACAAACCATGAGGTACTGGGGTTATCAGCCTCCCAGTACTATCTGCCCCTATATCTGGGTGTGCTAGGCTGCGGGAAGCCTCAGCTCTTTGCCTTCAGCATTTAAACTGTTGATATTTATTCCATTTACCTGCTATGGTGGGCTTAGGAGTTGTGGTACTGGGAGTAGTCACAGTAGTAGGTATTGTGGTAGTCCCTGCAACTGAAAAACAGTACTCAGCTCACAAACAATTCAACAAGATATGGAAGGCACAGTATTTATCTTGGATTTCTATCCATAACAACGAAAACTATGTGCTCACACCTACGAGCATCCCACACACTTCAGGCATTTCAGAGACTACAAGGGAACTATTCTTTTAGCTTACTTTAGGCACATGTATTTGCAGGATTAGCACTTAGATGTGCAGATAAGGCATAATTATAAACTGTACCATTACATAAGAATGGATATAGTCTTCTACATTTCTGGTCGAGCTTCCATGACTTCCGCTTTGTTCGTTTGTCAAGGTTGTTAGATTAACTGAAGCAAGGATTTTGTGAGGATGCTTCTCTACTGCCCAAGGAAAAACTGAAAGTACACTTGGCACTACGCCAGCATCACTTGGATGGACCGTAAGTTCTCATCTTAAGAGAATATTGAAAATTAAGCCTGTGATTTATAAGAATCAAACATATTTTTGAATTTACACATGAAAAATAGATGTTTACTTAACTATCCACCAAAAGAGAATGTGCACATGAAATTTTGAAGAAACATTTCTTCCTCATTGAATTGAAAAACAGAAATGATCCACATGAGTTTACATCATGCCAACAAGTATCCTAACCTGCACTTCTACAGCAAGTTATTGGTACTTTAATAGACTAGGTAAGAAAAACAAACATCTTTCCCCATTAAAGCTCCCTTTGTATGCCAGAAATAAACTGTTGAACAGGTGCTTTTCCCATAATCTAACAAAGAGCATTCTTTTACACACACACACAGAAAAAAAAACAAAACAAAACAAAACAACAAAAAAAACATATCCTTCCAGTAAACCCCAAAAGTTTCATTTCTTAGAGAAAAATAATGGCAGCAGTCAAAGGCAAGTTATCTTTCATGTCTGACAGTGCCTAATGTAAAGAGAAAGGACACTAGTTAGTTAGTTAGTTAGTTGAAAACATTTATGCATGTGCTTGGTTAATGCTAATTTCCACAAACGGTACATTACTCCAGAAAGAGACTTGAAATAATAATACACTTCTAGATTCAAACAGTTTTAGAGATGGGCATGGGGAACACGAGTTACTTGACAGAGAATGAGAGGAAAATCTTCAGTGTGATTTTATCACTTAGCAGATTTATCAAGTACAGAAGATACATCTATATGCCCATGTCATCCAGCTGTCTGGCTTAAATAAGAATTCTACTTTTACTAGCTCAAAGTTAAGAATACATTTGTTTACTAAATAGCAATGGATTTACATACAGGACTAAGTGTGTCATAAATATATGACTAAGTGTGTCTTTGAATCAAAGACTTTAGCAATCAAACTGAAATTGCTCGCCACTGTTTCAGTTATGATTATACATTACACTGTATATGATTTATCTATTTATATTTATTTATTTATATGATTTATTTTATTTTATTTATAAGTTTTATCTTTGTTATTTCTATATTAATTTCACAGGATACCTGTGTAAACTTTCTGGACCAATATTTCAGCCAAGAGTAAACACAACTCCTGTGAGTGAGTATAAATTACACAAATAAGAAAGAAAAAGGCATACTATAAATTGCAAACATCTTCAATGAAATTCCTGTAAAATAATTACTTTAAAACAGTTATTGCCCCCCCACCCCCCAGTCTAATATATCTTCTAATGGGGAACACTATTCTGAGACTAAATAATGAAATGAAGAATGTCTTTCCAGATCAATTGGTTATTAATACCACTGCTCAGAGAGGAAGCCAAACCATCATTTTGATTCAATGCCATCTACAACATAATATTAAATAAGAATAGCAAAAAATACAGTCAGCAAAGCCCTGCTGCTAAACCACCACATTCTTCAGTATTAGAGCTACCCAAAGATGGACAATATTTTAAATATTAGATTTATACATTAAATTTAAACCACTTAAACATCCCTAAAAATTATAATCAAGAGTTTGTCTTACATGTAGCTCCAAGAACAGCAACAACTTCACTCTCACTTTCATCATCAAAAACTGCCAGCAAAGAAACTTCATATTCCGTGTTGGGCAACAAACCCTCAATAACATAACTGTCTGTGTCTCCATTTAAGACAACCTAAATAGCAAAGCAAGATTAAAGAAAATCAGTTCTACATTTGATTAATCTATACGAAGTGACTGCAGTCAAGGAAGGAAAATAGGTTCTCCTTTAAAATAAAAGAAATCTACACTCAAATATGCCCAAATTATTTATTAGGTATGTGGAAATAAAAACACTGTTAAGAAAATTAAAATTTTATTTTTTATTTTGTGGCAGGTTTGATTATTCTAATGTGCAAGCTTATACTTTCACCCACAATTAATAAATTGCTAAAGCTGAACATAAGCATTATATTTGAAAATCACTAAAATTCAAAACATCAGTGAAAGCTATGTAACAATGTAGATTAACTTCCATTCATATTTCTACCATCCAATAACACATAGTATGATGAGCGTATTCAGTATCTCCACAGAGCTCTGCAAAACACTCTTTCTGTACCATATTTATAATCTGAGTTATGAGTCCACCCTTTTGAATGTGACTTGAGGAATACAGATAAATGCACTCTGCAAACAATTGCAATAAAAGTTAGGTTACTACTAACTCCAGCAAGCCCTAGTTGCCATAAGTTACTACACTCCTTCTGCCCCTGACTGCTAGGACATCAGCTCATCTGGGGTAACCACTCATGAGAACGAACATGGTTACCTCTGAGAGTTCAAACAGAGGCTCTTTACCATTTTTACAAGGTCTGCTTCATTGTGATAGAATGTGGTGAGGGAGCATTCATACAGATTTGATGACTGTACACATGAAATTTGAAATCCTGATCTGTGCAGGAAACTGGGGGCAAACTGCTGGAAGGCATAATTTATCCTACTAACAAAGCTGGATCCAGAAAGGATGTCCACAGTTAAAGAAATCAAATAGATTGTAGGCTGTAACAGAAAAAACATTTGCAGCAGACCTGGGGGTGGTAGGAGATGCCTCATTGAGAAGTTGGCTATATGTCACGGTGTTTTAAATAGTAAATTTCTTTATTTTTCTTTATTCTGTCTATGATAGTAGCAGAAGATTCACATGTGCAATGTTAACTGTAAGCAGAAGGTATTACTTTGGATTTTTTTGTGTTTTATTGATTTTTATTGGAAGGGGTCAACAGATGGGCAGGAGCCCGAGCAGTAATTGCAGTGAAATGGGATGACTGGTTTGGGGAACAGTTATTAGCTTATGCAGATAAATATTCTCATAAAACCACCTGTCTTTGGAGTAATACTGGCAAGTTTTTAAAGGTGGCCACTGTATAAATGGAATCAAAATAAGACTTTAAATGGAAGTCAAATAATATACATTTGCAGCATAAAGTCTACTACAATAGCTAGCATAAATAGTGAACCAGCACTTTATTCTTTTCATGACCACAGATTTCCTGAGTTGACAGATAGGCACAGTCCTGGAAAAAAAAAAGAATACCTTGGGGAAGAGGGACCCATCAAACAACCACAGATTTTTGAACTCAGACAAAGAAAACAAAAGGAGAAAAATTAGTTGGGCCCATGTCCTCTACAATTATCAAATAATGAAATAGGCAGCCCACACCTGTGTACTCTGGCACAGATTTTCTTGGGAAAAAAATCAGAAATGAGCTCGAGTGATTCTAGCTGTGTTCTAAGTAGGTACAATTAATATCTTCCTTTCCAATTCCCCAGAGTCTCCAGTCATGTGTGTCATCATGAAATTTCTATAGTTAGTTACCATCTTACACGTAACTTTGGCAAATTTTCTGAAGCATAACTTCTATCACCCGCCACCCCCTGCTAATTTAGCCCACAGAGAACAACACACACACAAAAAGAACACAAAACCCTGAACTTTCAAATGGAGAGGACAAATAACAGAAGCAAAAATAGCAACAAACACAGGAGTATAACAAGCATGCATTTCCTACTTCAACCTACAAATAAAAGGTCATTCTTAAAAAATTTATTCTGGCTCTTCAGTACTAACGCCCCTCTGAATTCTCCTCTCACATTAGTAGTGTGAGTGAAGTGAGCTGAGAGGTGTGTAATTCTCAACACCACTCTGTGACCCCACTCAGCTAATTGGCAAGTTGGGTCTTGGGAGAAAGAGAGGGAGCGCATGTTGTTTCTCTGCATGACTGATCACTTAGCTGGGAAAGAAGCTTAAAGAGGCAACAGCCTGGAGGTATTGTGCCATCCTAGGCCTGACCCCATTAGAGAGGTCATGCAAGGCGAACGAGAAAGCAGCTTGGGTATTTTTAATATTTCAACATACAGAAAATATTAGGGCCTCCAGCAGTTCTTAATGAATGCAACAAACAAGAAGAACCTTAGAAGTTCAAATATTTCTTGATCACTAATTCTCACGCTCTAAGGACACCACAGATACCATCTCACAAAAAAATTCGTATTGCTTAAAGGGGTTCAGTGACAGCTACTCATTGGAACTTAAAAGACCTGTGCCCACTCACTCACCTGTCAATTCTTTTTTTCCTTGCTCATTCCTGTAATTTCTTTCAACAGTTTGCAGGACTACCTCTTGTCAGGTGAAAGAATCAATTAAATTTACAGAAAATGCCATACAACCTAATCTGGAAAGACTGCATTCTGCCTTAATGGATGAAAAAATTATGCATGAAATCTAGGCACAGGTAGGAAAGGTCATTTTTCCCCATCATATTCTCCCTGAGCAACAGTTTGCAGACATGGCCTCTCTTCACAATGCTGATGCCAACAGTGCAATATGTATGAGAAAGTATAAAAGACTGAGGAATACAAAAGAAGCAAAAACTATGAGCGAATAAATAATGGAGGAGAGGAAATGAGAGACTATGAACAAGAAAGATTTGGGAAAGGAAGAGACAGTGTCTGTTGAGAAATACTTGGAAAAATTGAATAAAACAGAAAAAGCCCAACAGCAGGAAAAATAATTTGAAAATTTGAACTGATGAAAATGGCATTATGGAGAAGATGCACAAGGGCTTAGAGCAAAAAAAAATAGAGCATGGGGAGGAAAAAGAGAAAGAGCCATTATGAGGGGAAAAAAAGGGACAGTCTAATAAATTAACTATGTGTAAACTTTTATCTTTCAAACATTTCATAACTAAGGATTCATGGGCAATTTTAATGAGGCCAGCTTATTAGACAAATGTGGAGCCTTATATGAGGATATGACAGCTCTGGCTCAGTTACCAGCTTCTTCAAAGCAAAATGAAGAACATAAACATTTGAAAACTGAAGTACCATCAAACAGCAAAGCTAGTTCTATGCAATTGGCACATTACAGACGAGACTGATTTTTCACAAAAGATGTCTTCTGTTTTCATCTCCTCTTCAAAAAGAAACAGGAATATTGGTTTGATTATGGTTTAGAGAGCTTTGCAGCAGGACAGATCTTTCTCAAAGTCAACGGGCCCTAATTAATTGGCAAAAGTTGAAGCAAAGGTGACCTCAGAATAGAATTCCCTCTTCTGTTTCACACCCTCAGAGAATCAAGGCAACTCACCTCTTCAGATTCTCCCCCATCCAAAGGAATCCATGCCAATCTGTAAAACGCAATATCTGAGGATGTGGGTTTCCAGCTGACCCTAAAACTATCTGTTGATGCTTCATCAACTTCCAAATGCTGGGGAGATGGAACTTTTTCTGCAAAATATTATGCAAAAGAAAAGTGAAATTAAATTATTCTCTAAAACTTACATAGATGGCAACAGAAAGGAGACACCATTTTACCTGCAGGTTGTCATAAGGAGTATAACATGGAAGGTGGATAACAAGAGCACATCAGATTCTTTGCACACTTACTTGGGAAAGTGTTTTTGTAATTGAGGAGGGACATACACACAGTACATACTCTAACTGTACAAGCCTTGTAATCCTCTTTCCACTGAAGGAGCTCCATGCATATCTGTATATCTGAATCCACCGTCAGAGACAGTTTCTATTAATGGTCTTACTTTCCAGTGAAGTAAGAAAGTTTGGAAATTCTTTCTTGGAAAGCCTTCAAAAGTTCAGGCATACATACTTGTGGTAAAGCTGCCAGTAAGTGGTTCAGATTGTCCTTCATCATACAGGGAGAAAATAGCAACAGTATATTCCGTAAGGGATGTCAGACTTGTTAAGGTGTGTGTTGAAACACGATCGACTTCCACCTAGAGAAAGCATAATTTGCAGGCAATATTGATCATACACTAGAAATAAAGAGGCAAAGTTGCTTTATATTTTCATGAAATTCTGAAATTTCACTGGGTAATAATGACACAGAAAGAGAATATCATATAATTAGTAAATAAATTCTGTGGAACTATGAAGAATGATAATTTCAAGGCACCAAAGCTGAAAAAAATTAATTAAATATTGTAGCTTATGACAAACTAGAGGAAAGTAGAATTCAGCCATAGTAAACCCAACTCATTAGCTAACATACCAGCACTGTGTGTACAGGAACACAGAACTATAAGGAAATTTTGGGCTATTGAATCCAGTCTTTTACTATTTTGGATAATTTTTGCATAAACCATTATGTTCAACTTTTGTCATGAGAAAAAAAGACAGTTTTATATGGTCTCTATCCAGGCAGCAGTTAACGTGACTTTGCAGTGAACAGATCACTCAAAGCTGTATAAGCTGACAGTTTATCAGTCCAACTATTCAGTGTCATGTTAGCTCAGCACCACGGGGGAAATGTTACCGATGCAAAGCTAACAGAAAAAATGCCGCCTCAAATGCTCTTTGAACAGACACAAAGGAATAGTTAAGAGGTAGGTAAAAACCTACTGATCATTCACTCACATTATAAATTACATTACCACAAGCCTGAGATGTTCATAACCATTGTTCATAACCATTCTCACAGAATCATGGAATATCCTGACTTGGAATGGACCCACAAGGATCCTCAAGTCCAGCTTCTGGCTCCACACAGGACCACCCACAAAATCAAACCATATTTCTGAGGGACAGCATTGTCCAAACGCTTCTTGAACTCCAGCAGACTCACTGCTGTGACCACTGCCCTGGGGAGCCTGTCCCAGTGCCCAACCACCCTCTGGGTGCAGAACCTTTCCCTAACCCCCAGCCTGACCCTCCCCTGTCCCAGCTCCATGCCGTTCCCTTGGGTCCTGTCGCTGTCCCCAGAGAGCAGCAGAGCTCAGCGCCTGCCCCTCCGCTCCCCTCGTGAGGGAGCTGCAGGCCGCCATGAGGCCTTCCCTCAGTCTCCTCTTCTCCAATGAACAATCCAACTGACTTCAGCTCCTCCTCATACATCTTGCCCTCTAGACCCTTCACCAACTTCGTAGCCCATGTTTGGACACACTAATAGTTTTACATCCTTCTTATATTGTGGCACCCAAGACTGCACACAGTACTCTAGGTGAGGCCACATCAGCACACAGTGGAACAATCACTTCTTGCAATGGGCAAGCTCCTATGCTGACATACATGTACTGTCTAACAGACAGCCACGTTATCTATATTAAAAGAAATCAATAGGAAGAGGTCAAGTAATTTCTGACTTAAATCTTAAGGAACCTAGCAGAAAGAAAAGACATAACGCATTGCATAGGTATGCTATCTTCTAAACTCAGGAATATAAATATTTCATCTAATATGTAAAAAGGACAGATATGCCCCAGAAAATAAAAAAAATAATAATACCAAAAACCAAAACAAAACAAACAAAATAACATGATTACATCTAATTATGTATAAACATTTTTTTGAGGTTAAAGTTGCATATGACAACTTACTTTGTATGGGATCTGGCCTATTTTAATCAGCCCACTTACCGTGATTTTATAAAAAATATGTGTTTGGATTTCTGTATGTAAGCAAAGCTTTTGTTGCTGCTCGCAAGGTAACTTTTATTTACAGATGTTACCTTTGATAATTACAAAGGTAGTCTGCGGAGGTGTGAGACTGGTTAAGGGAAAGAAGGAGCAAATAATTTACCTCATTGGTTTCCGTTCCATCTGTTTTAACATACATGATGCGATAGCCTTTTACATTTTTGGAAGCAGGATCCCATGTTAGTTTAGCACTATTGTGTCCAACGTCTGAAAATTTCAAGTTCGCTGGGGGACTCAGAGGCACTTGAAAAGGAAAGAGATAAAACCATGGGTTTAGCTGTGAAACTTTTCATGTATTGAAAATAAACAGCACATTTCCATTTAAAAACTCAAATGACCAATATTTATATTTAAAAAGCCCTTCATCAATGGGGCTACACAAGTACTTAAGGACAGGTAACAAGGTTTAGCTCCTTGCTGAAGCAGAACTTTCAGTCTTGGTAAGTGTGTCTCACCTAATACTGAAAAAGAAAGAATTCTCCTGCTCATACTAGATATTATATCAGGAGCTAACTTACACAATAGTTATAATAAATTACAAATTTGTGTTTGTATTTATAAATTAACGTAGTTCAACTAGATCTGTACCTCATATTTGTTTTTGTTTTGCTTTTCCATAAGTATTCTATCAACAAGATTTCCTGACAGGAGTATTTTGGCAAAACATTTTCTGAATATAAAGGTCCCTGACGTAGGGGAAAGTTTGTCCAAAAGCATAACTAGTTCAAAAGATCTGTGAAGTTGAAATTTTTATTTTTACTTTTTTAATCTCTGCTTAATCTTTCCCCTGTTTTACAGAAAGGAATTATTCTCTGTGTAAAGGCCACATCTGACTGAAGCTGCTTCCTAACAGCAACCCCTGTTGAAGACATATTTGTATACTATACAATACTTGAATGTCAAGAGCTGGAGGAAAGTTAGGTCATGCAAAAGTCACAGATTGCTTCCATTTTTCTATCGCCCAAGAGGAAGTAATTTGTGCTATCTCTGTTACTCTCAGCAGTAGGTTCTGTGTTACCCCAACATCTGCTTATTTTCTCCAAGTTGTGAAACTTATCTCTATCCATCCTGCCTTCACGCACACACTCCTCACCAATCCACATGGACAGAAAAATATCAACACTTCAGAAGTCGTTTCCCTCACTCAAGAGCATATGGGAAAAAGCAAAAGATAAAAACGATATATGGGTTCTTTATTCAGGCCATATAGTGACTCAGAATCTGCAAGCAAATGCCTAAACAGCTTAGGAACAGTCAACTCAACTTCGCTATGAGGAAAGAGAAGATGAGAACAGATTGGAATTATAGTAGATGGCTTTGCCACACTTTCTGGCATACGATATATTCCTCTGAGTCAAGTGAAGGGAGTATCACGTGCTGGCTTTCCTTTCTACTTTCTGTCAGTTGTGGAATTCACTTCATTTCACCAGCCTGGCCATACCACAAAATGCTTCAGTCTCAGCTCTTTCCTTTTGGAGCATAATCTCCTGACAACATTGCTCACAACCAGACAGGCAGTCCTGCTGCCAAAGTTAGATGATATTTACAGTGAGACTTGGGTAAATCCTGCCCTCCCCGCCCCCGAAAATGCTAACTCAGAATAAGCTTATTGATCATGTCACCTCGTGGCACAAGACAGGTTTCACTACAGTGATTAAGATGACTGTTTGTGTAGAATAATTTTTAATAAATACAGACAATCAGATACTACACGTAATGCTACTGCAAATTAGGCAGATCCCTCTCCAGGCAGATACATGGTACAGGAAGAAAATACCAGGCAGCCTGTTCTTTAGTTGAAAGATAGAAATAATCACACTGAAAGAAAAAAATAATAGCTTAAATCTGAATCCAGACAGGGAAGACATTACCACTGAACACTGACCGTGTGTGACAGGTGTGCTCACCAAGAGCTTTCTCTCCTCCCAGACTTCCCCAATGCCTGATCAGTCAAAGCCTGTTAGAAGGTGCTTATTTGAATAGCTACATACAGAAGTTTAGAATTAATCCTCTTTCTTATTACAGTGCTAAAGACCAGTCAGAGTTGGCTGCACTGAGTCACCTTAAAAATAAACGAAGGTTGCAGGGTTAGTTTTTTTTTATTCTGGTCTGGTAATAGCAATGATGCTGGTCTGACTAACATATGTTACTAGCTTCTGCGATCAAACACTGAGGTCATGATTCCTCAGCTTGTGCCAATGTATCTGGAATTTGCATGTGATCTTCCATCCAATGTGTTAGCAAGGTTTAGAGCTGTGCAACCTCCAAGATCATATGACATGAAGAGAATTCAGGCTGGCACAGTCATAAAGTACACAACCTACTAGGAAAAATGAAAAACAGATATTGACCAAAAGGAGGAAAAAAAAAAAAAAGAAGGAATGAGAGATACACAATAGGAGAGAATGACAGAGAGAGAAAAATCAAAGACTTGATTCTCCAAGTGTTAAGAATCTTTCACACTTTTAAAGTCCACAAACATTCCCAAGCTGCATTAGTTCCCTGTCTGTGCTTGTCTGTCTTGAACTGTTCAATAGCACTTGTAGAACTTCTTCTACCATTACTCACTTTACAGGTCATTGCTCTGGCCCTTCTTTTTCTTAGCACTCACATGCCCGAACTTTTCTCACCTATTAAATGTAAGCCACTTTCACACTGGCCCACTCAAGCCAGGAGCACAAAACAAGGGGAAGCATTCACTCCACTGCTGGAAGCAGTAGAGGTATCACTGAACGCAGTGCCAGAAATATCCCTGCCGCACAATTGCTTATTTTCAATCCCTTTGTCTTCCAAATTGCTGAGGCTATTTAGAGAGCCGACATACAGTGCTGTGTACAGCTAGCAAAGGACAGAATTTAGCTGGCCAAACTCTTGCTGCTTATTAAAAACACATCATCTATCATGAATGCACAGACGCCTTCCAACCCCTCGTTTACCAGATGTTAAGCAGTGGGGGTTGGACAGAAATCTTCCCTTGCTTCTTTTCCATCTGTACTGACTACTACTGAGCCAGAGGAACGAACATCTCCATCCGAGCCGACTTTCCCCCACACACACCTGGTACTCTGGATATAGGAGACTAAACAGCAGTCTCAGCTTAGTTCTACATTGTGACCTTCATTCACCTTCAGCACGTTTGAAAAACTATCACTAGTTCCACTGAAATCAACAGGGATACCCATAGTACTGCTACCGACAAGAGAAAAGAGTTCAAATCAGATTTTAAAATCAGATGTCCATTCCAATATGTGCAAAGACTGTTGTGAAGTTCTGTTAACACCGAGGTGAATATAGGTACGTGCTACCCACATGTAGTTTCTTGTCCTGTAAGGGGATCACTAGCTTCTTCTCCAAACATGGCATAAACTGTGACTGTATATTCTGTATTTGGCAATAGTCCATCCAGTTCAAGTTCTGTGGAAGCCTCCCCAATTTTGATCTAGAAACACCATGAATAAAAAAGACACATTATTTCTGAATTAGCTCATGATGGGGAAGAATGCTAATTACACACTTGTAATTAAACTTGTGATCAAATACTTTGTTGAGCATTTTTCTGATATTGTGCCTGCAGTACTTGGCCCAAGATTTTGGGATTTTGCACAATAATCAAAAGAACAAAATAGTCAAAAAGCCAAAAGCCAACTTGCAGGTAAGAAAACTTTGAAGGTAACTAGTCACATTAGCAATGACATAAGCGACCTCTCTAGAATGTGCAGCTCCTATGCCCTTTTCATTCCCAGCTACATCTTGTTTCATCTGCAGTCTTTTACAGGAGAAATTCATTTCTATGCACAGCAAGGCTCAGTTTTTCTGCTTGCTAATTCAGGCGTGTATCACTTTTCGTTTCCACCTCTTCAATGAGAGCCACGGCAACAGGAACTGACTTATTTACTGGAAAAAAGTCTTTCTTCAGGGTTCAGCTCAGATCTCCTGATTCAGCTAGGTTTCAGGGAGAGACTTGTTTAGCAGAGAACACAAGTCTATGCGAGCTTTTGGTAGCTTCCTATACTCTTTCACACACAAGTGTGCATGCCCTAGCATGCTTTTTAATGTTCTTGCTTGAACAGAGATGCTATACATAATCTAAATTATACATACAGAAGCTTGAGCTTAAAGCTTTTTAAATCCTGCCCCAAAAGTTTCACTGGAACCATGCTAGAAACTATTTTTAGTCTACTGCTTTTAGTATGTTACTTACAGTAGAAGACTGTAGTTTACCTAGTCCCAGTTTTGTTTTTTTTTTTTATTTCTAAAGATACCTACTAAAAATCAACTTGGATGGAAGGCATTATTTTTAAATTTAAAAAATAAAAGTTGAACAGAATTAGAATATTTGCTAATTTGATTTACTTTCAAAGGTCCCGGTGAGTACAAAGGCTTAACTTCAAATTCTTGTGATAGCACACTTAGGAAGTAACTTAGGTGTTTTGGGCATTTTATAAGTGTTTGCTTTATATGATGACACAGTATCACCTCTTACCATTTCAAAAGAGTCACTTTAATTCAGCTGAAATTGTTGCATTTTTTGACAATGACATATAAAAATAATCAGCTGGTACTTGCCCTCTGTTCATAAAGTCTAACATGAAGTACTTAAGACAGTCATGGAAAAAAAAAAGAAGTATTTGTTGATAAAGTTGAATGTTAAAGGCCAACTACTATTTTATTCTTTAAATATTTATTTCTTGAGTACTTATTATTCAAATGAAGGCTCAGTACATCACCTCCTTTTCATCTGCAGCCAATCCTTCTGTCAGAGGAGCATAGAGGATCATGTAACCTGTGGCACCCGCTACTCCATTCCACTTAGCTCTCATGCTGCTGTGTGACACGTCATACAACTGCAGATCTGATGCCATTGGCAAGGCAACTACAGTAGAAAAAAGAGACGGACATTTCAGTTGTCTCACTTGAATAACCAGGTATTTTACAAGCAGTTTATTTTACTGCAGGAAACCCAAAGGAAAATACCTATCTCCAGGCGTGGAAGTGCTGTCTATATGACACAACTATGAAGAGCAGGTTAATGCATAAAAGACCACAGAATTACAGAAATGAGGAAATTACGATCTAACCATGCCAGGTTATGCCAGGGCAAAGTTTGTCCCTACAAAGCATTGCAGCTCTTTGTCTTAATAGCTTTGAACTTTTTAAGTGGGAGGATTTCAGTTCTTTAAGCAGCAAATCGCTCTGTTCAATCTCACCCTCCCTTCTCCGCGATCTGTACGAAGATAACCACTTGCTATTGAAGAATGGGCAAGGTTGCTACAAGGAACGAGTCCCTAGAGGTAGCTTTTTTACAGCAATAATTCCCAAGCCAGTGTGTTGGAAAGACAGCCTTGATGTACGACATCATGGAGGAAACCCTGAATAAATAAATTACACTTAGCAAAATATTTTGACTACAAGCTGTTGTGTTTAGAGCACGGGGTGTCCAAACTGACTCCTGGGCCTGTGTCAGTGGGATTACGCAAATATGAGCAAGATCGCCCATCACAAGTCATGGTGGATGCTAATGTGACTATATAAGCAAATGTGCCATTCTTCATAGTGGTGGCTAATTTTAATCTGTCAGTATCTCACACAAAGGCAAGAATGTAAACTACAATTTTCCATAGTTCTCCATTGGGATGGTAGAACAAACAAACAAAAAAAACCTTTTAAACTGCATGTATTTTATCATCTGGAGTGATTAATACTTGCACATGTCAGACTGTCACTTCTAACACACTATCAGATCAGTACTCGATGCTGCATGACCTTGGGGTGTGAGCTGAGCAGATCTCAGAAAGTCATCAGGGCTGGGCTCAGTCAGAACTTGACTAGGTGACTTCAAAGGAATACCAGGTGCAACAGGAAATGATCCTGTTGGCTCAGCATGCGTCTCTCTTCTCTCTGCCTCAATAAATTAAACCGTTCCTAGCACTGTGTCATGGGCTAAAACACAGCTGGAGATGACATTTTGGGAGACTAAGACAAAAATACAGGCTCAAATAATTTTATATGATCCTATTTTCTTTTATTTTCAGAAGATTAGCTTGACACAGAATCAAAGAATTGTTCCAGATGGAAGGCACCTCGAGATCACCTAGTTTCCCTGTTCAGTCAGGATCAGCTACAGCAAGTTGATGAGGATCATGTCTAGTAGGGTTTTGGATAGCTCTACAGATGCTGACTCCAGTCTCTCAGGACAACTCACTCCAGTGTTTGACCATGACAGTAAAAAGTGCTTTCTTTTGTTTAGATTTAATTTCATGTTTTTTAATTTATGCCCCTTGACTTTTGTGTTGTCAATGGGCATTACTGAAAAGAGTCTGCCTTCCTCTTCTTCATTCCTTCCCATCAGGGATTTTAGCACGTTTATAAGATCCACCTGAGCCTTCTATTCTCCAAGCTGAACAGCCATAGCTGTCTCTCCTCCTATGAAAGATGCTCCTATCACTAATTATCTTTGTGGTACTTCACTGGACTCCAGTAAATCCGTGTCTCTCATGTACTGGGGAGTCCAGCAGTGGATGTGGCATTTCACATGTGGCCTCACCAGTGCTGAGCTGAGGGGAAGGATCACCTGGCTGGCAATGCTCTGCCTACTGTAGCTCCAGAGGTGGCTGACCTTCTTTGCTGTGAGGGTGTGTTGCAGTTTCATGTTCAGCTTGTTGTTTACCAAGATCCTCAGGTCCTTCTCTGCAGAGCTGTTTTCCAGGCAGCTGGCCACTAGCATGTACTAGTGGCTGGGTTTATGCTTCCCCAGGGACAGAACTTTGCACTTCCCTTTCTTGAACTTTCTGAGGTCAAAAATGATTCCCCTTTCATAAATCCATGCTGACTACTACCTTCCTGTCCTTCATGCATTTGAACAGGGTTTCAAGGATTAGTTACTCCATCATCTTCCCAGGGATTGAGATGAGGATGACCAGCCTGTAGTTCCATGGATCCCCTTCACAAAGAAATGACATTTGCTTTCTTCCAGTCTTCAGGAACCTCTCCCAGTCACCATGACCTTTCAAAGATAATCAAGAGAGTTCTCGCAATAACAGAAACCAGCTCCCTTAGCACTTATGGGTGCAACCCATCAGGTCTTGCGTCCAGTTTGCTTAAGTGCTACCTAATACTGGTCCTCCTCCAGTGAGGGTAAATATTCTTTGTTCCAGACCTTCTCACTGATCTCAAGAGCCTGGGACTCATGAAGGCCATTTTTACTGATAAAGACTGCATCAAAGAAGGCATCGAGTACCTCTGCTTTACCATGTCATTTGTCACCAGGTTCCCTGCCCCCTTCAGGAGTGGGCCCATGTTTTCCTCAGTGTTCCTTTTGCTGTTCATGCACCTGTAGAGTCCTTTGCTTTTGCTCTTCACATCCTTTGCCAGATTAAGCTCCAGGTTGGCCTTCACTTTCCTACACCTATCCTGCAAGATCAGACAGCAACTCTATACTTCTCCTGGGTCACCTGCCCCTGCTTCCACCGCTTATACAGTTCCTTTTTATGTCAGAGTTCAGTGAGGAGCTCCTTGCTTACCCATGCAGGTATCCTACCGCCTTTGCTTGATTTTCTACTTGTCAGGATGGACTGTTCTTGAGCTTGAAGGAGGTGAACCTTGAGTATCAAGCAGCTTTTCTAGACCCCTCTTCTCACCAGGGCCATATACATTTGGATTCTTCCCAGCAGATCTCTGAAGAAGTTGAACACTGCACTCCTGAAATCCAGAGCAGTGGCCCTGCTTTTCGCTCTCCTCACTCCTCTCAGAATCCTGAACTCCACCATTTCACAGTCACTGCAGCCAAGGCTGCCTGTGACTTTAATATCCCCTAGTTTGCAACTATCAGCTTCAGCAGAACACCCTCTGTTGGCTCCTCAATCATCTGTGTCAGAAGGTCAATGCACTCTACAAATCTTTTAGATTGCTTGAGCCCTGCTGTTTTTCTGCCAACAGATGTCAGCTAATGATATATTTCATATTGACTTTCTGTCTCCTAATTTTAACATCAGAGTTATTCTTTGTTTCCCTTCCTAATATGTGTAATGTTTACTACAGAAAATAACTGTATTTTGTATACAAATATATAATTTCTACTCCTATGATCTATAACAGCACTTAGTTTGAGGTACTAACATGGTGTTCCTTACAGAACCCCAAACTGCAAATGCATTCATTCTAAAAATATCCCAAGTCATCATCTGAATCATTGAAAAAGCAACTTACAGAAGTTACTTTGAAATACTTGGCACTGGTGGGAATCACATGCAGGTAATTTCTGGTCCCACCTAATACTCCACTTATTAGATCATCTTCAGCCACAAACCTTATTTATAAAGCTTGGCTCCACAGCCAAAATTTAGGAGTGTTCTAATTTAGCATTCAATAGAACTGACTTCAAAGTTCAGCTCAGAGATAAATAAAACTTCTCTCGACGTTAAAGATCTGCAGAGCATTTGGACTTAGGAATTTGGCCCAGAATTAATTCAAACAAATTAATTTAAGACAAATGCATTAAAAGAAGCTAATGTTTAAACAGTGTGATTAAATGCAGAAAATAAAATCCCTAACAAACATGATTAGGATACTCACGTGTAGTTTCAGTTCCACGAAGGCCCTCGCTAGCAACATTTGAGTATATAGCAAATACAGCTATCTGGTATTCAGTTAAAGACATCAGGTTTTTCAGAACTGTTGTTGATACGCTTCCATCTACCACAACCTGTTAAGAAGAAAGTTCAACTAAATATGCATATGGCAAACTAACAATATTGTTAACCAATCAATAAATCTCTCTTTCAAGTGGTTTTTAAACTAGCATCTAAGAATCAGTGTGCTAGATTTCAATTCTAGCACATTTGGATTTGCTTCTGCTACCTTTATGTACAGTAAGGCATCTGAAAAAAAAGAAAGCAAGTATGTACGTAATTCAAATATTTAGCTGATATATAAGTAGCTATTCAGAATAAAGGAACTGTTTAGATAAAGTGCTTGCAATGCAGTTAACTCTGTGTATTGGCCACTTTTTAATATTATTACTACACCCTCATAAATATTCTTTTAGGATTATATATGTAAACACTGTACTACAAATTGACATTAAAGCATATTCATGCTAAATGCAATGTTTCTAGTGCAAAAAGAAATAAAATATATTCTTAGTAAAATCCTTTTGCTCTTTTGTATTTCCGTACACTTTTGTGAGTTGCCAGCCAAAGCCAAAGCTTGTTCTACTGCATTTTTTGCACATCTCCAAAATGCCTCTAAGTCCTATGCAAATAAATACCTTGACATTTTCAGCGATCACTTGTAGACATCCCAAAATATACATCCATATTTTCTTCCTTTTATGAATCCTCTCTTCTTAGAACTGAAAATCTGTCTTACCATCAGTTCCTACCTCTTCTGTTCTTGTAAACAGAATGGCACAGGGGAAGTTGATAGATTTGTTTCAAGTAACCATATGTGTAAGCAAAAATGCAGGCACTTACCTGAAGGTACAACTCACACCATTCCCCAAAAGTACTTCCATGTTTATAGCACATTTACTTTAAATTACATGACAGAAATACAGCCTGGCCACTACAACTCCATCTTATGTGACCGTATCTCTTTTTTTACAGTGTGCTTCAAGTCCACACAGGCTATTTTGGGGTAGATTTAAGTAAGACCAGGGATTTTCTGTCTGGTTAGTTCTTCCTGTTATATTATAAACTTCTGGGAAGCTTGTACTCATATTACCTCTTCCGGTTGCCCTCCTCGAGTGGGATAGTACACAACTCTGTATTTTTCCACTTTGCCTGGTGCATGGGTCCAGCTTACACGGAATCCTCTAGCTGTTACCTCAGATGTGACCAAATCCGTAGGAGCCCCAAGCGAAGCAACAATTGTTCCTAGGTTAGAAACAACATAATTTTATTTTTTTATTCCTCTCTGCAAAATAATTTTTGTTTTGTTGTACTTACTGAAGCTCCAAATATCTCTCCTCATCAGAAAATCTACTGTCCATTCATATTATTAATTCTCAATGGAAACAAGGAACTAATAGTATGCATGAACACTGAACATAAAGTTTTCACTGGGATTAAGCCTCCCTGGTCTTGCATAAACCTTATATCAAAGAAACAAAAATACAAAACTAAACCTTCCTGTCCTTCCTCCCATCATTCTTTCAGGCCCCTTCTCTTCCCTTTTTTATTTTTTCAGGATGCCTTCTTCCCAGTCATGAAAAACATGCAAGTACATACACAGCATTAATCTCTTGTGTTCCTTTGCACCTTTGCAGGTCAGAAACTGATATGCTGCCTGTCAGCAGATTGAAGAGATATAGTGAATAGCCGTCTTCTCTGGCAATCATTCCTTTCCACAAAGATGCCTCATCTCTGTATGTTTTTCCAACCTTTCCCTCTCAATTTCCCAGTTTACTGCTCATTCACCCCGCAAGACACCGTTAATATTTTGTATTTCTTCCAGTTTCCAGGTGAATTAAAGAGTGAAAAATGGAGTGAAACCTTACTAATACACATTTTTCACAGCACAGGTAGGAATATGTGTGAAAGACAACTTTCCTTATATATTATAAGCATATTGAAAAATCACTCAGCATTCTGTGGTATTACAGAATCACAAACAAAGCAATATAAACAAACTTCAGTGAAGCCATTCAGAAAGAATTTCCTCAGGTATGACTCTTTCTCTGACAAACTGCAGTATTTTATCATAGATATTTCTTTTGTTCAGAACAGCAAAAAATTATTGTAGTCAGAGAAGGCTTTTTTATGTATAAGAAGAGTGTTCTCCACCAGCACCTTTTCTTATGCTCTGAAATATATTTTAGAAATGTATTAAAGAATAAAGAGGAAAAAAAATATATCATCAGGAAGGGACAAAGCAATCTTAAAAGCTGAAAATTTTGAAAACTTATGAGACAATAAAAACAGTGAGTTAGGAGATGGAAAGCACAGCACAGACATAACAATTCCATGTGCAGCTGTTAAAGTAATTCATCCCCAAGCCTGTGTATTATGATTTTTTTCCCCTTACCCACTACTTGGAAATAGATATAGCAGAATGAACGTGTGTATATATATATATATGTATATATATATTTGTATTACAAAAAATCATAATATTTACCACTATCAAAGACAAAGAGCAAAAGATCAAAGCTATCAAAGCAAGAACAAAGCATAACTTCCCTAACAATGTACCTTCTTGTGAGCAAAAGAATATGCAGCTTGACTTAAATGCTAGAAGCCAGCTTGGAACTGCAGGTATTCAGAGTTGGATTTCTAGCTATAAATTCACACTAAATTACATTAGATTTCGTTTCTTATTCACCTTTGATTTCCTTTTCCTGTTCCTCTACTCGTGAGCACACCGTTCTGGTAAGACCTTCAACAATAGTATGCATGAAGTTGAAATCAGCAACGTTGTAGACATGTGTGCTGTCAGGTTCAGAGGCAATCTCTTTGAGTTCATTTATGTCTGCATTCTTCACACCTTTCATTGGAAAGAAAAATAAAATATTTGCAACAATAACAACAAAAAACTTGCATGCACAGACACTCCTAAAAAGTGATTTTCTTCCATTTGCTTTAATGACCAACTACAGATACTGCTCTGTTGTTAAGATGTTACTTCAAAAAGTTAATTTCTGCCAGTGTACACTCTATTTTTTTTCAGCTGTCTTTTGATAATGTAGCATGCATGGATCATGCTAAATTCACGTTATAGTTTAATGTATTGGTAAACATATTAAAGAAGATTTAAAATAATGATTATACTTACAGCATACGGATACAAAAGAACACTTAATGCACAGGGTAACAGATACAAATACACCAGAGTTTAATGGGACACTGTATGTGGATATGGCAGAATACCCACCAATAGCAAACAGCTCAATGCCAGCATCTCGTAGGTTTTTAGCAGGAGGGATAACATCATCCTGGGATTTCCCATCGGTGATCAATATGCCAATTTTAGATACCCCAGGCCTCGCACCTGCTTCAGGCTTAAAGCTATTTTCCAAAATGTAAGTTAACGCAAGACCTAAAAATGGAAACATTTTAAAAGGGAAAAACATCCATTATTTTTTTGGATATCGCAGTGTTTATATTTCCACTCAATTTAAAAACCCTGAGAAACCTTTTAATAAAGAATGATTATGGAAAAAGAGCTTATTTAATAAAGAATATATTCCAACAAGCAAACTAAACGGCAGTGGCGACATTTCATTTTTAGAGCCTTTTGACGAATCAGTGTGTTTTAAACTGGCAATGGAAGCCTAAATTGACCTTCCAATGAATTCGTCGTTTTTATTTTTTGCATTCCTACAATCATACTAGAATCTCTCTGTCCTTTGTCCCATTGCAGTCCCTTCTACCAAAATAAGGGTTGTTGAAGAAGAGAAGGATAATCTTTCAGATCCTTTCTCCCCTTTTCTTCCCTACCAAATAAAAAAGGCAAAAATTTACTTAAAGGCATGCTTGGGTATTTGAATATGTCATTCTCCTGGCAAGACAGCAAATATTACTACTAGCTACTTTGATGATAGCGGAGTTACACTGAGGCTGTATTTTTCCCAGGGTGACAGGCATCCTTCATTTATCTATCACTGAGTATCTTCTTGTGTTTTAGTGCTCTAACTATCAAAAGGTCAATGGAAATCTACAAGCCCCAGGTGATCATTTGAACAGTTACTATTGCCAGTTGTCAGATATTAGAACAGCATTCTTTCCTTCCCCAGAATAAAGCTTTGTGCAAGAACATTATGAATGGATTTTGCATGTTTTCCTAGCAGGTTAAAGATTTTACTTCAAGCACACAGAGTCCACATACACTTTGCTTTATGAGACCCTGTCCTGACTAGAAAGATTCCCAGTGAAGCCAATGGGACAAACACTTCAGAAAGACTTCACAGACGTCAGACAAAGCCTTTAGCAAACTGCAAAATAAACATGCCTTTTACCCTTCACAATAAGATATAAAACTTCTTAGCTTGTGCAGCAGGATGTGTTTTTTAATAGAAGACTAAAATTTAAACATATACTGTGCTATACTGTACCTGTTAACGTATTCCCTCCTTTATATGGTAAATTGCGGACTGCATCCAACACCGCATCTTTTGTGCCGTAGGCATTCAAATGCCATTCAATGCGAGGATCACCACTGTACTGTGCAAGACCTAATGTACCAGAAAATAAAGTACTACATTAGACAACAAAGCATTTTTTTTCTGAGTATCTGTGCTTTACATACTTGGTTACTAACAGCTTGCTCCTGTAACAGGAAAACTGTACTTCTTGATGCCAAAAAAATTGTATAATTTTGTTCTTAGTGGCAGCTCCTCCATTTATTTTCAAAGCCTTCCTTTCAAGTGCTAAAGTAAGCAAATGAGAAGGATCACGCAACTTTTTCAGAGGTTAGTAAGATTCCAAAAAAAATTGCTTTTTTGAAAAAGAACATTTTTATTTAATATGCTTTAGAACAGACTAAAATGTAAGTAGCAGAACAGAAATGTAACATTTGAGCCAGTTAAAACCACCAGAAGTCATCCACTGGCACGTTCTTCCTTTCAAAATTAAACTGTAAAGATTTGATCTAATGTTGATTGAAGTCATTATGGCTTTTTCCACTTTTTTTTTTTCCACTGACATCGCATTAGAGTTTGCTTAAGCAGTAAACTGTGAAGAATACCTTCATTAATGTTAGAAACATTCTAGCAGTATTACTCCTATTGATACAAGTGGGAGTTCTAGTTGTTTGCTATTAGTGAGAAAAATTAGGATGAATCTTGCACAAACAAGCAGCATTAAGCTGTTAACGATCTTGAAACCATAACATTTTTACATTGCTGCGGAAGTACTAAGAAAAAACATGATACCTTACCTACTCTTGTTTTCTCAGATCCCACATTGAAAGCAGAAACCAGATTTTCCAGGAATAGTCGAACAAGTCTGAAATTGAATCGGCCGATACTCCAGGAACCATCTACTAGAATCACAATATCTGCAATAGCTGGAGTTTTACAGGTAAACAGGCTTCCTGTAAATCATTAAAATGAAAACAATCTTTAATTTAACAATAAAATTGCAACTCAATACATTTATACCTTCTTCCTCCCAGTAAGCCTAATACCTAAAGCTTTCTTCCAAGGGCAAGGAGAAAAATAATTAAAAAAAATCCCTAAATATATTTGTCCTAAATCTAGTAATAGAACACTTTGGCTATTATCTACTTTCATTATTTTGCTAAGCTATTCAAAATTACCACAAAAAAAAATCTAAAAATATGATACTTCAGAAAGAATAAGTTAACCATCATATAATGCAACCAAACCAGTAGTTCATTTTCATTATCAAGATGAATATTATAACTCTATACATGGTATAGAATTCATGACACTTAACTTTAGGTGTAGACAACACAAAGAGTAAAACTGAAAGTCAATTAAATATGCTGTATCAAACCTAAGTAGGATGCATTCAATACAGCAAAGGTAAAATATAGAGATTCAAATTCACAATCTCTATCTTAACTAGCACCATATAAAGATTGAGTCAAGTGCCTCTCTTCCAAATGTATGAAAAAGAAGTAAACAAAAATAAAAGCACAATAAGAAATTAACAGAAAAGACCTGATGAAAATCACCAGAGATGCTTTAGGGCCTAGCTTACCAATGAGGAAATCAGAGGAAACAGGAGTAGAGTTCAGTTACAAATTGCAAGATAAGCCAACAAGAAGGCTTTTAGGGAAACAAATTCTTAACAAATTGATAAGGCTAAGAAAACGTACCACGTTCAGTTAGGAAAAACAACTGGAAGGCAAGGAAGAGGAGGATAGACCATGGAAGAATGTGAGGAAAGGTTTCCATAACCTCAAATAGAATAGCCACAACCCACAGAAGTGGCTGTGTGACTGTAACAGTGAGGTTGCTGTAATAGTGGATTCATAGCGTATGGAGGGAAAATGAATGTTATGCAGGTACACCAAACAAGAGCCTGTGTTTGAACCATAAAAATAGCAAACCACCTGCAAGACTGACTACGGAATAAGGATGGAAGCAGGAAAGTCAAAGCAAAGCATGTTAGTGGAAAAGGTATCATGCATGACAAACCATTTAGGCAGGAAAAACATGTCCCTGAACACAGAAAAAGAAACCAAGGCTGATTGGTGAGGTAAGCTGCATACCAACTTCCATCGTCAGTCTCCTCAGGGTCCACTACATAAATTAGCTGACTAAAGCTACTAACTTTGAGGATGGTACTGACAGCAATGACCAACAGAGTAAAGAATTCTTAGAAACAAACTGGTCTTGAGCACAGATGCTCAGCAAATAAATTCGTTGAGAATTACCAATAAGTTATTTGCTCCTTGTGAGGGAATAAACCACATGGTTAGCAACTCAAAACTTTAACATCATATTATAGTGACAACCTTATAATTAAAAATGAAATGATAATCTCACAGGCAAAAACAATCTGATGTGCAGAAGGACTTAAAAATTATTAGATTCTTACTGTAGTGTAAATCCACTGACCAGGAAACCCAATCCATAAATTTACAGTTAATATCTTACACATGTACTAAAAATGTCTTGAAAAGAGACAGGAACATTTCCTACGTGCAGTTAGCAGTGTAGAATAAGTTCTAAACACATGACAAAAATTCCACTTACAAAAATGCCAAAACAAATATTTTATTTTAGTTTTTACAGTACAAGACAACGCTATTTGAATTGGCAACACATTTTAAAATGTAAACACTGGGGAACATTTAGTAAGCATCACAAAAATCTTAAATTGGAAGATAAATTCAAAGGAGGTCCAAATCTTTCTATCATTGAACTTAATAGGAAAAATTCCATTGATTTCAGTGGGAATGAGATCTGCCTTTTTGTGATTTAATAGGAACTTACTGGTCATGGCAAAATCCATGTTTTAATTATCTTTGCCAAATAAACTTCCTGTTAATCAGCCCGCATTACTTGCAGCATTTGTCTTCATTAGGCATAAAGTTCAATCATGCCATTCTCACACTGGCCACAACTAGCTTCCTAAGCTTCAAAATAGCTATTGGCAAAGTTAAGTGCTACTCAACACCAGCAAGTATGACAGAACTAGACCCCTGATTCACATCCAAGCAGCTGCACTGTAGCACAGATGTACCTTTTCAGTATGATCCCGGTAGTTTAATCATATAGCCCAATGAGGAAAACAGGATTTGCGTGGCTGTATTTCCCTTCAAAACTAATAAAATCTTAGGCTTACTACGAAACCCAGCTAGTACCCTAGGTCATACTCTTTTCATATCAACAGATTTTGCCTATAAGACTTCTTTAATTCTGTAGGTGTATCTTTATGAATAAAAGTTTTTATTGGTTTTAGTAAACCCATTCAGTGCAGCAAAGGCCGAAGAATAAAGAAAACAGTAACCACATTCCTTTCAATACTTTATTTCCACATCATCAGATCAGTGCAAATAGCATCATTCAATTATTTTTGTTAAAATAGTGTGTGTGGTTTAATCCAAGATTGTACTGCAATGCCACAGAATGAGAAAATACGATTCTTTCTTCGTAGATAGGAGATACTTGTTGAATCTTTTCTGCATAAAACATTTAGGTTTTGTTACTTCTGTACACCCACTATTTGCTTATGTTTTCTCCTTGTTGTACTTAAAAGAATTGAAGAAAGATCCCTAAAATGGAATAAACAACAGTGAGATATTAAATAGAATAACATGCTGCATAGAAAGCTTTAAAACCTGCTAGGAATACAAACACCATATATCATCCTAGTCTATAAAGTTATTCTAAAAGACACAGTGTGTAGCAGCTAATTTACGCACCCCACTGAGAATAGCTGGTTTCCATTAACAACTCCAGCAAAAGTCTTTTTCAATAATCTCTTCAGACAACCATACGGAGCCATGGATTCCTATGGTGCTTGAGGATAATTATGAACTTTTCAAATATCTAAACAAAACTTTAATGGTTAGTTTCCTCAAAGACATTTCTTGAATGAGGATGACAGCATATAGTTTCATACTGAAAAAGCTTCTAGAACTCAGAGTTTTAGCCCACTACAAACTTCAACACTGTGATCAGGTTGTGCACATTTTCCTTTCACTCAGTTATCAAGAAAATAGTGGTGAGAGAGAAGGCACCGCTTTCCTCTGATGCACAGAATACTCACCAGCTCCAAGAGCAGGACAGTAGGGAGGTAACCTGTTGCCTGATTTTGTATAATGTTTCCTAATCTTACACAGACAGCATCATTCTACTTCTAATTCAAGTGCTGCATTCCACAACAAACAGTAACAGAGGCTGCGATTTTGGATTAGAGAAAATGACAGAAACGCAAACATGCTAAAGTCAGAAGGCAAGCTCCATATTTTACAACAGCAACTGTCTTCACTGTATCTGCCTGCCATGGGTGGAGGAGTTTCTTGGGGAGAAAATAATAAATTCATGATCCTTACATAACAAATTTACAATCTTCCTAGTGTCATTTGGCAAAAAGAATTTGCCATTCTGTCAGGCAGTTCACTGAGGAGGAAGGAGCTCAGTCTGCTCATTTCCTCATAAATGAAGGGAAGACATTTAATGTACTTAGAATTTCTCCTCTGAAGACACCAACTATGAGGCTACCAGCAATGTATTAGGAGAAGGTATTCACACAAAACCTCCTTCAGTAACACCAACAGTCATATCTTCATCAGAAAACATGAATTTAGCTGCCTTTGTTTCAAGGAAATCTTTCAAAGAATAATCAGCAATGAAGGAATTTTGCATCTACCAAATGAAGTTTCCTGCCTTTGATCTCTCAAGGCTCCAGACGCTGAAGATGATTCACTTGCCTGCAATTCCAACATGCAAGTGCTATTGAACTACCAAGACCCATGTCAGAATTTGGCTGCCAGCGAGGCCAATGATGGCAATGCTGAGAAAATGATCCAGCTTGATCCTTCTGAGATAGAGGGAGAGTTACTAGAGCATGCAAAATGGGACCCCTGAGACACCCTGTTGAAGGAAATGGAGAACAGAGTCAGGACTGGGAGGGACTCTGGCAGCACTGAGGATGCACGGAACAAAGCAGGGTCTGCAAGCTTCTGAAAACACTGACACTGCCTCTCTGAGGCCGCATTTTCATCCTACTATTCTTCTCTTCTTCACACATGCACTCAGTGAGACGGCAATGTCAAAAAAAGAAGTCTGACTAAAAAAAAATGCAAGCCTTACTAAGAAACAGATAGAAAAAGTATGATTTTTAGACTAGAGTAGTGGCTCTTTGACTCTTGGAATTAATAGTACTAATCCTCAAAAGTTCTTTGAAAGGCAAAGGAAGAAGCAGAAAATGCAGGCACTGCTACATGGGAGGACTCCATGCCTTAGAAGAACCTGTTCAGTTTGCATCCAGCTATGATACGTTTTGCAGAAATGCATTTGATATTTTTTCTCCCTTTAGTACAAAACTCCGTTCGCATTTTCAAGAGCCAAAACATACACTTCTTCGGCTAGGACAAGTGAAGACTATAATTCTTACTGAGTCTGCAATATGTCGTTTCCTTTCTCGCTCCCTGTCACAGTGGAAAAGGCAAATAATGTAAAGGAAGATGGTTCAAGTGGAGGTCAGTAATAGTACAGTATGAATGGGAGACTCCTTCATGGAGTAACAAAGCACAAAAGGCAGGACACTTGAAAGAAGTGAATGCAAAATAGCTCAGTAGTGACCGACAGCACCACAGCTGAGCAGTAGCACCACTGAGGACAAGGACAATATAATTCTACAGCAGAAAAAATGTTACTTCTATTTTTAAGAGGGTTAAAAAATAGAGGGACGTGGAGCAGTGTTCAGCTCCAAAATGCAGCAACTCACTAGTTCACGCTTCTGACACTGATATTATTGCACTGTGCTGGTGATATCATCATTGCACTTAGACCTCAGTTTAACACATCCCATATGTCAGGCTAAGGACCAGACAAATGCATACAACATAAATGCTTCTCTTTGAACTAGGTCCAAACATAGCTTGAATCTGAAGAGCTCAAGTGCTGGAACATCGTTAGGTTGAAAGAGCAGCCCAATGAGGTCAGAAGCTCATCCCCGCTCCCTTAAAAAAAAAATAAAATCAACACACAAAATAAAATAAAGCAGCCAGCCCTTTCCCATGCACCTTGCTCTGTTCCAGAAAATGACTCTTGCCCAATTGGCAGGCCTACAAATTTCTTATTTTGGAGAGTTTGAATATTAAGGTCTGTTGTGTCTAATCACGTTTGGAATCACATTTTCATTTGACTGTTAATGCTGTAGTTCAATACCTGCTTAACAGCAATTTGCTTCTTTCAAGAAGTATACAGCCATAAATACATATTATTATTTAAAGTATACCTTTTGAAAATAAAGTGACAAAACTAATTAGCAGTAGCTGATAAAAAAATAAATTAATTAATTTGTCTACATTCAATAGCAAAAAATCCCAACTGTGAGAAAAGGAAGCATAAAGCCCTTTTCTATGCACCTTTCCATGCCCACTGCATGACAGCTGGACTTCTGCAGCAGCAAGCCCTAGCTTGCAGAAATTTCCAGAGCTTTCTTCCTACACAGCATTGTAGAACTTTCTTTCTATACCCCAACTTTTTAATTTACTTGAGAGACAAAATAAATGTAAAAGATAACTGTGAAACAAAGTGCTAATGTTTTCTGATAGACTGCTGCTGACTGATAGCACTGACGTACCTGACGTCTGCAGCAGCTTCCCAAATAGCAGCACCAAACTTATTTGTGTATCTTGATAGAAAAAGATGTTAAGAAATTGCACCGAATTTCAACTGAGAGTTCAATACATTTATATTTCTCTTCCAACAGGCAACATGACAACACAGAACAAAACCTAGTGCTGAAATCTTTCCTGAAACTGAAGGTAAACGTGGCAAGACATTATGACCATTAAGCCATAATGATTTACAATGGAGATGTTCCACAGGCCCTCCTATGAAGCACATGAAGCTAAAGACACTCGTCTGCAGATTACACTGATAATTCTCCACTTCTCCTTGCTCTCAGTCCTGCATCTGTGTGCATTAATGGTTTAAATGAAACAGCTGTCTCAAAGTCTAAACGACTTTTCAAGGCAGAGAACTATACATTTTTATTATTGTGGTCATATTTATCCACCACTCCTGTGTCACAAATACTCCATCATTAAAGAGAGTTATTTTTCCCTTTGGTTTAGTAAAGTATGAAATCCTTGAGACCATTTTCTCTGGCTATCTAGAAGGCAGTTAATCAGGGGACTGTGGACAAAACTGGCACTCAGAAATCCTGAAGGTTAATTAAGCTGTAAGTACAAATCCCTCTAAACCATGAAAAAGAGCTGGTCTGCATCTGAGCTTGTAGCTGAGATACAGCTTTAACATATCAGGTAAAATGACAGAAAAGAGCCTGCTTGAGAGAACAAACCGCAGCTCTACTAAGGTCATTAACCCAGAACTCACATTACAGCCCAGCTCTATAAAGCCAGGTGCACAGTATGTTGTGGCCAGCTTGTTCCAGGAAAAAAAAAAAAAAAAGGATGGTGAAGTAGAGTTACAGTACAGAAGACTTTCAAATTCACGTCCCTGTATTACCCTCAAGCACCTCAAGCATTTCTTGAAATGGTATTAATGTAACCAATGGCTATGCTTGTATAAATAAATATGTGGGATCTTGAGAAGCATCACTAATTTTGGATATGCCAACCTACAAAAGCTTTGGATGAAATTCCTGCCCTGTCAAACTTAACAATTCATCCTTTGACTGTTTCACAGAGGTGTCTGAGTGAACACCCTATGCACAGAAACCACAGGCACCCAGAACCACAGTGCAGGCAGGTGGGAAGGGACCTCCTGTGATCAGCTAGACCAAACACCAGGGCAACTACAACTCAGGGCCATGCCCAGTCAGGTTTAAGTGTCTCCAAAGATGGAGACCCCACAATCCCTCTGAGCAACCAGTGTTTGACCACCATCACAGTATAGAAGTACTTTCTTAGATTTAAATTTAGAGATATTTCAGTTTCTGTCCGCTGTTTCTTGTTCTTTGATTGGACACTACTGAGAAGAATTTGGCTCTGCCCTCTTTAGTCCTTCCAGTGTGTATTTTTACACAAGGTAAAGATCCCCCTGAGCCTTCTCCTCTCCAGCCTGAACAGTCCCAGCTCTCTCAGTCTCTTCTCACAAGAAACATGCTCCAAGCACTTTTTTATTTAACTTTTTAAATTAAAAAGTTACCTTTGGTGCCCTTTGCAGGATTCCCACCCATAAATCCATGCCCTTCTTGTCCATCCCAGCACTGGACCGAGCACTTCCCGTGTGTCTCGCCAGGGCTGAGGACAGGGGAAGGATCGATCACCTCCCTCCACCAGCTTGCAGTGCTGTGCCTAATGCAGCCCAGGCCTCTGTTGGCCGTCTTTGCTGCAAGGGCACACTGCTGGCTTGGTGTCCACTCAGCCTCTTCTGTAAAGCTGCTTTCCAGAGAGTCGGCCACCAGCATGGACTGGTGCCTGGGTTCATTCCTGCCTAGGGCAGGACTTTGCAGTGCCCTTTACTGAGCTGCGTGAGGCTCCTGCTGGCTTATTTCTATGGCCTGCTGAGGGCACTGAGGATGGAGCACAGTCATGCTGGTGGATCAGGTACTTCTCCCAGTTTTCATCATCTACAAACTTGTGGAGGTACCCTGGGGTACATCAGTAGTGACTGGCCTCCACCTGGCCATCATGCAGTCGGAGATCACAACTCGCAGGCCGTTCAGCCAGTTTTCCATCCACCCCATTATCCACACACCTCCCTCACACTTCATCAGTCTGTCTGAGAAGATGTTATGGAAGACAGAGCTTGCTAAAGTCAAAGTAAACAACATCTACTCCTCCCGTTCATTCACCAAATTAGTCACCTCATTGAAGAAGGCTATCAGCTTGGTAAGGCATGATTTCACCTTCATAAATCCACGCTGACTACTCTCAATCTCCTTCTTGTCCTTTATACATTGAAAATGGTGGCCAGGAGAATTTGCATCATCACTTTTCCAGGGATCAGGGTGATGTTGACTGGCCAGTAGTTCCCTTGCCTGACAGGAGTGACATTTACGCTCTTACAGGTGTCAGAAACCTTCCCCCAGTTGCCACAATCCTTCAGAGATAACTGAGAGTGGCCTTGCAATGAGACCGGCCAGCTCCTTCACTCCTGGGCGCATCTCATCATACCCCATGAACTTCTGTCTGTCAGGGTTGTTTAAATGTTCCCGAACTTGATCCTCCTCCACCAAAGTCTTTCTCACTCCAGACTCTAATGATTACATTGCATATGGTATTTTTTGAAAATGTTGTCCAGAAACAATCTAAACGATTGAAATCTGTAAGAGTGAATTTAAAATTTACGCTGAAGAAGAGACAATTATTTTAATTCATCCAGTCAAATCAGTGCTTGATACCCAAAGTATGCAACTGCTATGGGAGCTATCAAAAACAGAGTGTCTGAACTATCACAAGGCATAGACTATGCTTAGACATCTGGGTTTATTTTCAGTTTGGCCATTAGCTTGTTAGTAACTTAGCCATAATCAAAATGAAACTGCTGACCCTAACTTAAAACCATGTATGTCAGTATGCATACACATACTTTCATCACCCTGGTGCCTAAAGAGCAGGCTGAGGGCAACCATATAAAATTCATATTATTTATTAAAATAGTTCTGCGGAACTCAATAGAGGATCTTTTCCAATTTTTCCAAACAATAATTGTTCAATATTCAATAAATAATTGTTCAGTCGTTCTTGCTCATTGTTTTTTTCCCAATAAATAATAATCATTGCATCACAGAGAGATAATTACAATCTATTAAGGTCAGCTTTAGGGTTTCCCTCCCCCCATCTGTTTTACATTTACAGATTAATAAAACAGTAACAGTTGCAAGGCTGGCAAAGGACCTGTGATTTAATTGAGACAAAACATGAGCTTCTGAGTGTCATTTTCCTTTTTTTAAGATATAGCCAAGCATAACTGCCCCACCAAAGTCATAAAAATATCTCAACCAACCTCTAACAGATACATCATTATTGCTTCCAACTGATGTGTTATTACTACTTCTTAAGGGAACAAAGAAACACTAAACATTAGGAAACTCTCAAGGCAGAAACATCTGCCACAGTTTGACACCACCTGCCTGCCCCCAAGGTATCGAGCTAAATTTCCATGCCGAGTGCGAAAGGTGTTGGGGGTAGGGAGAGAAGAGATGAGATACGGGTGATATTTCACAGGCCGCAGCCAGTCTTTCTGAAGGAGTTACCATCTCTGTGCTCACAACTTCCAGCTCTCCTCCCTTCGTCAATCTTTTTAGATCAGTGCAAAAGACAAGCACGTTTAATGCACATTTTGAGTGCTACATAAACAAGCAAAAACCCTCCTGAGGCTAACACTTATTCCTAACACAGCTGTTTGCGCCACTGTGTAGACCTCCTTCTGCTAACTTCTTGCATTCAAGGAAACTGAATATGCTCAAGCACTGGTCCCTCGAGGACTCTGGGAGAGCAAGGTATGGGAATACCTCGGCTCCATTCACTGGGGAATAATGAGCCAAACATATACACAAAGCCCAGCAGCTGGAAGAGGAAAAAGGACTCCCTCCTTTTAGCAGACAGACGAGTACAATCAGCACAGATAACCAGACAGGCGAGATGAGTGAGAACATCTTTGAGGGGGAAAACAAGGACCGCTCTGCCACGTGAATAAATTCTGTTTCAGCTCCTAACCAGCACCTTTTAAACGAAGGGGCACGGCTCTGTTGTAACACCAAGGCTCACTAAGCACAGGGCACCAGGCAAAGGGTGCTGACAAGCAGACAGGCCAGAATCAGAGTCCTGCATCAACGGGTCGAGAAGGAACATGGAGACCCTCCGATTATGCAGTGAGGGTGGCAATGACCCTGAACTCCTCTCTCCTTACTACAAGCTCCTGCTTCATGTTGATCACCAGTGTTATTATCAGATGAATGAGACAGGCTGCGAAACAAGACTCCCCTCTCAAAGTGGTAAGGAACAACCTTGAAAGGGAACTTGTACAGCAAACAGCTCAAAAGACTTGGCACCTCCTGGTTGTATTCAAGACAAGGCCATTTCAAGGATCACAGTCCCTGAAAACAGATACCGAAATGTTATCCTTAATCTCCTGTGTTGTTGTCCAGAGCACGGAGCAATGCAGCTTGTTCGTCAGGGTACTCAATGCAACTGGAACGTAAATCCATGATGCGTGAATCTATTGGTGAATGCATCAGTCCCTTAGGATTGTAGCTTTCTTACAAGTCTTCATCTTGCACGTCAGTGTTTATTAAAGTAGCAGAGGGTGCTGATGCAGTCTGCTACTGCCTCTCCAAACCTTTATTTTTATTTTTATTTTTATTTTTGGCTCTTCCTTCCAAGATTGCCACACAACTTTAAAAAAACTTTAACTTTAAAAAAAAAAAAACGTCCGGAGTTTCAACATGTTACTACGTAGCTTCAGTTTCAAAGACCAGGTAGTGTCTTTCGTCAAAGACAATAATCACTCATGATATACAGAGATATTTACCTAGTATATACAGAGTCATGAGCAAGCCTACAGACTTCAAATTGTGGCATTATGAGAATTCATGCTGCCACATGATGAACTGTTAAGGAGTGTCTCAGCTTAGTAGTAACAAAAGTATTTTGGTAATGAAACACGTCAATACAGCCCCGAACCTGGCTGAAGGTAACAGTCTCTTGCTGCCAGCAGAATCCAGCCGTGCCAGCAAACTCTGTGGATTGGAGGGATGCTCAACAGCTAATGACCTGAAGAGATGAAAAGCAGTCTGAGAAGAGAAGGAAAGCCAAAGCTTCAATTATCAGTCACTCAACTATGGGAATAGCAGTCTCCCGCTTCAGGTAAGAATTGATTGCACAAAGAAGCCAATGCCCTAAGGAAAGCTACCAAAGAAAGAGCCCAGACAGGAGGGTGTTCAGTTGGTAATGATTCAGACTTACCTAGAAATATGTGATTTCCTGTGCTGAGATATGAGGAAACACATCTTGTAATTCAAGGGTTATGAACCTGAACACCCTGATATTATGAACTAGACCATTTTAAGACAAAAACAAAACTTTAGGTCCAAGCTAGGACGTGTCTCTTTTTCTACTCCGATAGAATGGAAAGAGAGCTATAAGGTGTGCTGTTTTTTTGTTTATGGCTGTGTATACAAGCTTAATGCACTGATAGAAGAAGAGTGGCAGAGCTAGGATGAGGAGCCAGGAGGTAAGTGGAATCCCTGTGTACAAATGGAGACTGACCTTACCTGCTAACACCAAGCTTTTCCTTTCCTGAACAATGCAAGAGTTTGCCTGGCATATACAAATTGAGGAATATATCCAGCAGCTTCTGTATAAATACACAATTTCAAAGCAGGCTAAGGTAAATAAATGAAATTATTCACAATTTTACAGATGTTGTGTAAATAGACAAGGCAGTTACAAAATATGAGAGACCCTGTTAAATCAACCCCCCCAAATCTCTTTCTCACTGATCCTCTCCCAATCTCACTTCAATCAGGGATTCCTTCTGTCACAAAGTGCATTTCTCAGAGTGAACCCTTTCCCAGTTCCAGCTTTTACAGCTACTTTTGGGTCTTCACTTCCCACCTTGCTTTCCCTCAAGAACATAATTCTCTTATGCAGATGATTGCAACATGTTTACAAAGTAAACTAATGGCCATTTACCTCTCACAGAAATAAATGCTGCAAGGTGTCATCTCTAAGACTCACTTGCATATTTTTCCTCCTTAACACAAAGGACAACAAAAACTGCCCTCTTCCATAACCTTGCTTCTCAAGTGGCCAGCAGAAGCCTGCACTATTAGAAACATAATTCATGCAGACATCTAAGATGCAGAAATAGCAGAGTTCACCTAGCTTGATTGATTTACCATTACAACAGACTATGGGCGACACAACTCTCCATCCTTCTTCTCCTAAGCCTATTTTTAAAGGTTCTTGTGGCCATAAAGATGATGACAGTGTTACAGAACCTAATGCCTCATGCACAGCCACAATCATGTGCTCAGTGGAGCTTGGAGTCGGTTCTGTCAGGACAGTAAGGCAAAATCATCCAAGTTTTTGTATTCAAAGTGAGTGAAGGGGTCTGGTAATTGTCCTGAATACATTTAGCTGCTACTGGAGAGCAGTCTCCTGTCCCAGTTACTGAGAACATTTGATCACAATCTCTAAATGTAGCTTAAATATAGCATGCTTGTTTTTCTCCAAAGCAGTAACTAAAACAATAGCAAAGGAAAAGCATTTAAGAACTCTGTCATAGAATCACAGAATGGTTTGGATTGAAAGGGACCTTAAAGACCATCCAGTTCCAACCCCCCTGCCACGGGCAGGGACATCTCCCACCAGCCCAGGTTGCCCAAAGCCCCATCCAGCCTGGCATTGAACACCTCCAGGCATGGGGCATCAACAGCTTCTCTGGGCAACCTGTGCCAGTGCCTCGCCACCCTCTGAGTGAGGAATTTATACCTAATATCTAATCTAAACCTACCCCTTTTTAGTTTAAAGCCATTACCCTTGTCCTATCCCTAGGACTCTTGACAAAATGTCCCTCCCCAGCTTTCCTGTAGGCCCCCTTTAGGTACTGGAAGGCTGCTGTAAGGTCTCCCTGGAGCCTTCTCTTCTCCAGGCTGAATAACCCCAACTCCCTCAGCCTGTCTTCACAGGAGAGGTGCTCCAACTCCTTGATCATCCTTGTGGCCCCCCTCTGGACTCACTCCAACAGGTCCACGTCCTTCTTGTGCTGGGGGCCCTAGAGCTGAGGGCGGTGCTCCAGGTGGGGTCTCACGAGAGCAGAGCAGAGGGGGAGAATTCCCTCCCTTGACCTGCTGGCCACACTTCTTTTGATGCAGCCCAGGATATGGTTGGCTTTCTGGGCTGCAATCGCACATTGCTGGCTCATGTTGAGCTTCTCATCAGCCAACACCCCCAGGTCCTTCTCCTCAGGGCTGCTCTCAATGTCCATCTCAGTACAGATATTTCCTATCAGGTTTCCAGTTGTGGGAGGCAGGAAGCAAGAGTCCGCTGAAGGATTGTGGCCAGGTCTATAAAATCATTGCTATTGAAAAAGGAAATCCAAGTTGCAAGTAGTCAAAGGATAAAAAGGCTTAGCTATGTCCTCCAGAGATATTCATAGGACAAACTCTTGGAATAAACATTGATCATCCAAAGCACAGTGAGCTAAACTTTCCAGAAGGTAAAAGGGAGTTTATTCAAGAGTTTCCCTGCAGCAGAGTCCTTCTGGATGTCCTCCAGTGACTTAGAAGGAGTTCCAAATGTACAAAGCTCTGCATGGTGGCTCATAGGTTTACAGGCTATCATGGAAACTGAAAGGATGCCTCTCATCAGATTCCACCTGGCTTGGATGGGATATCCTAAATTCAAAGGTCAAAGAAAGCAGCGTTATGTTCTGGCAAGTCTTCAACTCCTGTTTTTAACCAGGCATTCGCATCCGCTGAAGTTGAGGAAGAAGCCATCTCTTGCATAGTACGAGTAGAAAACAATCACCGTCTAAAACAGCCATGCCTTGCCCACCTAGCAAGGACGGGGACTGCAGATAGAGCTGCTGGGCAGGTTCTAAGTGGAGTCTGGAGCAGAAATCTTTTAGCATTACAACAGGATGGTGATTGGACCAGAAGTGAAGTCACTGACACACCAAGGTTCAAGGGAGAGTCTTATTGGCAAAGACCAGATGGGCACGTGCTGTTTCCATTAGCAGGAGCTGAGATTGATCCATCATGGAACTTCCACTTGAGCTAAGGTTTGGTAGAAAAAAGCCTTAGATAGTATCTAAATGCAAAACTGAGAAAGATCAAAATGGAGCTATAATATTGTTCCTGTGGCTGAGCAGTCTCAGAGTACTAAGAGTGTGGTGAGGGAAGCACAATTAAAAATGCCTGTCAACATTTTGTGGTGCTCCAAAATGTTCTAAGAATAGGGCAACATGATCCAAGCACTTCCAAGTCTTCTCAAGGGATGCATGGGGATCTGAGGTCATCCCCCTAAAGACACATGGATAATAGATTCATTTTTATGTTGACATTACCTTTAATTGAGCAGCAAATGTTACAAGCAGGTGTATACCACACACACAAAACCTATTCACAATCAGGTCAGCCAAAGGACTTCATCTTACTGCATTCAGGACGGTGCTGAAAAGTGATTTTTCTACCAAACTACTAAAATATTCCACTAGTCAGTAACCACAAAACTCAAAAGTAAACTGAAAAAAAAAGGCAGTCCTGAAGTAACTATAACAGCCTACACAAAGTATGTGTACCCAGTTTTAAGGCAGTTAAATGGCAGCAGACATGCACCCTGCTTCATACTCAACAAGGTGATGCATCCACATTCTTCTTACAGATGCTGCAAGGGTGAAATGTTCAAGTCTCAGTATGATGTATACACATCTTTTAGGGAAATGCAGGCTGTAGCCTAATATTTAGACAAACACAATCAATAATTCCAAACTTTACTTTATTCTTCAATGCAAACTTTAATTTACACATGGCCAAAAATGAACCCTCTATCATGCTGAAGTACTACACAATATTTAAAGAACTTACCACATCTCCCACGTAGGGAATGCATCTGTCTACATGCTGCAGTATCTAAGAAACTGATGCTAAAGACTAATAGCCAAGGTTATGGATACACTTTGTGATAGGGGATATAGCAGAAGGCGTTGAGCTAGCTAGTTCTGAGCAGGCTAGCACGTTTACCAGACAGTGTTGTTGGATGATACAGCTGCACCGCTGTCAGCTTTGTTGTAAATTTAGTTGCATCTAGTTCAAGCAACCCTTCAATATTATACTGCACTCCACTGGAACAACAAAAACAATAATTAAGTACAAACTTTGATCAAAAACTCATGGCTCATGAAATACAAATCACAGAATTATCAAAAGTTACGAGATACCTCTCTGGCGACCTACTGTGCAAGCTCAGGCCAAAGTAGTTCAGCGTTTGCCTCTTGTACAAGTCCAGCATAGCCCCAGAAACTAAACATTAATTACAGGGGTATCTTGCTGGTACCTTCCAAGATCAGCAACATATTTTTATAACTCGTACTTACTTCATAGCATGGTCTAGGTATTGGAGCAGGCATTCAAAAACAGAAAAACACTGTCTCCCAGCATAGTTCTGGGTCTGCTAACACCTCTCACATAAAAAGGAGGTCACCATCCACACGGGACATGTTAAAAAAAAGAACAGTGTAAAAAATCCTATTTTTCTCTATTGCTCTGATTGCAGTTGGCCATACACATCTTAAAATTGGGTAAATATCTTTTGGGACCTGGAAATAAAAGCTGAAAATGAACTGATAAATAGGTACTTGCAAAACAGCTTAATCTAGGATGGGAGGTTGTATTTTACGTTTAAAGAAAATTCCATTATAGCATTAATCCTGGAATCACAGAGAAAGACAAAACTCTCACAGGCTGTAAGACTGCAGAAGAAAAGGAAGAAAAAAAAAAAGGAGCAAAGGGGCAGGAAAGAGAAGACAGAAAAGAAGTCATCCACATTAAAAACCACAGACAAGAAACACAGCCCATGAACAATAGTTTTATTGTGCAATGAAGAAATGGAATTCCCTTTCTTCCATCTGCTGTGGTCATTCTGGAGTATTAATTTACACTTATACAATAAATCCATATTTTTTGCCATCTTGGTTCAGGCTTCTAATCCAGTTCCAGGGAGAGAAATATAATGCATTTGCTAAAATACAAGCAAACCTACAGCGTATTAAGTTATGTGATAAAATGCTTGCCTTCATGGACAAAGGAGCACAGAGGTACAATGCCAGTTGGAAGAACCTGAATAACACCCTTACAGGATTATTCCCAAGTCCATCAGAGGACAGTCATCAGCCCATGGTCCTGGGGTGAAACCCATAATGTTGACCAAAGGAAAGGCTTTCCAGAGCACCCTTCAGACTGATGGGGTTACTGCCTAGGAGGTAACGAGAGTTACTATGAGATGCAGGAAATAGTATTTGGGGATTGTCTAAGTCTTAGCGTGATAGCTTTAGGGGAGGAACCAAAGAGAGGGAAAAATAGGGATCAAGGTAATTTGGGAATGAACTACCACTGGAAAATAAAAAGATAGAGTAATAAAAGGGGTCTCTTCCACATATGGAGGTGGCTGGTTAATACACTTGCCCAGGCAAGTCCTGTGCCACAGGCTTTCCCATCTTCTCAAACTCCTTTTGTAACTATTTTTCTAGGCGAGGAGCGCTCTATTCTGCGTGCATAGATCTAAATGCCAGCAACTAAAGTCAGACCACAAGTCACCCAAGCTCATGTGCCTGTGATGCCAACAGCTGGAGCAAGTGAGATCAAGATGCCAACAATTGCAGTGGGCATGGCGGGCCACAAGCTCTCATGCATCCACGGTGCCAGCAACAGGAGAAGCAAGGGTACATATTTCAGTGTGCAATGGCTAATGCATTAAAAAAAAAAAAAAAAAAAAAAAGCAAGCTGTCAGCAGGCAGTAAGTGGCTTGGAAGCCAGGTACCAAAACAGCCGTAAGTCTGGGGCAGATATCTGTGTCTTTGTGAGGCAATTGGAGGAGCTGGCTACCAGAGGAACTAGGAGGTCCAGGCCTGGAGAGATTTTGGCCTGGGGTTCAACTGAGACACAACTGCCTGGGTGTGTGTCTGTCTGTCTGACGCAAACAGAGATCCAGGGGTCAGTTACCAGAGGGATCACATTTCCCACTAACAGGCTTTCATCCTGATCAGCCAGAGAGGTGAAGAGGCCACTGATGTTTTTGTCAGTGTGAACCCTGTCTGCTTCTGCTCATGCTGACCTGTGTGGCCAGATATGTATATGTGCATTTTAGTATACTTATCAGGACTACACGCTCAGCTTTGCTGCTGGTTGGATGTGGGGACATGGAGATATGGCAACCCTGCTTGGCTATATTGGGCTACTGGATCCAGTGAGCCCTAACACGACGCAAAAAAAAAGAACTCACGTTGAAAGTGGGAGAGAGAAGTACTTTCCAGTAAACTTTACTTTTAGCCTCAGATTGCAGAAGCAGATTAACGTGCAAGACTGAGAAGCTGCTAAAGACTATATAAGAAGAACAGAACGGCACTGGGGAAATACGCCCACACAAAACAGTTACGATCTCTTTCTTCTGCCTGGTCATAATGCAAAAGCTGAAGTGCCCTCTGGAAAGCTCAGGGAACACTGTTAATAAGGCCAATTAATTACAGGTTACACAAAGACATAGTTAATGAGTTCTGTAGCCTCAGAGTTCAATAAGTAATAAAAAAATAGAAAAATGTCATAACTAAACCCAACATTTGCAGCAACGCTAGCCTGGATGAAGTGAGTAAAACTTGGAAACAGCCAAGGGAGCAGCGGAAGTTCAGAAGGTATTCATTCCTGTGGCTTAGTCAAACACCTCATGGCACTAATTTCACACTGTCTAGTAATACTTACTGAAGCATCTGACATTAACTAAGACAAGTTAATAAATTAGATGATTAGTCTTTTCTACTGAGTAGTATCTTAATATACTTCTCTGTGGACTTTTTCCAACACTCTTTAACATAGTGCCACTCGATAGCTACAGAGTGGATGTCAAGGCTTACCTGCATCAGAAGTGATAGAGGTACTGGAAGAAGAAAGCAAATCAGAGTATTTTTCAAGTTTACCGCTCCTCTTATTTCTATCACTATCCAAAGACCAACGTGACCTCACTGCAAGAGCTATTATAATACAAACATCAGATATATATGCCATCATATTTTGAGGAATGATATGCCTTTTGCATTATCTGATAATGTGCACAGCAGTGGAAGAAGGAAAAAAATATTATGAAGAAAACAGGGAAAGGATTGGGGCAAGTTGTTGTTTTAATATTTGGGGTTGTGTTTCCCACTACCCAACTATTTTGTTTAATTGGCAATAAATTAAGTAATTTTTTCACAAGTCAAGTGTATTTTTGCCTACAATAGTACTTGGTAAACAATCTCCCTGTCTTTATCTCAACCCAGGAGCTTTTTCATTCCTGTTCTTCCTATTTTCTCCCCATCTTCCTAGAGAGGGGAGTGATCAAGCACGTAGGTGGGAGTTTGGCTGCTAGCCTAGGCTAACCCATGGCAACTCACAAATAACCCCCCCCAAATAAAGTTTGCAAACAAAAAATAAAATTGGCCCTCAATGCTTTGTTGTTTTCATTGAAATGGTTGGCTAAAAACATTTCGGACACACTGAAACATTCTAAAGAGAAAGGATATAGTCACATATTTACCACAGGATACAGTCAGAACTCTGATTCTCCCCTCCCAAAAGGGATTTGATTAGAGAATCACTCGCAGAAGCTCTTTGAGAAACTGTAAAACATCTGAGAAGGCAAAGAATGTATTAACTCCTTTCACTGTACAGAAAGGAGCTTTGTACATGAGAGAATTGAGTACTTGAACCTTGGCACTTCTCCAAATATCAGTGCATGCTGAATGAAGCTGAGTCTGTGAACTTTATCTCAACAGAGAGAAAGAGAAAAGGTTTCTGACATGACTGAGTGTAAAGCAGGGATAAATCACCATGCTGAAAACTGACAGGTTCTGAAAAATATAGAAAGAAGATTCAACACTTGAAAGTGGTTGTTCAGAGGAACTAGAGGAGGTTTCTGGAAATCAAATATGAAGTTAACATTTGATGTATGAGTGCTAGACATTAAAGGTGAATTAATTTGGCACAGTGACATTACTGAATATACGTGGGAGGTTTATTTGAGATAAGAGCATAGTACTCAGAGCAGAAAAGAAAGGAGTCAATCTTTTCAAACCACTTGAATGGGCAGGACACAACAGATGGAAAATTTTAATCTGGATTAGTAAAGCTGCTGGAAAAATTACTAATGAGCCACACAAGACACTGACAATTTCATAAACTGAATACAAGCTAGTTTAGAAACACAAGAAAAAGGTAGATTTGGGAGGTTAGGAGAAGTTGCCCACACCTCCTCCCAGCACTAACTAGAGCCTCAAGCAGTTGCTAATCAAATAGAAGACAGCACTGCAGAACCAGTCCTCCAAACCACAGAGGAAAAGAATGAGAAGCTCTGAAACCAACTGGAATCATTAATATAGATACCCATCTTGCATTTCTGAGTGAAGAACTGGCTTCTGTGAGTAGAAGGCTTACAGTGAAATCTTTGTTCCACTGAAATTGAAAGTGAAATCTGTTTTATATTGTGTGATCATGAAGAGAGTTATTAGCTAAGTATTTCTAAATGACAAATTTCAATGATGATGTGCCTTCTGTGCCTTTCAGGAAAATTAACAGGATATATAGAGATCAGACAGTAAGAGTTATCATAATGCTCACACTGGACCTGCCATTATTGACAGTGTCCACATGCTTTTCCCATATATTTTAACAAGTTTATTACTGCGCCTTAATAGTTGCAGTGTTATTGACAGAGTCCACATGCTTTTTCCATAAATTTTAACAAGTTTATTACTGTGCCTTAATAGCTTTGCCCCAAAACATGGAGTTGGAATTATCTAGCCTACTAAAACACCAAATCAGTCCTAATATTCACACTGGAGAATTTTGCCAGACAGTTCTCCACATGCAGAAGAAAGACAGATGACCTTTGCCTTTGTAAGGCTTGCAAAGACACTCCAGCCTCTTCTTATATAATGATGTTGCTATAAGACGTGGGGCAGATGTTCACAGAAGGCACCTTCTTACTTCAAAATCTGGCACCAATACTTGCAGAAATGGTTAAATAAATTTTTGCCATCCTTTCAGTCAAGAAAAAAATAGAAGCCATAGCCATTTCCTTACAATACAAGTCTGGACAATGATTGTTTTCAATTTGATTTGTGGGTAAAGATTGCTCCATTTTCAGATAATATATTATACTACCCATTTATTTTATTGTGTGTTAACTCTTAAGGTCTCACCAACTTGATCAAGGATATAGCACAGCCATGGAATGTATCAGAGTTACTATTAAATCCATCAAATTTAGCCATAATACTAAATTGTTATGAAACCAATTAACTGCTGGCCTGAATTCATTTGGTCATACCCAGATCATTTCCTGTCAAACATCTGCAGAGGATCAAGTTATTCTTCATGGTTTTACCATAAAATTTTGCTCTTATTTCTTTACTCCATTTCTGTCACAGACTCTTCGTGATTAACTTTTTTTTTTTTTGATTCATTGATCCAATTTCAGTTTGAGGTAAAACAGTCTTTACACATTAAACTAGTAAAGTTTTGATACCATTAGTCTTTACGTATCAATTTTGAATTCACTTCTATTTCAGCTATGCATTTTTTTTTTGCTGATGCTGTTATTTCTGCACAACTCTTTTTTTTTTTTTTGCTTGGACTTTCACCCTACTCCCACTGAAGTCATTCAGTTGGAATCTCCATCACTTTGAATAATCATTATACTGTGCAAAGGGAAGAAATATGCAATTGCTAGACAGTAGGAAAAAAGAAGTCTTATTACTTTACATTTCAGTATAGCTGGATTGGGAATGGGTTTAAACAAAAAAAAAGAGTTCATACAAATTAGCATAGGCTTGGGGTTTTTCTTTGTCAATTTTGCTGATTGAGAAATTTGTAAATGTTGCATTTCTTTCAAATATATACCCCATTTTTCTAGTAAAAGATGTTACAGTAAATGTAATTTTTCACAAGTGCTAGATGAAGTGTGTTTTGCTCTGATACAATTAAAGAGGTTTAGATGAGTAAAAAGTTGGAGGGGGTGGAGGAGAGTTAAAGACTTTGCAAGTAAACAAGAATCCTGAAGAGGAAGAGACTGCAGATCCAGTCTCCTCTCGCCAACTGCATTTTTGCCCCTACTGCATGAAAAAAGCATAAATCCTCTCCCACAGTCTGGCAGACACTTTCCTCTGTCTGCATTTAATCAAAATTTTCCTATTACAGACCCATTTTTCCCTCCTTCAACTTTTATCGCTTGTCCTTCATTAAGAAAACAAATCATATTTTCCTTCTTTGGTTCTCTCATTTCTTCCAACTCGACCTTCTTCTAGACATGAAAAAAAGATTGCTACCCCATCATGCAGTTGCAGGTATAACTTTATTCTTCTATACTAAACACTAATTAACATTTTCTCCAATGTACCCAATGTCATAAAATTAAGGGTACTTTGGCTTGAAAAAATGCTGCATGGAAACAAACTTGTATATTGTAAATAAACACAACAAGGCACAAATACATATGGTAAGAAGACAAATCACTCAAGTAAAAAAAAATTTGCATGGGCTTCATGAAGTTTTGGATGAGGTCTCTGATACTTTGTTATCAGGACACAGAACCAAAAGGGACTGGAGAAATGGGAGCCTCAAAACCATCCAATTTATTCAGAGAGAATAAGGTCATATCAAGCTTTTCTCTGTGCTTGTTCTGTACATCATAAATAACTGCTGAGGGGAATAATTACTGTTGGGATTACTTCATAAAGAAGATGCTATTTGAATTTTAGAGCAACAGGAAACAAACATATATTAAGCTCGAAATAGATGTTACTGCCCATTTCAGATGAGCTTCTCCTGACAAGCAATATTACATTTCACCAAAAGACTGGTTCCTTGCAACTGGACAAAATGGACTCTTTTTTTCCTATCAAAATATTCCAAATGCTTTCATCATATGCAAAACCCACATTAGGACAGAGGTATCAAGTTATCATGTGCATAATTATAAAACAATACCACTTTGACTTTAGGTGAGAGTTAATACTGCAAGTCCGTTTTGCAGGCAAGATGATGTTAATTTTTTCCTGTATACATCTAAATACATATGTATATATAACATGGTTATATGAAATAAGATCTTCATACATTATGATTATTTGACTGTATTTAAATATACACCCCTCCCACACAGATATATATAAATATGCATACACACAGGTTTTTTTACTACTCAAAGTGCATCCAGTGGAGAACTACAGGCAGTATGGTGTTTTTTGCCTTTTTTTTTTTTTTTAAATGCAGGTTCAAAACCTGCTTTTATGCTATTCATAGTGGTATTCAGTGCTTACTGTATAAAGTGATAAAACAGAACACAGAACTAAAAGCAATCCCTCTGTTGTAGCAACTCTCCAATATTCCTGAAAATACTGATTCTTCCCTTCTGTTTAACTTATCCTGGGAAACAGATTTAAAGTTATAATTTAAATAAAATCTATACAGTGGCCAAGTTAAATAAAGAAACCGATCACTATCAGAATATCACACAAGTCCTATGTGGTATGATCTGACCTTCTGGAGCTGGTTTACTCGCGTTTGTTTTTTCTGGATCCTTCACCTTGGATTTACTTGTTTCTTTTCTTCTCTCTATATCTTTAACTAAAAAAGTAAGGGGAAAAATAAATCAGTCAGACCAGAAACAGTGCAGACAGAAGCGTGTAATTTTGCTCTTCCAGATAGAGGAAGTTTCATGCATATCTTGCAATATGCTTAGGTGACAAGTGAGTGTTACTGGGTTTTCTTTCCCTCCCTTTGGGTTTATTATTTTTACGAGTCTGCCCCCATCCCATCATCATTAAAGTTCTGAAAAGTGACTCTCCTCACTCAGGAGACTCCAACTATAGTGACATCAGCATCTAAACCCACAATGACAAGAGCCAGCGCTGGAAATACAGCCCAGAAAGTTGGCAAAGCTAGCTGGGGAAAGTCCAGTTACTGCAGAGTTCCACTGTAAGTCGTCCAGCACAAAAGCACATAAGCCAGCTGTTACATTATCCTCTTTAAAGAACCCGCTTAAATCCTATGCCCAAATCTGCGTTCAGGGCACCAAATATTCCCATGAAAGCAGAGTTGCTCCAAAGCTCAGACTTCAACAGTTTCTTCTACCGCAAGTGGGTGGAATACCTCACTTATTATGTCCCAGATTTCTCATAACAGCCTAGCAGAACCCAGCCTGATTAGCAATTCTTGATATTATATTAGTAGCCAGTGTCTACTCCATCATGGTCTGAAAGATTCTGGCAAAACCACTGCTAAAGTCGTATACTAGAAAAAAAATATCAGAATTTCTTTAGAATGGTAATTGGTTTCAACACCCCAGCTATCTACGATGGCCAAGAACAGCTTGAAAAAATGAAGCAATATATTTCACAGAAGATAGAATCCTACTTCAATTAAAATCTTTAGTTTATGTAGCCCAGAATTGCGACCAACATTCTTTCAAGTAGACACTGAATCCTAGCCCAGACCAGAGTCTCTCTGTGCTACATCCTTCACAAAACATTGTGAGAGGGTGAAAGAAGGTTATTTGTCTCCTGAAACATACAATATCAAATGGACAATACACGTATTCTGTTTTGCAGAAGTGAAACCAAAGCCAAATGGATTTCAGTGATTTACCCAACTGTACATGGAGTATTTGGAACAGCGTTCTCTCACGTCCCAACCCTGAAATATAATCACATGACCATCTTAAGGTCTTATGAAGACAACAAACCATCACCAAACCTCTCAGTGTGGAAAACCTCTGCAGAATTTACGGCCTTTACACTCCAGGTATAGAAATAAGGATACTGGTGAAAAAAAGTAACTGAAGTTTTTACTCCTTTCCAAATTAACATACTATGTGTACCTGTACCTCACCTCTATCTTTTAGGAATGGTTGTGAAACTGATTCAGAAGTAAGTTAGGTTTGCAAGCTTACTGAGGAATCAGCTTTTACCACAGCAGATCTTGGATATCAGTTGTGCTACAGAAAAAGCCATGATGACATCAGGGCTTACTCAGAGGCCTGGGTTTAATCCTCACATAAACAAGTCTCCAACTAAAATAAAAGAGGTAAATTTGGCAGAGTACTACTAGACCAAAAAGGTTGCCATTGCTTAGCAACTAAGAGCATTCCTTTGAATAAAGGCTACGAGCAGCCACCACTAAGGAGGTGCCGGTGTCCTCCTCTAATGCTAGTGCTGGGGAGGGGCAAGTCTCCAGAGAAACGGTTCAAGAGTTTGAAGATGCTCACAGGAGATGAGCCAGTCACATCCTGATGGAGATTTTTGGTTTTGGGAAAGTCCTTTCTAATTGTCAAAATCCTAGCCACATAAGAAAAACAGACAGGAAGTCACCAGTTTTACCCACATATTTACACAATGAACTTAACTACGTCTTTATGGCTGGATCTTAAAGGAAGAAATTCCCCAGTGACCTTTGTTAATTATGTACTACATATAATAGCTTACAAGCAGTGCCAGAATAAAAAAGAACCCCTGACTATATAAAAGGAATACTCTTTTAAAAATAAAATTTTATGGTAGATTTGAGAAGAATACTTTGTGTATTAATTACAACACAACAGCATTAAAAACACTTCCAGTGCACTAGAATGCAGCATTTTCTCAAAGCTTTGGGCTTGTTTGACCTTTTATCATCTCAGCAATCAGTGACTACTTGTCAGGGAAGGGGGAGAGAAAACATGGAATACAGGATCAGAGAAAGGAAGTCTTTGTACACATGTTGTACCTGGTTTTATTCATGCAAGGCATCAGATGGTCAAAGAAACTCCAATCTCATTAAGTGCTACATGTTTTCTTTGGCAGCAAAGGAAGAGTACTGAGTAGAACATAACCCCCACATTGTTAATTCTAGCTGCCAGCTCTGCTTTTCCTTTTTCTAGGAATAGAGCTAGTTTAAAAAGCAACCACACCTAATATTATAGAACTTGGTATGACTTTCCGTGGGCTGCTCTTTAATGCTAAAGTAATCTGTGGTTTTGTGGGTTTCCTAACTGGGATGGTACTTAAAATAGTCAACACACAGTTGCAGTGACAAAAAGCTAGGAATACTTCGACACACACCACATCAAGCAGTCAGCACTATTTTATCTTGTGCTGGTTCTCAGAGAAAGGTGCTTCCGCAATGAGAGCAACCAAGTAGCATCCTGCACAAATGGTTAATAAAATATTCAGTGCCAAGAGAATTCAGTATGCTTTCAACTGTATTTCCAGACTGTCACATTTGTCTTCATTGGCCAAGTTGACACCACACTTAACTGAGCTGTTTAAAATGCAAATCATGAAAACCAAGTGTTTTGCCTGTGAATTTCTTGTAATAATACCTTTTCACTATGATACACATACTAAAAATATGTATAGGTCAGATAAGAGTCTTGGGCGTAATCTGTAAACATATTTGACAGCTGAAGACCAGTAAGAATTTGGCCTTTCACAGTATCATGGAACAAGCAACTAACAGCCACTTGGCACAGCTATAAGAATCTGAATAAAAACAGTTGAATGAAAGGAAGGAAACTTTTTTATGCATCAGATCATAGCACTTCCCTTCTTATTTCTGCTCACTGAAGATTCTCTTCCATGAGATAGTGGCAAATTTCATACAGGAATAGGGAAGACAAGGATCCCAAACCAATAAAAACAAAAATAGCCCAAAGTAAGAATCTCCTGTGCAACTGCAACTGGATTAACCCTAGACCTCCAGCTGCAGCTGCATCAGGTAAAAAATCTGTGACTCTGATCAGCCTTCCACCACAGAAGAAACTGTTTTTCCATTATCTGCCTTTATGTCAGAGTTTGCTATGGTTTCATAAGTTACACTGAACAGCTGATATACTCTGCACGTCAGGTATAAAAGATACCTACTTCTGAATTGGCCTTGGGCTGGTTTACTCTCCTTGTCATCACTGAATGCAATGATCTGAAGGGCATAGCTTTGGTCTGGAATAAGACCTTGAATAATTGCTTTGGTAGCAGTGTTTTGAAGAATTAGTTGATTGGTTCTTCCACCTGTAACAGAAAAGACAAAAAAAGACACATACATAACTTTGTTTTTCGTGCACTAAGGTAAATGTAATGACTTAAAACTACCTCAAGCTCTACAAACACCCAAGTGTCTTCTGTTACCCACTTTTGGAACTATCCAGACAGCCAGGCCAGAGAACATCCCAGAAAAGCAAGAAGTCAGGCAGCCTGACCGAAGACAGAGGCCAGATTTTTGGATATAAACACTCTAAGATGAATAAATCAGGCCTTGTATCTGGGTCCCATGGAATATCCAACATACCCAGCATAACTATTAAGACAGAAATGAGTATTTATCAATAAGAGGAAAGAGTTTATGGAAAGTTCAAAACCACTCACAAAGCAGAGAAGTACTGCTTGTAACAAAAAGTACAGACTAAAGACTAATGATAAAAATCACAGAACCACATAGGTTGAAAGAAACCTTTCAATGTCTTTCAGAATCACTGAATGGTCGAGGTTGGAAGGGACCTCTGGGTGTTTTTTTATTCAACCCACCTGCTCAAGCAGGGCCATCTACAGCCACTTGCCCAGGACCATGTCCAGACAGCTTTTAAATGTCCAAAGAAAAGAGGTTCCACAACCCCTCTGGACAATCTGTGCCAGTGTTTGATCACCCTCACAGTAAGTGTTTCCTAATGGAACACCTCCTGTGCTCCAGTTTGTGCCTCTTGTCTCTTGTCCTGGCACTGGGCACCAGTGAACAGAGCCTTGGCTCTGCCTTTTCCACCCTCCCTGCAGGTATTTATACACATGGATAAGATCCTTCCTGAGCTTTCTATGCTGAAGAGTCCCAGCTCTCTCGACCTGTCCTCAGAGAGATGCTCCAGTCCCTTCATCACCTTGGCAGCCCTTGGCTGACTCTCTCCAGCAGCTCTGTATCTCCAGTCCACCTTCCTGCTCAAAGCAGGTCTAGTTAGAACAGGTCACTCAAGACCATGTCCAAAAGAGTTCTGAATATCCCCAAGGGTGCAGATTCCCCAACTTTCTCATGGTAGCCTGTCGTGATATCTGACAAGCCTCATGGTAGGGGAAAACTTTTCTCAATATCTGACTGGAATTCACATGCTCCAACTTGTGTCTACTGTCTGTCACACTGTCACTACACACCTCTGAGAAGAGTATGTCGTCTTCTTTTCTATGTTGTCCCTTTAGACAGCAGTAAGACCTACCCTGAGATTTCTGTTCTTAAAACCAAACAAACCTAGTTCTCTTCATATAATCGCGTGCTCCAAGCTTCTATCTTGGCAGTCCTCCACTGGCCTACACTGGTACCTGAGTATCTTTCTTGCAACACAGAACCCAAATTTGGACATAGCACTACAAGTACCTGCAAGTCTCACAGGCACCAAACACAGGGAAAGAAAAACTCTGAACCAGGTGGCTATATTTTTGTCGGTACAACCTGATGTAGCTGCATTCATTGCTGCATGGGCATACTGCTTGTCCTTGCCTGATGGGACCCCAGGTCCTTTTTACAAAAGACACCTTAATACTCTGAGCAGAAACATGGTTATGTTTGCTCTGTTCTCCAGCCCATGTTTCCCAGTGTGACAAAAGAACTTTATGACCCTTTTATTTACAAGAGAACATGTGATAGTGTTGATAGCTTTTCCTCCTGGCTTGAGAAATTCACAACATCAAATAGGTCATCAACTACATGGATGAAGGAAAGACAAAACACAGCAACCAAACCGACAGAGCAGTTTAAGAAGCATCAGAAGATATCATTTAAGCAAGAAAGTCAGGAGATGGAGAACTCACTGTACAGTGAAATTATAGGCTTTCTAACATTTTATGTTACAAAAGAGACAGAAAGGCCGATTACTCCTTTAAATGAAAGGCAGAATTAATTCAACAGGCAAAGGGAGCATAACACACAAACCTGAGAGCTTTTGATCTATGAAATATAACACTGAACACGAACTGAAACAGATTAAACATGAAGGCAGTATTTTGTAATACAGAGGAACGGAGTTTGGGGTGGGAAAAAACCTTCAGATACCCAAACCAAAACCCAAAACTTTTCCAGGTAAGTAAACCATAAGTAGTGTCAGTCAACTTCCTTCACAGCATGCAATATACCAAGGACATAAATAGAAAACTAAGTCAATTGCACATTTGCCATACCCCATACATTTAATTATCCATACACGAGGCAAGTGTATGGAAATAAGACTGCATGAGTACAAGGCCTGATGTAACAAGAAGGGTCCAGAGAGCTTCCAGCAGTATAAATGCCATGCAGCATTTCATTGCGTACCCCCTTGCATACCACTGCTACTCTAGGCCCCAGGAAAGTACATAACCAGCTGTGCAAAAGCCCCTTGCTTCAAATGACAAGGATTTAGCAGAGCTCCACATCATGAGTTGCCTGCTCCTGCAGATCTACTTTCAAGCTACCACAACTGCTGAAAATACTTTTCTGTCCTGCCCATCCGTGTTGCCTGCTGCTCAGCACATTAGAAGTTAGTGGCAGCAGTCTGAGTACGAGGTGAGAGGTGCTGTGTCCCAATTCCCTGTGGAAGTCCCCCCACCACGGGCAGACAAGTGCCCCAGAAGTCCCTCTCCTGTTCCCAGTTTCTCAGTCTGTCTCTTTTCACTTCTGAGGGCTGCCTTTTCGTAAAGCATCATCCCTCACGTGCTCCTTGACTGGTTAGGAGGGCAAGCCACCCCTTCTGGTTTGCCCAGAAGTACTTCAGGTACCTCCCACTGAATACACAGGGCCACTGTTTTGTTTTGGCTGGCCTCTTATGGCAGGGAGCTGTCAAGTGTGGTAACATCCTATCCCACAGGCTTGCACACCGCTCTGTTGTTGGCTGCCAGTTCTGGCCTCATCATTCCAACATTTTTGTTTGGTTTTGTTTATTTTATTTTTTTTTTCCTGAAATCTTACTGCTCTTTTCTGGAGAGCTCACTATGAGAGAAGGCACAAGGAGATCCACCTCAAAGCTTTGACAGGAACAGTGTTCCTGTGTTCTGCCTGGAGGACTTCCTAGACCTCCTTACACCCCGCTGGAAGAAAGATCAAGACAGGATGGTCAGTGACAATTCCCAAGGACGACGTTTGAAGCATATCCAATATCCACCTCCTTCTACTTTAAGCCCCATGCCTAGGACAATCCTGTGGCAAGTTCAATTTCTCTCTTCTGTTGACCAGTCAAAATTCTTATCCACAGACTGCTCACAGTTCCTCAGTCCTGAAGGGTGACTTTAGCCTCAGAAGAGCTGCCCGGCCCTAGGTCTAGACGACGACAGTCATTTCACCTTCCAAGAGAACATAGAGACTTTTGGTTTACCTGAACTTGGAGTGACAAGCAGTTTATATCCAGTGAATTGCCCTTTGGGGGCTTTCCAAGAGATCTGTACACTGTCAGGAGTGACTACATTATATCTTAGTCTTGTTGGTGGGGACACTGCAAGTGGGGAGAGAAAACAACATTTTAAACTCAAATAAAAGGCAATCATCAATTTTAAACAAACATTAAAATAAACATATAGGAAGACAACACACAATTTTAATGATAAAGGATGCAAGTTATTCAAAATGTCACATACATCAGTTTATTAGTTTGTACAATGACAACCCCAGGTGCACTACTTCCCTCAGACATACCTTTTATCTCTTTATAAAAACATACTAACAACCTAACAGCAGAGGACAAAGACAAACAGTGTTAGATGTTAAGATTCTAGTTTAGCAGGCAAAGCTGGTAATACAAATGCTCTTTGTTAATACAGGGGAATTAAAATTGCTCTCCTTGCTTATGCTGACAATATGCATTACCTAGCCTCCTTTACTTTGCATTACCGTGGGTGTTTCCCAACATTTAAAGGAACTCGGGGCCAAATTTTCAAAGCCTTGTGAAGACACAGTAACCAAGAGGGAAAACAGGCATGCACAGAGCAGAGGGAACATCAGCTGCCCAATTTGCAAACCTAGCCTCAGGGATGCACGCTTGGCCAGCTGCAAGCACTGCTTTGGTCTCATCAAGACTAGGACGTGCACAGGCTGGGCAAGATTTAGGCAAAGGGCAATCTGGAGATGGTCAGTAAGTCTGACCTCTGCTTATCTTGCGCCATCACCTAGGTTTCAAACAGAAGCAGCTGGTGAGATGAATAAAAGCAAGAAATGATGAAGAAAGATGTGACTTTACAGAAAAGTAACACACAGAGGAAAAAAAGGTAACAACCCTAGGTTGTTAACTGCAAGCTGAGCAATACTGTGCCTGTGTACATTAACTGGCAAGCTCCCCTAGACTATACCCTACAGGGCATTTCTCTTCTTCCCCAGGGAAGAGATCCCCCTTCACAGCAAACAACTGAAGCACTGCTGCTGGTTGTGCAGCCCATGGTATCCAAGGCTGTCAATAAGGGGGCATCTTTATACATTTGAATCGCTTTTGGTCTACACAGACCTAACTGACCTAGAAAGAAAGGCAGCCAGGGAAGCTCTCCAGAGGCTGAGAAATAAAAAGGGTTAAAAAAGCTTAGCACAGTCCTCCGTTGACCTTAAACCCTCCTCTTCCCACTACCTCCACAGCCCTCTGAACTTTCTTCATTTTTAAGTCCCTTGATGCCTCTGCCACTACCAGCCTTAAGGTTTCTCTTGGCACATCCAAGAAAGAAGTGAAATTATCTGAAGGTAGTGGGAGGAGTGGTAATTTCTTGCCCCAGGGCCCAATATAGTTGACTAGGCCAATGCCTAGTCTTTCTTGGTCTACTACATACTATAAGTCAATAGCACTCATGGCATTTCTGAGATTTAAGGATTACAGCATATGGAGCATCTGAGTCTAGAGGCAGAACGTGCTATCCAGAAGTCTCTGGCCTCTCCATTTGCCCTGCTGCAGTCAATGCAGCTCTGGCAACAGTAGCAGCCAAAGACCTGTCCTCGATTGATTACTTTTTCCTACTTGTTTCTTTTTCCAAGAGTTTGCAGAAGAAAGAAGGAAAGAGGCAAGCTGTATTTTTTTTTTTTGACATTTAAAGGTGAGTTTTCAATGCCATCTAATATTAAAAATATTTTGAGTCTTAGAAGTAAAGTTTAATACAAGAGATTTTTTCCCTGTATGCAGCCTATCAATCCCCAAGGGACAGCTTTGCCAGAGCAAAGGCAGGTTCTGCTCCTCTCTGCCTCGAGGGATTTAGCACTAGAACACAAAAAAAGAGAGGATACAAGCACCAAGAAAGCTTAGTAACACCTCTGCACTCTCAAAGATTTGAGAGAACAAGCTCAGGAGAGAGGCAAGGGAACAAACAGAGCAGGTGGCACACCAATTTCACATACTCAGCATTGTTCTGGTTTGCAGCACTGGGCACACATCCAAACAGTGCATCTCCCCATTTGCTGGGCACAATCTTGTCAGACCGAGCCTTCACCCTGCCTGTCACCTCCCTCAAGTTCAGAAGAAGAGAGGCTGCAAGTAAGAGCATGTGCAGGAATCGCTGCAAATCCAAAATAAGTTCTTTGAAAATTTGGCCCCTGTACTGCAAAAATATTTCCCTGGGCAGGCTTCTGCAAGAACATTCAGCATGCTATAATTGTAATAAAATGACAGAGACTATGGCAAAAAGTTTTGAAAGCCAAGCAGACTGTAGTTATGGATTACAGCTTTTAATTCATTCTCAAGATTCAATCCAGTTTTTGAGCTACACATAAATCATCATGACTTGGTGCTGAATGAACAAGAGTGACAAATCATACCTAGAAGTTTGCAAAATATGCACTTCCTTTCATTATTTGTTTTGTCTAAGAAAGAGCAAATAAGCTTTTTACACTTGCACACTGTCATTGTTCAAAATGCTACACGTTTCACTGGGATTAAGTGGTAAATTTGTACGGGGATTAAGAGGCAGAACTGAGAGCTATCATAACCAAAAAAACATGGACTGACAAATAAAATCATGTCTTAGAATCTCAGAGTTTTTCTCTGCCATCTTCCTCCTTCCCCTGTGATTGCATCCAACTTTCAACTAAATGAAAGCATTTTCTAACAAAGAAGCATAGTCCTGGCCTAATCACCATCACCAACTAGGTAAATTTTGGGAGCCCCTAAAAAAACAATCACAGATCTTACAAGCAAAGAAGGACACAGTCACCAGAAGTTGTTCTGCTTACTACAGTTATAATGTGAAAAACTAGAAAAGTTGTGCCAGAATAGTCTTTACATAACTAGTCAGTCTTCACTGGGTACTTTTTGCATCAAAAATGACAGTGCAGGGGAATGGACAGTCCCACACAGCAATTAACTATAAGGAAAAAAAGAATTTTTCACCAGACGGATACTCAACTGTGTCTTAGTTGTGAAAAGACTAACGCTCTGGCATAGAAAGAGTACATATAATAGCTAAGGAAGTTAAAAATCTAACACTTGAACAGACAACAAAATATTGATGGGAGTTACTACACATTCACCAACCTGAAGAGGATATCTTTATTTCTTTGGACCTTTATTGGCTGTGGAACAAAATCTCACTTCTTGCAGAAAGGGAAAAAAATTAATCCAAGCTGAGTCAGTTAACTGATAAAAATCAGTAGCTAAAGCCTGTTAAGTGGTTCTACAGGAATGCAAAAGTGAATGGCCATCAGTAACGTTAGAGCAGTCACCCAAAAGAAAAACCTAAAGACAACTTCAAGGCTTCGGTTTATGGAACCAGATAGATTAGCACTCCAAATACATTATTCTCGTGGACAAGTGGGGAAAGAGTGTTTTGAACTGTTCAGTGTTTTAATGGAAAGGAAAATACCATAAACTGCATATCTGCAGCTGTCTCAAAGGCGTCCAATGCTCTAAAATTGGATACTAACTAAACCTTGTGGCTTCCAATGTACTTTTGTCTTAAGAATTGAACTGAACAAGTTAATATGCATTGCAATTACATTAGTAACACATGGAAATTATTGCTACACAAGGACAAGTTTCCATCTTTAAATATAGAAGGAGAATACTTAAAACAAGTCATTTTGTGAACAAATGGAAATTTCTAAAGTACTTTTCTTGCCCAGCACTTTTTCATGTACTATGTAAGAACTCAAGTAGATGAAAACCGGATATTTTGTTGCTGTTGTTTAAGTGACATTATGTTGGATGAGGAAGTAAACAGCAGTGAGGAAAGAATAACTGTTGTTGAGTAAAAACTGAATGGCATTTTGGTCTACAAGGCATTTGGGCAATAAACAAGGTAAAACCACGTAGCTCAACGCAGATAACTCCTCAGTTGAAAGAAATCAGTTGTAGCTTCAGGCATGTTCACTTCAGTCTCCCAGACATTTTCTCCTTTCCAAGAAGTCACATTGCACACCTTTAACTGAGCATCTTTGCCAAAGGAAGGAAACACAAGCTGGAACTAAAACCAGCTCTTCCTACACCTTGACAGAGCAGTACAACTTCTTAAAACAGACAAACATATGGTTAGTGCTGTATTAAATTGTAAACAGTTAGCCAGCCGCATGAAGAGCTTACTGCAAGGGGTGGCAAACTTAAGAAAGGATTTGAGAAGCATCTTACTAATTCAAGTGTAGCAAGAGATATTTTTATTCTGTGAAAAGAGATTAGACTTCACATCACCTCATTCGGTAACACCACAGTCACTCTAGGCCAGGGCAATAGTCCACTTAGCTTAGTATCTAACTGCTGACAACATGCGGTAGCTGATGTTTGCTGAAAGAGTGTAAGAACAAGGGAAGTATTGTTCTTCATTCAGCAAGTACACCAGCTCTAGCTTGTGCTGGTGTGGTGATTGTGGGAAAACTCTCTCTGACCTTCCTCTCATTGTATTAATAGTTTGAGAGTTTTCTCCCTTACATATGACAGATTAAATCAAAGCTTAAAAAAAGTAGGGGGGGAAGAGTACGCTTTTCCAAGTACACGGACTTACATACAACTGTCGATGAACCTCTCTCCGAAGTCCCGCTTTGCAAATCTTAACCATATGTAGTAGGACTGAAATACACAGACAGGGGACTGACCATATGCTTTGCTTTATCAGCTCATTAAGTCACAAACACTTCTGGCCCTCGTTTCTGACCAGAACTGATGTGTTGAACATTGGGAACATGTATTTCTTCATTCACCTCACATCGCCCACGGTAAGTATTGCTTCTAACATGTGTCCCTAAGTTCTGGGAGAGGCTTGTGAAACACTCGCAGATGCCCAGATGTCCAAGCCAGGATGCTTCCTCAGCGCTTGAGTGCCACGCGGACTAGACAGCGCTGCTGCTTGCTTTTACCACAAGTCAGAAAGCCTCACTGTTGCCACCAGTCTGACTGTGCTCATGAATAATACATTACACAAAAGTCTTTAGAAGAGCCCCAGGGTCACATTCTGCTCCCAGTTACGCCTAGGCAACCTCATATCAAAGGGATTAAATAAACGTAATGTTGAGAGAAATGTCTTTCTTCAGGAATCATAAAAACTTACTGGCATTTTTCCTCCCTCCTTCCCCAAGCAGTATGATAGATTTCCTCTAGTATCAAACCACCGTCCATCTGATCCAACAAGTATTTAAGCCTAACAATCTCAGCAGCATTTTTTAACATCCACAAAGGAGATTAAAAAAAAAAAACTGCAGAAGTAGTCTGTGACATTTACCAGTACTGTGTAATACTGTATGATCTAAGTGTTACATTAGCTACTGTTCCAACAAAGAAAAAAAAAAAAAGTATATTCCATACAAGCTTAATATCAAGGCTGGCGCTTCAAACTTACTTGATTACATAGAGGGCAATCACAGCAATTTCTGATCAATGCTTTCAGGTAAGTAAGAGTAAAAAATGTCCTGTAAAATTCATTTTGAGACACCTGAACTTGCAAAAAGAATGATTTATGCTATTTGAAATAAAAGGTTCAAAAAGCACACATGAACATGTAATTCTTCGCTCCCTGAGATCAACAGCAAGACTCCTGCATCATTTCAGTAATACTGGGTCAGCAACCTACTAAGAGGAAAGTAACACTTGCATTTGGAATAAGTAAGTCTATTTCTGCACATCAGAGTGATCTAGTGAAAAGCTCCATCTTTTTATTTAGCACTTACCTTGGCCCTGGGCATCACTGATGGAGTAAGCTGCGACAGCTAAAAATGCCAAGAGGACGCAGCTCTGTACCTCATACCAACAAGGCATCTTTTTCCCCTTGATGAACACAGTATCAGCAAGTCTGAAAACACACAGAACAGAAATATTTATTAAACCTGTAAACCTAAAGTATACATTTTAATGAAAAGTGTGGGCAAAATCTGGATTCCTATTGAAAAAGTAATGACTAGGAGTTTGCCATGGACATCAGTGGAGCAAAGATTTCATCCTGGAAGCAGCTTATAAACAAACCATATTTTACTTGAGAAGGACAAAGAAGCACATTCAAGGCATTGAACAGTTCTAAAAATTGGTTCCATGTAACCAGAAAAGTGTTAATCTTTGCATAGTATACATTAGCATTGGAAGTAGAGTTTGCTACATGTAACAAGGCAAAATGGGTATCTCTACAGAATCCAGCCTTGCAAACACCTTACCAAGGCACCTGTGGTAGAGAATTCTGAATCTCGAGATAAAGTAGGACTTTAACTGTTATCTACTTTATATCTAGAACATCCCTTTCTGGATGTTTTAAGTCATTTATTTCATCATTTAATATTTTTTAAATTGCAGAGTCATAAGTGCCTTGCAAGCCTACCATAAAACATCAAATACACATACTTCATCTCCCCAGTGAACTGGGGTCAGTTCAACTGAGTGATTTTGCACATCATCTGTCAAAAAAGGCAGAAATTTGTTCTGAGGAAATGCAAGTCTTCCTCTCAATGTCCTCTAGTGCCTACTCCAGTTTTTCCTATTTTTATCCTATTGAGCTTATTCTGAGCTCTCCTGTTGCAGTATCTGGCACAGTGACTGAAGCAGACAACTCAGAAGGCATACAGGGTATCAGCTAAGTACTAATTTTATCTGTAGGGCAATGCCATGGTCAAAAACATCTAACTTAATCCATTAGGAACATCAGCACTTCAGAGCGCAGCACTGTATGAATACTGAAGGTAGTTCTAGGTGAACTAACTGGGTTACAGAAAGCAACTCGGGTGCCAAAGTTCAAGTTCCAGATGGGATAATTTATCTGCCCAAGAAGCTAGGTTAAAAACAGTACAAAATTCATTATCTGAACTTGGCTTTTAATATTGGCCAGTAGAGTTACTCAACGTACATAGAAGCACCTCCCAAGACGCATCATGATCATAACATCATGCTTTTAAATATTTACCTATCACCAAACTTTACTTCACTAGTTTTGGTCAATTTTCTGGGCTAGGAAGAAGAATTTTTGCTGCCCTCTCCTGTTAGTATTTTACTGGAGAATTAAATTAATTTTGTCAAAGACTCAGCATCTGAAGGTTTGCTTTGGTAAACTTTGGTTTATGTATTTCTGCTTTGCAAGTCCCTCCCCTTTACCTTCCATGTAATTTTCTCTAATATCTCTAGGACACCACCATTTAATTTACCTTCCCCAGTTTTCGATGTCTTCTGAGGAAGGCATAATGCAAGTGGTCCAACCACTATCTAAGAATACAAAAGACAGTCTGAAGTACCTCAGCCAGTATTGAACAGATGAGAGGATAATCCTACACCTCCTTCTCTCTTGTAAAAGATATTTACAATTTGCCATAGTTATCCCAGTCCTTGGTAGGTCTAATGTCACAAATCCCAATCATGGATATTTGGTATGCCACCTCAAAATATACAGGTGACTTCATCATTTGAAGTTCTATCTCCACAGGGGGTTACCTAAGTTTTAGTCAAATTATCAACAAGTTCCACACTACTCAGGTACATATTTTGAATCCATCTCTTACAGTATGAATCTCTCAAGACAGAGAGAAATAACTATATCTAATAACAAAACCGCATGCCCAAAACTGAGGTATTGCTATGCCCGGTTCTTAGGACACATCCTCCAGATAGAATTCAAAAACCCAAGCCAAGTGCCCAGGCTTTCTACTACACAAACACAAGGAGTCAAACATCCAAGGACTGGATCCAGATGAGCCAGCATCAGCAGGCAGTTACCTAGTGACAGGCAATAGGGCAAACTAAGACAGCTAAGTCCTAAACAGCACCCCTTGTGCAACTTACATTGCGTATCAAAGCTTCTCCCCACCTCAGGAATATAACCTGAAGTGTGTAAATGTTGACTCTTCAAAGGACAATACACAACTCATTCTTCAATTCAGTCACCACTATGTGTAAGTTTCTTTCCATATAATAACCCAGATATTAAAATAGCCACTCACAGTGGTGGCTCAGCTCCCCATTTGCTAGTTTTGATATAAACCCTCCTCCCAGATAAGGGTTATAAATATTAACTGACATGCAGCGCTGTATAGGAACACTCTCTCCTGCTCATTTCAGAGAACAGCTATCACAGGAAGAAGGTATGATTTATTGAGAGAAACATAACTGATGCTGGATAAAAGACAGCCTGGGCACAAACTGACTTCTGCAAAGACCAGCACCTCAGGGTTCACTCCAGGAGGAAAGGCACACAGAGGCAACCACGAGTCTGCAGCCACCTTGTGGCTGACACCATCACGGAATCAGAAAAGCCATCCCATTCCTCCTGCTTTTTATATATTTCTCCACTACTTGGTAAAACAGTTATCCGAGTGAATAACGTGGAGAGCAGAAACCCAACTCCAGGCTCCCCTTCCACACCAAAAGCCCGGCCGATGAGGTGACCCCTGCTGCTCCACATGCACTTGCTGTTGTGGTGGCCTCAGCTCCTGTCCCAGGAAGGGGAAGGCTTACACACCGCAGGCTGCCCGCAGCATCCACACAAGCCAGGCAGCTCGTCACCTTCTCCTGGGGGATGAACCTGCCTTTGAGACACCCCAAACCTGTTGTACAGCCACCCTGCTCCAGGCAAGACCTGCCAGAGGAGTGCTGTGTTTCTAGGTGCCAGTTAAACTCAGCCAAGGAGCAGGGCCCAGGCAGCTCAGCCAAGGAACAAATCTCAAGGATCAAGCAGCTCAGCCCTGAGGAAACCTGCCCAAAGCTGCAGCGCCTTCACACACCTGGCTGGCTGTAACGTCTTACACTGCGGTGCTTAGAGCCACCCTGCCACACCACAGCCTCGGTGAGGCACCAGGGGGTTTATAACCCATATAGTGGTGGCTTATTAGGGTGCAGAGTGACCCAAGTTTCTCGGGTCGACGTCCCACAAGGAGGAGTGGGACCAGCCCCAGGGCAGCAGAGTGCTCTTGGGGTGCACCCCACTTCTCACAGCCCCCTCAGCAGCGCCACCAAGCCCCCCATTTTAAGGCAACATTCCCCCTTTTCAGTTCAAAAAGGGGGGCAGCAGGGGGTGTCTGTTGTCTCCACCGAGTTGGGGGGGACTCCAGGAGACCCGGGTGAAGTCCCCTCATCGCCCACCTCCCCACACGGCGGGGCCGGCTGGGGCAGCCCCGTTACCGGGGGGCACCGGGACGGGGGAACCGGGGGAAGAGACCGGCCTGGGGCCGCTGAGAGAGTGAAGGAGGGAGGATGTGCCCAGCCGGACCCTCAACTGAAAGTGCGTTTTCTTTAATAAATTCTAATTATCCTTAAAAGTACAGCTTTTGCAGTTTTTAAGGGGCTCCCCCTCAGGCTCGACGCTTCTGTCCCCTGCTCCCAGCAGCTTCGCCCGCTCCCTGCGGCTCCGCTCCGGTCCCCGCCGCCCTCCCCGGGGCTGGCCCCGCAGGTGGCTGCGGGACGCCCCCCACCCCTGTGCCCAGTGAAGCCGCCCCGGGCTCGGAGCCCCCCTGAGACTCGGAGCCTGTCCCTGCCCGCCTCGCCCCAGCCCTCCCGGGGCAGCACCGCGGAGCTCGCACCGACCTGGGCGGGCAGCGGCGGGCGGCCGGGGCTGGGGGTGCTGCTGCGCCGCGCCGCTCCCCTCCGGCTGCTCTTCCCCTCGCAGCGCCGCATCCGACGAGGAGGGAGGGCAGGGAGAGGAGGCGGGCAGTTATAGAGCTGAAGGTGGAAAGAAGGGGGGAAAAGAGGCGAGCACCGGGCCCGCCGGCCAGCCCCCGCCCCCGGGCCCCTGCGCTGCGGCGGGAGGGTGCGGCCAGGTGCGGGAGCGGCCGGGCTGGGCTTCGCCTCACAGCACCCCGCTTCTCCTGTCAGCGCCACGGTCCTCCCCTCAGCACCCCGGTTCTTTGGTGCACCCCGCTTCTCCTGTCAGCACCCGGCTTCTCCTGTCAGCACCACGGCTCTCTGGTGCACCCCGCTTCTCCTGTCAGCACCCGGCTTCTCCTGTCAGCACCACGGCTCTCTGGTGCACCCCGGTTCTCCTGCCAGCATCCTGGTTCTCCTGATGTACCCCACTTCTCCTGTCAGCTCCCCAGTTCTCCTGGTGCACCCTGCTTCTCCGGTGCACTCTGGTTCTCCTGGTGCACCCCGGTTCACCTACCAGCACCCCGCTTCTCTGGGGCACCCCAGTTCTCCTGTCAGCACCCCAGTTCTCCTGTCAGCACCCTGCTTCTCTGCTGCACCCCTGTTCTCCTGCCTAGCACCCCAGTTCACTTGCCAGCACTCTGGTTCTCCTGTCAGCACCCCAGTTCTCCTGTCAGTACCCCAGTTCTCCTGGTGCACCCCGTTTCTCCTGGTCCTGCTCCCTCTTAACTCCCTCTCCTCCTCCTGGAGCTGCTCGTTCACTTCGTTATCAATGATTTAAAAGGTGCCTGCCCCACAGTGTGGCTAGGAATGTTCTTCCCCCAGTGCTGGTTATTGCGCTGATGGATGATTAATCGGGGAAGTATTTATAATAAAGTGTTCCAGTGCTTGTCTGGCTTAGTATAAACCTTGATTAAAAGCGCTGTAGTACATGTTCGCATTTTTGCCATCTATGTAGACACAGCAATGGGGAAGTGGAACTGCAGAATCTGTATTCATACACAAATTTGATTTACCTCACAGTATACCCTACTGAATTTACAGTTAAAGCTACTACTCATGAAGCTTGTAAGTCCCTAGAATTTAAGAGGTGAGTGAAAATACTCATTTCAATGTGCCTGGTCATCTGTATAAAATTACAAATGAAATCACTGAAGGACTGCAGTTAAGAAACAAGAGGCAGAAGTGAAAAGAGAGACGCGCATCACCTTGTCCACATAAGTAGGACTCCCTTTGAGGGAAGGGGAACACAGTAAGTCTCGGGGAGATGACTATGTCTAAACTCCATAAAGCAGGACCTTCTGTGGCTGGGTAGGATTCCCAGTCTTGCAGATTTCTTGTCCAAAGTCACCATACACAGATATTTTTCTATGGAAACTACAGAAGTGTGTAAGCTTTAAAGACACTTTAAGTCCTGTTGTTTCATATAGCAAATGTTAAAAAGCATTCCTAGATGTTGTTATTCTGTGGTACTGCCAGGTGTGTGTAACGGCTAACACTTTGTACCAGCCAAGAAGAGAGTAGCTTGCAGGGTAATGATTCCTCTGAAACCATAAAATGTTCAGCTCATTGATGCTAAATGTGACACACTTTATACCTTTTCAGTCCCTAATTTATGTACTTAGCTAAATAATAGTCACCAGAAGACAAGGACGTAGATGGATAAGTCTGTTTGCAATACCCTTGAAGACTTAGTAAATGCAGAGAGATAAATCAGCCTAATCCATGACTGCTTGCTGGCTCGTGTATTTCAAGGCATGACAAGGAACAGCATGCCAAAGGGAGAGTCTGGCTCCTTCTCTCTCTCTCTCTCTCTCTCTCTTTTTTTTTTTTTCCTTTCATGAATTTGTAGTGCAGTATGCAAAGTGCATGAGCACCATCCTGTGGCTCCATCTAGTCAGGGAGCCACACTGAAAAGTCCTGATGGATTCCACCGACCAGCGAGTAGATTCTGAAACACACTGCAGCCTTCACATAAATTAATAATCTAATTTTGAGTCACCAATCTGCATCAGGAACTAAATTAATATTTTACATTTATGCAAGGCATGTGCTTTCAAGGGTAACTCTGCTGCTTTTTCTTGTATCAGTTTAATTTTCCTGATTCACAATATTATTTTTTACACCACTTGTCCACCTTGTAGAGTATATCCTGCTTGTTACCATTGAGCTTTACTCAGCTTGCTCTGGAAGGCACCACAGAACTCCTTGCACAATTACAAGGAAGAATTCATGTTGTTCAAATAGTTAGAGCTAAACGTTAAAATATAATGCTTCTTTGAAAGAGATCAAATATGCTGCACATCTGGAAATATATTAAGAAATACAGTAAGATCACAGTGGTGACATTTGCACAATATTAATGTGCAAATGATTTACCAATGTTTCCTTCTTGTCTTTCTGAAAAAAAAAAAAAAAGGGGGAAAAAAAAACAGTTTTCAAAAGAAATTTACTGCATGTGGCTCGGTGCCATGGATTTACCTTCTACTATTTTGACTTGGCCAAGCCTCTGTGATTTCCAAAAAGCAACAAGGATTTATAGCTGCTGTGTTTTAAAAGTATCCAAACCAACAAGAGGACCATCCTTTGCTAGGCTAGTATAGATTCCAGAAAATTTATATCAATAGGATTACATGGGAATTATATTGAAAACACAGCTGGAAACAATTCCACTAATCCAACTCAAGTGCAAAAAAGATCAGAATTAACACAGACTGGTGAGCTCAAAGTGAACTGGACTGAGTAATTTTGCAAGTGAACCAAGTAATGAATCACTGTCAGCAGTATTTGTGGGATCTAAACAGGAAGCAAGGTAATGGATATCTTTGGTGGCTGTGGGGAAGAATTATTTTAATTAGTGATTCTCTGCTTTTGACATTATCTTCTTCTTTTTAGGATTTACTCAGAATATTTCTGTGGCTTTTTCCAGGATAGCAATGAATGCAATATTAATTGCAGTGCCTTTTTTCACAAGACTTTCAGAAAATGAGAATGTCAGGTTTCAAGGACATTTTTAAATTGCAAATAATGGAAGCCTAAATATGTCTTGTATTCTTTTATTACAATGACATTTTTTAAAGGTGACTAGTGTTTTTACCTCCTAAACTAATATATCTTACAAAGAGATGTACATTCTTAAATGCCCTCCCTCCTCCAGTAACCAAAAACTCATCACATTCAATGTTGACTATAGAACATGTATTTGTGTGACTAGAGCCATTCCCTAGGTCTGACAACAATTCCTAGATTTTCATTTTTCTATTAAAAGAACTAAAGAACATAAAGGCAGAGGTAGTACTGGATGTAAAGCACAGCTGAATTTTGCTTTAATTTTTTTGTAGTTCTTACTAAATACAGGTAGTACATACGATGCTCTTTGGAAGGTGCTTTGCCAAGATCAGTCTGTCAACACTTGAAATAATTAAGTGATTTATGGAATCATATGCTGAGAGATCTGAGAAGGACTCAGGACTGTATTCTTCCCAAATTAAAAAAAAAAAAAAAAAAGTAATGAAAAATGTAATTGTGATACAGTATCTTAACATATTAGCCATGCTTGCTTCCTCAAGTTTCTTGTCTTTAGCAGCTGAGACAATTTCATCACTATTTTGTGATATAAATATGCAGTGAAATGACTTCTGAAAAGGCTAGTTATATTTTGTGAAATATTTTTTCTATTGACTTTTTTTATGTAACAGCTGTTTCTCTGCTATCAACCTCACAAATGTGGCTTTTTCATAGCTCTGTTTTCAGGCAGAAACTGTCACAGAAGTCCAGCTTTCCTTCATTATTAGTTGGCATGTCTGATGAGTCATTTTCATTTCCTTGATACTTTTAAGAAGATTTCAGTGCTGTCAGCACTTTGGTGAGCTTCTAGGTTTATTCATCTGAAGTTTATTACACATAATGAGGTAAGTGAAAGGGATATGTAGGAAGTCTGATTGATGACATGGCCATTGAAGTGTAACTTTTCAAGTGTACAGTTGGTCCTGCTCCTTCAAACGTGCAAGAAAGGGAGAAAAGCTGGGAAAAGATGAGCACAGAGGTGCGGAAAAATACAAATATTTTTCAGTCATACATTTTTCTGTTTGTCTCTTAGCATGAGGATTCCAGAAAGTAATGGGAAGCATGAAGAGTTTAGTGTTTGGTTATGTTAGTTTTTCATTTTGCAGTCAAATCAGATCCTTTTTGTTTTATACAGTGAGATTCATCTATCCTGGGTTTACACTTCAACATCTGAGCCAGGTTGCCTGGCCAGTGCTGAGGAACAGACACATTGCATGTATGAGCCTGGAGACATGGCCAGGAGCTAAGCTCCCTGAAAAATGCAGCTTATCCAGATCCATTTTGGGAAGGAGCTCAGCCACATGTTACAGTCTCTGAGTAACAGAGGGGCTGAGTTCTGCCTGCTGAGAAACTGGAGTCCCACCTGCTAATTCCTGCACCCACGGCTTCCTCACAGCAACAGAGAACAGGAGATGTGACATTATCCTCTCTGATGTACGTATGTGCTCACACAACAGCAGTCCGCTGTACCTCACCGGAGAGGGAGGGTTCATGTGTGTTCATTCTCCTTCAGAGTACAAGGAGCAGAATGTTTGAAGGAAGAGTTTCCTAGTGTCCTGCTGCGCGATGCTCTGGACCCGTGAGCATTACATAGGATCGCAGAATCCTTGCAGCTGGAAGATCTTGAGATCATCTAGTCCAATCCCCTGGTCAACTGGGGTCAGCTAGAGCAGGTTGACCAGGGCTATGTCAAGTTGAGTTTTGAGTACCTCTAAGAATGGAGACTTTACAGCATCTCTGAGCAACCTATTTCAGTGTTTAATCACTGACATAGGTTGTTTTTTGTTTTGTTTTGTTTCTTAAAAAAGTGTTTGCTTGTGCTGAGATGGAATTTGCTGGTTCATGGTCTGCTTGGTGCCTACCAGGACCCTCAGGGCCTTTTCTGCAAAGCTGCTTTCCACACACTTGACCACCAGCATGGGCTGGTGCCTGGGTTTATTCCTCCCCAGAGGCGGGACTTTGTGCCTCCCTTTGCTGAATTTCATGAAGTTCCTGTTTGGCCATTTCTCCAGCCCGTCAAGGTCCCTCTGAATGGCAACACAGCCCTCTGGTGTTTCAACCATTTCTCTCTGTTGTGTATCTTCTGCAAACTTGTTCGAGATGCGCTTTCCACCATCAACCAGTTCATTAATAAAGATTTTAAATAGATTAGCTCCAATATCAACCCCTGGGGTACATCACTACTGGCTGGCCTCCACCTGGACTTCACGCTGCTGTTCACAACCCTCTGAGCCCAGCAGTCCAGCCAGTTTCAATTCACATCACAGTCCACATATCTAGCCCATACTTCATCAATGTGTCTACAAGGACATTACAGGAGATGTGTCAGAAGCACTACTAAAGTGAAGGTAAACATCACAGCAGGCACAATGCAAGATCCCAAATCACTGCTCCCATCTGCTCCCAGGCTGCGTGCTGAGACTTTATCATCAGCCAGCCTGAGATGGGCAGATCCTGGGATGCTGCCAGCACCAAGGCAGGGGCATGCAGAGGGAAGAAGAAAGAGCAGACCTTATGGTCTTTGGATCTACCACCAGCTGGAAATAGGTAGGCACAAGTATGGCTTTAGGCTGGCGAAGGCAAGTACAGATTTCTTTCCACTGGGCAATGCTGCGGTGCAGATTAAGTTGCAGCCCACCAATCTGGCACAGCAAGCGAGGGGTTCACCATGTCTTAATGAATAAGCAGAAGACCTACAGATTCTGGCTGTCTGTGCCAAAAGTAATTTTCTTTGGAATGAAATCCAAGCTGGAATGGATATTTAAACGCAGTAGGAGCTGGAAGCAATACCATTGTGGTCTCGGTAATATATACCTTGAGTTATGAATACAAGAAATGTCTGTAACAAGAATTCCTTTCCAAATGACATGTATCATAAGCTATTACCTGAAAGGAGCAGAGCTTCTCATCTATGTCCTGCTGAGCTCTTGCCTGAGCTCCTACCCGGTGTACTCCCAAATGCTACAATTACACCTCTGCAGGCTGGTTTAGTCTGCGTTAAGCACTTTTTTTAGTACATGTGTCCATCAGAGTAAAATTCTTAACAAGAAGAGCCAGATTTGCTAAATGTTGCTGATCTTGGTTTTCCATCTTGTTTATTAATTAATTTAGTAATGATAATTAGTTGATATATTTGTATAATTGGTCTTTGTTAATATTAATAATTTTAATTAATTTAAAACTTAGTTTTCTCTTTCTTAATTTGCAATTTCTAGAAAAACAAGTCTGTTCATAAGACTCTGAAAAATAATTACTGAGTTGTCTCCTAGAATAATATTGCATGACAACACCCTGTTATGTTTTGCAGCTAAACAAACATTTGAACAAAACTCTCCTTTAAGATAGAAGTTTATGTTGCTCACAGATTTTATTCACCAAAAATGTTGTTCCATTTTAAACCGTTGTCTCTGTTTGCTGCTTTTGTTTTAAGGGATTTAAAGTGGATGAAAAAAAAGTCAGAATTGAGTGCTTTGTTCCTCTACACATCCTTAAGAATTACAACTGGAATTTTCAAGAACAGACTTAGTTTTCCCATATTTATTTAAGCATATGTTAAACATACAAAGTTAGCCTTTCCACAAATCAAATATTGAATTGACCTTACCAAAAATTTTATGGAAGCAAAATGCTACTATTTTGTAGTTGTTGAAGAAAAAGCCATTAGTCTTAAAAAAAAAAAAAAAAAAAAAAGTAGCCTGTGTTTCAGAGTAATTTTATAGAAAATGGAGGAAACCAAGAGAAATATTAATAGTTTAACTTGTTGAAAACAGCTCAGTAAAATTGCCCAGTAAAACAGCTCAGTAAAATACTGAAGAGATTCAGTATGCCTTCCACTTTTATATGTCAGGGGCATTTAAGCAGCCGAAATAACTGTCAGTTAATTATTCCAATAAATGTCAACACTCAATATTAGTATACTGGAAATCTCACTTTATCAGGTATGAAGAGGAAAATTTACAATTTTAACCTTTTTTTTTTTTTTTTTTTTTCAGTTATGAAGAAGTAACAGATGGGGGCAGTCTTGGACAAAAATCTCCTTCGTGTATTTATAACCCTCGGTATTGCTAGCTTCTGAGCATCCAAATTCAGGCACTGTGTCTGTTAAAAGAGACCACTTCAATAGTCTCCGTTTTTGATCTGTATTGTAAGCGTCAAGGAATGAACAGTGGTGAAGACCTGTATCACTCAGCTTCTGAGCAAAAGGGCTCCGCTCAGCCCAAGGCAATTCGTAGAATGCTTCCTCTCACAGGAAAAGGTTTCTATTTAAAAAAATTAAAAATCATTGCACAACTTTTCAGGCCTAAGCATCGTTTGATCACTGGAGGTTTAGTCTTGTGTATGAAGAGCCCTGTTTAACAGCAGCTTCTGAACCCAACCCTCAGCTACCTCTGGAAGCAGCAGAGATTTCTGAACTCTTGACAAGATCTAAGAAGGAAGATGCAGAACAGCTTTCCTCCCTGTCTGGAAGGTGGCACCATGGGACAGGCTCGGGGTTACTGCCAGCATTGCTGAGAGGTACCTGCACCCCAAAGATATGTGCAGCTGCTGTCAGTGAGCTCTCCTAAGGCTGCCATAACCATTTGCTGTCTTGAGATTTGCCAAGAATTGCTTGGATAAAGATAAGAAGTAGGCACAGTTTTGGTTCTGTCCTGCACGTGCTAGCAGAACTAGCTCTCTGTGTTGTGTGTGCACCCAGGAAGTCTTTGGACACTTCCCATTGAACATGATCTAAGGGCCTTAAATATGAAACCAAAAATAACAGGAAACTACACAGGGAGGAAAGCAAGCTTCTATTACTTGCCTTAAACAAAAAGCCGGGAGTAATTGTGTTCCAAAGCAATTGATCTGATGGCTTAAGGAACTACAGGGTATTGTGACAAAGATTGTGAAAGCTGAAAAAAAGGAGAGGCAGTAGTTTCCTACCGCAAAAAGCAGATAACATCTTGAAAGATTTGGGGTTAACCTTTTTTTTTTTTTTTTTTTTTTACCCCACTTTGAATGCTCAGAGGATATATTTTGTGCACTTGTGCAAGTTTTGCAGCATCTGGATGTTTCACTAGATAAGCTCAACATCACCTCAGTCCACGTACTACACAAAAAACAAGGTGTAAATAGGACGTTCAGCCGCACTCCACTAGTGTTGCAAATCCATTTTCCACTATTTGCTCATTTGCTCATTTAACTGGAGTGACTGACTTTTCATGTCAGGCTTTTTGATAAAGTACTGTAATCAGCGTGTGATCTTGGTGGTTTATTTTTTCTTTTTTATTTTTTTTCCTGTTTTCTTTAGATTATCCATTGGGGTCTTGTTGCAATCTTTAATTTACTGATGGCATCCTGCATAAATACTAGTTTAAACATTCCTGTAATATTGGCACTGCTCACAGTAATGTTCTTTATCTTACAGTTCACAGAAAAAATGTTGTTCCTGTCCTATTTAAATTAACACAGTGCTTAAGGTAAGTCGGTTTGCAACAGGGCCACTGAGGAAAACAAAGCCTTGAAGAACACAAGGTTTCTTACAGTGTGATTGTCAGAGGCATTTAGAATAGTCAATGTTCTTCACTAGCACAAACAAAACCTCTGTCCCAAGGCTTGCAGTCTTGGAACATTGGCCACTAATCAAGTATTTTCTCTCATTCAGACAAAATTCAGTCCTTTCTACAATAGTCAGGCATTTTATAGGATTTTATCATGTCTCAAGGTTGCAACATATTTCTGTGTATAAATGAAGGGAAACAGAGCTTTAACTTAGAGCAGATTTGTTTTTTAAAAGAATTCTTTGCCTGCAAATCAGCCCAGGCCATCTCCTACAACTCTGGCAGGATCACAGCTTTCTCCTTGCCCTGTTCCCACTGTAACCCCTCATCACCCGCAGGATGCTCCGCAGGACTGGTGCGTGCAGTTTGGCTACTGCTGTTCCAGTGCAACATGGTGCGAGATATAACACGGGGCTACGGTGCTAGAACAAGTCTCCAAGTCATCTCCGCCACCCAACGCAGAAACAGGAGAAGAAGAAAGAATAGGCTATGTTGTTCTGCTGTCTTTGGGGAGGAATTTTGAGGAAAAATGCCTCTTAATGTCCTAGCTGTTGTACCTGGAGCCTAAGCCCTACTTCAGGCCACTGTAAACTTCAGAGTATTGATGATGACAATAATAACAGTTCAGCACACATAAGGAGTTACTGTTGTTTGGAACATCTGCCGTGTTAAATATTTGGAAGGTTTGGCTTGGACAATCAGTTCTTAAATGTGCTCTGAATGTTTTGAGCATACAACGTCTGCAATGACAGCAAGCATTTTAGTCCTTGTAGTAACAAACCATGTGTTTGTATTGCTTCTGCACATGCTGGTTTGTTAGAGCTAATATTAGTGTGGGTAAGAGACTGAGCATACAGACAACTAGTCAGCAGCTTAATTAAATCAAGATTCATCATGATCTTACTCTATCCTGATCAATTCTTTTTCACGATGCCAGGCAGGTGAGTGACTTCCCTCCCTGTCTCCCATCCCAACAGGTAACATTTTAAAATGACCGGTCCCCAGCTCCGCAGGAGAGTCAGCCTGGTCTTTGACTGACATCAGTCTTTTGATAGTTCTCCCTCTCATCCTCACTGCCCTCCTCTACTGCCAGCCTGGAAAGCCTGGATGGGAAGCTCAACAGGAGGACAATGTGTCTTTCACCTGTGAGCCTTCCCCAGTGAAATAATTCTGCAGAGAGATATCCACCTAAGCTACACAAACCATCGGAGTCTACAAAAGGGTATTTGAACCTATGTAATGATAAAAGCAATTTGGTTAGAATTTGACAGTATTCCACCAAATTCAAGAACAAAACTCATTGGTAAGGAAGAGGGAGGATAGGATCAGATCATTTCAAAGGGAGCTATAAGCACCTTTGAAATTCAGTAAGTTTCAGGCTTGGCTCCTACAGGCAGCAGCTCTCTCTGAGCACTTCCCCACTGGTTCATACAGAGCTGTCTGCATGTCTGTCAATTAGCTGTTTCTGTACTGTGTTGGGAAAAGAGAAACAGGCAGTGCTAATGCATTTTGTTACTAAAATCAACCGTGAATCATAAAGGTGCAATTCATAAAATAATGTTCTGCCCTTCCACGTGGTCTAAAGTTCATTTTCTTCATATTTTTTCATTGAATCTAATGATAGTTTAAAACCTTGGGTAGTTATTACCTGCATCCCCCTCCTCAGAAGAGGAAAAAAAAAAAAAAAAGTGAAGAACAGCTTTGTTTCTCCAGTGTCCCACATTTTTCCTATATTTTATCTTTAAAAAAAAAAAATCCACCCATGGCCTTTTGCCATGTGCAGAAAGTATTACAACCATAAGGCAGGGCAGATAAGTTCAGATTACCAAGTACATTCTGTTCCTTCTCAAAAGCTTTCCTCATAAAACTTCTGAAATATTTCATGGTATATAAAATTTTCTGAATTAAGGAGCAAAAAAATGAACACCACAAGTGTGCAGTGCAGTGCTTCATTTTGGGGTTCACAATATTAGGTCGTAGCCTCGTGTGCCACATTTAAGGTAACATTTTAAAATAAGGGTTTGAACGAGGCTGGTGATTTAATGATGCTTTTGTGTACCAGTGGAACAGCAAAATTCTGTCTTGGTAATAGGCATAATGACCACTCTCTTTCTTTTTTATCATCTTTTTTGCTAGAGTGATTTAGAGAATCACCATAGTCAAACCTGTGCTTCAGTGGGCAAGTCCAGTTCAGATGTACAAAATAATTTCCTAAGTATTTGCCTCTTATCTTTCTGCCATTAACTGGTCAGACTGTAATTTTGCTTCTGCTATTATATTTGTGTCGTTTTTGTACCGTTAATGCAATTCTCTCTGATTTTCGACTGGGTAAATAAAGGAGAACCTCACCATAAATATTTATATTTGCTATTGTCATTTGCGTAACTGCATTCTCAGAGAGTTTTCAACAATATTTGTTAAACTGCCACTGATTTTCTGCCAAGCAGGGCTCGACACTGACAGTTGCTCTAGAGGGAGCCTCTGGCTTGAGAAGATGGGAGGAAGGGGAGGGAGAGGAGATCCGAGGGCTGCGAAGCTGAGAGGCTGCAGGTTGATCCCTGTGACAGGTATCTGGCAAACCGGGACGAGAGCCTGCCAAAACTGAACATATTGGCTTGCAAAGAACAGCTTTATGGCTGCAGAGGATTCAAAATACATAAAGAGTAATATTTTTCCACAGCCATGGGTTGCAGCCGATGTGGGGACCTGCTGTCCCTCTGTGTGACAGGAGGCTTGAGGCCTTGTTCCCGCCTGGAGTCTGTGGGGTAAAGGGCGCTCCAGTGGGGGCTGGACGAGGACTTGGCAGAGCAAATTCCAGCTCTTCTCCTCCACAAGCCTCCTGGCTTTCGGTATCCAGGCTGCCCATGTGGAATTTAACCTTCCAGGGGCTTAGGAGCTGGTCTGGAGACACTTGGAGTGCGGCAGATGTGGGAGAGAGGCGCCTGTGGGCCTGCTGCTGGTTGTAAAACCCACTGACCGTGAAGATGTCTGAGTATGCTAGTGGGACATACACAGGGCGTTAGGTAACTACAGATGAAACGTTAGATGCTGGTGGCCCTCTAAACGCCTATGTGGGTTATCAAGTACTTTTAATGGATTTTTATTTTTTTTATGTCAGGATATAAATTGTCCATAAATTTCACTTTGATTTCTTCATTTGTTTTTGATCACTGTCTCTGTCCTCCTTGTGCTACAGAGGGGGAGCAGAAGCCACCCATGTACCAAGGACTGAGGTGTCAAACCCTGAGATGCTTGACTGATGGTGAAACACGGGACATAGCAGAGAGATCCAACACCAGCGCATATGGGACAAGTATAAACGCTTCAGGGCACGTGGGAGCCACAACGCCTGCCATAATTGCAAGCAGTGGAACAAAACTCAGGTTTAACTGCTCGTATTCAGCTGCTGCTTCCTCTGCTCTCATCTGCTGCAGTCGCAGTAGCTGCTGCTTTCTTCGGTGAGCCTCAGTTCCCTGATGGCAGCAGGTTGCTGCCTTGCTGGGACTCTGTGGGTGAAATGAGCACTTTTCAGGACAGATTAAAAACAGTACCACCCAAAAAGCAGGAAGAGTCTGGTGGAATATGCAGAGAGTGATTATGTATGATCGTTTGTATATACAGATTACAGCTCAGCTGACAAATGGCTCTGGTCTCCTTGATAGGCAATTCAGAGAGAAAACTGTTCATGGGTGAGAGGCCACTTTGCAGCTTGACAAAAGGCATGAGGAGAGGAAAAGAAGGCCCATTACACAGGAGATTTAATAATAGTACATCATCACAGTCAGTTCTGTATGATACAGTTATGCAATGATTTCTCAGAGAATTGGCTAGATGGCCAGGAAGTCCTTTCCCATAAGCAGCACTAATTGAATATACAGCTGGATAACTCCAGCAAAATGACCAAGAGTAAGATGGTTGAATTAGCTGATATTATGAGGTGGTTTTTAGGGCTGTGATTCAGTTGTCCACATCTCGTTGTCTTGCACCATTTGAAGTATTTAAGTCATCCTTTTGGCCTTATTCTCCAGATGTGATTTGGAGGGGCATGGCTTTCCCCATAGGTCCTCTCTGCCCCATAAGAGCATCTTATGTACCCGAAAGCATCTTCAGTGTCACTCGACATTTAAATGTATGCAACTGCACTGAACCCCTGGATTCTAATTCCAACGAGAGAAATAGTAGATGCCATCACTCCACTGCAATGCTTTTTCAGATAATCTGCAGATGGAGGGAAAGAGCACTGCATTAAACCACATGCCAAAGGTCATCTTTGCAATTACAAGTCTATGGTTAGGAGTTAATCGTGATAACTGCTGGAAAAGAGGTATCATTAAGTAGCCTTTAAGATGTGGACAATTTGCCCTTAATTATATGATTTTTGTTCCTGTATTATGTGGCTTCCTGAAGCTCCTCACATTAAGACATTGCCTGTTTTTTGGCTTATATGCTTCATCGGTTGGTTTTGTGTAGTTTGTTTTTGGTTTTGTTTTCTAAAGAAATAATAATCAGTGAGAGTTAAGATATTTTCTGTGTCTTCATCTCCCAGATACAATTTTTGACTGAACCAAAAGAGAACAATTTTTTCTTTAACTATGAGCTCAAGAGGATTTTTATCTAAATGGCCTCTGGAAGGGAATATTGATGCTGCTATAGAAAGGCAAATCAATAACCCTTGGAAAATAACCTCTTAGGAGAATGAATAATAATACAATCATTCAGATAAATGCACAGCAGGTAATGAAACATTTTTAGAAAGTGTAAGGCAGATTTTATAATCAAAATCGAATATTTAAGAGGGTAACTCAGTATGCTTTTGTAAAGGCTTCCTTTAAGTGTATTTTGCACTAGGTGATTTGTCTGCTGGACTGTAATGGAAAATGAATTATTGAATTTTTTAAATATTCAAGAGGATCTTGGTTCTGGAAAAAACAAACAAAGCACACACACATCCCAGTCCCCAGTAACAAAATTGTGCGTTAAGTTATCTTCAAAAAGCAGCTGAGCTGACAATGCTTATAAAACGAAACAGGCAACAAGAAAATGTAACATCAAGATCTTAAATACTTTCATGTTTCTTCCTTTCCAAGTTAGCCCACAAAATCCAATAGGTTCCACGTGCAATGTTTAAAAGAGTTTCAAGAAAATCTTATCTTGTTTCCAGAAATACTTTGCCGGTAAAGCAAGGATATTAGGGCATTTTGAGAACACAAGTTAAATGGATTCCTGATCCCGCAAACTGCCAAGCACTTCTTCCAAGCGGAATTACTTAATATTTCCCAGGTTTTGCTTAACATCATGCTTAATTAAACTTTTGCTAATAAACATGAAGGGCTCAGTTTAGCTCCATAGCTAGACTCCATTGACAGAGTCGTTGTTCAGTCAAGCCCACTTATCTGCTTGTGTATTTATTTTCAGTTGATACATGCAGTGTCTGCACATATATAACCATATATGTGTATTTTTAAAAGAAATCCAAGATATAGGGGGGGAAAAAGCTTTACTTACTTCACAATATAAATGAAAATTGCTTTTTAAGGAGATGTTTTGTCTTGGGTAGCTTTCTAAATTTAAAACAAGTATTTCACAAACACACATATATCTTTACTATGTTCTTATCTAATGTATTTTAGGCCTGAATGTCTTTAAATGCAAATACATTAATTACAACTTTGTTTATTGAAAAAAAAAATAGGGTTAAGAATGTAAATTGTAAATTTAGCCATAAAATACCATATTTTTCTGCCCTGTGGTGCTGTTAAGGTACATGACAGAGCAGTGTCACCACAGCTGTCTGATGGCTGCTCGTCTGAGTTAGATGTTCCATTTGCTTTAAATTAAAACCACCACCAACAATTTTAAAACATTCTAACTTGATGCTATGCAAAAGACACGGCTTATATGCACTACATATTTTCCAGCTACAGTCTAGTAATGGGCACCATATTGCAGCTTTTGCTCAGCTGAAATTACCTGAGGGAGACTCAATAAAGGTTTCCCTACAACATGTATGTAAGAACTATTATCCCATGAGTTATGCATGGGTACAAATGGGAAAGTCTCATTTCTGCTAATTGCAAATTCCACTGGAAAAGTAAGGAGGAAAAAGAAGCATTTACTAAATGGAAAAGCATGGAAAATAGGGAGAAATATGTATTTTACTGTTCAATGCAAGACACTGTAAAACCTGAAGAGGAAAAAGGAAGTTCTAAAAATTAAATTCTTCAGTCATTTACTGTTTGCAATTAGGACAGGAGTTTATGTGGCTGGAAGCCCCGCTCTGGCTGTGAGGCCGTTCTCCAGCTGGGATGTGGTAACCACCCATAGCTCAGCTGCAAAGGAGCTTCTCAGAGGAAAGGAGCAAAGGGGCTGTGTTAGCTCGTCCAGGGGACGAGTAAGAGTAACAAAGAAAGCAGGACCACCGGGACCATCAAGAACCAATTTTTAAGCGGGGACAGGAAGCAGCACCATTTTAACCATGTGGCAAAAGGGCTGGAAGAAAAGGAAAGAAAACTAACTATGTGCATCCAGCAGTGGTAGCTGCAAAGCAGCCTGGTGAACACAGACTGTCCTTCACATCACTGGCATGTTTGAATTTGCAGACGTGCAAATTCAGAAAAGAAATGGCAATTACTGTCTGACAAGGCGATGCAAAAGGCAGGCGGCAACTCTGTGAGTTCAGGGAGAGCTACAGTGGCATGGGATGGGAGAGCTCAGTGTGCAGGACATCATTTCTCTGTAGGATACAACAATTTGTTCTACCTCGCATTTGTCTGTTTCAAATGACTGCTCCTGAAGCCCGGAATTTAATTTTTTAAGTCTGTGCTTAGGCAACTTGAGTTCCAGCACTACTGGAAATGCACAGCCCCCATGAACAATGAGTGCACAGGTATCTAACTGCAAAGCAACATTTTTCTAGAGGACATTCAGTTTGATAGCTATAGCTATTCCCTTCTGAATATTTTCAAATTTTACTAGGAATTGCAAGTATAAAGACTAAGTATCTATACATGAAACCACATCTGTGGTAAATTCATTGTATCGAGTGCTATGAACACTGGTGTTCATAGATACTTTCTTGCTTTAATGGCTTAGTTGAAAGACATATATGTAAATGTTTATTTCTGTACAAGTTCCTAGATAAATCCAATGGTTTAAAATCACTCAGCTTCTCTGTAACATCAATTATATTTTTATCTGCTCTGTGTGTACGCAAAATGAATTATTCCATTGACAGTTACTTTTTCACAAGTGACACATACAAAATACCAGCCATGTCACTCACCAGATAAAGACGAAAGAGAGACAGAAAGAGAGAGAGAAAGAAAGAGAGAGAAAGAAAGAGAGAGAGAGAGAGAAAGAGAGAAAGAGAGAAAGAGAGAAAGAGAGAAAAAGAAAGAGAAAGAGAGAAAGAGAGAGAAAGAGAGAGAAAGAGAGAAAGAAAGAAAGAAAAAGAAAAAGAGAGAAAGAAAAAGAAAAAGAAAAAGAAAAAGAAAAAGAAAAAGAAAAAGAAAAAGAAAAAGAAAAAGAAAAAGAAAAAGAAAGAAAAAGAAAAAGAAAAAGAAAAAGAAAAAGAAAAAGAAAAAGAAAAAGAAAAAGAAAAAGAAAAAGAAAAAGAAAGAAAAAAGAAAAAGAAAAAAAAGAAAGAAAAAGAAAGAAAAAGAAAAAGAAAAAGAAAAAGAAAAAGAAAAAGAAAAAGAAAAAGAAAAAGAAAAAGAAAAAGAAAAAGAAAAGAAAAAGAAAGAAAAAAGAAAAAGAAAAAAAAGAAAGAAAAAGAAAGAAAAAGAAAAAGAAAAAGAAAAAGAAAAAGAAAAAGAAAAAGAAAAAGAAAAAGAAAAAAAAAAGAAAGAAAAAGAAAAAAAGAAAAAGAAAAAGAAAAAGAAAAAGAAAAAGAAAAAGAAAAAGAAAAAAAGAGAAAGAAAAAGAAAAAGAAAAAGAAAAAGAAAAAGAAAAAGAAAAAGAAAAAGAAAAAGAAAAAGAAAAAGAAAAAGAAAGAAAAAAGAAAAAGAAAAAAAAAGAAAGAAAAAGAAAGAAAAAGAAAAAGAAAAAGAAAAAGAAAAAGAAAAAGAAAAAGAAAAAGAAAAAGAAAAAGAAAAAAAAAGAAAGAAAAAGAAAAAAAGAAAAAGAAAAAGAAAAAGAAAAAGAAAAAGAAAAAGAAAAAGAAAAAAAGAGAAAGAAAAAGAAAAAGAAAAAGAAAAAGAAAAAGAAAAAGAAAAAGAAAAAGAAAAAGAAAAAGAAAAAGAAAAAGAAAAAGAAAAAGAAAAAGAAAAAGAAAAGAGGTGATTTACGGAAATCTTTAACGGCTGTTTTATAGTAAAATGTTAGAAATTCTCTCACTTTGTTCGAAGAGTGCTGTGGTCTAGCTTTACTTATTCATGTGACATGCACATGCTTTTTCACTTACACAAGTGGTTCAGCTTTAATTATACACTGGGAAGAAAATAATCATAATGGCAACAATTGATTTCTCACTCTGTCTTTGATTAGGCAAACATTTTGGCAAACCATATTGCCTCAGTTTTTCCTATCTCTAAATTTAGAAGAACACTAATTTAGTACAATTATCTTTAAAAATTAGTGTTTAATTCCCATTTTTATCTGAAATTACTAGAGCATTACCCCATAAGCTGATCATCCTGTCTTCATCCACAGGGAAAAGGAACCCTCCATGCGCACGTAGCTGTCAGTGCAGATGAAGAAAGCAGTCAGTCACTTGTTCCTCTTTCCTAATCCTCCATTTAATCTCTCTGGCTACATCTATATCCTTGAATCTTAGAATCATTGAATCATTTAGGTTGGAAAAGACCTTTAAAGTCATCCAGTCCAACTGTTAACCTAGCGCTGCCAAGTGCACCATTAAACCATGGAAGATTGGTACAGGGACCACCATCAGGTCAGTACAGGGACCCTTCTCTGGTCCTAAGGCCAAGGGTTGCAACACAGCCAGCCCCTATGCATGAATCTGGACCTCTGTTATTTGCCTACGCTCTGGTAGTTTTCTCAGAGGTGCTAACCATTAAACCACTAATTGTGGAACTGTCTTTGACACATCCCTAGCACTCTGCAGTAATTAGTGAGGATTTAACCACAAAAGGAAGAAAATACCAAGAGAAACATTCCTACAAGATGACTTCTTCCTCCCAAACCTTCTGAATGTCGTCTCATAGAAGACAGTAGTAGGACGGATCCACTGGTATTGCAGATGCTGCTATGACACCGCTATGTTTTTTTCAGTGCTGACTATATTATTTTCTGCTTCTCTTGAGACCTAAACTGCAGACAATTGCAGTCAGGTACACCTGAAGTGGATTGATGCATTACTTCTGAAGTCCAATGCCTTCAAGGGGACTAGCAGTGGGATGGGTTGTGTTCAACAGTATACACATGGCATTTAATCTAGATAATCAAAATTATGCATCTTGTAGCAAATAAGACAGAAGAAAAATAGGAGAAATATGGTATTGAGTTAATGCTCCAATTAGTTTAAATGCTACTTGAACCTAATTAACTATTATATTGCTTGAAGATGTTCCATAAATGAATTGCAAATGTACATATGCAGAGTGGCACTAATCTATGTTATTAAAAGATTTATGAAAGGATCTCACAAGACTTATAGTACCCATAAATGCGATCACACATAAGAGTAAGTCTTACTAAAATCTTTTTAATGAAGCTATTACTGTTAATGCCAAGGTGGTTTTTTTTTCCTTTTTTTTTTTTTTTGGGGGGGGGGGTGGTCCTTTCTGGTTTCTTGCTTCAGTCCACGCTTGATATTCATGATCATGTCTTGAAATTCCTTAGTTTTGTGAACAGACTTACATTTCCCCTGGTCCTTCGCAGGGAGCCTGCTTCTCTATTATATTCAAAATCCCGTGCCCTCTGAAGTGCATGAGAGTTTGACACTGGCTCCTGGGGGATGTCTCACAGGGCGTGTAATCACTGCGTGCAGACAAATTGCAGCTTAATTGGAAACGATACATTTCACAACTTGTTAAATTCGCATCCTTTTTTTACAAAATACAAAATTTCATTGCACAGATCATTTGAACACCTTTGTCATATTGAAGGGGGAAAGAATTAATTAAATCCTGGATTGCCAATCAAGTTGAGAAGACAAGATGGAAATCCCCATAAAACAGTAGGCAAGTAATGGTGCTCAAATTGTGATAGAGACTAATGTGTCTTGCAAATGAAAATGCCATATCCAATCTGTAATATAATGGTGTGCACAGATTTCTCCCTGCCCCCATTCCCACTCTTTTTACTCAAGTCTAAAGTGCACTCTGTAATGCATTATTAAGCTAAATTTTGACCCAGTTTCTTAATTATCTGTAAGCTACAGGGAACTTGTAGCAGAATATTAACTAAGGCAAGAGATGTAAGACAGAGGAATCCACAATGGTATTAGAGAGAATCATTAACATTTTGCTAAGAAAATCCTTCACATTTTAATATTTAACCTAATCTAACATGTAAAATTTATATTTTAAAGGGGTACAAAGTACATACCGGCCAGGCCACCAAAACAACCCTGGCAAACAAGAAAAGAAAGCAGAAGTAGTTGGGGAAGCCCCCCTGGATCCACAAAACCAAAAACCTGTAGCATACTGACACATTTCTGGGACAGCAGGATTTCCCCCATCTATTCTTAGTGGATACCCTTGACAGTTGTTACCACCTCATGTAATGTTATGTGCTGCACTATTTATTTTAGATGAACTGTATAATATCATCTGATGAGGGTTATATAATGTGTGCAGTTTGGGGGGGTACAACAAGGAAAAACAACTGTTGTACTACATGACAGCTTGAAACAATCTTCCAAACACGTTTGTGCCTACAGGACGTCAGTATCAAGTTAGTGGTTTCAGTCTTATACCTTCCTGCAAGGGTACATATTAGTGGAATAGGAGAAGTATTCTTGGTTAAAAATCAACCGTGGCTATACTATATCAGAATTGAAGAATACATGGACTTCTACCTACAAATCTGCAGGCATATATAATTATGAATGTTTACTGTATCTCTGACAAAATCTGTGTGTTTCAGTGACTGAAAAACATACTGCAAGAGCAATACATTTAGCGAGAACAACTTTTAATATAAAATATATTTCAAAATTATTTGAGGGAAAAATACTTTCCCACCCCAAAGACGAAGGATTTTTGGTATGCTCATAGAGAAGGTCAAGCTTTAATTGTAAAATTTAGACAGCAGAGAAAGACTGCAAGGTATATTTATAATTCTATGGACAAGGATGTATATGTTCAGTTCAAAGATCAACGAATGTCCATGAAGTCCAATCACCATAGGGTTAAGACGTCACCCAGCTCAGCAGAATATAGAATTTGTATATATATATATTATTTTTTTTTAAAGATTTGTTTCATAAATTTATCAACAAACAAATCCTACCATTTGAAAAAGAGTAAGGAGTCAGTTAAATACAATTTTTTATTAGTAATAGTGTCAAATGCAACTTATGTGGCAAGTATGTAGTTTGCAAAACATTTGATGATTTGAAAGTGCTAATGAGCTTAATGCACATTCAAGTACATTGCTTCAATTTGAAGTGTACTTCCTCTACTGGAGCGCTTGGATGTATCATTGCTAATGCTAACACTGCGAATTTCCCACCTCAACCCGCTAAATATTATTCTCCTTCTAGGATTAAAGGTGTCCAGAAATTCTCCAAAGTGACAAACAATGAGACCGAGACACCTTTCCTTTACACATAAGAAAACAAACAAAAAAGAGATCAACACTTTATACTTCAGTACCTACATCTGTGCTTGGGCATTTAAACAAATCGCCTGATTTTCAAAGGGCAGATTGTTTTACTTTGTAAAAGTAGCACACGCTTTTGCACTTGCATGGTCTTGTATTTTTCTTTTAGAATACTCATTGTGCTCTATCAGGCCTGAACATCCACACCACAGTATCCTCTACCAAAAACGAACTTATTTGTTTCACAGAGATGCATTCACAGTTCCTTTGTGTCTGACTGCAATAAAGCCAGCATCTAGTCCCCTTTCCCTGACTGGAGGATGTTTACCCACGTAAATAAGTCACGCAAACTGCCTGTGACATCCTGACCCCACAGTGTGTGTGGTTCTTTCATCTCCTGAAGTGTTTTGATCCAGTGGTGGACTGTGAGGAAATCTGCACAGCCGCTTAGATGGGAAACTGCTCTGACGGATGCAGCCGTGGCTGGAGAGACGACCTAAGGGCCTTTACCTCGTCTTCATCAAGCAAAGCGAAGTCCTCAGTGAAAATATGCTGGTATCTATTGCTCACTTCTCGGCATAATAACCAGTGCTATTATTGTTAAATGAAAGAGAACCCCCCTCCCCTAAAAGCAAAATCATTTATTTTGACACAGAAAGTTTTGTCTCCTCGTGTCATGCTGCTTCTTGGTTGTCACTGTTTCTCTCACAGAAATGTCCAGTAAGAGATCTTTTCTTCTCAGGACTCTATTTCTTCCATCACTTCCATGACAATCGTTCGCGGGCCGGTCAGGATGAGATTGCTCACTGTCCTGTAATCCACGTGAAGAACGTTGAGGCCATTCACAGAAACGACGAACTGGCAAACCTGTGGAGAGAGACAAGCAGCAAAAGTTATGCATTAGACTTTTTGTGTCAGGTTACCTACAAAGACATCAACTCCTGGGCATGCAAAACCTCCAGTACTCTTTGTGCTCTCTCATTCAGTGCTCTTAAGAAAGATACAGTCCTTAGAATTAACTTGGCAAGATAATTTTCCTTTTTTAAAAAATTTTTAAATATCACTACAGCTTTGAAACCTGTGGAATTTTGAAGTTCTACGTCAATATTTTTTCTTACAACGCCATGATATCAATGGTGCTTTGCAAACAATATGGGACAAGACAGCTCTGGCCATTGCAAACAGGTTGTTATTCCATCTGATATGATTTAGACAGCTCTTGATAGTCACAGTAAAAATGTGCGTCATGTTTCCAGGCTCAGGGCAGAATCTGGATGATGATCTCACTAGATTCAGTGCCAGAACCTCCACCAGTGCACAATGAACCCAAAGGATCCAAATTCTAGGAAATAATACCATGGAAAATAAAATGCCACTGTCATTTTCAGGAGATATTCCAACATAAACTTAGCTCTTTGTACTTCTTCTGTGAATGGTTTTTGGTTTAATTTCGAAAGTATGGATCATTAATTAATTTCAAATATGCTAATATTTTGTTTCTAAATGTCATAAAAATTTCTAATGTTGAAAGTTTTGTATCATCAGAGGTTATTTTCTGTCCAAAAAGTCTTGATAGAAATATTCAGACCATCTCCACCGTGCATTTCAGTGGTGCCCAGTGCCAGGACAAGAGGCAATGGGCACAAACTGGCACACAGGAGGCTCCCTCTGAACACCAGAAGCACTTCCGTGCTGTGTGGGTGACGGAGCCCTGGCACAGGTTGCCCAGAGAGGCTGTGGGGTCTCCTTCTTCGAGACCTTCAAAAGCCACCCGGACGTGGTCTTGTGCACCCTGCTCTGGGTGTCCCTGCTTGAGCAGAGGTGGGACCAGATGGCCTCAAGAAGGCCCTTCCTACCTCAGCCATTCTGTGTTTCTGTGATTCTGCATCTTAAAAAAGTTAGGAAAAGTCAGAGCAAAAAGTCACATCAGCATTGTAAAAACCTGACAAGGAAAGGAAAGATATCAATATTTATTCCTCGAAAACATTAAGCCTTCTCTGGCTGTAATCATAATATAATGGTATTTGTTAAAAATGTCAGAAATGTGTAGTGTCTAGATCTGTTTTTAATGATAAAAATGTGGAGCCTAAAGAAACAATAATATCATCCTGATGTTTCAATGAAAACACTGCATTCCCTAGAAGGTTATCTTTCTCATAACTGATCTTGAGTCTGTATAAAATAAGCTCTGAAGAGCATATCACTATAGAAAGTCTCAAACTTCATATTTTTACCTTTTATCTTTAGGCAGAAACACAGCAGCAGAGGTGGGAAACAGTTTTGCTGTCTTACATTGCTACCCCTAAACCACGTTTTCTCACAAGCCCAACCATTCAACTTTTGTGCATCAGCGACCTTCTGTCTCAAGTAGAACAGGGATTCAGCGTGGTGAAGCCCAACTCGTATTTGTGCAAAATGTACAGAATGCAACTATCAATGTTTCATTTAAGGAAAATTATAGAGGAAGCAAAGCCCATCCAAAAATAAAACATTTCATCAGAAATGCTACTGATGTTTTTAATCTCTGCTCCTTCGGGCCTACGCACAGGAACAGCAGCAGCAGCAGCAGCAGCCCCTAAGGGGACAGCAAACTTCTCTTGAACCTTACCCCTTCAAGAATTGCTGCGCAGGGCTTGAGGTCCTGGAAGTCTGCCTTAGTGGTTGGTGGTCTCAACAAGCTCTGAAGTATGGCAATCAGCTCTTGGCCACTTCGTAGCAGTATGGCTCTATCTTTCCTGTGCCTTCATATGCTATTTCAACTGCACGCAGCACCGTACAGCTTTTGCACGCAGACAAAGCTTTCTGAATGTTAAGGCTTTTGATTGAAGAGGTAGCCCATCATCCTCTTCAGCATGCCTCAATTAGCATTTAAGAGATACGTTTAGTTTAAAATGCAAATTTTTGCAGTATCTATAGGTTTCTCAACTCCCAGTGGTATTTCCTAATGCTTTCTAGGGCTTTCCAAGATTGTATCAAGTTTTACTGAATTATAGCTTTGGCTCCAGAAGAATATTTGAGTTGATTTAAAACAGACCTGCAGAAATAGCATTGTCTCTTCTGGCTTAATGCAATTTTTGGAAGTTGAATGGCTGACGTTTGTTTTGCTGCTGCCTGTTCTCAGACTTCTCGAGTTACTGGAATCCCAATGCATGGGACTCGTCTTTGGCCAGGGACAGGCACGCAGGCATGTGATGGATAAATCTGCATGCCGGATCATGTGAAGGGCTCTCGGGGACCCCGAGGAACGTCCCTGGCAAAGGAACAGACCTTCCAGACTGGCCAGCTACTTGCACCAAGGGTACAACCGTGTAAATGTAGACGGGCACCACAGCAGCGAACAGCAAGCCAGATGCCAAAGGGCGAGCGTCTCATGCAAAAGACCAGAGTTGACACATCTGCATTCCCAAGGTGTTTGTTTCAGTGTATGCGCTTGACAGTAGAATAGCAGCTGTGTGTAGGGGCTGAGAACAGTCTTCTTCATACCATCCTTTGCACTGGATCCAAATGGCATTTTAGTTTCACCATTTTCAATCAGTTTATTTTTCAAAAAACTCCACCCAAGCCAGGTGAGAAAAGTAGAGGGGCAGCCAAGGCATAGAAGAAAGAACAACTGCCCTAAAACTACATGAAAAGAGCTGTAAGGAGCAGAAGAGAGATGATAACACAGAGCCAGTCACCCTGGTGGCATAAAAGCTCTCTCCATGACCATCATTTTGCCAGTGCTCCCAAAGGCCGAGCCTGCAAATTCCAGCTCCAGCTCCCTTGGGGATGAAGAAATGTGGAGCCATGTGCTAGGTCCCACAGACCTGGTGAGGGGAGAGAGGTTTTCATGATCCTGAGCCCTGAGCCCTTCATGGTGAGGGGAGCAGCATCCTCAACTCAGCCCATTTTGTTCTCCCACCCCAGTTTTCCATCTACTGCAGTATCCAGGATGGGGAAATGAAACACGGTGCTGCTTTGTGCGCTTTGGCTATCACGAATCCTGCCCCAAAGAAGCCAGCACAGCGAGCTGCTCTCTTGGTGGTGCTACAAAAGGAGTGCAAGAGAGAGAGTACCCACAAACCAGCCGCTGAGTATGTCAACCCTCTTATTATCTTAGGAATTTTCTTAAAGCAGCTGGTTTACAAAATTTCAATGATTTAATGCTGCATTTATAAAAACACATTTCAAAAAGCTCTAAGTGTTCAGTTCATAACTACAGCTGCTAAGGGCTTTGTAACTATAAACATGCACAATTTCTCTGTAGCTTTCCACACGTCAGTAGCTATAATAGATAATAAACCAAAGTTAAAAGAGTCTCAAAGAGCCTTTTATTGTTCATTTCCTCATAGCTCTCCAAGGAGCCTGACAGGAGATAACCATCCATTTTTATCCCTCAAACTTCAAGAAATGACAAAGCCCAGAAGAAATTCCAACCATTTTGTTGGTCAGGATGTAGTGATATAAAAAACACGTAAACAGTAACAGTTAAATTAAGTAACTCTGAAATGAAAATACTTAATTACTTTTAAAAAATTACATTAATAAACATTTATTGTTAACTATTTCTGTTTCCCACCCTGACAGAAAACAGCCCACAGAAGTATGGATAGGAGGAAAGGTATGTGTGCCTCCATCTTTCTGTGCGTTTTCACTGGCAGAAGATTTAACCAAATCCAGGTGTTCCCAGGAAAAGAAAAACTTCAGCTTAGGGCTTCAATTTGACCAGAAAGGATCTGGAAGCCTTCTGCTTAAAGAAGTCAGCAAAGATGTGTCGTGCCATTCCACATCAAACTGAAGGCGGCGAGAAGAGGAATTATAATTATTGTTACCACAATGTTTAATGGCCAGAATGAGGATTCTGCTCTACTGGGAGCTGCACAATCCTTCCCCCCGTGACTGGTTAGTGCTGTCTGCCCTCCATGACAAGCCTGGGCTGCCAGCTCATGCTTGGTCTTGCCAAGGCAAGGTGAGAAGGATTGTGAGATGCTCCAGGTGGATATTGGAGACCTGACAGCACAGCTTGGAGAACAGTAATGGGCACGAGCATGAAATTGCACAAGTTAAGACAAATTATTTAATAAGGAAACTATTAAATTAAAAATATTTAATAAAAAATATTTGATAGAAACATTGCATAGTTGTCAGCAATTCTTACCTAGCTGCCTGCTTTAGAATGGCCTCAATATTTATAAATGCTACTGGAATATTATGTTAGGATAGGCTGTTAGGCTAGGTTCCCAAATATTCAGAGGCTGTGGTATAGGCTTCAGTCACCCATCCTTGTGGAGCCAGGCCTTGATTTCTGGGCCTTTTACAATTTAATATTTTTAAAAATCCTTACAGAAATGATTTATTTTTTGAGGTGCCCTTTTTAGAGGGCACTGTGAAAGATAACCAGGAACTAGAAATTCCACCGCTGTATTTGGCTTAAGTGAAAATTGCAAAGTTCTTGTGAAGAGTCCTAAAAAAAACATTTAAATGTACAGACGCAGCGAGTGTGACTGCAAATCACTGGTGTGGCTGCAAGCAGCAGCCACACGGAGTCCACAGACAGCATATCTCACAACAGTCAGATAAGACTGTGATTACAGAGTCACGTTAACCGGACATCAGTCTAAAAGGAAAGCACAGCACAAAGGGTTTGGCTCAGAGGATCCGCACTCTTGGGTGCCTGCCCCACGAACACCAGACTGTGCAGTGACGCTTTAAAGATGGTGGCAGAGTTGCTGGTTTTCAGCAGCACTGGTATTTACCCCCTCATCCAAGCAGTGAGGGGACCATGCAGGGTCTAAGACTGCAGTTCAGCAAGGCCCTCCAAGCACACCTGTGTTTCCCCCTTCCTTCCAAGTGCAAGCAAGTGGCAATGTTTTGAGGGCCGCCATACACCAGCAGCTGCCCTGGCACCAGGCCCACTTGTTTCCATCACAGGTATGACCGGGCCTGTACGTGTGGCAACCACACAAATGAAAACCTTCACGTGGCCGAAACTCTTCATACGGAGAGAAGAGGGAAACCCGGCTCTGATCTCGGGCTCCAGAGCAGCCAGGATTCCGTCCCTGGGCCCTGCCCAGGCCTGACGCAGACCCCTCGCAGATCTCTTCAGGACCAAGGTGCTCCAGAAGGGATCAGTGCCTCTCACAGAAACATGCAGCTGCTGGGCAAGCTGTGTGCTAGTCAGGTCCAGATTTGGCCCTCTGCTCTGCTCATAAGCACACGGATTTCCATATCGGATAGCTTAGGACATTCTGGCTTGATTATTATTTCTTCTTATGATCTGAGGTGACACCAAAGCCACGCAGATATTTTTTTCTTTGAGATGAACCATTCCCAAAACACATGGAAAATTGTGGGGTTTGGGTTGTGGGGTTTTTGTTGTTGTTGTTTGGCTGTTTGGTGTTGGGTTTTGGTTGTTTTTTTGTTTGTTTGTTTGTGTACTTTTTTTAAAAAAAACTTATCAGCATCAAATAGAAATTATGAATTCAGGCAAAGGTAGGAGTCATTTTCAAGCCTGGAAAATTCTCAAGCAATTTTCCTAAGAACTAAAATAAAAGCTTCTAAATATAGCTTCTTTCAGACCTGCCTAAAGAAAAGTGTATTTTCACAATTTTACAGAATAAAATTTATACCAGAATTTACGATGTAACTATTAAAAAAAAAAAAAGAGTATTCTAATGTAGGTGGGTTTGCTTTTCTTCTTGCTAAAGAAAATTAAAATCATATCCATTAAAGAAACAGCCAGCTTAAATTTCTTTTATAGAGATATCCTCAATAATTACAAATAAATGTTCTTTTTCATGTGCTGCTAATCCTACAGGGGCAAGGATCAGCTGGTTAGTTGGAGTAGCTCAAGCTTCTAATTGTTTCGTGATGGCGTTCTGCAACTCGTTGTAATCTTCCAGAAGAAAAATTCTGTAATTTTTCTTCTTTTCATGTGTAATTTGGAAAACCATGCATTTCCTATATGTAGTCTGCAGGAGAGACCTGCAAGATCCTCGCTTCATTTAAACCTCAGGCCATGCTGTCAGTATGCAGCCCTCATTACAGGCACCTGTGCAAACTCTGGCTGAAGGACAAAGGTTTTGCAATTATCACTGCCCTGAGTGCTGGAGGCCTACCAAGCCAGGCTCTTCACACTTGTCAACCACTTTTAAAAACTCTGGGCCCAGTTCTAAGATAGAAACCTTCCTGGTTTATTCCTGTGGTATGTCCACAGCTACAGCCTGTGAATATTACTAATCTGCTGAAACTAAGAAGGAAAAAGCAAAGCAAAAAAAATATATATATATAAATATATATATAAATATATTCTTTACCATCACTTGCTTAAAAAGGCAATGAGTCTGCTTTGGTTTTTCTTGTTTTGCTGGCAGATTTCAGCGGAAGACGACTTCAGTGCTACGAACATCTGAAATTCAGCTTTCCAGCCTTCAGCAAGGAGGAAGGGGACCTCCAGGCTTCCAACATTTTAAAGGAAGAGCTATGCTTGAAATGCGGTTTCCCTCCCTCACACTGCCCCTGCTCCTCTGGGACTCCAGGAACTTGTGCTCCCATCCCCGCCTCCTGCGCACGCCGGAGCTCCCGAGCAAACAGATGGAAATCGAGACGTGCTTTTCAAAATCAGATTTTAGTATGAAATATGAAGGAGTTGCGAAATGAGGGAAAGTAAACACTCCCATCTAAGGCCATAATTTTGTCACAGAGGAACAAGAACTGTTCCACTAACTGTTCCACTTCTTACTGCAGTTGCCATTAAAAAAGCAGCTACTTACAAGCAGCAACCATGCAGGCTTGCCCTGTCAGTTGTTACACTGCCAAAATAACTCCCCTGAGCTAATTACCACGTTATCACCTCCAAGCTCACATGCAAAGCCAGGGTTTAGTACACAAAACACTTGGTAACACTACCAGAGGAAAAGGTTTCCTTTCCTTAGGGATTACAGAACTAATCTTACTTTTAGTAGAAACATGGGGAAAAAAAAGGTTTATTAGGGGCTGGACAAGTGACTGTCCAAGGACTCCACATCCCGATGCACCAAACCTCCTCCAGCACAGGGGGAGGAGGACAGGATGCGAATCCCGTGCTCCCCAGGGTGCTCCCGTCCCTGCTGCAGCCCGTCCTTCGCGCTGCCTTGGGAGCACTGAGCCAAAGCGAGGCACTGCTATGTTTTAAGCTTGTGCCAGCAAAAATAAATAAGCAAAAGGACTCGTCTCCAGGCAAAATAAGTTCCCTGATACGCCTGACACGGTTCGAGGAAGGAGGCAATACATATGTATCTGGCTGGAGGCAGACGGAAGGAGGGGGGTGACACCAAGATGAAGACGGGATCCTCCGTGGGTGCACGTAGATCCGCACTTAGATCAAACTGCACACTGCACAGTGCCGGTGAAATCAATGGCAAGATGGATGTTAGGTCAGAAGGAACAACCCCGGGGGTGTCTGAGGCAGCAGAACAGTGGTGGAGGAGAGAGGGCGTGGGGATAAACTTTTCTTACAGCCTTACACACACAGCCTTCGTCTGTGCTGCTACACGGGCTCTGCTTTTTGAGTAAGCAACCCACAGCCACAAAGCCCAGGAATCCCCGTGCTCAGCAAACAGCCCAGGCCACAGAGATGCTGAACTTGCTGCCACAGAAGAGCCCGGGACACACGACTAACCCCCTAAATAAAAGCAAACACGGGCGGCACTGAAGTATTTGCTCCCACTCCAGTGATCTTTCCGCTGTCACATTGGAATGAGGAAAAGAGATGGAAATCAGAGGTCCTAAATTTCTATTTTTTTTTCTTTTTCTTTTTAACTGCATGGCACCGGAAGGTTAAAGAATCCAGCAAGGTCCTTTTCAACAGAGCTGAGGTTACAGCACGAAACAGAATAAATTGCAGCTGCGTGTTCAGCTCTGTAAATATCTCTAGCGAATGTGCAATTGGCTGTGGAGTGGGGTGGTGTGGGAGTAGGCAAATATCCAGGTCTTGCATAAACACGGGATTTTCTCTCCAGAGGGATGCATTTCTTGTTCGATCTTTACACCAGTGTTAAGCTGACTTTCTGTACCAGCACAGGGTGAGAAACCGGTTCCTAGCAGAGCGTGGTGCAGTGCACGGTAAAGAAAACCGACCGCATTTATAGCACTGCAAACATAACCATGTAATTCCATGTAATTCTGGCTCTGCGCCTTGATCTGCGGCTGCAGCCTGGTACGGATAGTTTGCCTGAGCAAAGCTTCACTACAGGCTACCTAAGTACGAATTTCTCTAGTGGGATGTTTACAGAAAGCACCATCTTTTTTTTCAAAGGATCTGCATTTTTATAGTATTCCCAACTCTTAACTCTTAACTTAAAAAAATAATAAACAACACTAATATAAAAACTAATTCCGACGTATAAGAATTAGTTTTTCATTGATATCATTAGATGTCAATGAGCCTCATCACTGGTTCAGGTGGCCTTTCCCTCCCTCCATCCCCACCGATGGGAACAAGAGGAATTTTAGTCTTTTTTTCACTGGGGATAGAATGAAACCATTGCTGTACAAATTCCTCAGATACAGCACACAAAATAGAGGGCGAAAAGAGCCCACGAGAACAACTCTTGTTTGGGAGCAGGCAGCTTTCAGTCTCCATGCAAGTCTCAGCCCCTCAGAGTTGAGTTTTGCCAGCTGAGGCACGGCGTGGACAGACACCAACAGGGCAAGGTCTCGCCAAGGGAACTGCCCACGCAGGTAAATTAAAGCTACCTGTAGATACCTGCAGGGTAATAAAAGGAAGTACCCGGCACCCTGAAATGTAAATATTCCACAAATCAGGTACAAGGGAACAGGGAAATACAGGTCTCTACTTCTGGTGGCCCTACCTGGGCAGCAGTGTTACGTGACTGACCCCACCTGAGTCCAAGCAGGAGATGCCCATGCGTGAAGCCGAGCTGGCCTGAGCCACAGCAGCAAAGCAGACCAGTGACTGCACACTTAACTTTACAAGTATTTTTATTTTATGGTGTAAGTTGATACCTACCACAGAACAACCATGGAAATGTGAAATAACTCAGACTGCTGAAGGCGGCTCTGGGTGAAACACTGCACTGGTAGCAGAAGGACAGGAGGTCTTAGCTTAGACATAGCTTCTTTTTATGCTTTGCTTGACCTTTGCGTGTTATTTTTTTTCACAATATATCTACACCTATCCTAGAGGTATAGCATAGGTGAACTATAGAGCTAGAAGACAAACACACATCATGAATTAAGAACTTTAAAACTATCAATTTACTTGCAAGGTCAAATGTAGTTAGGCTAAACTAACTGTGTGTAGTTAGTTTGGGTCGCATATCACTTAAACAAAAATCTTCCCTAATCCAGCCCGGACCAGGGAGAGGCAAGGGCGGCCAGAGCTGTGCAGGGCTTCCTGAGCACCCTGCGCTATCGGGAGCGCAAGGAGCACGAGCGGTCTGCGCCGCTGGAGACAAACAGCTGCTCTGTTTTCACGGACAACAGTGAGATTGTTTCGCCATGTGTTTGACTAGCTAAACAGAGCCCTGGCTTCAATGCAACATGTTTCCCCGATCAGTCGCTTGCAGCAGTAGAGGAAGCCAGCTTACGTCTCGAAGAGCAACAAGAAAGCGTGGCTAGGAGTGCGGGGAAGGCGCCCACGTCCCCCAAAGCTCTCAGGGCCGAAAGCTGCCGTGGCCACGGTGCTGTCATTGAAGCACCGTCTGAGGACCCCTTCAAGGCTTCAAGGGAAACGGGTATTGCCACTAAACCTCATAAAAACTGCTTTTAATTCTCAGTCCAGAGCAAAAGCAGTTCAAAATTTATTAAGCTTTTTTTTTTTTTTTTCATATCTTAGCCACTGCAGAAATCCAGTAGTGGGTTAAGTTGTTCGAATGAGACTACCCTTTGGAGAACCTTGGCTACCTAGGAGTGACCTGCAAGAGCCTAAGAAAGCTCGAGCAAGGGTAAGATCACAGCTGTTCTGGCTGGCACTAAATCTCACCATTAAAGAGGCTATAGACCCTGCTGGAATTTGGAAGCTGTATCAAAACACAAGCCCAGCACTGTTTCACAGCGCAGCTGAAACCAAGACTGCTTTCTCTCCTTCTGAATGGATACAGCTGTAAGACTTCAGAAACAATCAAGAAAGCCCTTTCGTAAGCACAGGGCGTTCAGATATCTGGTTCATCCTGCCATAAAACCCCACTTACTCAAAAAGGGGTTTTAAACCTGCTTTTTATTAAAATAATTTGGCTAATTTTTAAAAATCCACTGACCTCCAATTATGAACATGCAGGCAATTTTTTTTTTTCTGAATCGTTTTTGCTGTTGATGAAAAGGAGTCAATGCACAGACACAAGTACAGTAGGTCACTTGTTGCCCAACAGCATTTTAGGTGACCAACCTACAAACAAGGTCAATTCTTATGGTAATTCCACCCTTAGGAAGGCAGAAGGAAGAGCTCTGAGATATCACAAAACTTTCTACATTTGCATAAGATTTCAGCTGTTGTAAAGAAAAAGAATCATATTTTATTGCCCAGTAAAACTCTCCCACTGCGTTAAAAGAGTCTTTAGAAAAAATCACACAGAGTTACTGGAAATATAATACCATTTCATGACATCTGTAGGCCAAAATTCAGATCTGCGGTAAGCCAGTGCTAAAATTGTATTCTAAAAGTTTAGGGAAAGAAAAGGTAATTCACTGTTAAAGATAAAATTTGTATTCAAAAAGCTAAACCAGCTCCTTCTTTTGTATTTTACACAGGAATTCCCACTACCTTAATTCTTTTAGTAGATAAACAGTTTCTCCATAGTGACTAACATGGTTCCTGTTCTTCAAAAGCAGGACTGAAAATCAAGGGAACTGAGAATCACAAAAAGAATTTACCTCTGTTTTCATTTGTGTGGGCTAGTTTGCTGGAGTACTGCTCTGCCTTTCTGCATGGCAGCAGGTCTTTCTGCTTATATTTCAGGGTATGACCTTACACACACAGCATTTTGATTTCTTTATCATATAACACAGTCCCTGAGAGCCACAGCAAGCATCTATCATCTAATCCAATAAAAAAAAAATCTTAAAACATCTTTTTTTTTTTTTTATAATTTAATTTATGTCCACTGACACAGAAGAACAGAAGCCCATAGTCCATTGCGGTGAATGCAGTCCTGCACCCCATCTACTTGGTAGTGACCATCCATTCAGAGATATCCGTACATAGTGGAATTCACCCAAACATCCAAAACGGCTTCAGCATGAATACTGGAGCCTTGGTTCAAAACAAAATAAACCTTAAACAACTGCGGGGGGAAAGAAGCAAGGCAAACCAAGGAAACAAGCAGAAAAAATGGAGTTCCACCAAGAGAAGTAGGAGTTCAGGTTGCAATTTTGACATGTCTGAAGACTGCAGGAGCTTTATCATGGCTTTAAAAGAACCTGAGTGTCATACTTGAAGTCTAATGATTTATTAGTGGAAAACAGAGTAAAGCAGAGGAGGATTTTGGTAAAGACTAGAAGAGACCAGAATAGGGTAGCAGTGGAAAAGGAAAGCCTTTAGCTAGCCCCAGAACAGTTACAACCCGGGCAGGGATGGCAGGCTCGTATACCACAAAGAAAGTATTAATGCAAACACAAATTCATCACCAAAAGGAGGAGGATGGCTTAGAAAGAGAGCAGTTGGAGAAACTGAATTTTGAAACTCAGTGGAGCTGTGCAGGTTTAACGCTGCTGCACAGGAGTCTCCCTATCTCGTCTGTAAATTTTGGCTCTGGGACTGGGAAACCTAGACCATACGCTCTTAATTACAGCCCCTGGAAACAAAAGGAAACTTTAACAGACCTGGAGGGTTTTTCATTTGTACTGGTACCATAATGGATCTACTCATCAGATTTTTCCATTGTTTCAGATTTGTTGGCATTGTCCATCTGTCTAATCCCATGTACAAGAATATCTCTGTATTCTGGTAGGAAAATGGTTGGTGTAGTTGCACGGAGGGTTTGTGACAGGGTAAAGAAGAGAATCCAAACCCAGTTTGTCTTCCAGGTGGCCACCATGGGGCAGGTTCAACGTGCAGGCCCTTGTCAGGGTGACTCTAAAATAGTCTCCTGCCTCTCTGAGAGGTCCACAAGTTACACAGTTTCCTCCACAGAAGAGGAATAAAACACCAAGTAGCCGGTGGAGTGAAGGGGCAGAAGAGAGACTGATCAGCAGCTCATCAAATCCTGCACTGGGATTCCCAATGACAAGGAAAAAGGGGGATTGCCGAGAAAACTTCTCATGGTTTCAATCAACCTAAAGACACCGTGCTAACGCAAAGGATGATCAAGGCCATAAGGACTCCGTTGTTGCACTTGTAGCATTCTGCAGTGAAAGCAAAGGAAAGATTTGCCAAACCCTGTCTCCTTTTGGCAACCAGACAAAGTTCTGGCAGTGACACACAATGCAGCTCCCCAAATCACATTTTCCTTCATTAAGAGAAGCCCTTAGCTTGGTGAGAGGGCTGAATTCACAAAACTCTCAGACAAAAGGAGATGTGCGAGATATAGCCTGCTGCCCAGTACTCATTTTAAAAAAGAGTTTGCTGCTCCTAAAATGCTCTGTCCAGCATTTAACTGCAATTAATGGTACTCGAAGGCATTTACTTTGTGCAAATGGATTCCAAAATCTGTGATGGCTCAATTAGACCTCTTGAGTCCCACGTCGTTTCCATGACCACACAGTGCAGTGCTCAGATGTACTCCTCAGGAAGAGAACTGTGTTTCGATCATATTTTTGCAAGGCAATAATCCTGGTATAGTTCAATTACCAAGGTTTTAGGGTAGGTCCAACCTATTTAAAAGAGGTCATAAAAAATTCAGGAACTGCTCAGTTAGGTTAATGAAACGCACCCAATGGAGATGGGAACTTTAGGACAATTACAGATGCATCACCTCAGCTAACTCCTTGAGCAAATAAATGATGACCGCAGACCAAAATGAGAAGGAAGGCACAGAGTCGGCAAATCCAAGCACAGATTCATGCTTCAATCAGGAGAGCATGCTGTTAAACAGTTGTCAAGGACAACCAGCCACTAACCCATTTTTCATGTCAATGGCAGAGTTGAGTATTTTCACATTCACAAATATTTGATCTCTTCCAACTTCTGTTGAATCATCACGTTACTAACACAGCTGTCTCACTACATTTTTCTTTAGTCTTTTAGAATAGATATTTGCCAAAGACTAAGTGGAAAGAAAAGCACCCAAAATGTTGACCGTTATGTTGTTACCATGTTCTTAGCATGTCCCAACTAATGGGACAAACCACTCTTCTTGAGCATGACTCACGAGATATTTGAGGCTATTGGGTACCATCCTCAGGTCCCTCTCTCCATCTCTGTGCTCAATATTGGCAAATAAAATCTGAGGATCTGTTTACAATTGCATAAAGTGAACACTGAGCCTACAGCCTGTTCAAATTTTCTTTGGTTTCACAAAACAGGAGTAGATTTTATAGTAAAATATAAATCTGATTCTTTACAATTAGATTTCTCTGGAGTCAAAGTTAGGTGCTTGAATACAGCTACCACATTTCCATGGAGGAGAATGGACCTTTATTTTATAGTTTATAATTAAATATGATCAAAAATTGAGACACTCACTTAGGGAGACATGTTTGAAACTTATATATGCATCTATTTTCAAGCACCACACTAGTGGCATTCATCACATGCACATTTAGCTCTGCTGCTTCTCTATTTATGGACAAGCTATGAAAGCAGTTTGTCAGCAACTTTTTTTGAGTGTTCACATTACTAAATACACTCATTCTGAATTCACTCTAATGTAAGTATCAAATTCAGCAGCTAGCTGATAACATGGCTAAAGGAAAATACCAACCTGCCTCACTGTTTTCATGCTATAATTGAAAACAGATGGCAACTCATGTAATTTATGCTTTTCTACAACCAGTAACATGTTGGGATAAGATAAGAATTCTAAGACTGAATTGCATCTGCTTCAACAACACCATATGCTAGTGCACAGTATAAATATTTATCCAAGCCTACTTCATCTTCTCATTTAAAGCTCAGTCACATGAGATAATAAAAGTACCCTTTGGATACCTTCAATTAGCACTGAAGCATCTCCCCAGTGCTTTAAAGGGTTAGAGCCCCAGCACCAAACACCAAAGTATCTTCCCTTTCCTAGACTTCATCGAGAGGTTTAAATGGCAGCATGTTCATTGTACCTTATTTATATAAGTCCCTATCTTAAAGCTCCCACTAGGCTGCCGTCAGGAATTACAAACAATTTTCTCACTTGTGATGTCCACGATCCTCCACTTTTCCCGCTATTCTGTAGAACATTGGAGATTGGCCACAGCCATAAGTGGGGTATTTTTTTTCCAGGGGGAATAAATGTTCTTTGAGGGTTTTCAGACTGGTTATCTTAAACAGCTAAGCAATCACCAGGTTTGAGGTCAGATTGGCAAGGACCATGGGTTTTGCATTTCTCTGCAGCACTGGGTACATTCAACCTCCCAAGAATTTCACAGTTCAAATTTCTTGCTATTGCGGGAACTGAAAACAGTGGCAATCCCTCTGATATCACATGGTTTTGATTCCCCACTCCCTCCCCAAAGGCTGGCACCTTATAATGTGTAGCTTTTAGTTCTTTATGTTTCAGACCTATAATATTTTGTGATTGTGGCTGTATTTGGACTCTGCGAACTGATCAGATAGTGCCTATCTGAGTGAGTGATGGCCTCCACAGCCCCTGACAACAATTACATACCACGAAACAGTGGCTACTCAATAGTGGTTGAGATTTGGCTCTTAGCCTGCTAGTGAATTCATTTGACAGCCCAGAACTGAAATAATCATTTGTGAATGTAAAAGATGATGACACAGACAGAAATTTATGAGGCTGACCTCCTCGCTCTGCCAGCTTTTAAAGATCAACAGGAGAGTAGAACCAGGCTGAAATGATGCTGGCTGTATCCTGCAATCCCCAAAAAAGGATTGGTTCTGGTGACCAACCACTACACGGTCCCCAAAACCCCCTGCTGCTAACTGAAATGAGGAAGAACTGGAACAGGATAGAAAAGGTTGAGTGGCCATTGACAACGTGTATGACACAAATACCTTACGTGTAACCGCTATATATGTTAATTTGTTCACGATCAGTATAAGGAGTCAGATATTCTTCAGCATTCTGCAAAGGTTAGAGCTGGGCACTGGTTTCTCCAGCCAAAAGGAAGAACAGACAATCAGCAAAATTAGCAATTAATTTATCTCCTCCCTAGGCCTCACACCAAGCTCGGTCTGCGACATTTGTCACGCTCTGCTGCAGTGATGTCACACTAAATAACAACGTGTAACGTCTAACGAGTTTGAAGTCAAGTTGTGTAACTTTGCAAAAACACTTTTACCTTAAAAACAGAAAACAGTTTACAGAATAAAACACTGAAAAAGTGGGACGAGATTTTTCCTGACAACAACTGGCAGTATTTAGTAGTGTCATTTGCAGAGACCTGAATTTTGCAGCCAGTCAATCCGGAATATTAAAGCACCCTTGGAACTTCTAAACCCTGCTGTTCCTGTCTTCTCTTCTCAGTCTGCTGACGACAGCAGACAGCAAAACAGAGCTACAAATAACTTGGACGTACGCATCGCAACACTGACTCCTTTCATAGCCCTGCGTCGCCTCCAGCTTCTGCTTGTTAATGCGCTTACAGCCGTAACGATCCTCCAACGCTGCCACAGGCGACTGCGCTTCAATGAACCAGCTCTAAAAAGACTTTAATAAAGCTAATCGACAACATATTTATTAAATTATTTGTTCAGCTGCAAACCTGGAACCCCAAGCTGTAAAGGGTAATCCCATTTACCTGGCCCAGAAGAGGTATCGAGATTCAAAACCACAAAGACAATACTCTCTTGCACCTCTTAAGCAGACTGAGCTAATAATTTTCTCAGAATTAAATTGTCTTAAAATTACCCCTGAGGAAGATGTCACTGTAACGAGGTGGTGCATGCTGCCATGCCAGAGGTGGGTATGCATAACGGAGACCTGGGCATCCCAGTCACTCCACGCTCAACCATTGCATGTGGTCAAGCGCTCCATGACAAACTCATTGAAATTTCTACTGAGGCTTTCCATTCACAGAGCTTTGAAGAAGGCCGGGAACCCAGCCAAGTTCAAATTGAAAATGAGACACTACAGAATCCTTCAGGTAGACTGATCCTGTAACGTTTAGTGCTTTATGTAATATACAGTGGGGTTTTAAGTGCACAAAGTGAAGTCCTACAATTCAGTAGGAAGCAGTCCTCTTGCAACAATTTGTCCAGCATAATGCAAAGACGGGAATATAATGCTCTCCAAGAGAGATAAGTGCAAAATCACAAGCTTTACAAATACAGACACTTCCAGAACTGATTACACTGGATACATCTCCTTGGGAGGAAAAACCCTGCTGATACTGCCAAGAACTTTTCTACAAACTGCAACGCCAAGCTTTGGCTCTTCTTCAAATTCTTGCCCTTTCATCATAGCCAACTTTCCTTGTTAGCACTTCTTTGGTGTAGCACTCAGCGCAGCACTGGCAGACAAAAGCCTCCTACACCAAGCCACCAGAAGTAACCGCGCCGCGGTCTATTTTCAAAATGCTCCACCTGCAGCTTCTACAGGGGGGAAGGCTTATTTTCAAGGAGCTGTCATGGCAAAGCCTGTCATACGATTCCTTGAAATCTGCCAGATTGAAGAGTGCTGTAAACAGATGGATTAAGTGACATAGATTTAAAAAAAATTCAAATACTGCACTAGAATTTACATACCTATTGCCATGGGAACACCTCAACACATACATAGAAAAACCTTATTTTCAAAGGAAACTGGTATATCTTCACCAGGGGCTAAACGTGTTCAGCATTTCTGAAAGCGGGGCACCATTTTTGGTGTCTAAGCAAGGACTCTTCTAACATATGGCCACCATGTTTCATGCACAATTCTGTTCTGAAAAGGGGTTTTGTGTAAGGACAGGACCTTTTCAAATAATCAACTCTATCCTTTGTGCAAATTCAGGGCAATATATCCCAGTTTTACTGTCTAAAATACCATTTACTCCCACTAGGACAAGGGAGTCTTACATTCTTATGTTGTGAGTGGATCAGATAAACCTGCATAACCCCATCAGAGGACGTGAGTGCACCAAGAGCAGGAACGGAAGACACGAGGACACAGTTTGGTATACAAAACCAGTTTCAGAGGTGCAATACAAAAACAAAACAAACAGGCTTAACTCAAATGTCCTACTGCATAGTTGCAGACCTGTCAACACAAAGGCAAAAGTAAACACAAAACCCAAAGCCCACTATATTCAGCTCTAAGCTTCGAAGTTCAGAAGTGAAAACTTTAAGATTATATATGATGCTACAGTGTTATTTTTACAAGTCAAGTTTCAGAATAGATCTACCCTACTGCTGGCTGCTAAATTCTGAGAGAAGATACTGTAAGGTACTAAACTCCCAATTTCAGAATCTAGAACGTACACATGCATAAATTCACTATTTTTAAATTTCAGTCCTGTATATTTTAGGCAGGATTACTTTTCAAAAACAATACTCTTCCTATAAAAATTATAAATGCATATTATATTGATGTATTGTATAAAATCCAGCTCCCTCCAGAATGGAGCTGGTTGCCAGCAGGATGTGTCAGGTGCTGCCTGTACCAACAGGCTCTGCAGCCTTCTAGGGCTTTGGCTGCCCTTCCTCAAGGGAAGTAAATGTTTCAAAGACAGAATGTTCTTGCTAGTTTCATAAAAAAGCAGCAGCCAGAGGGGAGAAACTCCTATTGTATATTCATTAAAGAAGGAGCCACGGCATATCCACCAGCACCGTGCAATGGGTAGGACAGGTGGCATATGCTGGGTGGGTGGGAATCCATGGGTGAGTATACTGGCAACGGCAGACAGATTCTAGAAAGCAGGATAAAATTAATAAATGAATTAATTAATACGTTAATGGGAAACTGGGCTGCTCGTGGAATACACCTGAAACCTTCACTTGTGTTGTTATGATACAAGAAAACATGACGTAAGCTGCTCATTTGCGCCTGGCCCACTCTGGACACTGGAATAGGTGTAGCAGCTAGTTTCCTTTCTTGCTTTTATGCGTTCTTAGCATAATGCTTTGCTTTTATTTTTCCCACTGTACAAGAGAGTGACTAATTTGCAGACATGATCCAAAACAGCAGGTAAGTCAATGGGCCCTGCATTAGCAGTACAAAAGCCTTCACATGGAAATTTTATTTATTTATTTTTAAATCATGTATGAAAGCATTTCAACTCTTTATGAAACATGAGTGTCACACATTCTTCTTTCTAAAATGTCTTGAATTTTAACTGCTTTACAGTGACCAATGGGTTACATTAACTTCATCGTGAATAGGTATGCCTGGCTTCATCTTCACATGTAGGCAAAGTGTAGAACCTGCATACAATTTTGCAATAAATTACAAATACATTGCAGAGTAAAGGGGAGGAACGCTAGAATGTGTGCAGAGCTGGAAATAGGTGGAAATAGCAAAAACAAACAAACAAAAGAAACAAAAAGAAAAAAAAAGAAAAGATCAAGAAAGTAACTTGGAAAGAAGAGCTGAGTTTCACACGAGAAAGGGACTTGAAGACATCCCATCCCTGGAAGTGTTCAAGGCCAGGCTGGATGGGGCTTTGGGCAACCAGGGCTGGTGGGAGGTGTCCCTGCCCATGGCAGTGGGGTTGGAACTGGATGATCATTAAGGTCCTTTCCAACCCAGCCCATTCTGTGATTCTATTGAGAACCTCTAGGACAGAAGACAAGAAACAGGAGGAGGGCAAAAGGTAACTGAAATCAACAATTAGAAATGCCTGAAACTGAAAGACACTCAGCCCAGGAAAGAAGAGCACCTCTCATTGCCAAGTATAGGCAGCCCAAGACCTCCAATTAGAAGCCCAAACATCCCAGTAAGGCATCCCAGTTTGACCACGCACCTTCATGCCAGCTGCAGCCGCTGGCCCACTGGGGTCCACAGCCTGGATGTGGCAGGGCTTGCTGCCCCGCACCACGAAGCCCCAGCCAACCGCGTCACCAACGATCTTGAAGGAGAAAAGAAGGAGGTGAGCACTGGCCCCACGACACATCTAAATGGCTCAGGAAAAGTATTTTTTAATTCCAACACATAGTAATGAACACTGTGTGATTATATTTTATCAAAGCCTGTGTACAGGCTGCTGTATCACATATGGGAAAGGCACTATGTCTTTTGGTTTCAGTTAATTTTTTGTTAAACTAGGAGGCTGCAAAAGGCAAGGCTTTCAATGACTAGGTTCAAAACTGTCTTTTCAGAAAGGCTTCCTCTAATACTGAATTAAAATTTCTGTCCCATCGTGGTCTAAGAAAAAGTATGCCTGAGCAGAAAACTTCAGTCTGGGTAGATAATCCATGCCTACAGCAAACACAGTACCAGGAGCACAAAGTTTAGATGAGTTTGTATAATAAAAATATTACTGGCTTTATGTAATTTCACACCCTATTTCAGTCAGCAGTACTACGCTGGCAGAAAGACAGGATAAACAAGTGCAGAATCAGACCTGAAATGTGTGGAAGTACTGATAACGGACTTCAGGATTTTAAAGTACAACCCTTAGCAAATGCAAATAAGCTCTAATTATCCCTTCAGAAAATGTCCGTTTGGATTACCTTACGCATACAACACACAGAAATAGAGAAAAATACCAGAGACGTACCGTAAAAGTTTTTCTGACGTATGGGGCTCCAGGCATCAAGAGCTCATCAGCAGTCACTGGTCTCTTTAGTACTGTAGGGGTACATAAATGAGTATTCAATATAAGCATTCCTCTCAAGTTTTTCCTAATAAATAAGACAAAGTGTTGGAATACGGTATCTTTTTGGTCCCAAATCCCATACACTCTTTCAAGTCTTGAGGTCTTGCTTGAAAGTAGCAGAAGAGCCAAAGAAAAGACTGAAGAATAACTCTGAGCACCAACGACGAGATCTTCGGAAAACTGGGGTGTTGAGGTAACAGACGTCGATGTCTGCAATTGGCACCCCCTAAACACTACCACGAACTTCAGAAATGGCTGTTCCTGTGTTCAGTGCAGAAGCAAGTGGCCAACCTGCCTGGCACAAAGTAGCTTTTCTTGCAGGCTCCCTCTGCACGTTGTGTGCTCTCTGCTATTTCATCTGACTCAGTTTGGAATCCCAGAATTCAGTAACAAGAAAATTCTGAAGAAAGGTTATACTACATACAGGAAAGCTTGGTAACCTTTCCTCCATTGGCCAACCCAAGAAGTGAGTCTTTGTCCTTTCTGAATCCCCACCTTTTCCGCCAACTTTTTTTTTTGCTTGGGGATGGGAGGTGATTTTCCCTGGAAGAAGGCAGGGAATGTTGGCATTGTCATGCAACATTGCTGCTGTTTGGTTCAGGTATTATCCCAACAAAGAGGTTTCTGCAACTGTAAGCACAGATATCTAATGCCCTCATATCCCGACATTCCCCACTACTTTTCTATATTATGACTTAATTTTCCCCTGAACAAAGTAAATGCAATGTTCTGTCAAATCAGATTGATACCATACTGTATTTTTCTGTCTGTCAATGCTTTACAACATGGAGGGCAATGGGAAGCTATATGTTCTTCACTGCATTTGCCTGCTTCACCTTTCAAATTATGACTGCTCTTCCTTTAGTGATAAATGATTTTCATGATGTCTGCCTTTTAAGTCACAGGTGGAATATAAAATTTCTCCCAGATGGTATTCTGAAACATTCATGAATTTCTTAATGACACTCCTGGGAGCAGGAAGAATTCTAGCACACAAACCAATAGGTATTTTTTTTCTTTCCCGTGGATTTTGACAAGCAGTCATTTAGCCAGAGTTACACTTCAGAGAATGCCTGTTCAACTTAAAAAACCTGGATCATTATGCTCAGTCAACAAATGAGAATCAGATAAATCATCCACACAGGACTCCCTTGCATGCCACCCTTCATTATACCCTCAGAAATTTTGTTTGATGATTGTTTTCCTACATGACTGGTCAAGTCATGACCTGTTTTTTTTTTAAAGTCCTTGCCTGCAACAGAACTCAGGTGACAAGATGCCTGTCTTCTGTTTATTACTATACAATTCAGCAACATGCTCTTGTTCTGGATAGCAGGAAACTATTGGTGAAAAAAGTCACTTTATAGTCCAGCAGAGGTTTAAGAATTCCTCCATAACATTTACATCCGACAGCCTTATGTTAACCTCTGCAAGATGGTGTGTGGATCTGTAGCTGTGCTACGGGAGAAATTACCCTAAGGGAGGTTGTGTTTAAAAAAACAAAACAATAATTTATGGAAGGGCAACATCAGCCTATCCTTTTTCTTTCAGTGTTGTGTAATCAGCTGCATTAAAATAAACTTGTTCTCACTGCTCATGGGTTGACACTTGGTATATAATCAGAACCATAAATGAATGGAATGGCTGGCATACTTCAGATAATGCACACATTTATGGACAGCACATGAATGCTGCTTTATCTGTCCCAGAAAATTTTCCAGGATGCAATTATGGTGTACTGGGGCCAAGGGCTCACCATACCAAACGTATCAGAGCATTTCTAGGTAGTATACCTGAGAGATATTTTGCCAAGGTACAGTACTGTGGCACTTTTCATAGAGGTGCAAATGTGTGGGAAGGTGGCACTGAGCACCCTGCAGCAGCTTACTCTGAGTGTGCAATGACCAACAGCACTGAGAGCGCTGCCCAGAAATGAACAGCAGGTCTGGTGTATGGGGTTATGGCTTCTGGTCATGCAATCACACTCAGTCCCTCAGCTGATTTTAATTTAGACCCTCGTCCTCAATTCCCAGCAGAGCTTAAAGAGAGGGAAGGAAATGTGCTAACAGCAGAAAGAGTATGTCCCCGTAACTACACCTGTGTTTCTGATGGCCACTCTGCACAACCGGGATGAAATGCACTTACTCATCTCCAGAGTGAATTGTCAGTGTTTTGAACAAGACTCACATAGTGCTTGACGCACTCTCTAGCAGTCACTTTAAATGCCAGCATCCCTTTGAAGGAGAAGCTGACAGTCATCCACTGAAGCCTTCCGCAGATGTACAATGCTGCCCACACCATCAGCAGGGACCCAGCAGCCAGCTCCTTGCAGTGTGCTCATGCCTGTGCAAGACCACTGCTTTCCCACCTCCCTTTAGCAGGTTGTTGCAGGGCAAAGCAACCCCCTCGCATGCCATGCACAATGGCATAGGTGTCCCCTCCTCCAAACGAGCAATAATCCCAAAAATGACCTCCTGCCCATTGGTTGTACACACCCCTCTGCCTAGAGAACTGGGAATTTATACTAAATCCGAAATAATAAGGAGCATAAAGGGCAACATGGACTTTGAACTTCAGGGCTCTTTCTGAGGGAAATAGAGAGGCTGAAACAACATCCATTCCAGTCTGTTTTCCCCTTCACAGATGTACAACAAGAAACAATTTTAACCAAGCTGTGGAAGAATGGGTGTGTTTAACCTTCTGGCATGGGATAGGAAATCCTTTCAAAAGGAAAATAAGCTTCACCACTACTTTTACCTTCCCAAACAAACCAGTGCAAGACCTAAACAAACAAAAACATTGACATGGTCTTTGACAGGCTCAAAAAATGCTTCCTCCGGTTTTCGATGCTGCTGTTTTCTGAGCTGTGCTATTTCATAGTGGCCACTGGACAGTTAAACTCTCCCATGACTTACGCTGAAGGAATGTCTCGAGGAGGAGGCTTGAGTTGGCCCAGGGCTTGGCAGTGCAGAGGCGAAGCTGAGTCTCTGACTGCATGTCCTCCTCAGAGATAAATTGCAGCTCCAACCACAATTATAGGCTTGGTGCAGAGATTATGGGAGGCAGACGTCTGGCTTGCATTCGGCAAGACTTCAGGCTGGGTGATGCTAACAGTCCCCCCCGGCCTTAAAAACCCACGGTGCTGTGAATTTTTAATCTATCCTTGAAAAGATAAACCTAGACGTGACGTTAGGCATTCCTCACATCCCCTTCTCCCCAGACAGATGCCTGCGCCTGTCGCCTGTGCATCAGAAGCGACGCTGGTGCTTACCAGACTTGGGGTTGCAGAGCACGGGGGGGCTGCTGCTGAGCGTCGGGCTGCTGCTGAAGTACCCACTGCTGCCACAGCTGCTCATGCTGCTCCTCCGCACCGCCGACACTATCTTAATCTCCTTGGTGGGACTCACTGCAGAGAAAACACAGGGAGAAAGGGAACCGGCGTCCATTATTAAATGAGTTTCTCCGGGTTCTTTAAGACACTAAGCCACGCTTCCACCTTCCTAAGGGGTAAGCGTGTTGTACACAGAAGGGTCACTGCATGACTATAACACCATAGCTAACATGACAGCTGAACTGCTCCCATTGCAGGATTTTCTAGGAGGCATTTCAGTATAGAGAAATAAGTTTTTCTACTTCCCATTTATTCTTTCATTTCCTGCTTGATAGCATTGTATAGCAAACACTGCAGGATCCCTTCCCCTCATTTTTCTCAAAACCAGCATAGAATATATGGCAAATTGCTCTGGGCTTAGGGGGATTTAAATCCATTCTGTTTGATCACGGACACTAATTTTTGACCAGCAAGAGAGCTGTTATTTATACAGGAGCAAAACCACCACAGAGAGCTAAAGATTTGGTAAACTGAGTGAAAGCACAATCCCTGTGAACAGGGATATGTGATACCCTGTGCTTTTTTCAGATAAACACTGAAATCCCTCGCACAAAAAGGATGCTAAAGGATATTTAGCATCCCATGGAGTCACTCTACAGACAGCAGTAGAGTTGATGAGTCACCTGAGAGAAAACTGGTGTGTTTTCTGTTGTCATGGTTCTGCTTGCGCAGGCAAAAGGGGCTGTCGTGGCTTTCTGGCATCAGGCGAGACTTCTCAGTGAGCAGCTCCATTAACCGCCGCCGCCGGCGGAAATTCATTCTGCACTGGTAGAGCAAGTTGCTGTCCATAAAATGGTGCTTGTTGGACACTGGAAAAAGAAACAGATAGAAGTGATTGCTTGGTGGGACTGAAATCTGAGCGTACCTATCTGCCACGTGTGCCCTCCCATGAGGAACAGACACTCACACCTCTTCCCTCCCCACTGCAGACTCAGAAAAGGGGCAAGGTGGCCAGCTTCACACCGGTGGCTTCAACAAGCACGCTTCTATAGGGTCCGTAACACAGTAGGAACTTCAGCGGCCACAGCTGTAAGGCATCTTTCAGAGCACCTTGATTAATGGCAAGCACTCCTTTTTGTCGAGTGGAAGTGGAAGCACTCCATTGCTCTGTGACAGGCCGCGTGACGCCCCTCTCGGTGCATGCCGTGTGCCAGGCGGAGCTGTGGTCACTGCATACCAGACTTACGTCCCTCCCTCCCCTGAGCTTTGTGCCTCGATCGCAGGCGGCCCTGAGAAGCTGGCCGCCCTGCCTGCCTCCGTGAGAGCCACGGGGCAGCAGAAAAGGGAGACCTGTGTATTTCCTCTGTCTTATCCACCACAGACACGGTGTCCCAGACACTTCCTGCATTCCGCTTCCTCTCCTTTGCACGCATACACAAGGTTTGGGAACAGGCACCTGGCCAAAAATCGTTTCTAACGTAATGAGCAGAAGTCTTAATTACAACCTGTTTTGACACTGAGAGCAGATCCCAGGTTGCTGGTGGACTGAGTGTGCCCACAGACTGCAGCCTGCCTGCAGTGTCTGCGTGGTTGCTGTTGCTGCTTCTCAATAGCGATGTAAAATGCAGCAGTTGGACCGAGCTGTGTGCCAGGTCCCTGAAGAGCTCTGACTCCTGCAGGGCTGGACTGCAGAAAGCTCTCCTGAGCAGCCCCTGTGTTAGCACCCTAACTAATTTAGGACCCTAAATAGCTGCAGGAGATGTTTTGGCTGCATTCTCCCCGTCTTCACTCAGCTCCTCCGATCACGTTCCACGGAAATGACTTCCCGCAGCTGATCTTTCCCGTGAAGGATCTACGTTCTGGATTTACCCCGTTTAGAAATTGCATTTCTTCCAATATTGAATCACGAGGACTGGCGGGCTGTATGTATTTACATGTAACGTCTAAACAACACCACAGATACGCGCTCAGACAGCAGCCAAGCCTGACGCTTGGCGAACATGACTCAGGCATTCGGCCTCAGCCTCTGCTGCAGGCACTGCGCCGGAGCCTTGCTCTCAGCTCTGCCTGGCACCTGCGGTCCAAAAGCAGCAGAACCCAGGGTGCTGCGCCAGATCTGCAGCCCTCAACATGCTCTTTGATCTCATCCCTTCTTTCACACCCCTCAACACGCTCCTTCTTCCTCTCACCCCTTCTGAACACCTTACAGTTTTGTAGCAGGAGCCTTGCATGATAGCCTTGCAAAAAAGGCTGTATTTAAACATGCACTTCCTCTGTCTTTTGTTACCCGTGAGCTGGAGGAATACCTTCAAAGAGCCCAGACATCTTCTGCAGCAGCTTCTGGTCTCAGAGACCATATTCATTCCAGGGAAGTGTAGTAAGTTATCCTTACTTCCTTAGAAGAGGCCAGCCTAGCCGTGATGCTCAGGGCTCAGCCCTCCATACAGGCACAGAAGCTGCCATATGGGGTCAGACTGTGAGTCCCTCTTGCGGAGAAGCCTAGAGAAGCCAGTCTCTTGCTTGCCTGGGCCACTGCCAGAGATGGGACACCGCACAGATGGACCTTCTGCCTTTGGGACACAGGGAATAATCAGGACACAGGAGTTTCATGAACTGCATGTGCCTGTGCCCTGGCTGCCACGCCGAGTTTCTGCCTTGACTCCCACAGCATGGGGTAAGCTGCACGGCATTTCGCGTGGTGCTTTCCTCCTCCTTTGAAACTCTACCTTTATTTTTTCACGAATAAAGCAGAAAAGATGTGCCAGGCAGCCAAAGTGCAATGCTTCAGGCACCATCTACACAACAGAGTGCTGGTATCTGCACTGGGTGATTCCCTTTGAGAGCTTCAGAAGAGCCAGTGCCACTTGGTTTTATTCAGCTTCATTTCAGGGCTGAACCTGTTGTTTCCTCAAATCAGCCATATGCAGCCACATGGCTTTGCTAAGTCCCATTTAGCACCGCAAGCAATTCATTCGTGTGTCCTGACACCTTCATTATTGCAGGCACACACTGCTGCTGCGCTCATCGCTTTGGACATATATAGCATGCGGTACTATTAAGCAGCAGTCGCTAACGATCACTATTTTTGAAGAACTGAAATAGAGGAGGAGAGATCTGGAGCCTTGCCTACATCCACAAAAGGATTTGCTGTCTGAGACAGAATTAATACGTTGGTGTTCCCAGGCACCACTCTCATTTTCAGACCACTGCCACAAGTAAAAGTATTCTAGTAATAGAATACCGCAGGATTAGAATAACCTGATGCAAATACAAAATAAATTAAAAATAAATAAATAAAAACACTTCATTTTTTTGTGATGACATCTTAAAGAGTTCACTGGAACTTAAAAGGAAAAGCACTACTTAGCATGCTACCAGGGTTCATAATCTTACATGTAAGGGGACCCCACAAATACTCACCTGGAAGCAGAATTACCAACTGTTTGCCATATAAGAAATACCATCATGGTTTCTGATTCAATTTAAATATTATGACACCGCAGCTTTTAAGAAACACAATTCTGTTCTGTTTGTGCCGTTAACTGAAGTGCCCTGACAGCCTTCAGAAATTATGATAATCAGAGATCAACACATGCTTGATTTGCAGGCACCATAAAGCACTTAAATTCTGGACTAATTACTGACCATGAAACCACAGAATGTAACCGTTTTATACCATGATACTGGAGCATTTTAGAATAACAATATTTGTTTTGACTAAATACTGCAACATTACATGCTTACAATAGTGAAGCTTAGGTTTTATATTGAAGTAACTATTTTACTCCACGGAAGGGTGAATTTTGATGCAACAAATGAAGACGAGTGTAAAAGATAAGAACAATTACTGTATGTTGTAGAATACTTGTATGTGATTTGCACGATGAATGGCTTGTAGCCCCAGTGCTTAGGACAGGTAGTATCAATGCAGAATTTGGAGTGCTCGCTGATTTTCATAGTTTAATTCTTCATTTCTCCTGATAGTTCACATTTCATGTGAGAACGTTAGAACAACATTCTCAGTTTGAGAAAATAATGTATTTGTAGCACCATGTAACTTTATGCATATTCCTTGACTAAAAGGTAATATTTATGTACATTTAAGGAGAGGCTTAAAAAATAAACAGGCATACGTAGCTCAAACAACCTCATTGTACATACATCACCAAATAAAATAACACACCAAAATTACTGGTGTGACCCATGGGACCTTTTTTTTTTTTTTTTTGAATCATCAACTTCCTGACTTATTCATGATATAGGATGAAATGTCAAAATGTCCATGCTGGGATTCTGGCTGAGTGTATCTGGCATGTTGTGAAAAAAGGGATGTCCAGACTACAGATGAGAAGAGGCTGAGGAGGGGGAGACAGGCACCAGTGCAGGCTGTCTCTGACAGACTCCTCGGATGGAGATGTGCGTGCCCTTGTCCCTGAGGAAAGCTGCTGACACAAGTCACAAGTATGTGACTACTGGGCATCGAGCACACACAGAAGTTGGTTTTGTCACACTGTACATGACAGCCAAGAGGCAGCAGAGCAAGCAGTGTTCATTTACCTGCTTCAACAGCCAGCATTTTGCTGAAATCAGCAGAGAAAAGTGGGAGTGAAAACATTTTCAAAGCTGACAGCAGAAAGCTCAGAGGGCTGCACAGACTTGCTCAGGAGGGATTTCTTTAAAGGTAATTCAGAGGTTGTTACCTCGAGTGTTGACTCAGAGCTGCAGCAGATAAACTTGTCGTGGCTGACAAGGCTCGTGCTCCAAGTCCCTGTGCCTCTCGTGGAAGCTGCTCCCTCCGGATAGGGACTGACTTACCTACTTACTCCTCAGTTAGCTCACTGCCCTTCACAATGCAGCACAGAAAAGCAAACCCGCACCCATTTCGGTTTGTCTTAAAATGTCAGGCTGTGGCTGGCAAGTATCAGGACCTGCTTCTATACATGATGAGGGTGATGTTGTAAAGAGGAAGGTGGGGTGATTTTATGGGTTTTTCATTCCTGTTTAATTCACCAGTGCTCATGTGGCAACATGTTCATGTTATGATGTGCAGTTTATGAAACAGGGAGAAACTGTACCAAAGAGCATACGGTGACTGGCAACCTCCAAAATCATAAAAATGCACAAGGGAAGTTCTGGTCCAAGAGGGAAAGGCATGAACATTAACTCCAGGTCATGGATGTCAGGTTTGCAGGTATAGTCACAACCCACCAGTCTGATCTCCCACATACACAGGACACAAAATTTCTGCCAGAAGCAGAACTAAAAAATTACCTTCTAATCTCACAAAAATACAGTTTACTTTTACTCTAAAGCAGCCTGTAATGTCTGCTTTACTCTTCCCCTCATGAGCTGTCCCAATTGCTTTCCCTGCCAGGCAATAAATGCTAAACTCAAGGTTGAACGTGTTTAGCATCTAATCCGTGGACTTCGTAACACCTTTGTTGGAAAGTTACATAAGGTCTTGTCAGAAACCTTTGTAAAGAAGTCTGTGAAGTTATGGAGCCAACTCTCAAACATCTTTGATCAGCTGAATAAATAATACCCCTTAAATTCAGGTTTATTCTTCACCCTTCCTCCAGTTCTCCTCAGAGCTTCTTTATCCTTCCTAAAATACGGATCTCAGAGCATGCTCATCGTTAAAGCCTCATTCCTCTTCTTTTACTTACAGTTGTCCTTTTGTACATCTCAGCCTACAGTAATAGTTACTACAACCGTACTGTGCTAACAGCATCAGCTGGGAACCATTTGTGTAGGTGCCCTGTGCGTCCTCCTTCCCCTGCTCAGCATTGCATCATACCAACGAACAGGGCTGGTATTCTCACTTCCTAGGTGTACTACTCTCTATTTAGTTATATGAAGACACACCTCTTTTTGGATAATGACCGACAACAACAGGTTAATTTATAGAGTGCAATTATTTGTTTGCTGCCTCATTTATCCACAGAGTTTGCAAACTTTGTCAGCAAAGCTTTTAGATGATCATTCCATATTTGCTTTACTGTTAAGAAAAGAAAACTCAGACTATTTATTTTGGCATTTCTCAGACTGTGAACACCTAATGTTGCAACCTTGGCAGTTCTTGTGCCTGGCTGCTTCACAGTTTCTGTCCAAATATATGAAATATAAACTGCAATGTCCACACAAATCTTCTTTCAGCTTCCGATTCTGCCATAAAATCCTGGGAACTGTGCAGGGCTCAAACAGCCTTTTCTTCTGCAAGGAGACTGATGCACAGCAGAGATAAAAATATTAGCTTTACATTGATTTCATGGAACTGAGGAGGCTTTAGAAAGTACAAAAGCCTATTTTAATAAATGGTGTGACTCATGCCTTAAAAATCAAGCCATTTTCATAACTGGCTCTTTCCCCAAATCCCTCCCACAACCTCAATTCCCCGTGATTTTTAGGGCTGATAATCTGCACATCTCCAGTGTGGTGATTAGTGTTTTCTACCAGCTGAATGCTACAGATCCCAGCAGATACTGGGCAGTGATGTACCCCAGCTGATCTGCATGTTCCCAGAAACAAGAAGCCATCACTCGCTGATAGCTTGGGCATCCATGGCTGCTTTGTGCCAGGGAGTGGTGGGAAGGAGATAGAAGTTCCCCAAGGAGCCGATAAGCAGTTCTCCTCAAGACAGCAGAGGACAAGATCAAGTGTGTGCTTGTTTGTTTGGGTAAGTGTGTGCGTGTGCTGGGGTTAAGAGGCGAGGTTAGAAAAGCATTAGCTAAGTACACAGAATTCTCAGCGCTGCTATGTCAGGTCTTTTCCTACTTGAAGACACAAGCAGCACCGAACCCTTCCCAGCAGTGCGCAGCATACTTCCAAGCCCTTCAGTGTAAGACAGCGATCCCAGTTTATCCTTAAGTAGACTGTATCTTCATACTGAGGTAGTTCGCTCTGTTAAAATAGAGTTAAGCCCAACCCAAAGCTGTGGATCCCTTCTGGACCTTCCCCACTACTGGCTGCAGTGGTTTGCCCCTTCCCACAGCACGTCTCAGAAGACCATACCAGTTTTGACCTCTGAAGGGACAGGAATTTACCCCAAAAGAGTTGACATTGTACTGAAAACAAGTGGAGGGTGATGAGAAACATCATCAATGCGATGTGAAGCCCTCAGACCAGCTGTGGGAGGGAGGGATGGGGGCTGCTGGTTGCCCTGAGGGAGGGCATGGCTGGGCCGGTGGGGCTCTGCCGCTCCTTCTGGCAAGGCCTCGGCTCCAGCCCCACGGCCCTTGCTCCCTCGCTCCCCTCTCCTAAGCAGAACTGGTGTTTGGAAGGGAAGGAAACAAAACAACGCTGCAAAACAACAGATCCTTAAAAAAAAAAAAAAACCTCTCTGCATGGCTAGCACACAGCTTGCTGCACTGATCTCCTCAGCGCCTCAGGCCTTTTGCCAGCTTGGTTTCTGCCTCTTGCCAGAAAAGCAGTGGAAGTGCGCGGCCACTTTGGCTTGCGTGGGGCTTGGACGAGCCTGCAGGCTTGGAGGAGAAGGTGAGCTGCTCGTCCTGCAGAGCTTCTCGCTTTCAGCATTTCCTAACCCACTCAGCACTGCCACCCCGGTCACACAGCACTGCGGCTCCTGCCCCACCGCTCCTGCTCTCCTGCCCTTCACCAGCGCACGTGCAGCCAACAGAGAATAAATGACACTTTAATCTGCACTGGACAATGCTTTTCCCACTCCTCTCAAAGGCTTCCTGTTTTTCTAAAGCTAAACTGGCTTCTGCAAATGCATTTTCATAATGGCACCTATTCAGATTAGTTTCCTTTTACACATTGATGAATTCCACCTGCTTGGAGCTCCCTCCCGTCAAGGCAGAGGGACTACAATGCCCAACGAGCAGACAGCCTTCCATCTCCGACTCCTTGCACCATATAAACATGACACTTGCATTTCCACCTTTTATGAATGCGTATGTGCTGCGTAGACTGTAGATAAGCCCACCTGTGAATGCACTCACTCTGCATGCACTCACTCTTGGCACTGCGGCTGTACTATGTGGGATTGTTTTCACATTTGGATTACGAGGAGTTCACTGGGAGCAGACAATGGATCTAAGTTTGAACTGCTACAGTTTCCACTGAGCCTGTTGTATAAAACTGTAAGGCAGATCCTAAGGCTGAAGTACAAAATGCAGAGAGCTGTTCCACCTCATCCCAGCAAAGAGCGAAGCCAGTAAGCATGTCCTACAAGTGACAAGTGTCCAGAGAAAAACTGTGATATAGAGAACCATGTCTCCTGAGCTATTGCAATGAAATGCAGTATATTCATGTAGCGAAAAAACAGTCTAGACAACTTTTATTCTGCCTTCAAAGCATAAGGATTACAATACACAGGTGTCAAAAGTTCCTTGGGAAATGAAATACACCGAGTCTCCTGCTCCTATTAAAGCGGTGTGTTCTGCTCAGTGCATTAGCATTTCATTTTAGCTGCCTTAAAATAGGTATGCAGAAAAATGTTTCTAAATACACTTTGTCTTTCCAGTAGGTTTGCAATCTATTTGCAGTCTATTTTCAAATACACGCTCCTTATTCTAGAATGAAAAGCCAGTGTTGAATCACACTCATTTCAGCAGCCTTTTCAGTTTGTATACGAGGATTTATCATCTTTAATTTAGCAAGTTTACAGAACACAGCCAACTGCTTTTCTCTGCTTCCAAATAAAGTATGGAAAGTACAGTCTGTGGCAAGGGAAGCAGAAGATGAAAAGGCCCATCTGGGTATCTTTTTTATGTTGCAGCTGTTAAGAACTGAAACCCATTCTCTGACAGAAAAATAGAATTCGGTAGTTAATATGAAAAGGCATGTTCATGTGTTATTTCCCTAATGTATAGACATGTGTGGCTCTTTCAAAAAAAAAATAAAAATAAAATAAAATAAATTCCTGCTTTAGATAAAGACAATTGCAAGGAGAGCACAATGAAGAGCTGACAGAATAGGAAGCTGGAAGATTATACACTCATGTCCAAAGTTCTTATTCTCTTACATTTCTACCGGGGCAAAATCATGAAAAAAATGCAAAGATGTCTGCAGGTTTAGCATAAGCAGCTGAATTACTGTAGGTGAGGTCGCTGTCCATATTCATGGGGACTACCACGGAAGGACTGCCACACAGATTAAAAAAAAAAATCAGTGACACTGCCCGGCATCATCGCAGGAGGAATCAGGCTAATAATAGAAACAAAGTTACGCTGGAGGACTTTAAAGCCTAACTGAAGGCTTGAGTTTTACTGAGACAAATCAAGGCACCACCTGTGAAAGTAAAATCTTTTACAGTTTTTAGTACTATGTAGAATGGACTATAGGACTATATAGACTGAATGCTTTTTGGACTATACAGAATGAATACTTGGATATTTCCAACAGCTGCAGGTGTTAGATCAACCATATAAATGATATAAAAATCCGTGTGTTAACTTTGGAGGAGGAAATCTATGACCACTTAAGACAAGGATTTAGGGGATGGTTCTATGGCACTTGTAAATTGCTCACCGAAGTCGGTATTTCCAAGCATAGGGTTTCCAAAGAGAAATCTCAAATTAAGGAAGAAGTTAGTATTTCACATATATGGCAAATTTTCACTCATGAAATAAGAAATGCCAACTAATCATAAGGAATTGAGTATATAAAGTAAATTTAACAACTCGTTACAATTTACAGAAATTTAGGTGAGAAAGGAACACTTCTCAACAAAAGAAAAAGAAATAAATACATCGTTAGATATCTAATCTAATTCCACAATTTAAAGAACTTTCAACTGCATCATACATCTTGATGTTTAAAACTAAATGCAGTGATCATCTTGTTCAGGGCAATTTTGCCTCATAAAGGTATGCAGTTCTTGCAGAGAAGAGGGAAAGTTAAGTACATGTTTTAAGACTTCTCTGCAGACACAGGGAGATAGCATGTGTCAATATTTACTGTTCTCATTAAGTCACTACAAAATGTTTGTTTTCACCTCTGAAAGTAATTTGCACAGTGGAGTTGTGCTGATAAAGAATTGACGCTTGAGAGGTGGCAAGCACCTGCTTCTGTGCTGAGCAGAACATACGCATGCCTTGCGCTCACCAGGTCTAGCCAAGAGCAATTAGCTCAATTCAACTTTTTTAGGCTGAAAGGTATTGCAACTGCGGGGGAGGAGGAAGGACACAGATCATGTCTGGGACATCTTAACACAGGTTTTCTATCATTATAAAATCCTAGCACTAATCAGATGTTTCAAGCAAGGTATCTGCTAGCCAGTCAGCTCCCGGAGAGATTTTCCCACCCCTCAGTCATTTAGGAAAGCAAAGTCCATGTCATTTTCAACACCCATCACATGCGCTCCTCTGCTGGTCTAGGGCTGGGAAGCTGCATCCGGAGCCGCCGTTGACTCACACAGCAGGTAGGCAGCAGTGGGCAGCGATGCGAACCACCCCTCGCTGAATCGTGCTGCAGTCGCTGCCTAGGGAAGGTGCTGGGCAGACGTCAGATCCAGCGCATCGGAGAGGAAATAACACAAAGCACATGCGCTCAAGAGCAAGAAGCAGCTTGGAAAATAGCAACAGCGAAAGAGACAGAATGTGACTTGGCACGGGAGGACGAGCGCTGCTGCTCCACCACGCACCTCTCGCAGGCACACACCGCGCTGCGTGCCCTGCAGGACAAGCACTCTGTATCTGCACACCACAAAATGCTGAAAAGGATTTCAAAATGTTTGGTGGCTGCCACAGAGGAAATGCAAATACTCATCTTGAGAAGATGCTGAGAATGGATAAGTTACTCTTACTGGTATTAACCAGATTTTTAAAATGGAAAGTGTTTATCCCTTGAGTTTCCAGACCTTAAACTTTTCTGCAAGACGTACAGATGTTTCTTCATCCCCCAGCTTCTGTACCCAGAGAGTCCTGGAAGGAGGACGAGAGGACTTAATCTATGTCAGTGGTTCTCTGCCGCTGGGGCTGTAGGTGCAGGGTAAGTGCTGCAGGAGATGCCATAACCGACTAGCATGAGCCAAAAATGATGGAGAAAGAGCCCTGTGCATACCCTCATTCCTCCTTGGGTATCTCAGTATCCCTGTTTTCCAGACTGAGCAAGGGCTGTGACTGTGTGTGGCTGCTCATGCCGTTCTTTGCCTGCCCCCAGCCCACCCTTGCTTTGGTCTGATCTACCCCAGTGCCGGCAGACAGCTTTCTTCATCTCTTGCTGCATGTGAATTTTGACCACAGTAGTTAATCTGTCCCACTCTTTCCCTAGGAAGAAAAACTAGGAAAGATCCGGTCTCCTTGGAGGAAATTCTTACCTGTTAATTCTACAAAGCTCTGCATACCTTGCTCACCATACTAGAAATGGGCTTTCACACAGCTGAGAAACGTGTTCTGTGCCCCTTTTGTCCTTGCTGTTCTTGAACGCCCATAGCCCTGTTTATAATTCCTCCCACAGTCATCATTCCTATATTCTGGCAAAGACCATCAGCGTTCACAATGCAGAATAATAACTACTGGCAATTACCCTGCCAATGCAAGCCATGAAGAAACGTAGAGTGCACAATACGCTGCTACCTATAATGGTTTTATTTCACAGTACCTGGGGGTACCAGCCCCTAGGAAAGGACATCTGGCTCCTATTTCTGAGAACAGCGGTTTGTGGGTTTTGATTTGTATGCGCCCGTGGAATTTTTGAAGGAAGCAATTCAGAACTTAAGCACATTTCATCATTTTCATTTATGGCAGGGGAAATGTGTATAGTTATACATGCCCGAAGAGATCAGGAGGATTATTTTTAAACTGAAACCTTTGATGTTTTTACAGCATTTACACAATTCCTCTTAAACCAATGTTTTCCTTTTTAAAATTAGCATCAGCGTTTGTTTCCTGTGTGAAACCTGGTTTGTGTCTGACCAATTAAAGTGAAGACAAATGTGACAGGAAACTGTTTTGAATACAGTACCTCAGCTGCAAAGTATAACTTTTCTGAGTAATTGAAATGAAAGTCAGTATCAGTAAAAATAAATTGCACAATTCGGTTGTGGCTGGAAAATTACTACTGAGACAGGCAACTTGATACAACTATTTCTATTACTTTCTATTGCATTAGGTAAGGCAATAAATACTTAATAAGAATAGTAGAGCAAGGTTTATTTTATTCCACATTGTGCATATCAAACAATACTGCTAGCAAAAGGTTGCCCTTAGGGCAGGAAAATGTTTCATTCTCCATGCCTCTGCGGTCGAGAGCCTTTCTGCTGGTTCTGCCAAAAAGGATGCCAATTAGTGTCGAGTAACATTTTGGTACTGCTGATGCAATGCACAACAAAGGGAACATAGTATGGAGAAATGGACTTGCTGTACTAAGAGATCAAAAATACCACTTTTATTCTGGTAATTGGACCTAGAGTTCAGTGAGAGGGAGAACAAGAGAACACTACTCCTGCCATTTCATGGTTTACATCCCCAGTTTGGTACTGGGAAGTCTCATTTCAAGATCGCCTGTTAGAGGAAGGTGACATTGTATAAACCTTCAAAACGCACAGATCGTAGCCAGATGCTCAGGTGAATCCCTCACCAGCTGTGTTAATTCCGCTTGCTCTGTCACCAATATTCCTCATGCCATCTAGACAAATTGCTTCTGTGAAATCCAGAGGAGAATGAAATCTGTTTAGAAGCGTGCATGAAGCATGTTCACTGGCAGAGATAAATGTCAGGGACGTTATTCAGTTTTATTGTACTTCCAGCTTCCCCAGCGGGTCCCACTGATCTGCCTCTGCCCGTATAAAAGCAGAGTGAGGAAGATGACGGTACCTCAGAGAGAAGGCCACTTCGCTCAGCAGTCAGTCAGTTCCCAGAATCCCTTCTTGTGGTCATTTCATGAGTTTCAGATCTAACAGAGTGCGTTGCAGGTGATGCTGACATCCAAAGAGGATGGGCAGGGGATAAAACTGACCAAAGCAATTCCAAGTGGTAAGCAGGGACAGCATTGCTCAGGAACACCGCCCAGAAATCCTGCTTGACAGGGACAAAACGACTTCCCTGACAATGGCACTGCTGATCATTTGCCATAGTTTAATGAGAACAATGTTTGATCTGCGATGATTAAACCTGACTCTCTTAGCTTTGCAGAGATTTCAATAGAAAAGTAAATCCAGCTTCACACAATGTATTGTCGTGACTTTATTTCCTCTGCAAAAATGCCAACATCAGCATAAACCTGTTTTTTTTTTTTTTTTTTTTTTAAGGGAAGTTTATTATGTGTATAGTACACAGAAGATGCTCAGGTAAAAATAGGAATTAGATCACTGCTGCTATAAAGAGGAGGAGTGGAATATCTTCCCTTAGTCAAGCCCCAAGCAGTTGGCACCCTATAAATCATAGGAAGCACAGGGGTAATTATAGAACTGGAAGCTGATTACTGTAAACATTCAGAAGTAGCTCCTAGTAAGTGGAAACTAAACATAATGTGAGCATGATCACAACCATGAAGGAACCATGCAGGTCACTATACCCCCATTTTTTCTCTATTCCTTAAGACTAGGTTACCTCACAAAGCAACAAGCAAGAGAGTCAATCTAGCACCTTGTAGTTTAACAGCCTGTTAATACTGTGAATTTTGTTCTCTGTCAAAATTAGTGTTGATTTGACAACACTCTGATCACAAGGATTTGATTACTTTCCTGCTTGCATTAAGCAACACTGCTAGCAGCTTCTGCCAGTAGGTTCTGCCACCTTCAAGCACCCTGTTTGTCACTCATGAGTGGTGCTGGTGCCTTTGTGGTGGAAAACACCCAGTCAAAGAAGTCCAACCTGCACTGAAATTAGATGATGTCAACACATGAAATGGGTTTTAATGCCAGGGGTGTTCATTTTGTCACTCTTGGGGCCACAGAGAGAGAAAACTGTCTCCTCCACCTTTAATACAGGGACCTTAGTGAAGGTGCAGCCACAGTGAGCTGGACCGTGACAAAGTGTCAGATTCCTGCCTCAGAGGAGTCAGACCTCCAGGACCAACACCACAACACTTGAGCTGAAAGCGATACCCTCTTTCTTACCCAAACATACCAGAATGATTATGCAACATGACCAGGAGGGAAGCTTGTTTTCTGACATCAGATTTTGCTCTGCTCCTGCCCTCAAATACTGTATCTTCTTGAGATACATGTAGGAAGATACACAGAACATGTAGTTTTTACTCTACATAGAGAATGTAGCTTATTTGTGCTTCTAATCCCTATCTGATCCTTACAAAGCTATTTACCTCAATTATAATTACTGCTGATAACAAGTTCTACAAGTTAATTACTCCAAACATAAGAGCGTTCTTTTTCATCCATACACTTACATAGTCATTATACAATCCCAAATTCTAGTTTTCATCTCTATGTGAGGCAGAATTTTTAGAACTAAGACAAGTTTTGAAAAAGCCACCCTTTTGTTAAACAACTCCTACCTAAAGTTATCAAGAACACGGACACACAATGCCTCGAAAGACAACATAACTTTACCTGAAGAAGGCACCACAAAAAGCATAACTTTTGCCACCTGGCAGTAAGTGTCTCACCGTGCTGTATAATCCCATGCTCCAAAAGTCTGCGGCCAAGCTGCTCGGCTTCGGTCCTCGTCGTGGCCTCTCCTTCCTGGATGAGCCAGTCAATGAACTCTGATGCCACAAAGGTCCGCTCATACTTGACTCCTTCCTCTTCCCTGGCTTGCAAAAGAGTATTTTCAGAACTCATCAACCTGGTAGGGAAGGGAAAAAAAAACAATAGGGAAAATGATACTTCAAAAAAACAACTCCAGATCTATTCTGGCAAATCTCACTGATACCAAGCAAACAGATGTGAACCTAACTACTAAATCTTCCCTCAAGCTATCAATCTAAACTTAGTATGGGAATTATAGCAGCTCAGTCGAGAAATTTAGGCTTCATATACCTATATGAAGTTAAAGCTTTCTCCTTTTCCCTAAAAGAAAACAAGGTTCTTCAGCTTTGCATTTCCCATATTTAGTTCTTTAGCTTCCCTGAAAGTTAACGTATAATTGACCTCAAAATAAAATCAGCCTAAAAGCACCAAGTTATAGTTAATGTGTTCAAAAATTCCTAATTAATTTTTACAGTCAGCAGGACTATGCCCCCAAGTCATTTAGATGGTTTTGAAAATTCTCCCTGTAAGCTGTAAAACAGCTGCAGAAAAATTCAAGAGGAAGGAAAAAAGGCAGTTCTGTGGTCTGGATGGTTGGTAAATATTTGGCTCCCACCACTCCGCGATGCAGCTGCAGCCAGTGAAATTGTACACCTGAACACATTTTGACATTGGAGATAATCTCTCAGTTTGCCCTAACACAAGAGTTAAGAACATTATGAGGTGTCTCCAAATCTCCATCCAATTGGCACATATATAACTTAAAAACACTAGGAAAATTCTTCTCCATTCAAGGAACCTAAACAAATGACGCAATATAAAAACAAAAGGAAAAAGAAAAAAAAAAAAGCCTCAGTATTTTGTTAATGCAAAAATGAGGTTGACATTTTGGAGGAGAAGAAATGAGAATCAGTCTCTTTTAATACAGAACCGCACTTTTTTGTTGGGAGACTGAGAAACACAGCCTCTTTATTCGTTAATTTAATTATTATTCATAATTATTTTATTTACTATAGGCTAAAGGCAAGATTTTCAGAACAACAGTTCAAGAATGGCTTGTTTGAGTTTTTTTCCATGTAAGATTGTAAGTCTCCTTCCCTCACCAACTATTTGGAAATTAAAGGCACAACTGGACCACAATGTGAAAATTCCAAAAGCTCTTGATCTTTGCCCTTCTTACCAGAAAATTGAATTTCATATAAACCTATATATGAGTGATCACTTTCTTAAATTGCCAGTATGCCCAGAACTGATGGAAATCATGGAAAGTACAATAAATATATAACTTCACCTCTTTTGGGGGCTTCTGAATTCTGACGTCGGGCATCAGAAATAGAAAACACAGAAGTTTCATTTGAAATTACAGTGAAGACGTTTGATGGGACCTGCCCCTTGTAATTTCACCTGAACGATTTATTCCAGTGACTTTAATGAGAGTTAACCAGAAGCCAGGGCTGGCTGGATGTGACCCCAGGCAGCAGATCATCAAACCAGTCAAAGGCTGCTCTGCCACAGCTGAAGCTGAGTGGCAGATATAATGAACTGCTCCTGTCCATGTCGGTGTGTCGTTACCAACACCTCTGAGCTGAGTAAGGATGAAGAAAGTCAAAATTAGCTGAATTCAGGGATGGGGTCAAAAGCAAGAACGTGTATCATGGGGGACAAGATACTGACTCCAGAACTCTTGCAAAGGTTTTATTCTTTTTCATATTTTTATTTGCCCACGTGTGCATGCAAGGCTTAGCTCTCTGTCCCACGCTAACCACACCTGATTTGGAGAGAGCTCCAAGAGACCATCTTTAAATGTCTCTTGTTCACCAAGCTTTTTTCCCCCTGAGAAATAAAAAGCAAACCCAAAACTTGTGTCTTTTATACCATCTGCTGCATAGTTACCCAGAACTGGTTGCCCAGGCTCTGCGGGCACCAAACAAAAAGTCCTGAGGATTGTGTTAATTGTTCTTTGATGAGCTTATAATTAGTTGACCAGCTCATTGAAGCACCAGATAGAGAGGTCCTTGAAAAAGTGATGCTAATCATTAGATTTTTACAGCCACAAAAGAAATCTGGAAAAATATCAAGTGGAAAAACACTCAGCTTGACATTTCACACCCTTCTGCATGTGCCCAGAATAGCACTGCAAAGGATTTGGACTTGTGAACAGACACGGCAAATTGACAGTTTTACAAACCCAGAAACAGCAATCCACTGCTAACTGAAGTAAATCACTGTAACGCCACTGCTGTCAACAGAAGTGTACCAATTTCCATCAGCCAAAACCTGGCCTGGCATTAGCCAAAATTGGAAACTGCCTCTCCCTCTTCCATTTTCTGTGTGTTTCCAAAAACATGCGACCGTTTATGTCAAAACCTATTATCTGTTACAACTTGTGTTAACCTACATGAAAGGAATGTATTTAGCCAAACACAAAACATTTCAGAAGATTTTTTTTTACTTTGTTTTATCTAAATAACTGCACCAAAGGATAAATGTAAATTAACCGCTGATGAGGTAAAATGAAAGTGATTCAAAGAACACCGTCTCAAAATTATCTGAATGATTTCCTGAAATTAAAACCATAAAATCGCACTTTTCACTGTGAAATCTAATTGAAAGTTGAAGCTGAAGTCAATGTCATGAGATGACTCGTAGCTCCTAAAACTGACTGCACCAGAAACACTACAATCCTGCGCGCCTGACCTAAACCTACGAGAACTGCAAACATAATAAAAATATGGTGCCTGCACAACTTGAATTTAAAAAAAAAAAAGAAACCCAACTAAGAAAGGTCTGTGTTGGATTTATGTAAGACTTGCAGGGAGGGTCTTGTTGAACAGGAAACATGCTTATCTTATCCAATCTCTTTGGTCAGTCCTGCAGAGTATGAAAACTGATACCATCCTTGGGTCTAGTGAACTGTTCCAGAATTTTCAGGAAGACTTAAAGCCGTAGGTAATCCATTAGGTTTCATCTGTAGTTATAAAGCTGAAACTCAAAGCACGTTCACAGAAAGGGTTACCAAAGTTTGCACCGATGTGCAGGCAATCTGAGCTGTTTGATGATTTTCAGTGCAAATGAAGGGAGGATAGGGTCAGAGACTGATTTTAAATCTTCTAATCGGGCACCTACAACCACCAAAGGCATTCATGATAGGTAAGGGAGGTAATGCCATAGAGAGGACAGTACAGGGTAAAAGGAGCTCTGTGGTCACATAGAAGGGGGACAAGGAAAGGTTGATCCTCAGCTTGGGGACAGACCTGATGGCCCATGTTCCAGAGAGAGCACAGGGCATCTACCCCTCACTGCTGTCTGAATGCTGGGAGCTTGCCTAATGCATCCCCTCCTCTGTCTGTGCAGCAGTCTGCTCATCCTCCCAAATCATTTTGCTCATTTTACCCATCGAGGGTAAAAATCTGCGTGAAAGGTGTTGGATAACATCTGCAATGTTTGGCAAGCACAAGCTACTCTGGCTTCTGAATGTAACGGTACTCCAGCCCTGATGTGATGGGTGGGGAAGAGCAGGAAATAGTATTACAATGCGCGTCTTAAACGAGCAAAGCCTAGTGAAGACCAGCAACACCTAAAAAACTTAGATGCATTTCAAAATCATCTTGGCTTCAGATACATTTCCTTTGGCATAGTCACATTTCTCTTGAAATTAGGCCTACAGACATTTTGATAAACAAGTTGAATATACTGGCAACTGATTTCACATCTGTGCATGAAGACTTTCTCCAGTTGTTGCCTTTTAATTGCTAGTTTAATTATGTTGAATTAATATTTTCTTTCTCAATGCTATAAGCAAAGACTTGTATTACCCATGTGCGTAGTTCACTGCAGAACTCCTTCCGCACTAGTCTGACGTTCAGTATTGGATTTTGAGTTTAAAATGCATCCAATGAAACTGTGAAGGTGTTGCTAATAGGGATGTAATGAAATCAGAGTGCTCTGCAGACTGGCTTTGCTACTGAAAACAAGTAAACCCAAACAGCCCAGGTATGCAGTCTTATCTCCCGTGAATACAAAACATTTCCAGTGAGCCATGGAGAATTTTTACCAGCTTTGACTGTCACAGACTGGTTTTGAAATGCCATGTATTTTTAAGCTACACTATATTTAGCACTTGGGGCTGGTTCTAAAAGTTTCTGAACCCTTTAGATACGTTGCCTAGGAGCAACCACCTCATGAGGATGAGTTATATTTAGATATAGGTGCTGGTTTGGGTATTAACTCCTTTCCCTTTATAAACACCATTCTGCTGGTGTAGTGTAGGGCGAACTAGACACTAAAGCTTGGTTTGGAGATGGTTCTCCGTGCAGAGAAATGGGGATGGAAGCAGACACACTCGCAGACAGAGCTTTTCCTACCATGGCTCATTTCATGCAGGGGACTGTTATCAGCCTCACCAAGAAAAAAAATGATTTTGCTCACAGAAGCTAAAAACTGAAAACAAGGTTGCAGTCTAGACACACCAATCAACTTCCCATAGCATGGGCTATGCCTGAGGGCAGTGTGTGTTAGAGACTAAAGGAGCAAATGCTGTGCTTCGTAAAGCGCAGGAGATTTTGGAGATGGGCAGTCCAACCATCTTTCCCAGTGTATCCAGTGAAGGATTTTTGCCAGTGGCGTATTTTGTGTTTTACCCAATTTATTTTTACTTTAATTAGTCACAGTCACAGAAATGACTCTTCGAGCAACCTGATTCAGTGGGAGGTGTCCCTGCCCATGGCAGGGGGGTGGAACTGGATGATCTTTAAGGTCTCTTCCAACCCAAACCATGCTGTGATTCTGTGATCCTAAATTTTACAGGGCAGGTGCAACAAAAGGAGTGGCATTTACAGTTGTTTTTTTATATTTCAGATTAACTGCTATTTCACCAAACTGCCCTTCATAGCCTTCTAACCTTGAAGACAGCATTTACCACCAGCTTTTTAACATGGCTTTGTCCTGACACCTGGTACAGAGTTCAAATGAAGATACCACAACCCTGGTTTGGGGAAAGCTGCAGAGCTGGCGAGTTGTTCCGAAGGCGCTTCCAACAACACGCCCAGTCCCCTGGCAGCAATGAACAGAGCAGTTGGCAGCCTTCCCTTGTTTTGCTGATCTTTCGCATCTGCCCTCTTGTGCAGGGGAAGCAGGAGGGATAGGCAATGGTGCGGCATTTCAGGAAAACCCTGGGACACACTAGCAATAGGGGACTGTCCAACAGGGGGTCATGGCTGTGTTTTTAGCCTTCTGCTTAACACCTTCCTCTGTACAGCTGCTGATTTATTGCAGGAGGGAAACTAAACGACTCCAGCCAGAGGACTCAGTGTCTCTCACCAAGAGGGAGTGTGGGCAGGATTCAGCCCGGAGCAATACTTGAAGCTTTTGGTAAATAACACACCGCAACTTTTGCATTACTTTGTAGCACATGCCAACATGCATTTTATTCACTCTGCTTGAAAGTGCCACCTTACAATCCCTACATCCTGAATTAAAATGTCATTAATTATAGATCGGGAAGTACGGTTAAGCTGCCTAGTTATTTGACGGAAGTAATCCAGTGGGATATTCAGTATCTCAGCACAATCATTAACTTCAAATCTTAATTAGATGTTCTTGGCTGAGGTTTATTTTTGCAACTGCTTTTAGTATAAGCTCTCTGATGCAGAAGCTTTGCAGACTGGAACAGCAAAGATTAATTTCACTCATTATTTAAAATCATAACTCCTGGTGAAGCCGTAGAGATGGAGTTGCAAAGAAATATGTAGCCACTTGTTCAGTATATTTTGATGTACTAAAGTTTTGGGTCTTGTGATTACAATTTTAGATGACCAATCATCCGGTTGTGGCTCTTTTTTTATAAAATAGAGTGAAAGGACTAAAATTTACATTGGGTTCTCACACAGGATGTGTTTACAAACCACAGACAACATAACATAACAAATGCAATTTCATTTTAAACAAAATCATAGAATCATAGAAACATAGAATCATTTAGGTTGGAAAAGACCTCTAAGATCACCTGGTCCAACCTTTAACCTAGCACTGCCAAGTCCACCATTAAACTGTGTCACTAACCACTACATCTACACATTTTTTGAAGACCTCCAGGGATGGTGACTCAACTATTTTCCTGGGCACCCTGTTCCAATACTCCACAACCATTTCAGTGAAAAAAACTTTCCTAATATCCAACCTAAACCTCCCCTGGTGCAACTTAAAGCCATTTCCTCGTCTCATCACTTAGTGCTTGGGAGAAGAGACTTATCCCCACCTCCCTATAGCCTCCTTAAAGGTCATTGCAATACGGTCTCCCCTGAACCTCTCTTTCTGTAGGCTAAACGACCCCAGCTCCCTGAGCTGTTCCTCGTAAAACTTGTTTTTTAGAACCTTCACCATCTTTGTTGCCCTTCTCTGGACATGCCGCAGCACCTCGATGTCCTTCTTGTAGCGAGGGGCCCAAAACTGAACAGAGTAATCAAGGTGCAGCCTCACCAGAGCTGAGTACAGGGAGACAATCACTTCCTAGCCCTGCTGGCCACACTGCTTCTGATATAAGCCAGGATGCTGCTGGCCTCCTTGGCCACCTGAGCACACTGATGGCTCATATTCAGCCTGCTATCGACCAATACCCCCAGGTCCCTTTCTGCTGGATGGCTTTCCATCCTGTAGGGCTGCCTGGGGTTGTTGTACCCCAAGTTCAGAACCAGCACTTACCCTTGTTGAAACTCATACTGTTGGCCTCAGCCCAAAATGCTACAAGTCAACGTGGTAGGAAAGCAAAAGGGAAATGTAAAGAGAGAAGGGTTACAAAATGAAGTCATGCGATTATGCAGGCCAATTACTGCATGATTTGAAAGTCTCTGACTATACAAAAATGGATGAACAAGTACCATTTGCCTCCTGTGGTACTATTATTGACAGATGATGGATACTGAATGCAACGTACTTTTCATAGAGCCTTTGTCCTCTCATGAACACCTTCACCTCATTATCCAGCGGAAACGTCCCATCGTCTTTCCTGAAGCGGTAGAACAGTTTGACATCCTTGAATTCTTTATGCTCATCACAAACTGAAATGTAAAATGAAAAAAAATCTTCACAAGGATGCTAAAGGGTTGAGAATCCGTTTAGCAGGTATCACCGGTTGTTGTGGTTTAGCCCGGCTGTCAGCCAAACACCACACAGCCGTTCGCTCACCCTCCCCCCTCCCTCTCCGGGATGGGGGAGAGAAACGGGAAAGTGAAGCCTGTGAGTTGAGATAAGGACAGTTTATTAAGACAGGAAAAATAATAACAATAATAATAATAATAATAATAATAGTAATAATGTGTACAAAGTAATGCACAATGCAATTGCTCACCACCCGTTGACCGATGCCCAGCCTATCCCCGAGCAGCCGGCCCCCCACCCCGGCTAGCCACCCCTATATATTGTTCAGCATGACGTCAGATGGTATGGAATACCCCTTTGGCCAGTTTGGGTCAGCTGTCCTGGGTCTGTCCACTCCCAGCTCCTGCTGCACCCCCAGCCTGCTCGCTAGCAGGACAGAGCGAGAAGCTGAAAAGTCCTTGGCTTGGTGTAAGCACTGCTCTACAACAATTAAAACATCAGCATGTTATCAGCGCTCTTCTCATCCTAATCCAAAACATAGCACCCTGCCAGCTACTAGGAGGAAAATTAACTCTGTCCTACCTGAAACCAGGACACCGGTGAACTACAAAGCAAGCACGAGTGGAGCCTAGCCTCCTGTATTTCTTAGCATACAGCCACATGCAAGTTTAATAAATGATAAAAGACTGAAGAAAACTTTCAGACAGGTAACAAAATTTCTAGCTGAGAGGGATCGGTGTTTGTCAGTTTCATAACTATAGCTATGAATAGCAAAAAAGCATCCATCTGTTAGATACCTGGAAAACCTTTTGATGTAAACAGTTTGTCTAAAAAGATACCAGTGCAGAGCAGCCAGTGATTTAAGGATTGGCAAACTTCTTAATGTTATTTGTATCATTTAAACAATGCTGTAGGAAAGCTGAGTCTCCCTGCAGAAACAGTCAAAATCAAAGCCGCCTGCTCACTTAAAATTGTCTCAATCTCTCTGCCATGCCAGCTAGCAAATGGGAGGTACAACAGGAGCACACTGAGAAAAACTAAATAAGAATTTGTAAGAGACCAGCTGATGGTGGGTTCCTGCAAATGCCAGAAGAGAGCTGCAGCAAGGGCATAAATTAACGGGAAGGCAATCCCGAGCAAGGGGCTGTAGCAGAGCTGTCAGCCCACCTGCATGGGCTCACGTGCAGCAGGAGCTGGTACTGCTTGCACTTGATGCTGGTATTGAAAGGATGCTCTGGGCTCCCTGCAAAACCTGATTAAACCTACCTGACTTTGCCCTCTCTCACTTCACTAACGATTTCATTAACTTCAAGCATAATGCATGAAAATTTTCAATAGACACCTGCTTTATGTGTAATATACACACACACACGTATATAATTTGTATGAAAGTTACAGTGTGCAATTGGATTCTGAGGTAGGAAACATTTAAAGGTTGTTGCAGTTTTACACAAGCACTCAGAAATAAAATATCTATTGCTCAATTAAATTAAGTCACTCAGGCATCCATGCAACTCTTCACTGACATTTTCTCAATAGAGGATTAAGTAGTCAGATTTGAATACCCTATAATTACTTTATTCTTTAACTATCTACCGTGAGTCCCAGTTTCCATAACAACCCAGAATTTTAATTTAATACCCAAGCAGAAGCTGTAGAAGTGGCACGCATTCAGAATGTGCATTTCTTCCTTTAATTAAGGTGTTGTGAATGCATTGCTGATAGCAGCAGTATCCCTGCACACACAGTCACCCTTGTATAAAGTCAACAGTCATCTGTTAGCAGTTGCTCTATTTCCTATTAAAAAGAAACAAATTGTACATTTTGTGTTTTTGAAATAGGTAATGATACTTGAAATAAAGGGCTTGAATCTTCTTTGTTTTTGTGCTTTCCAGCCTCTTTGTGCACTAAAAGGCAACTAAATGCTACCACTGATTTGGTAGCCTCCTTTTCATAAGTGTGAATTGTTATTCAAGATGCTAAATGGAACAGGTCTCAAACAGACAACAAGTTTAGGAGAAAATTAATCAGGGCACAGTCAGACATCTAACTTTCTTGCAGCTGTAGCAGCACAAATGTTTGTGCAGCTGGTGTGAGGAAAAGAGCTGGAGAACAAATCCCTGCAAGAAAGACAACCTTTTTTTTTTTACTGGCTGATTTTTCAGATGGGTTTTTCAGCTGGCAGGGGAGGACGGGGCTGTGTAGGGGGATCAGGGAGGGGAGGGCAGCAGGCAGAGCCTGGTGGTGGCAGCAGAGGGGGCAGGATCCAGCTGGGGATGCTGGGGAGGCAGGGAAGAAGCAGCACGGTCTGCAGGGACTTCCCTCCTGTGCCAACATGGGGAACACAACTCTACACCCTGACTGCCTCTCCATGTCCCTGGGGAAACGGGGGGACTTGTGGAGCAGAACCCTTCAGGCCAGATACCCTGTTCCTGGCAGGGAAAGGACCCTACCTGTCCTATACCAGAGAGAAGAACAGGAGTGGGATTTCTCTTTGATTCACAACAGCCAATAAAATTTAGCTTAGAAGTGATATTGCGCTTACCATGATGGATAATGCTGTGATCCAATAACTTCTGGACAAGTTTAATTGCTGTCTCTCGGTCTGAGGCCTCCTTATGGTCAATCAGCCAGTCAATCAGCTCTTTGGCAACAAAGCAGTTGGGATACGTCTTGAGGTGGTGCCTCCGGTCCTTAATGACCTTCTCCTCGTGCAGTCGGAGCCTGCGGGTCGAAAATCACCCTATGAGTTTGGTGCTCAAAGAACCTCTGCCACCAGCAAAACTGGGAAAAGAGCTGAGCCAGTGTGCCCAAGCCTGGCTCACCCCGAGGGCTCTGCAGCTGTTGGACACAAGGGGAAAAGAGCCTTCCACCCATGCTGGCAATCCCCACAAACCGATTGGTACCATTTCAAACCCCACCCTTGGGAAAACTGGCTTTCTGTCCGGTGGAAACGACTGAAAAATGAAGAACAGCAGAGCATATGAAGCACATTAAAATGCTTCCTGTCTGTCAATTAAACTGTCAATAATTTGGAATTAATTTTCCCACGTTGCCGCTAATCTGTTCCATGTCACTCTTTCATTTTGCAGTACCACCGCCATAGACTTTTTTAAACCTCATACATTTTTTTAAATGTAGTAACTTGATTGTTTGGGTAACTCCATTTTGCCTCCAGCTGCAAAAGTACAGGATTTATGATTTAAAATTCAGTCACAAAGCTGTTTCAACGCAATGTTATCTAGTACAAAAAAGTTGCCTCCTACTCTAAATAAAGGGAAACCTATTTCTTACTCTGAAAACTATTGGTAAATGCTGTCTATCTGCAACATTCCCTCATCATAATGAAAGCAAGGAGGCTGGCTGATTTTGAGACACTTAGGTCTGAATGCAAAATCCTGGCTATGTTAGTAAAGGCCTTTGGGTCCTGCATCTTTATTTTTAGTCACTTTTTTCCAAATAAATATAATGAGTAACATCTGTATCAATAAATTAATGGATAGAGGTTTTTTTAACTTGTTTAGCTTTCTGCTTTCTTGTTTATTTCTTTTCGTTTTTCATTAATAAATTTATTCATCCCCTTTTTTTTAGTGCCAGGTATGCACACAGCAGTTAAGAAAATATTGAAGCCACAACTCTTGGGCTCCTACCTCAAGCAGAAATATTGCTGTTCATTTCCAAGTGCCCAGGGTGCTACCATGTAAATACTCTCACCAACTTCAATGAAGTTCTGAGTGATGCTGTAATAACTGTAGGGGCAACAACTCTATTTTCTTTACAGCACAGCAGGGTGTTAACCTGGGTCACGGGAAGCACAGAGTAGGAGTCCAGCCATGAGACCAATTGGCCTCTCAACGTGATTCCAGTGTGAAACAATTATTTCTCTTTAGAACCAAAGAAAGGGAAAAGAGTTGGCTGAAATTGGTGAAGACAGTGTTATTAGGGCAGTAGACAAACTTCTACCTAAAAATAGTAGCAAAGCAATGGTTTCGTTTTGCAGCGTTCAGCCTTGAACTACAGCGGAATGTCCAATCCGTGATATGAATTCAAAACCAGCTTTTGGAAGCATTAAAAAATGAAAACTTTTTTATTAAAAACACTAATAAATCAGATTAGTATTCTGGAAAGAAATACTGTAAATATCACAAGCATCATGAAAATCTCTGAGCTAAAATACCTTTGCTTAAAGCATATTTTCCAGATGTGCTCTAACAGCTGTTGCCATACTTAGGAAGAAAAGCCTACACAGCTCTAATTATAGAACGTGTAATTATCAATATTTCTGACTGAGCTTTACTTTCAAAATATATTTCAGGATTTGCTAATGTTCATCAAGTCTTATGCCGCACAATAATCTAAAAAAACAAAGATATGGAAAGAGCATATAATATATATGCAGACAGCTCAACCCACCTTTCAGTCACTGCTCTACGTCTTAATGAATGGTGTTCATCCGATACAAAAGGGAAAACCTGCTTCTACGAAATCCTTTGCACAAACTCCATGCTGGAGTGTGCCAAGAGGGGTACACTATTCTGTAAATAAGCCAGTAGCCAAGAGCACCAAAATCGAGTACTTGTGTCTTAAATTCTGGCTGAAGGCCTTCCTGCACTTGGTAGTCTCAAGTATTTTAAGTTCTCTGTCCTGTCAAAAGATACGGGGTCCTTCTACAGCCTTCTTTCTTACGTAGAGCATTATAAGGTCTCCCTCAATACCCTTTTGCTTATATTCATGTAACTCATAGAAATTTCATTATCTTAACTGTCTCCACCCACCGGCTAAAGTGGATCCAAATTTTCTAAGAGGTTACAAAATCATCAAGTCAAACAGAACATTACCACATAAAGCTTCAACAAACCTGAAAAAAATATTTACGTACAGTTTCCACATACAAGTGGGTACTTATTCTACAGTGTATAGCCATCATGTACATACTGAATTATTTCCTGCTAATTTGTTTGAAATGAAGAACAAAGAGGGAATTTGTTTTTCTCCCTTGTATGCTCTCCTGTCTGTCAGGCTCCCTCACCTCTATGAATCTGCTAAAACTCAAATTTTATGGAGGAGAAGTAGCTCAATAAATTGAAATTGTGCCTAGCACACAGTACAAATGTAACCGCCCCAGATGAAGTTGTTGAGCTTACATTGCAGTACATAAATCAAGTTTAGGCCAGAACTCTAAAAATGTGTCAGTGTTCAGCCATATTTATCAGGAGCCAAATCAAATGGGATAAAAAGGGGGAAAAAATGTAACAGAATGCGATTATACACTGGAACCAAGGATCAAGTGAAGTGGTACATTCTGTATCCCTTGGCATCTGGAAATAGGCTTCTCATCAAAAGACCTCAATGTTTTTCCTGTAAGTAATGTTACTCACTTTTCATCAGCTAGTCCACGTTATGGCTGGAAAAGATATCACTTGACGCTAGGCGCATTTCTCTCGCTAGAAGATGTTTCTCACAAGAGCTGCTCAGGAAAATTAGCTCCCTTACCAAACCTGAGCAGTCTGAGGGGAGAAGAGGCAGAAGGGAAAGGGTGTCATGGGGGAAACCTTCATTCAACAACCCCTTGGACTGGAGCTTATCTCCAGAAAACAATCTTGTGTACACCAGTACATCATCCATATGTAATTCCCTACATTATTCAAGGTAACATACTGGGTTTTGCACTTGGGACCACGGTCTCTGCTACCTGTGGGATATGATGTGAGAACTAAAGCATTTGAGCCATTCCCTGTGAACTGGAACAGGCACATGCAACCCTTTAATATTTACACGTTGATAGCTATGGCTCATATTTGTTCTTACAACAAACAGAGATAGTCTGTATTTGCATGCGTGCATGCCAGAACAGCTTTCTTGGGGCCTTGTCTAAACAGGAGTTGGTGGTAATGAATAATATGCGGGGACTCTTGCTCCAGATAAAAGTGCCTTCCTCCTGTGGAGTGTGGAAAGGGCTAACCCGAAGCACCGTGCTCCTGTTTTGCAGTGAATGTGCTCAGGGCTAGTCAGGAACAACGTTACTTGGTGAGAAGCCATTAGGCATTTTCTTTACCAACTGTCAGAAAAGTCATGAAAATGGAAAAATCAAATTTTTTGCTCAAGAAAAAAAGAATCAGGAACTCGTTTGGGAAGAAACTGCTCTCACAGCTACATGAAATTTGTGTTTTGTTTTCCCTATTTTAAAGACTGTTGCATCTTTCTCTGAACCAATGGGTAAGGATTTCGCAAAGACAGTGACTGCACAAGAGCCTCACTTTGCTTTTAAAACCCACAGAAGGCCAATGTGCTGGCTGAAGACAGCACTGATGTCACCAACTGGACCACAGCTCAAATCTTTCACCCAGCTACTTCCCTCTCTTCAGTCTAGTAGTTTGTGCTTGGCTAACATCTACCTTGCAGAACACCATCCAGTCCTGATTTCTACGCATGAAAAGACAAAAAGCCTACTGCTCTTCGTGGTAGTTTTCTGAATAATTCATCTGCCATTCCCTGGTACATCCTATATTGTCCCTATATTTATTGTACCAAAGATCAGTAAAAATGTGTAGGGAACAGTTTGGATCCTGACACTTAACAGGCAGCACAGTATGAAGAGGAGGCTCAGGGGAGACCTCATTGCTCTCTGCAACTGCCTGAAAGGAAGGTGTGGGGAGCTGAGGGTTGGCCTCTTCTCACAGGTAACAAGTGATAGGACTAGAGGGAATGGCCTCAAGTTGCGCCAGGAGAGGTTCAGGTTGGAAATGAGGAGACATTTCTTCTCAGAAAGAGCAGTCAGGCACTGGGACGGGTTGCCCAGGGAGGTGGTGGAGTCACCGTCCCTGGGGGTGTTCAAGGGAAGGTTGGACGTGGTGCTTAGGGACAGGGTTTAGTGGGTGACATTGGTGGTAGGGGGATGGTTGGACCAGACGGTCTTGGAGGTCTCTTCCAACCCTAATGATTCTGTGATTCTATGATTCTATATGGCTTCGACATTGTGCTCTGCTCATTCAGTTCTTTTAACCAGTAAGAAGCAATGATACACACACATATGCACACACACATGCAATCATACACACACATATGCATACATACATCATATATATGTTTGTACATATTTTTATGTGTATATATATCTCATACGTATCACAGAATGCATAATAATAGAACTACTTCTCTTTTTTTAATGGAAGAATACCAGTGAAGAGACCATTTAAAATGGATATTCTTAGCAGAATTTACTAATTACCAAACAATGTACGCTGATGCTCTAATTAGCCATGGCATGAGGCACGTCCTGCCGCAGCCCTGGCTGATGAGTCCCAGCACTCTCGCACGGTACAGCTGCGCTACTCCCTGCTCCAGCGCAGGCAGTTGGCTGCAGCGACCGTGTCCGTACAGCCCAGCCCCAGCCCTGGCAGCCAGGATGCATTCCAATTCTGCAGCTTTACCACCTCCAGGCGAAATCTGAGCTGAGCCACACCAGATCCCTTGGAAATTAATAGTGATGCACAGAAGGGAAGAGCACTGAAGGTGGTTTCTGCCATCTTCCATCTCATTTACAAGTTTCATACATCTGGAATTTCTGTCAGAGGAGATTTACTTATTTCCAAGCAAAGCAAGTCACAGCATCCTTTGTGACAGGAATAAGTGGATAGAAAAAAACTTCTTGCCAAAGACGAGGATATTGGATGACAGTTAAGATCACGATGTTTCCACACCTCTTCTCAGATGACATCAGAGGTGCTGCACCAGTAAGTCGAATGTCTCCTTTCTATGGCAAACAGAACAGTTTTGTATCCTCCCAGAGGTCACAAAGTATGGCTTTTTTCTAAAGGAGTTTTCTCCACATTTTTGCATGACCTGTCTACAGCACGAGGTAGGTACTTACCAAAAGATGGCATTAGGAGCCTGATTCCCACTGGAAGTTAACACACAGGTCAGCTGCAGGCTCAGCTCATTACAGAATAAGTGAGCATATGGCAATGTTTGCGCACATATACACACACAGGAAAATACTGAACGACATGAAATACTTAAAAATTGTAATTCCCTTCACATTAAACTTCTGCCTTTTCACTGCCAGCATTAAAAAAAAAAAAAAAAAAGTAGGTCAGTGATGATATAAACTTTGTACACAGAGGCAATCACGAAGGTACTGTGCAAATGTGATGTGTGTTGCTGGGACAAGCATTTCCAGATGGGCTTGCCAAGTCTCAGCTGAAGTGTCAGCGGTTCACTGCTGCTTGTTCCTCTTTCTATTTATGCTTCAGCTCTGCAATCGCTTAGTTCTGTTACTTGATATTCACAGGAGCTAAAACACCCTTTACAACACGGGGTCATACTGGAAATAGGATGAAGATATTTCTGATTTGGTATCTGTGGCAGAGAAGAAACTCTACCATCTGAAATAGGGCTCGAGAGGGTGTCTTCACAGAATCTCCGGTTATCAGTTCTCATCACTGTGTCTATCTCTGTTTCTTTTTGCCCACAGCCATGCCGTCAATGTGAGGAGATGCCAGAGCACAGAGCCAGATGGAGAGATCTCAGTCAAACCGCCTCTTGGCGCATGGAGGAAAGCCCAAAGCTTCCAAAGAAATGATGATCCCACAATGCTTCTGTGACTTCCAATAAGATAGCGGGGATGCCTCTTTTCTGAAGTCCGTGTTTATAAATTTGGAAGGTAATAAGGTCACTGAGCATGCCCAGGGATATCCTGAATACTCTCAACGCCCTACTGACTTGGCCAGGGGTCAAAGCAAGCTCTGGGGAGCAGACCCAAGCATGGAGCAGGGTCTAGGATGAAATCAAAATGACATCTCTTGGAGAGACTCTTTCCGCTCACAAATTCAATCCAGAAATATCAGACCCATAGCCTCCGTGGTGGTTACTCTAGACTGTGTGTCTAGAAAATGTGATCCGTGTGTTTGTATTGATCTGTCACAAAAGTACAGACTGCTTACAAAACCAAAGTTGCATTCTTAAAACGCAAAGGTGCAATTATCTAAGCTTGTATCTGGTCTTCATTTAAAACAGCACATCATAATATTGTTGATCTGTTTAAACAGTGAATGCAAATAGGATCTTTAGACAACATTTATGTCAAGTTTTGGAACGTCTGTGTAGGCATTTTTCTAGGGTTTGACTCTGTAAGGGAAAGGAATGTGTACAGTGGACTGCTGATGCCCTCCGCTCTTCTCTTCATGCTGTGATATATCCATACCTGACGGCAGTCCAACAGCATCACCAGATCTGAACAATATTTCTTCTTCTCTCTTTAGGGAAGCAGGGAAACTCAGCAGCTCACAAGGCTACAGTTCTAATGACACTATCCCCTCATGTCCACATGAAGCTGTAAAGCTGCTAATCTCCCCGCCTGCCAAGTCAGCCACTTTCATTTCACTTTTAATTAAAATGTATATACAAATATGACTAATACTTCTAACTGCCCGCACACTTTAACCTCGAGTGCTTCTGCCTCCCTGGAAAGCATAAATCTGGGCTTTACAAATAAGAAAACATGAACTTCAGGCAAGTTCTTATTTCACCTGCCCCAGTCATAAGGAAAGTGGAAGTCTGCCTGCTCCACCCCAGCTGGGGTGGAAGCTCTCAAAACTCAGGAGCTCACAGTTTTTGTCCTCCACAAGCAGGTCAAATACAATTGTGTTTCTCATAGAATCACAAAATCATTCAGGTTGGAAAGGACTTTAAGATCATCAAGTCCAACCACCACCTAATACTACCAAGCCCGTCACTAAACCATGTCCCTAATCCATGTGATAGTGCTATGTGGATCCCCAAAAGAACCAGTCCGCCACAGTTTCAAAGTGCAGACCAGGAACCGCAGGACAGCTGTTGTTACAGACATCCCTTGACTGGATTAATACAGTAACCAAAAGCCCAACAACTCTCATGGACTTTTGCCAAAAATCACTCTCAATAAAGTATTTCACAGACAGAACAGAGGAAGGAATAGTGTAGGACTCCTGGAAGGTCAGTTAAAAAAAAAATAATACTGAAATCTGTCAGAGAATGTGGACTTGTTATCTCGGTAGCATGGCTAGGAGAAGCAAATGTTCCTTTGAAATGCTGACTAGGGCAAACATGGGTTAAAAAGCCTAAGCCCTACAGCTACAGCTATTACTGCTGTCACTGCCACTTAGAAACCTGGAGAGACCGACAGGAGAATGAGGAACAGGATGCAGGACTGCAGGGCTGTGGCACTGGAGTCAGTAGGAGAGGCTGCAGCAGGGACATGAGGGCTCTGGGTGCCAGAAAGCACGGCTGGGCCATAACCTCTCTCTTGGAAGCACGTTGTGCCCTAAGGGCTACGGAATCAAACAAACAACAGGCTGATGTCCCTTAAACACCAAGGCTGAGGTCTCTTTTACATCTACCACAGGGAAAAGCTGAGTGTGATTCTTGCACTGCATGCAGGAGGTTTCAGACCTCCTCAGAAACAAACCAGGCCTTCCCACCACCCATCTCCCACTGCCCTAGGGAACAGCAGATCCGTAACACCCTCAAAGCCCAGCAGCACTGAACAGGCCTGCACTGCAGCCAGAGTTATTGCTATCTGAAGAGATAACCCAAGAAATCCACAGGAGAACTGAAATTAGGCTTATCTCGGGTGCAGCTGTGGTACTTCTCCCTCCCTGTCAATGAGTGACAAATAGTTTTGCCAAGACGTTTTATTGCTTTGGGTACTCGCGATCCCAAAGTCCTTGCAGGCCCGGCTGCTCTCAGCCTGAGCACCACAGACCTGCAGGAGCTCTGCTCCAGTGGCACAGCGATGGCTCCCCTAAATGTTACCCTCCTCAGAGAGGCACCATCTGTTTGCACCCCTTCCAACATTTCCCAGCAACCCCGCTGAAAGCAAGTAAAAGATTTTCCGCCTTCATCATTAATAATGCTGCGGTGATATCTCAATTGCTTTTAGCAATTTTTCTTCCCTCTCTACACAAAACTCTAAATAGCAGCTGGTGAGGTATCCAATTACTGGGCTGTGTAATCACGAACGTCAGTAAGCATAAATAGCCAGTACCTGACAGGTAATAAAATGAGTAATAAAATACTTACTGCTATGTACCACTGATAACAATCAGAATGTTATATTCGGGCTATGATTCAAGACTTTTTATTCACTTCCAAGAAATATGTAGGTTCATCTTAAAATTATTATAGAAGCAATACTCTTTCAGTATGTTGTATTAAAAACTTCCCACTTTGTTTGTCTCTTCATGTTCTAAATGAATAGCCTCCTTTTTCATGTTTGGTATAACAAGGCTTTATTTTTATTTTGATGGAAGCTGTGAAAGCACTAACTGAAAAAATACCGAATAGAAGAGGCACTCCATACTGAAATGCTTTAAATAAAAATAATCTTACCGTATTTTGCTACTGATTCATGCTTTTCTATCTCCTATGTCTGGCAATCCTGCAATATTGCAATATATAGGTTGCAGCTCTGACAGAAGACATGATTTGAGTGATTTTTTTTTCCACTGTCACCCAGAAGTCTGTTGAAATCCAGTGGTTGACCACTAAATTATAAAATAAATCTGCAACTGATGCAAATTTTTAAACACAGGAAAGTAATGATTCATTTGACTGGATCACCCAAAAGTGATTAAAATGCAACTGGATGACCTTCTCAATGCAAGAAATTAAGATGCAGGTACAAGTAAGACTATAAAATGCAAGGACTAAAATGCATGAACTAACAATAAGAAGTTCTGCCGAAAACTGTGAACCTGGAAGCTGAAAGCAAGACAGAATAAGAAAAAGTTGAATATGCAGTGGATGAACTGCCACCGACTACAAGCTATCGATACTCTGAGACCATGCAAAAACCAAAGGCATTCATAGGTTGTAGTAACTGAGATGTTTCCAGGAATAATGGGAAACTTCCTGTCATCGTACGTGATATTGCAAGATATCATCTAAGCATTGTGTATCGTTTGTGCCATTCTCATTCGATAATGATAAGTCCAAAGAGACACAGTGAAGCAGTGCTGTGCTGGCAGGAGAAAAGATGAACAAGTCTTGGGAGCTAGGAAAAAAAAACACACTGGCCTGGGAGTCTAGCCTTACCTAAACAAAAAGTAAGAGGAACATAACTGCGCATATAATCTTTCAGGTGAGTTAAAAGCCAAGGACAAGAAAAAATACTTAACTGATGTTGAGGGATGCTAAGCTTAAAATTAGACAAAGTTTTGGAGCAAAATTTTCAAATTGTTACTTGAAGCAAGAACTCTTCTAACTTTTAGAGAAGTGTGATAAATACATTAAAGGCTTCTGTATTACGGTACTCTGCAGAAGACCTTGCTGCATTTTATAATCGTAGGACTTACAAAGATTTCTGTGAACAACCTTGGGAACACTACAGGTAGAAAGAATATCAGAGGCTGGCTTTTGAACGCACTATATCAGGATTCACTGACTTTTCAAAGCCCTATTTCAGCTGAAAAAAAAATAAAAATAAAAACCAAGTCTTGTGTTGTTTAAATTAAGCAGAAGTGGTTATGCAGACGGAAACCATCTTGAAAAGGCTCGTTAAAATTTTTATTAGTTTCCAGAAGAGACAAAGGTACCATCACAGAGGTTTGGCTTTCACATAAGAAAGGGCATGTGGTTTTGCTTAATGGGCTGATAGATGCAATTAGCCTTGCAGCACATTAATTTCTAAGTGTGTAATGTGAAGTGTGTATGCAGGAGGGTCTAAGAGTATTTGTGTATCAGGGAAGTATCTGTGAAACAGTGGGGGAGGCAGGATCTGTCGACACCAAGCCTTGTAAGGTAACTGCAAAGTCAAATGATAATAAGGCATCACATAGTCTTAATTCCATTCTTGATGATGCACAATGATGTGAATGCAACGGTATTCAATAGACTAAGGAATCCATATATGTGAATGTAAAGCACAGGAGGTTCTGGCTGAATATGAGGGGGCACTTCTTTACTGGGAGGGTGACAGAGCACTGGAACAGGTTACCCAGAGAGGTTGTGGGGTCTCCTTCTCTGGAGATATCCAAAACCCACCTGGATGCCATCCTACGCAACATGCTCTAGGTGATCCTGCTCGGCAGGGGGGTTGGACCAGATGATCTCCAGAGGTCCCTTCCAACCCTGGCCATTCTGTGATTCTGTGAAATGCATATTTTGGGATATGTAACCATGTGTGACTCACAAAAATGTGCTTTATTGTTCTTAAAGAATAAACATTTTATGTTTATTCTTAACCCGGTTTTGCTTGGGAGCGTATTACTTCCCCATAAATCTCTGACACCTGCCGTTCTTCATCCGCTTGCGGATGAAGCACACGAGCTGTCAGTATGACAAGAAACGTCCACATTTGTGAACATGCTTTCTTGTTTTTGGAGCACAGTACTACTTGTTTTCCATTTTTACTGTGCAAATATACACCCGTCCTTATGTGGCTGACTGGAGGGCAGGTATTAAACTGACCTGTCACTAGTTTATAGTTAACACCAAACTCATTGTACGTTTTCCAACAACATCCGAGGGATTGTCACTACAAGCTTAGTGACAAAAGTCAGTGTCAAAAAACGGCTAGGTGTCTGCTGTGAGAAAATCCCATCAGTTGGCCAGCAGCACATATACAGGCCAGGGGTCAGGTCTGCATCCTTGCTCAATCAAAGCATAGAAGCCAGGAGGAACTGCCATGGCAGAGGATCACTCTGCCAGCGCCACAGCCCAAATCTACATTTGGGTAAAGTCTCTGTATGTCTGTACACTGTTGGCTTTCCTGCCTCCACGTACTACACCCACTCATCCCACTGAGGCCCAAATCTTTTCTGGTTTGCAGAAACTTTCCAGCCCTCATCTGAGATCTTGAGAAGCTACCACAAACAGCCCAGCCGTACAGTCATCCTCACCCTGCTCTGTTTAAGTCTGGAATTTGTCTCATTTTATATAGTGGCATATGATTTTTTATTTTATTTTATTTACTGAAATAATATAAAGTATGCAATTATTAAAGTAAATAAATCAAAATGGTATAGAAGCCTAAGTAGACTCATGTTACAGCCTTTTTCAGTTCCCTTAAGTTGTCATGTTTGCTTATGAAAAACATTGCTTTAAGTGTAAAATATAAGCCAGTATGACCTTCACTGCCAGCTGGAGGCAACAAAGCAGTATAATCCTAATTAACATTCTGCTCATTTATATATGCTTTTCTTAAAGAGAAACCTGTAACATCCACTAAGGCTTGATAGGAAGTCACAAATGAAGAAGAAGAAATGAATCTCCTTCTCTAGAGAAAATGAAAAATGTTTCGGAAAACTATCGATTGCTCCAGAGTACATTAAATTAGTTCCAAATGCATCCCTGCCAAATGGCAACAATGATTTTACTCAACAATCCGGCAATATAACATTACTGCATTTATTTTTTAAACACAGAAACGATCACTCTCTGACACAAATGTTTTAATGATAAAAAAAGTCCTATCTGCTTTAAATCTCTTACATTCCCTAGGCCATACAAACATGTAACGTGAACAATTATGTTATATGAATTTAAGGGGATTAGACAATGGTGTGCGGATACTCATCCTTAAATTCTGGCACGCTAATGAAGAACTTCATCGCTAAGGAAAATGTATCAATAAAAATACATTTAAAGACTAATTATATTCAAAGGATTTCACTTTTACAAAAATCCCGGGAATGGTTTCTTTGGTTGAGCTCAGGGTTTTCTACATCCGATATATGATATGAAAAGATACGCAGCTGCTGCATAACCACTCCATGAACAGTTCCTTCTGTCAGTCTGCTATCAAGGAACTTGTCATGTTTGATTAAGCCTTGTTAAACGTTCACAAGTAGATGAGCTTTGAAAAGATAAATATTACAGAAGCGTTTTTTCCCCTGCTCTTAAAATGAAATGGAAATTTTTCCTTAAAATAATAAATAAATAAGGAGCCCAGAGAAGCCCTGCTTGCCCCACTGAATGGCCTGCTCCCGTTGCTGGGCCATGTGTTTGCCACTTCTCATTCTAGGCAAAATTCTCTCTCCACACATGCAGAAACCTCAGTGAACAGGTATTTATGTGCTCTGACAGTAAATTCAAACCATGACTTATTATTGCTTTAATAGCTCAGAATGTGCATCCTGATCCTTATTCAGCACGTAACAGCACTGGCTTTACATACGAGATCAGCCATAGCTGAATGCTGGTACGATTAGATTACAGCAATATGGTCGTGTTTATGGAATCACAGAATCATTAAGGTTGGAAAAGACCTCCAAGATCATCTGGTCCAACCATCCCCCTACCACCAATGTCACCCACTGAACCATGTCCCTAAGCACCACGTCCAACCTTTCCTTGAACACCCCCAGGGACGGTGACTCCACCACCTCCCTGGGCAACCCGTCCCAACGCCTGACTGCTCTTTCTGAGAAGAAATGTCTCCTCATGTCCAAGACTCTGTGTCAGGCCTAAATGTGAATCCAGAAGACATATTGATTGTTTGGGACAGGTTTCACAAGGGCAACAGAACAAGAACATGCAAGAGGCCAAGGCCTGCACTGCGCCTTCAGGCAGACTCATGTATTCACCTCTCGTCTGCATAAACGGCCTAGAGCTGTGTGTTACTCCTAAGACCAATTCGTTTATTCATGAAAAGCGTTGACATCTCCTGTCCTGATGAAAGGCAGGATCTGCAGGCAGCCAGGGTATGGTCCCTCCTCAGATGGTAGGAATGACCACAGCCAGGCAGGTAGGCCATGGGCACCTCTCACCACAGCCACCCCGACACAAGGAGGCGTGCCAAAAAGCCTGCCATGGTTTAGTCCATTCCTCACCCTGGCTATCAAAGCACAACACAAACACTGCCAATTAGGTCTTAATTTGAACGTAATTACAATGGGCTTTCTGAATGCAGAATTATGCAGGATTTTGGTCCACATGTACGTAGACTGTGCATATACGCACTGCTGAAACTGCAGAAGGTTTGTGGGCACTGAAAACATGAAATTACTGACCAGGTTGCCAACACCCATCTGGGGGTGTTTTCCACAGGTCGATTATTTTCTCAGGTGAAATAATGATTTTTTGCCTGAAAAGATGTGCTGTGTACAGCCTTCAGCCTGCAACAAAATGTCACAATACCAGTCCACTGGATGTTTTCCCCAGCCACTGTATGTTTAAGGAAATTTTTCTTTCCATATTTATTGTGTTTCTCCTGAACAGTTTACGCAATCCCTTTTTCTTCCTCCTTTACCCCAGTAATGTGTTTCCCCAGAGTACTGCTGTTGCTGGCCTCGTACAAACTCAGATGTTCCATATTCATCAGAAAAGGAAGCGACATGAAGCACAAACATATTTCATGTGAAATTATGTAGAATACATTGTTTCAGCTGGTGTTGATTTACAGATTTAACAAAAGAGAAAAAAAATCATATGCAGCTCTTAATATATTAGTTTGGAGCAGCTCTAGCCCCTCTGCAGCCAGAGTGAACGCAAGCAATTATCTTGCAAACACCACTGTTTGATTCATTAGAGTAGGCCCAAAGTATAGCATTTGGAAAAACCACTACTTTATAGAAAGCCAAAATGACTGGATTTTCCCCCAGTATGAAATATTTTGAAGGACGTAGGCCTTGCTGAATTGTGATAAAGCAAAACAGTACAAAGAGAAAGCATCAAATCTCATTGCTTTGTGCATGTTTAATGTAATTATTAAAAAAATAAATAAAATCGGGATAATGATGGTGCACTTGACCAATCTATTAATATACCCTTCACCACATATGTAAGGGCAAAGGAAAACATCTCTTCACCTTCCAAACAGATCATCGGATGAGACATGTCTCTCCAAGGGAAGAAAGTGTTAACAGCTCTAATGCTTTCCTTCCCTTAAAGGGAGACTGCAATTCTATTTTCCACATGCAAAGTTGGAGCCACGGGACTATGGAAAGATAGGGATCTATTTATGCACACAAATAAACAGCTGAATTGGGCACTTTGGGCACCACGTCTATGTGAGATGACCTGAGAGCACTCTATCTACTTGTCTCATCACCATGCAGGCAGTGAGAAAGGAGGAGCAGGTGGTTTGCCCTGGGATTACTATTCCACTCGTAATGCCAGCATGACATAGCCAGAGTGATTTCTGGCACTGAAGTGATGGACTAGCCTTCCAGCATCTATTACTCTGTACACAACCCCCATTCTTTTCTCTATTCTCACCCTTTGAGCACTGATATAAAACCTGAGTACAGCCTAAGTACATGCATTTTGTTTCTAATTCTAGTTTCTAACCCCAAGTTCTTCATATATTCTTCGTATTCACTTCAGAAAGCTCTCTTGGCAGTGGCATAAGTTGCAATGTTGGCACCTCATGAATCTCACATGATCTGAGGAAAAAATCCTGGCCTGACTTAAGACAGCATGGTCAATGGAACCACGTTCTCACCTTCACATTCATGATTAAAATCCAGTTTGGGAAATCAATAGATTTCAAAGGTTCTTGGGCATTCATTTGGAAATAGATATATTTCTAGTCCTTAAATTTGCCTGAAAAGCTGAACACAGGGAAAGAAGTGGTACTGTCAACCACTGCATCAGTTGTACAAACCAACCTAGTTGATTTTGCACTGAAGAAGGTTAGGAATTACTCTCACAAGCCTTCCCACCAGTACAACTGAGTGGGTAATAACTGCTGGTTATTAGCCAGTAACAAAATCTTGATAGTATCAGTCACCACAGCTAAAATCATATGACATGACACCACGTCTTCACAAAACAGAGAATAATTAAGGTTGGAAGGGAGGTCTGGAGGTCATCTGGTCCAACCTTCATTCAAAGCAAGTCAGGTTAGTACAAGTTACGTAAGTGTAAATCTTAGGTCAAGTCACAAGTTGAGTCAAGACTTGAATATCTCTAAAAATGGAGAGTCCAGAGCTTCTCCAGGCGCCTATTCCAATTTTTGACTTATCCTCATGGTGATTATTTTTCTCCAGTTGTCTAATTAGACATTCCCACGCAAATTGGGCTCACTGCCTCTTGTCCTATCCCTGTGCACCTTGAGGTGGACTCTCCCTGTCTTTCCTACATTCGCTCATTTACCTAGGTGCAGCCAGCAGTAAGCCCCAAATAATTCTCCCAATTGTATTTGCATAATTTCTTTCGGAATTTGTGCATCATAACTGTACTTTTAGCTTCTTCACACCACAGTCTTGCTCTGTTTCCACTGACCGAGTACCAAAATAGCAATTTAAGCTAGGAATTACACTTTGCAAATCCTACTAAAAATAGATTAATTTCAGCTAGAGGAAAGTATAAGTTAATTACCTCCTGAGCATCAGGAAACAATTAACAGCTTTCTATTATATCACTGTGATTTCTAAGCTATACAATTTTACACTTCTGCAGAAAAGGATGTGTGATTATCAAGAGAAGGATCTTTTCTGCAAGAAACGAAAGGAAATTGTTCTACTGCAGACAATCGGCACTATAAATAATGCTTTGCTAGTATCTTTTCAGAAGTCATTTCCTTTATTTGCGATCCTAACATTGAGTGATGTGTTGGCCACGTGCTGTCAGATTCTCTTCCCAAAGTGGATCTGCGTAAGTGTTGGACTCTCGTTCCTCAGACAAGCTCTCACAACATCAGCTTCCTGCGAATATTCTTGCAGCGTTCATGTGAATTAAATTAAAAATCATTGTTTTTATGAACCATGTTGTAATTATGCCTCGAGTTTGGTTTGCTTGCTACATCAGAGCTGAGAATGGCTTGTGAAAACACAAAGGAATACGCAGGCCTGCTGTAAGCAGCCCCGGTGCTTTGAAGACACGAGTAACAATGTGAAGACCAACGGATACAACAGAGGAACGCTTCTTTTAACTGCTGCCAATAAACGCATTTGGCCCAATATGCTAGAAAGTGGTGCAAACACAGAGCCAACAGATTGTACAACAATTCAGCTGAAAAATAATGGGAACATTATGGCAATATATCAGTTTGGGCAGTAGCTCTTAGCGAGAGAAGCGGTGAAATAAACACACAGAAAACCCAATGACCCAAGGTGAAAGACCTCTGTGCTAGATGGCAGCTGTGCTACCGAAGGATGGGAGAATCTCCCCAAGCCAGGTATATTTTATAAGATCCATAAAAGATAAATATGATAGCGTTAGTCCTGCTTACAAGCAGAAGAACTTTGGTCTCTGCAGATTCCTCCTGCAATGCACCTCTAGGACAGCCGCAATCCTCCCCAGAAAGTTCAAATTCTCTTTCAAGTTCTCCTTCCCTATTATCTTATACCTCAAGGCTTGTTCTGTGCTCTGCCCTTGACAAATATTGTCTTGTCTGGCTCTTATCTAGCTGGAATGTCCTTGGAAAGATAATTTCCTCAGCTCTTCATCTCAATCACATTGCCCATTTCCCTGATTCTTTGCACTGCCTCCTCCTCCTCTTCTGTCACATCAAACATTATATTACCCTTCTTATCTTCACTTTCAAGCTCCCACCTTTGCTATCACCATCTCTCAGGCACTGTTGGCTTTTGCTCTCACTGGCCATCTAGTTCCAGCTTTGCCATTACATTTTAAACCTTCAACCAAGCAGCTTTGTGCCTGTTGCCTCAATACACCCTCACCCAAACATCCACAGAGCTATCTGGATGTAGTCCCACAAATCCTGCCCAGCATTGCTGTCATCTCCACCAAAAACCTTGACAGCTAAGCAGGTGGTGTGCCGAAGCTGCACTTCTATCACAATGACCAGCACTGATTCAAAACAATCATGTTGTCTTCTGGGCCTGTATTCATTTGCTATCTCTTTGGTTTACACTTGGACTATAGAGAATTTGGGAGCAAGGCCATCTTTCCATCTGCTGCATGGTGCCTTGCAATGCTCTGGGATGTGATCTTGGGGATTCCCATTATAAAAGGATTCTTTATTCCTTGTACTACCGAAAACCAGCAGCATGTGACTTTGGGCAGCCCCACTGATGAGACAGGCCAAAAGGTACATTGTCCATCCAACCGGCAGCGTATCATGCCCAGGGGATGTCTGTCAGCTGCAGGCTTATGTCTGAAGTATACGGATCAGGTATGAAATCTCTCATGTCCAACAAAAGTTCTGACAAACCAGCTGGAGAACCTGACACTACACAGTCTTGAAGCATATTAACATTTTAAGTTTCAATTGTAAGAGAGGGCTACTACCAGAGACTGCACACTTGTTGTTTTTTGTCCGTATAAAGATAGGAAAATACAGTCCCATTGTGATTTCACGTACATCTCCAGGTTCTTTTGGAAATGAAAGCTCTGTGCAGCCTCCCAGGCTGGTGGGATGCAAGCTTGCTCTGCCCCATAACCCATGGGAGTGTCCCATGGGCTCCCAGTCCTACCAGAGCAGCATTCCAGCTCTGGGCTCAGAACTGAAGCTATGCTCTAACAGGCAGACGGATCCATCTAACATCTCTGCCACCAGAAGGAGAAGGCCTTATTCCCCTTTATTCTTCCTCTTTGCTCTTTCTTTCTCCTCCATTTATCATCATTGTACAGTCCCGATCTCTCCCTCGTGCTGGCTCTGGCCCTCTCTGTAAATCATTTCAACTCACTAACCAGGCAGGAAACAATCTTCGCTCCTTGTTCTGCAAAGCCATTAAGTTAAATGAACTCAGGGAGAGGTTTGATGAGTTCCGGAGATGGCACAAGGTAAGTAGAAGACGGATAGCCAGGGAACAGAAGACAAAAAGGGTGAAAAGGGTCCCCTGGTCTGGCACAGCTGTATCATGGTTCAACCTCATGAGAAGTCTACTGGACTGTGGGGTCTCTGGAGCTCCTCACCCCTGGCCCCAGGCCAGCTGACCTTTCTCCTTGCACTGTCATTGGCATTAGCACGACACCACTGTAACCTGGCTGAGCTCCCCAGACTGCTCACCATGGGGTGAGATAAGCACTAGAGCAGGTCCACCAGCAAAGCAGGAGCCCAGCTCCCCTGCCCTTTTCTGCAGCAGCAGCCAGACACACCAGCAAACGCTGCTGTAGGATCCACAGCGTGACCGATTGCCCCTGGTGCTCCACGTAACCCAGAAAGCTCTCCTCTGCCTGCAAATCCCTCTGCCATAGCTGTGGTACCCCGTGTAATCGCCCACACTGTTGCAAGGAAATGAAGAATTACGGCCTCACTATGCAAAAGCCAGCTTCTATGTTTGCTCTGAATTAGCAAGCACAATCAGGCATATTTTTTAATTATTTGTAAATGCACCTTTGAGATCTGAGCGCATTTACTGGATTGAGGCACTCATAAGAAACAAACGATGAAGACTGTAAAATTACAGGGCTGGTAATTAAGATGGAGGTCGCACTCTGCAGCAGCGCTCTCACACAGGTAGCACTGCGGTGTGCTGGCCATATAAACTGCACAGCCCAAATTTCAAAACGTCTGAAATGCACACGTCAGTGTTTGCCCCTATTCGTGCACTACACCCTGACAGAAGCACGTAAGGAAAGGTAAAAACCTTGAACAAGAAATAAACCTTGAACAAGAAATAAACAGGTAGTTGCTGGGCCTATCTGGTAACACGTGCATCAAGCGTTTAAACCCAACCTTATTTTTACAGTCTTCTATCAGAGTCGGAAGTTTTGAGGTGGGAATCAAGCAAATATCTGACCCATGTTGTGTGTAGGAAAATTAGGCACTGAGAGGGTGGCCAAGCAAACCAGCAGTGGCTGCTGCCCTGTGCCACGCGTCCCTGACCACGCGTTTCTGTCTGGCTCCCTCACTGGCACAGGCCTGACTGCACGCCGGGCCTGTTAAGAAAGTTAAACTTTTCTCGCTTGGCTTCAGCTGATGCAGTTCCCTGAACTTCTGATCCCGTGAACGTCAGCGAGAAGTGCAAGGGAAGCGATAAGAGTAGGGCAGCAGCGGCCTGCAGTTAGATCTGCTGTATCAGAAAACCACAGCCTTAAACCGTAGCGGAGTGAAATGGTGTAAGCTTGTTCCCCCGCCCGTACTTCTCCAGAAAGGGCTTTTTTGTGGTCATGCGGTAAATCGGTTTGTAAAACTGACCCAAATGAAATATCACCCATCAGAAACCCCTGCTGATCACTGCCTCGGTGCAGGTCACCCTGTGGTGATGGTCCAGAGATGCTTAAGCCAAAGGAAGGGAAGCACCAAGCCTGGAACCAGCAGGCAGAAAGAAATAAGAGAAAAAGCGGACCACTGGTTTCATTGGCAATACCAGCTTGAAATTTTAGCCTTCATTATTTGCCTCTCTCCACATCTGTAGCTGCAGGCACACCTGGCTCCCTGCAGAGCTGTACCATGAAGCAGGGCCTAGCTGAGGAACGGAGAAACAGATGTCACCAGAAGCAGAGCCGCTGCCTGAGGAGGCTCCTCTGACTTCACAGGTTTCGCCAGAGCCCGAGTGAGCCTGTGGGTTATCTTGTCCCTTTCTCTGTGCTCCCACGCAACTTGTTCTCTCTCTACGCATCAGCATTTTCCAAAAACGAAGGAACACGGCTGCACATTGTTATCACAGAATCACAGAATTGTAGGGGTTGGAAGGGACCTCCAGAGATCATCGGGTCCAACCCCCCTGCCAAAGCAGGTTCCCTAGAGCAGGCTGCCCAGGTAGGCGTCCAGACGGGCCTTGAATATCTCCAGAGAAGGAGACCCCACAACCTCCCTGGGCAGCCTGTTCCCGTGCTCTGTCACCCTCACGTCACCCTCACCGTGAAGAAGTTCTTTCGCATGTTGATGCGGAACTTCCTGTGCTCCATTTTGTGGCCATTGCCCCTAAATACACTTCCACTATATATTATATTATGCTTCCACTCCCAGTGTAGAGCACTTTCCTGGCAGTACAGGTTTAAATAATCTAGCTTTCTTTAACCCTAAGATCACTGTTATTCTTCCTGCTGCAAGGAACAAAGGCATGTTCACAATACAGTCATTTCTCCTTAAGGCCACAAGCAAAATGTGAGGTTCAAGGCAAAGGTCAACTCCCCAAACCATTACAAAAAAAAACATGTTGATATTTACAAAATTGATTAAAAATTCCTTCTCATCTGTCCTTCTGCTGGCTGGCTGAGGCAAACTGCCTTCATAAAACTGTCCATCCTATTTGTAGTACTAATAGTCTTAGTGAAACCACTGTAAGTAAGGATCCTTGTGACACTATGCCTAAACAGGTTTAAGTTCTATTTAAATCCAATGGTTTACACATCAAAATTATTTAAAATATGTGGTCTAGATGTTCTGCTCTTGGTTAAGGAAGAAAAGCAATAGGCCATGGCTAACATGAAGTGTGTGCTTCACCCAGCGAGTGCTAGTGGTTCTGCTGAGATCTCCAGCTTTGTAGGTCCTGTCATTATTTTAGCACCTCAATGCAGTTTCTCTTCAGAGATTGTTTGTGTACTTTGTTTTCTGTGGCATTTTTATGGAGTGTATTCTTCTTTCAAACCCAGGTGCACGTACCAAACCTGCTTATTTCTTACTTTTTCTTACCACAACTTTCATTCCCTTTGCCAGTTCTTCATCAGTTTAACCTTTTCCCACAAAAGCTTGAGCAGATCACTGTATTCAAGCCTTGCCTTCAATGAGAAAAAAATATCTTCTAGTCAGCAAAAGTGCTCACACAAACATGTGATGCCAGGAAGAAGGAGGCAAAAAGAGCTAACCACAATACAAGGGTTACAAATATAAAAAACAGAGTAAGTGGCAAGAAAGAGAGAAGGGTCTGGCTTTTTAGAAGGGACTATCAATTTCTGAGAGCAGACCCTACGCCAAAAGGCACCACCCAGGCCAGCACGCAGTGCCTGGGTGCTTGGCTATGGGATACAGAAGCCAACACCAGGATCTCAGCTGGGCTGGGAAGAAGCTAACTTTTGCTGCTGTGACTGCACCCTTCAAGGTCTTAAATTTTACATCAAAGAAAGCACGGAAATTCTAAAATGCTTACAATTCAAAAAGTACTGGCATCTATAGATAAAAGAAATACCTCTCAGTTAACTTGAGATGCACAGGTTGCTGCCTACTCCTTGTCCAGTTATCCATGAGGGAAAGCTGGCTGACCTCCCTCCTGGCTTCAGCCTGGGCTCTCACCCTGCAGTGGGACTTCGGAGAGGGGAAAGAGCTGGTCCTTTCCTGAACACTATTCCCAGAGCTCCCCACCATCCCATCCCGGCACACGCAGTGTAACCTCCGCATCTCCAGAGGTATTTTTCTCTGCACCTTGGGAATGTCACTTTTGGGTTCCATGTCTGCTGCACGAAACTGCCACCAGCTGTGGCCAAGATTTGTGTTGCAAGGGCTTTATCTTTCCTCTGAGCACACAGTGCCTGCCCCTGCAGGGACCTGACAAATAGCCTGAATTCCTAGGCGCGATCACTATACGAATAGTAAATAATAACACCAAGTGATAGGAGCACTTCTCTGTCACGTTGCCAGCCTATGGCCACTGCCCCCACAGGAGCAGGGGTTGTGTAATAAGTGCGGGATACAGCAAAGCCAGGTTGCCTGTGGCATATCAATTCTGCCCTCCCTGCATCAATATCAGAGCAGTTTCCTTCACCTGTTCATAGGCAGCTCCTCTAATCTAAAATAGATAAAACCTACTCTTGCACATGGTTCAAATACAGTTCCCTTGGCTTGCCTGCTAATCTCTGCTAACCTGAGACAAAAGTTAATGATTCACTCCACCTGGAATGGAATACACAGAATATACAGCAGCAGCCACTCTTACAACATCCGCCTTACTGTGGACATAGAGCAAGAGATCGCTGTTTGCACGTGCATTGTTAACTGCTTTAACTCTGAGCTGTGCTCCAGGAGAGCTGCTGACTGGAGTGGCTCAATTATCAAAAGAGCTTAAGGGAAAGACCTGAGCAAATGAAAGCCTTACGCCTGGATTTCCAGAAATGCTGAATAACCAAAAGTTTTACTGGAAAAAAATGAGAAATGGAGATTCCTGGTACTTGAACCGTATGTATATACATATATCATATATGTATATCTATATATATACATGCATATATAAGCATGCACACATGCTTGATTAAAATTCCTTATATTCCCATATATATATGTGTACATAAAATATATATATTATATATCTATAAATATATATATAATATATATATAGGGGGCCTGGTATCATCAAAATTAGTACAAATGGGCAAGACTCAAAGACATAAGAAGGTGCATCATGTATCAAAGATTCTACCAAAAAAATGAACATATCCATTTGAAAAATATCACGCTGTTTAAAAAATTACAATTAATTTGCATTAGGTAAAACATATAATTAAAAGTGTTGTGATAGCACAGAGATAGCAGAAAACTTCCGGGTGTCAAAGCACTTAATTTCACGACCTTCCAAACCTTCACTTTGAAACCTTTTCTTTCAGCGCATTGCTCTGGTGGAATTTCACAGAGAAGACTGCCAATTTTTTGGTTGCTTGATTTTTGGAAAACAAATTAACGAAGGTGAAATTATTTGGGCAGAAAGCTCTGAAGCACTTCATTCCACAAGGATCTGATGATATAACCTCCTGTGTCCTATCTGCCCTCAAGTCAGCAGACATGAGCCTTCTCGAGCGAGACAAATGAAAAATATTTTGTTAGGGTTAGTTTTGAGGCCAATCAGTAAGCTCTTTGCTAATGGAAATACAGCTACCAGGGGAGAACTGAGGTAGCTGCAGGAATATGGCGCAGGTGGGAGAAAAGCACATACAATATTGGATTGGCTTAGGCAGATCACAAAATCTAATCTTAATGAATTCTGTCTCTAAAAATGCCATATAAGTTCGTTTAATATCTGAAGACCGGTCTGGACCTGACTGTAGAGGAAGTGACCTCAAGGCGATTCCGTATCTTAAATCCTCACGTTCCTTTTAGTGCACAAGACCACACAGCTGCAGATGTGCATCACTACAGTGTTGATATAGTTTCAAGCACAGTGACAGCATTAAATAAATTGTGTAGCTATATTATTAATACTGATATGATTAATTTCTGTGTTATTACATTAAAGGCATGGTTCTCTTGATTGCATTTCTCTTACTGCTATGCACCATGGGTGTTTTGCATCTTTGAATGCCAATGAACTTTTGAACCCTTCTGGAGTGAAAAAGGTTGACTATTTATTGCTCAGAATAAGAAAAAAATTTATGGGCCTGTAGGCGCTATCATACTGGAGAAGTTAATGACTGTGAAAGTCATGCACTCCAATTTATTAAGAAGTTTTCTTAAAGTGATAATATTCCTGAAGCGGGACCCTTGGAAGACCAGTGAAAACTGGTTCTGGCTTTTCTCAGCTTCAAAATTTACAGCTCTTTACCATGTAAAACCTCTTCTGTAAAATGAAAGTCCTGTACAAATTCTGATAATAAGGCAAACAAATTTCTGTTAAACCGTTATCTTACATTTTGTCTTTCCAGGAGGAATGTAAGAAAAAAACGATTTAAAAGCATACTAAGCTTACTTCACACTTCCCTCACCAAAAACAAAGGAGATGAGAAACTGAAGTCTTACTTGCAGAAAGTCATTGGCTCATTTTAAAAGTTTCCTAATTATTTACTAAACCATTTAACAGAAGTGTGAATTGGAAAAGGTGTTGCTTCTCATACAGGCTGGTATCCAAAAATCTGCAGAGAAGAAACAATAAATGTCATTAAAGTTACACATACTTCAGAGAGCCGCACCACACACACAATGGCAATTTCTAGTAAAAAATAAATAAGTAAATAAATAAATAGAAATAAAAAATAAGTGCCCTTTTAATATTGCTGTTTGGTCAACCGAAGCCTGAAGACATCCTGAATGACTAGGCACATTTTCTGTGAGAAACGAGGGACTCTTGGAAGACATACCAGATTTCAGTGACAATCTGGCATCGAGAAGCAATTAGCAGATGAGTGAGATATCAGACAACCCTGACTTGTAAGACAGGCAGCCAGCAAGTATATCAAAACATGCCTGTTGAAACCGCTCTTGGTTGCCAGCTGTAACCAAGTTAATGCTCAAACTCCAACAGCGAGACTTCAATCCTTCCGCCGACCAGTGCTGGAGTGGGCACAACGTGTTGCCTTCTGCTGGGAGGGGAATGAACGGCGAATTGCCCTGCTTCAGATAAAATTCCTCCTGACTTCAGTAGTGCCGCTGGACGTCCCAGCTGTTACACGCCTGTGACCAGCCAAAGTACCAGGGCTGTGACGCTTCCCTTCGCGCACACCCATCGAGAATCGCCGGGACATTCACTCCCTGGAGCTGCACTCAGGCAGGTGTCTGAAGGCAGGGACTCAGCGGGGTGGAGGCTTCCAAGGGCTCTCCCAGTCCCGAGGAAGACAAATGCCCCATGGTTCTTCTGAGCACAAGTTTCCACAGGGAAGAGGTCTGTACAGGTCACTTGTAACCTCTGGAGGACATCTTCATGGCAGCCATCCGCTGAAGAACAAGCTCACCACTGAATAGCTGAAGGGTTTTCGAAAACACAGCAGAACAGGGACAAAAACTGCTTTGGGTCTGTTGGAGCTCTCAAACCTGCCCCAGCGGTTTGTCCCCTTGTAGGATCATCATGGCCTGGAGAGCCCTCAGCTGGATCATGCCCATCCCAGCTCTTGCCTTGCTCTCCCTGGTCTTCTGCAGGGCAGCAAGAAGCTCCCAGAGGGTCCCTCCTGAAGTGCCACACTGCTGAGATCGGGGAGTCTTCAGCTTTGTTTCGTAGCCATCCATCTGACAATTATAAGGCCTGCCAAGAGCCAAGCTTCAGAAGTCTTTGCCTTTAAAAATATGTTCCCATTAGCCAAAAGGAAGAGTTGGTTAGGTTTTTGCTTAGCCAGATACTGCCTTTAGAGGCAGAGGATCCTACAGGATATTAAAATTTATTAGATTAGCTAACATGCAGCTCAGGGTCCTGCTTATTTTCCCATAAATCACACCACCAGGATTTACACCACGGCTTCATCTCCCACAAACTGCTAATGACCAAAGCTGGGGCATGAAAGCCCCGTGCCAGCACCAGGCGCTGCTACGATGCCTTCAGCCCACGCTGCACAAAGAGATCCCAGCCAGGGAGGGACGGACACACAGCAAACAGACCACGGCAATGGGGCAGCACGTGAGGCCGGGGCAATAGGAACGTTGTAAGGAATTTTAATCAAGCAGCTACCATAAGCATCTGGGTTTAGACACAAGCTGTTTGGTCTACTACAAGAGCGCTTTAAATACCGACATTTTCTTGGTTTTGTGTAAGCAACACCATGCTCGCAGTTTCATCTTACGCTTTTGCTCCGAAGTTACGCGTTCATCTTGCAGCACTAACACTTGCCCGTGTGCACTTTCACCCAAATACACACATAATCACCTGTCCCACCGCATCACTCCCGCCCAGGGCTTAGCTAGCACTTGCAAGCATCACTAAGAATAGAGTACAGTACGTTTCCTTGAGTGCATGCGCGTGTTGGTTTTCTAGCATCTGTTTGTCTGCCCCACAGGCTTCTGAGATAGCCTGTCTTTGATCCTGAAAACCTCCCATGGTTTCATTTGCCATTAACAATTATACCTTTATTTTGGACAGGAAAAGGGGAACTTTAACATATGGTCAGCTAAGACTTGTCTACCAGCCAGTTTTCTCTTATATTTTGCAGCTTTTATTGTCTGGAAAACTGAAGAAAACCAACCCTTTGTATAGAGCATCCCAACAGAGGAACAGAACCAGAACTAGGGGAAGAGAGATGATTCAGGGTGCATTTTCTCAAGACAGCTCCAGCCGATCCTACAGCTCGGTCCTGCCAGAATGGGAGATCCTGCTTCTTCTCCACCACCTCCTCTCCCTCCTCCTGGCTCCACATTCCCACCACCTATCTTCTGTGGATGTTGGCAGCCATCAGATCAGCAAAGTAGCCTGCCTGCCAGGTGGCCACATTGGATCCGCCCCTGGAAAGGTGCGAGAAGTATGCGAGCTGGTGGTGTGTGGGAGGTGGGACTGCAGAGCCAGGAGTGGGCAGCAGGAAGAGGGAAAGGGGGAGAGCAGATCTCCCCTTTTGGCAGCAGTGCATGGGATGAGCTGCTCACGAAACCGCAGTCCAAGGAGACTTCCTATGTATTTTTGAAGGAATGGCCACAGGTAACTTCATGGGTCGGGGAATAATTGTTTCTGTAGATTATCCTGCCCAAAAATAGCACCATGTTTTATTACTTCAATAAATAAGGTGACAAATGACATCCTTGATTGTGATGCTAATGAGCTGATTGTAGGAGCCAGATTTGTTGCAGTTCCTCAGTCTTCTCCTTAGGGGAAGATTGCAAAGCTTCTGCTTTTATATTTAACTATAAGAAACATAAAAGGACTTAAGCTGACCTTAATAGAAGGTGTTGTGTTTTTTTTTTGTTTGTTTGTTTGTTTGTTTTTTAATTAAAACTGAATAGTCAACATCTAGTGAGATAAATTAGAAACAGTGGGATTCTTACCAGGCACTTTTACAAACAACTCAGCACTAAGTCCACCCTGCAGAGCCTGCATGCCAGTACATCCTTTCACCCAAGGTTTCATTTCTAGCTACTTTGATGAAAAATCTGAAGCTTGGAGCAGGCTCTGGTGTGTACTGGAGCCAGACCACAAACCTGCTTACTGCCTGACCACGGGTATCACTGGTGTGCATCACAAGGTGCCAACGGTGCTTTCCATGTAGATGCCACCAGCAACAACACCAGTGTCTGTACTAGGAGCAAGGATGGCACCTTTCAAATCAAGCAGCGTTTCTATCGTTTTGCAGTGTTTGTCTGGCATCTGAGCAAAACATTCAAAGAAAATTCAAGCAAAAGCTACAGAAAAAATATGTTTACAATCTCCTTCTAGTTATACATATAACACACAATAATAACGGGCTTTTTCCTCCTGAATCACAAGCTGCTGCACCAACGAACCGAAAGGCTCAACATTTCTTTTCTCCCCTGTAGTGCACGGGTACAGATGGCACACTAAACACACCACAGAAATTAAAAATTAACTGAGTCAGGCATTTCTGTTAACAGTTTCCGTGCTGCGCACAGCTCCGGGCACGCAGCACCGAGCGCTGCTGCCGGCGGTGACGGCGGGGATCCCCTTGCACCCGCTGGGGAGCCCGGAGCAAGCTGCTGCGGGGTGCAGGGCAGCGGGGGGAGCAAGGAGCAGCCCTGTGGGGCACGGGTGGTGTGGGACCACTGCAGAGGGGTAGGGACGGTGTGGGACCACCAGAGAAAAGCAGGGGTGGTGTAGGACCACCGCAGAGGGGCAGGGGTGGTGTAGGACCACTGCAGAGGGGCAGGGACGGCACGGGACCACTGCAGAGGTGCAGGGACAGTGGAGGACCACTGCAGAAGCTCAGGGATGGTGCAGGACCACCACAGAGGGACAGGGACAGTGTGGGACCACCGGAGAAATGCAGGGGTGGTGTGGGACCACCGCAGAGGGGCAGGGATGGTGCGGGACCACGGCAGAAGTGCAGCGGCAGCACTTTACTCGTGATTTGGGTTTTCCCCCTCCCCACTTGCCACCCTCTCCCAATTTCTCCCAGGCTGGGCAGGCAACAGAAGGTGACCCTGAGGTGGGGGTGTCCAGCAGCAGCCCCTCGGCCCCCGCTGCAGACAGGACGGACCCCGGGGTGTTGCAGGCAGCAGGGCAGGTGCTGGGCTGCCAGAACTCCCCCGTCGCCCCCCGGGGACGCCCCCCCACCACCAGCAGAGCCCTGCCGGGGCACGGGGAAGGGGACAAGGCGCCTCTTACCGCAGCTGCTCGCCGGTGAGCAGGACCTCGGCCATGTGCTCCAGCTCCGCCGCTTTCTGCTGCATGCTGCTCATGCCCTCCTCCATCGCCGCTGGCCTAAGGGCACAGCACCGCCGGCAGAGGGGGACCGGCCCCCTCCCCGGGCTTCAGCGCCGGGTCCCCGCAGCCCCCAGCCGCCTGTACCCACCTGCAGGGGACAGGCAGGTCGCCGTATCGCCTGGCTCCCCCTATCCCCCCCCCCGGCAGTCCCCACACCCCCCCAGCCCGCCCCGCTTTCCGTGTTATTGTGTCACGGGCGGGGAGAGAAAACGCACGGCGGCGGCCGCCGAGGCAGCAGCGTCCCCCCCCGGCTGTCACACGGCGGGGGAGCCGCGGCTTCGTCCCCACGGGAAGGGGACGGTCCCGGGGGGCTACCAGCACACCCGCAGGGAGCCCCCGGACCGGGCTTGGCCCCTCAGGGGGCGATGTAGCCCCCAGGATTAGCCCCAGCTGGGTTGCTGACAGGACTCTTCCCCCCCCACACCCCCCCCCCCCCGCTCGCCTCACCTCTTTGTCCCTCAGGCGACGGAGGGTGCAGAAGCCCTGAAAGGGCTGAGGAGAATTTCTGTCAGAATTCAGTCTTGGCGGTGGGAAGTCAAGTGCCAGGTCATGAGCACTGCTGGTCAACATTTCTGATAGGAAAATAAATACATAAAACACGCCGGGATGGAACAAAGTCCAGGAAAGTGGTCCGAAAAAGGTTTTCACTTACAACCATGTGGAATTGTGATACACCTGTATCACTCACCTCCTGAACATCTTTCTGCTTTCACACACTGTGTGCATGGAAAAATTGCATGTGTTTGCATTATTGTCACCATTTCAAGACCGTGACCATAGTTTCAGAACCAAGAATTAGGAGGGAACCAAATGGACCTGGTACAAATCAGGCTGAAAACAAAGAGGAGGAGGTGGCTCTACGCACAGCCCGCAGGAGACTGGGAGCATTTATTACCAAAGGAGACTCTGGATACACAAGAACAGACTTGGAGTCAAGGAAAAAATGGACAAGTACTTGGAAAAGAAATGTACAGAGCATTAGTAAGCAGACAGCAGCCACATCCAGCTCAGGAAATTCTCTGTGCTAAAAATAATTGGAAGCTAGGCAAAGTTTCATATATGCTTTCTCTGCTGTTCCCTAACAACTGCTAAAGCCACTTGTGAGATGAGCATTGGACCAGATGGACCTTTGGTTCAACCCCGTGTAGTCATTTTAGTGAATGTCTTACCGCGTCTGAAAGACCCCAGTGATCAGTGGATGGCAAAGGGAGCAAACCTGAATCTGCCTTTGTGTCATCTGCAGAATGGGCCAGGGAGGGAGGACACCTTGGGGGTGTAAACACTGCAGCTTGAACTTGCCTCCTCTGAATTCAGAAGACATCAATTTAATCTGAATACTTGCAAATACCCCGTAATTCCACTCAATCTAAAACATATAAAGTACACATTCACAGAGCTGGAAACAAAAGGGAATTGAAACAACCATCTCATCTGACCTTATCTTTAAGAAAAAGAATTTGCACAATAATTTTTATCAAGCGCTTTATCACATGACTGAAGCAAAGAAATTTCAAAAGAATGCTCTTGTACATTGCAGACCATTTCCATGTAAGCCCTCAGCTCCATCAGCTGGGTTTGGCTGATTGAGCTGTTCCCCACCTCTAAAAGGGGGAAATGCCACCTGCTCTGCTCTGCCTGCTCATCCTTGCATGGTGCCTTTTGCTAATTTTCACACGTTTAGGACCTCTGCTGCAGTTCAATTCACTAAACAGGCAGCAAAGTCACAGAAAGTGGATTGCTCCTTCTGAGCTAGCGAGCAGAGCTGTGCTGTGGGATCCCAAGAGCACTGGAGCTGACACAGAGGCAGGGTAGGCCTGGGCTGCTGGGAGCAGGAACAAAAGAGGAGGAAGAAAGAGAGGAAGAAGGGGAAGGATCTGACCTTAGGCAGTGACGAACTACCAGCTTGATTCAGGGTGCATGTGGAACTGCAGCCTGAAATGCATATCTCTCCTTGCATTTCGGATTATTCTTGCAGGTCAGTGCAATTTCCTGTACTGAATTATTTAATGGTTATATACTACCATGTTTGCCTTTGCGTGCTGATATCCCATTCGTAATTTGTTCCACATGTTCACACTGAAATTTCTTACAGCTACAATGTGCTTAAGAATAAAGGATTAGGCATCAGTCACCCCAAATCTGATGTCACTCCAAAACGGCTGACTAACATAAACCCAAAGGGTCTTGGTTCAGTCAAGGGTCAGTAATAAGCTACATAAAATAACCCATTTGGATGTTTGTAGCTTGTATGTTTTTAGTGTACAGACTGCTACAGAAACATAAGATTAGCAAAAGATTAAACTGTCTTGAGCCTCCCTCCCAGAGCAGAATGGCCACTAAACCACAGCACACACTGAGTCTAACATCCTGGCAGCAAGGGTGCTGAGCAGGGGAAAGACTCTGAGGTAACCTCTGGGAAGCAAGTTGATTTTTATGTTTTATTTTCTTAATAAACATGGAAACAATTTCAGGAGTCGCTGTTTATTTTAGATATGAATGCATACTTGAATTTTACCTCAGCACAGCTGGAGTTAAGTGATGTTAAGGTAGCAAGCTAACACTGGGGCATCCCTCAGCCGGAAGCATGGCAAAGCTTTGAGCTGGAGCCCTGGGACATTTTCAAACTCACCCTCCACAATAACAAGGGTAACAAGAGCTGCATGGGTCTGGTGGAGAGTTGGCACCATAGGCATAAGGGGAAACTCAAGTGTCTTCCAGTGACTTGAGGCTCTCTGGCAGGCAGCACAGCCCTAGGCTGCACAAGGACATGATGGGTCTCTGTGGGACACGATGCAGAACAGGGACATTGTATTCGAGTCCTGATTTTAGAAAGCATCCTAGTCATTTGTATAAACTTTCTTATCTCATTGAGTAAATGTACAAATGGTGAAACATAAATGTTTACAGAGTGAAATAAGAATATTGCATACAGAACACTGTTTAAAGAATATTGCATCTGTGACCTAACTTTTGACTTGATAAATTAATCTGAGATTCGATAAACTAATTCTTTAGTCCCACTAATTAATTTTTCTGCAAGCTTAATTTCAAGTGAGAACTTCACATTAAAAATTTACCAATATACATATGCATACTTCTCATTCCTGTTCTGGCACTGTTCGCATAAGATTGTTTGTCTTTTCCTTGCTGGAATGACTAGAGCTTTTGAAACGGGAAAATAACAGACAAATCATTAAGGCATTGATTATCTCATGCAAAAGATGGTGAAGCACTTCAAGGAGAAAAGGCATTAGCAGGTGAGCTGTTCGATTGGTTTACAGTTTGTTTTTTTCCTGACATCTTTTGTGTAAGAGCCAGCATTATGTAAACCTCAAATTTAAAAATACTTGGTTCCTCTCTTACTGAGGAAGACATGCAAAATTGGGTTTTGGCCTTTAAGTAGACCTTTTATTTAAGTAGCTCTTGCAACACTCCTGGAAAATGAGTGTGTGGGTTTTTTTTCTATATTCCCATGCTTATTTGCAAAGAGAAGTCACTTGTCTTTGTGTTTCAATTGGTTAACTTCCTTAGTACCAGGGGCCTGGCAAGGGAAACCAGAGGAACTACCAGGTATTGTCCAGTCTGCCCTGCTCTTTTCATGGTACGTACAATAGTATTTCCCATTCTTGGCAGTGCATAGATTACATTCATTGCTGTTCATTTGCTGCTCTGAGTTTGAACAATTTAACTTGTCTGCTAGAAACTGGTCAGAAGAATCAGTGCTCGTGTGATTCAAAGGACTGAATGCATCTGGCCAAGCTAATTTTAGTCATGTGATAAACCACAGGAAAAGTTAGTAAGTTTTGAGGAAAAAAAAAGAAAAAAAAAAAAGCGTGTTGTAAACTTCTCTTTTTCTAATATAACATCCAAGTTCCTGCAAAAGCCACCACGGTGAGATAACAGGAGGGTTTTATCACAATCCGTCTAACATTTCCGCACTTGAGTGAGACTTGTATCTGTTCAGATTCTTACATTTCATATGTCACTGACCGTGCAATTGTTATAATAGCAAGCTGAAATGCACAGAAAAAGGCATTTTGATCCTGAGATATGCAGAGATGATCTGTAAGGGCCTTTCTGAGCCCCTCAGTTTTTTCATTTTGTGTTAAATGTTCAAGTACTGACTGGGCCAAAGACAGTGAGACCCCTGTGCAGGCTGATGGCTAAAGCACGACCATGAGATGGGCGCATGTTTTAGTGCTTGCTCGTATGAACAGAGAAATATTTTATGCAAATGAACAGCTTCAAGAAAAAAAAATAGAGAGAGAAATCTATATCAGACCTGTAGACTCAATAACTCTGTTAACAATACACTCTGCTAAACTAGCATTTGTTGTTACCCCATGTGTAATTGTTTTCTGCACTCTCAATGATGACATTTGTTCTGCTACACTAGAGTATCTATAAGACTATGCACCTATTAGACAAGGAATCATTTCTAATTTCTCTTATTTTGCATTTTCAGTAATCTTGTAAAAATTTCTAATTTTGAGCATCGCAAGAATATTTCCCTGTCAAAAGGCACCCATAAAACTGGTGGAAATCTTAATCTTTGAAGATTTCATATGCATTTCCATTAGTTCTTTTATTGTTGTTTTTGTTTCACTTTCTCTTAATTCTGCATTTAACTGACAGTAGTTATGAATTCATTCAGCCTGCACTATGCCTACGTCACATGTTTAGCCCAGGCTGTAGTGCAAGACTTTTTCAGTATCCAGATCATTGCACGGGCTGGGGGTGTGACTCAGCTGGCAAGTGTGCCTAACAGCTGAAAAGAAGCTTGTTTCTAAACCACATCCCAAGCGTGAAGACAACACCTAAGAGCTAAATGGTAAGAGACACCTTTTTAAGCTGTCTCCCAGCTATATCTGTGCTAATGTGCTCTGATATCTGGCTGCAAGATCAATAAGGTTTGCGTAAACCACCGTGGCCTAAACTGACAGTTTGACTCTGCACTGTAACCACCCTTGAACCCAGGCACTTCGTTTTTTTTCTCCCTTGAGAGGCAACACCTAAGAGCTGAGATCCAGTCTACGACATTGTTCCTTACTAGTCCGTTGCTACCTATTTCTACTTCTCAGCCCGAGTTGCTGTTGACTAACCGTTGCTCTCCCCAGGGTGCCCATGATGGAGCACACGCTGCTGTAGGCAGTCTGCCTCTTCCCTGCCCGAGGGAGGGCACCGCAGGGATCAGGAGAGGTGGTGGGTGCAAGCAGGCGGTGTGCACCTATCTGCAGAGTTATTTTTCTGGTGGCTGGAACAGATGCAGACAGGCTGATGGGCTGCCAAACAGCTGCTGCTACGAGATAGACTCCTACCCCCCTTGGAGTGATGAGGCATTTGATAAAGACAAACACTCTTTGTCAAGCAGCACTCCACAAAACAGAGGTTTCAGCTCTGTCTCCATCATTAACCACATCACATCCTGCCGTTAGGTAAGGCTGTGCAGCACACAGACAGCCCGGTGCTAGGGAACGTCCGTGAGTGAGGCTCTTCCTCAGGTTGGTGGACCTCAGGCACAGGCACAGCACACTGCAGTCGTGCCACCACCACCACGAGACGTCCAAACTGCTACAACCCCATGGTGCCACTCGCCTCTTCTGGGACGGTCACCACCAGCAGCTATTGTGGCAGGCCTAACTCTGGTCTCTCGAGGTCTGTGAAATAAACTGTTTCCAGTAGGTATGTGTATAATCACTCTGCCACCCAGTGGTCCTTTCAGGAAATTAAGTGCGAAAATGCCGGTCAAGTAATTGTGAATTGATGCTCAACAAAGGAAAAAGACTGTTACATGAAGCTAATAGCAATTGTATAAGGGAATAATCTTTAGATAAAACAATATTTGCATAGGATTGCAAACACAAACGTCCTTGACTCCGTCATTTATTTCTCTCCGGAGTGAACTGGAGAGAAATAACTACCCAATGTAGTCAAAATGAAAAACTAAAGCCAGTAAAATCCTAGATAAGTTAATATCCTTTTACAAATGTGCCTTGCAAGTAAGTGTTTTTCTTGTGTTCTCAAAGTATTTACAGATCTCTTGGAGTGCTGAAGCAATGAGATAAACTCCCTAGAGCATGCTTCTCAAATAAAGATAGTGCATTGTACTGAGATATTTCAAAATGATCAGATATGACCAGTCCTTTATGGCATTAAAAAGAAGGTACTTAAGGTGCTACAGAGCACCAGAGCTATTTCTTTACAAAAGCTATTTCTTCACAAAGAAATGGCTTTGCTGCAGCTCTGCACAGGGAAACTGGATGCCAAAGGATCTGGTGGAAGGAGCACCAACAGACACAGCTGCGATGAAGCAGAACCATAGCAAGGTTTTCTCATAAGAACGAATTTGGGACTATTGAAATACAGCACCTGTTTACAATGTTTCCAAAGCTGAGCTGTAGTAGGAGCATTGTCCTGCTCTCAACATCTCAGCAGGAGAAAAAGAAAAAAGGCAAAAAGCATCAGAAAATCAGTCTCTAGTGGTTATGTCTGGAAAGAAAACTTCACCAAGCTATGTTAACCCAGGAAAGTGGTGTGAAACAAGAAAAAAGTATAGGAAAGAGATGTGGAAAGGAATGGGGAGGAGGGATAGTAAGAACAGAAATGGGACTTGAAGAAAAGAGGGGGAGAGAATCAGGCAGGGAGGAGAGGAAGATGGAAGAAAGACAGTAGCAACGGATCCAGGCTGAGATGGGAGGTGAGAAATAAATTTATTTCCTTTAATATTTCTCTCATTCAAATCATTAAACCTGGGAGGAAGACTCATCTAGCTCTCCAAGGAGGGTTTGAGGGTCAGTATCTCACCTCAAGCCTCACACAGCATCTCATCTCAAGCAGTTCAAGATGAGAGCAGCCTCATTATCCACTTATCAATTTCCTGAGGAAATGCAGTTCTGTTAGGCAAGGTCCATGCCAAAACTGGTGACCCAGCTTCCAACACCTCGATGTGGGAAGATGAGATGACAAGGATCCCTCCTCACTGTGCAGGCAATGAAATTATTTTCTGAGTCGAAAGTAATTGCAGATCTGGGAAGCCAACACATCTGACGAACAAAAACAGAGTTACTTCTGTTGGCCCGGTTACAGCTTACCCCATGATGTCAAATTGTTCAGTATCTCAAGACACTGATATCCTTTGTGATACATTCAGTACTAATCATTACTCACAGAGTTGTAAGAAAATTCCAGTTACTCATTGGCACCATGATTAAAATGGAAAAAAAAAAAAAAAAAAGAAAAAAAAAAGGTTAGCCCCATGACAATCTCTAGCATTTAGCATCAGGAGAAAAAAAATGCAGATAGCTAGGATTTTCAGAATAAAACGTTTATTGCAGAGATGTCTTCAGGGTTTTTTGCAGTTTCTTGTCAAGCAGATGGTTTGGGACTAAAAAGGACTAGGGACTAGATGGTCTCCTAAGTATATTGGGGAGCAGAATTGGAAGAGAATAGCCTGCTCCAGGAAGAAAGCTGAGAATGACAGAATGGAGCTAACTGGTAGTTTTTGGAAGGCTACACCCTGAGGTTTAATTATTCAACTTATGAGGGTGCTGCTAGAATGGCATTATGGGCCTTGAGGCCACTGAGGATGAGGAGTGCTCCAGCAGGTGCTGCAGCTCACCGCCAACATATTCAATGGACCATCAAAAGTGGATATGCCACATGCATGGATCTGATGTTAGAGAGTTGGGATTATTGTATGAAACAGCCGTATGTTGCATACAACATTGTAAGGTGGATGTGAACCTAGGTTACATTGGATTAAATTCCAAGAATTCTTCAAAGTAATGAAACAAGATGTTAACAAACTTCTCAGCCTTTGATTTTTGAATTTTCATCCTGCTATTTTTCACTGTTATTGTCCCGTGTCAATGTACTTCTCTGTACTTACTCTTCCATGAATGGAATATTGGATGCATCTTCCTCACTTATTTATTTTTTATTATTTTGCATAATACGCTGTATTTTACCTGACTATGATTTTCACATTATTTGATTTTTATTTTTAATTTTATACTCATACAGATGTAATAGACCTGTTGTCTGCAGAAACTTTTGCTGGGATCTACTTGTAATGCTTAGCCCTAGCAGTGTCTCAAAAACTAATAATACATTAACTGCAAAAAGCCACTTTCTGAGATTACTACTATGCAGATAGCAGTTAATCAAGAAGCAAGGCCATATGATAACTTGCCAGATGACAGAGAATTATGTTTATTATGTCCCTATTAGTAAGGTCTCCAGACTGAAATTTAGCCAAAAAACACTCTGCACAGTATTTAAAAAAAAAAACAAAAACATTTAATTCCATTTATCTATTATACTTTCTTAAGTGTTATTGCTTGCAGCAACTTTTCTATTTATGAATGCCAAATAAAGAGATATACTGACCTCCTAGATACTAATGATAACACTGTTCCAACTAATTCTAGAGGTGAGTGCATTATGTGATTAAATTCAGAGGATATGCGATAAAAGTATTGCTCTTAATTTTGCCACAAGCAGTTGACCCTGAACGACAATTTTTGGAGTGGCAGATGTTCTCTGAAGATCTAGCCAGAAAATATAGATGAAGCAAAAGGCTTTTGTGGTGTACCTACATAGTAAATGACATGTATGCTTGATTTAAACTCTGTCCCTATAATTAATATGTTCATGAAAAAATCCATCCTGTTCTTTCATGCCGATGTTAACAGAAATCACAGCACCTTGCCACCCCCTGCACTGGTGTTTACAATGTGAGGACATGCTCTGTAACTACAAATGTCCTTGCTGGCTGGCTGAGACTGAGGAGAAGCTGTGAATGCAGGTTGGGTACCAACCTGCCCAGGTTTACCCTGCCTTACTATGAACAACATCAGTGTGGCATGACTGACCCTCTTTGCTTGCAATTACACAGGGCTATGCTGGCCTGGTGAAGAAATAGGATAGCAAGGAAAGCGGAAGGAAAAGCAAGGAAAGAGCAAAGAAAGCTTTAGCTGTCTTGTAAGCACGGGGCATCTGGGTTTTGTGCTTGTCGCAGCTATGCACTGTGAAACTCTGAAACTGATTTTCTAAATGTATTGATGGTGTTTGCTCCCCAGGTATTTCCGCATGTGCTCTCTGGCTTTATGTTTGGCTGTTTGTTCTCCGGTGTTTCCAGCACAGAATCAATTTTATGCCAGTGAGATACTCCAGGCCACAGTGTAGTTTACACAAATATTTAGGTTTGATTACGTCTGTTTATTCTCTCCTAATTTGAATGTAACTGTTTTGCATCTCCCTGTTGGCCTGTTAAAATGGATGAGAAAGCGCTTATCTGAGTTAGCAATGAGCTACCTGGTTTCTCTACTAATTGGCTGAAGTTTTCCCTGTTTGAGTCTTGGACTCATCTCTTGCTTCATGATGCTTTGCTGGCTGACATCATCAGGTATGACTGTTTTAGTGGGAGATGATAATAGGCATTAATCAATGCCTACAACATAGAACATGCAAGTGACTGCTATTTTAGCTATTTATTAATTAAAAAGAAAAAAAAAAAAAGAAAAAAAAAGGAGTAAAAGTAACTCAATAACCAACTCCAACGGATAGAGAAGAGTGGTTCAAGGGGTCTGAGTTTATAGCTATAGCCATAGCTATAAAGTTATAGCTATAGCCAGCATCTCGTGGTTAGTAGGGACAAGCATCACAAAAATCAGCCTTTGTGAATTTGTCCAACTCTTTTGTGGATCACACTCATTTTGACCTTCACAACATCCCACAAGTTCCAGAGTGTGTTGTATAGAAAGGTCTTTTCTGCTATTATCCTTAACTTGTTCATTTTAGTGGTATTCTCCAGTTCTTATATTTGAGACAGAACAGATAATATTTTTTTTCCTTACATTCTTAATTGCTTATACATCTCTTGTATCTCCTTTCTCTATATTTGTCAAGCTGAAATGATCTAATCAATTTAATTTCTTTTTCTGCAAAAACCTGTCTGTACCTCTGATGAACCAGGAGGCCCTTTTCTTTATCTCCCGTAGTGGCTTACAGATGACATGCTTTATTCAAGATAGGTGTGCACCATGGATTTATACAATGGCACAATTATATTTTGTGTGTTTTTGTTTGTTTGTTTGTTTGTTTTTCTTATTTTCCTAAGAAGGAAATGTAGTGCATTCACTGTAGATTGTTATGCTCCCAGTGTCTCACAGAAGTTTATGACAGATGCTGAAATGGCATTCAGGGGTCTCCAGTCACACCTATAGATCCAGCTCCCATGACCACCTTCTGTGTTGAAACATGATGGACGCATCCACCGACAGATATTTCTAAACAATGAGAAACTGGTGTTTAATGGGTGAAAATGTAACATGAACACTAATTTTAAATATTGCAGATGGCATTTCAACTGAAAAAATAAATCTTGATTTAAAGTTTGTGAGGTTTGAATGAAGCAGCGCCTCATGGAGTAATTTCCAGCAACAGTAACTCTGAATTGTGTAATTATCACCAGGCTCATAACTTGTTACGGTATTCAACTTCAGCACTGTGCCAGTTTTTCCAGTGCTGGCTGTTATCTTATTATCACAGCCACCTATGTCGTACTTTGAAGGTCACTCAAAAGTTTCTACTGTGTGCATCTTTCTTTGACATTTAAACACCCCATTACATGTCGCCCAATTTTCTCACACATTTTATTGTAGTTCCCAAGCACTTGAATTGAAATCACACCTGGGAAGTCATCCTCCCAATGTGGTGCCTGATGACTAGAATTGACACCGGTGATGTGTAGTGTTATAGCAGATGTCACGTTATCTCACAGTTCATTGTTTTATATCTTAGTTGTGGAGCTTTGGAGTTATTTGAACTTACTTTCTTCGGTTTGTCACAGCTGTCCTTGATTTATTTTGCTGTTCACATCCTTGATGTTTGAGCCCTGGGAAACATTATACAGTGCCAAGAACTTCAAAGGCAAGACTATAATAATCTTCAACAATCCATTTAATGTTTTGCTAACTTCAGTCAAGGCTAGTCAACCAGATTCCGTTAACACTAATTTTCATTAACATTAGTCAATTGAAAAAGTACACCAAAGCTAATGTTGCTTGGTACTTGACTTACAGGCAGGACACATTCCTGCCTCCCCTCCCCAGCCCTGCTGAGGACGCAGGCTGGTCAGCACTTCAGTTCTACTTCTCACACTGAGACCTGTCACAAGATGCGTACCTCTTGGCTGTACACTCACAGCAGTTACTTAAAGCCTCAGCTGTGCACTGTGGGGGACTGATGTGCACTGGTGATCAGTAAAGTAAAGGTAGTGATGATAGGTGAATTAATAGCTTCCTCAACTCTTCCATTCTGCTACAGGTGAGTCTCACCTCTGCTTGTAATATCACAGAATCATAAAATCATTAAGGTTGGGAAAGACCTTCAAGATCATCTGACCATATGTTCCATGCTCCTGGATCTTGACAACTTCAGCTCACCATAACACCTCAAACTGAAAATAGCACTCATTTAAGCTGCAGCAACTCCAGAGCAAGTAAATAATCCCACAGGACTGTTATAAAATAATTTCAGGATCCTACCAAGCTCCCTTAGCATAACGTGCATTTTCTTATCAATTGACAGCAACATTGACTGTTCAGTGTCTCCTCATTCTCTTTGCAATCCACATTCATTAACTGATTCATCTTTGTTTCAAGAAATGAACTTTAGGAGTTCAAACTTAAAAAAAAAAAAAGAAAGAAAATGTTTGTAATTCAAATATGCAAACTCCATAAATTTGTATGTTGGATTCAGTTCCTTGATTTCTTGATTTCTCTTGAATCTTTTTTTTTTTTTTATTCCACATAGTGGAAAGTAAAAAGAAGAAGAAATAGGCATGCAAGTTAATTCAAAAAATTACACAAATTAAGGTATAAATTAAAACCAACTTAACTGAACAGCTATTTAAACAGTTAGTGACTGTGTGAGCATTTACTTGGTAGAACAGTGATTTCCTGGTTTAGCTTAGAGGTGTGTAAGAACAGACTTATATTGAAGCAAGATGTAATGGTGGAGATTTAGATTAGAGGTTTGGAGGGAATTCTTCACTCAGAGGGTGGTGAGGCACTAGACCAGGTTGCCCAGAGAGGTTGTGGATGCCCCATCACTGGAGGTGTTCAAGGCCAGGTTGGATGAGGCCCTGAGCAACCTGATCTAGTGGGTGGCATCCCTGCCCATGGCAGGGGGGTTGGAACTGGGTCGTCTTTGAGGTCCCTTCCAACCCAAACCATTCTGTGATTCTATGAAACTGAAGTAAGACTGTACACATACCAGCTTGCACCTACGCATTACTAGAAACCAACGTAAGCTAAAGTGCCTCAGGTTTTATATGTACACAATGACTTGACTACCACGGTCCCCTGAAATATAGCGTGAAAATATGATAGATGGCTGAGTCTGTGAATGAGCAACAATGCTGGTGATAGAGGTAGCTCTCTCGCTATTTCAGTGCAAGTTTTCTCCAAGCCCAATTCCCTGGCACTACTCAAGCAAGGGACCTTCTGAAGGCAGACAATGTCCAACTCTGTCACGTGTAGCAGTCATTGCTACCTGCCAGCTGTGTACCCAACCCATCGGCTCTGTCCCATTGTCTGGGTCATTTGGTTCAAACTTATTCTGAGCAAAGCGAGTCTCTGCAGGCAGAAACATGCGATGTAGTACAAAGGAGTACAAAGGAGTACAATTTCCAGCTGAATATGAAGGGGCAGTTCTTCACTGGGAGGGTGACAGAGCACTGGAACAGATTGCCCAGTGAGGTTGTGGAGTTTCCTTCCCTGGAGATATCCCAAACCCGCCTGGATGCCATCCTGTACAACGTGCTCTAGGTGATCCTGCTTGGCAGGGGGGTTGGACCAGATGATCTTCAGAGGTCCCTGCCAACCTCGGCCATTCTGTGATTCTTTAAAGCAGTCAGTTAGCTAATGGACACAATGCCAGAGAGGAGAGGCACACTGCCAGGCCCAGCGTTAACATGCCCTGCAGTAACACCTCGCTGAGCCCAGAAGGACCAGGTGGTCCTGGGTGAGGTGGAGACGTGTCAGCCTCTGCTGCTCCACAGACAGGACCAGTTCCCAGTATTGGTGAACAGCTGTCTCCTGACCCTTTTTTTTTTTTTTTTTCTTACGCTTTAGGGTTTTTCTTTGTGCTACAACATGAAACACAGCTGGAGCTCAAATCACAAGGGTTACACGAGCTGAACTTGGCGTGTCATGGTCTTCCCTGAGGGACAACTTGGCCACAGGAGAACTGGGTGCTTGCCCTCAGCAAGCTACCGGACCCCACAGCATGAGGGAAGGAGCACGAGTGGGTGACAACGAGCCATGGGGCAGCTGCTCCCCCACAGAATCGAGCCTTCCCTCGGACACTGTGGTAAAATAGGACATTTTATGCATTTGTATGGCATTTTATAGGCAGAGAGAGAGATTTTATTGCAACCAGTCAGATACAGGGTGGGTTGAGGTGACTTCCCTTCAGACCCGCCCGCCCCACCGATCACTCCGGACGCAGTTCAACCACAACCACAGCATCAAGCCACCGGGCGCAAGGCGCCGGCTGCTTCCCGCCTCTCGCCGCTGCGAGCGCGGGCGGCCGGGCGGGCGCCATGCGGAGCCGGGCGGAGGTGGAGGCCACGCTGCGCACCGCCAAGCTGAGCCCCGCCGAGCTGCTGCCGGCCGCGCAGTGCCTCAGCTTCGGGCCGGGGGCGGCCGGCGCCGGGGAGTGCTGCCTGCTGCAGTTGGAGCCCGGCCTCTGCGCCCAGCTGGAGGCCGGGGCCAGGTACCGCTTCCCCCTGGAACGAGTGGGGTTGGGGGGGGTGGGAGGCAAGGGGGGAAAGTAAGCTGCGTTCTGCCCCCGGTCCGGTCAGGGTAGCTGCTTTAGTAACAAAAATAGCAAATGTTTCCTAAATTTGCAGGGTGTTTTGTTGGGGAGTGTTTGCTCCTTTTGTTTTCTTTCTTTCCATGTGGAAAAAGTAGGTTTAGGGAAGAAATGCTGCTGAGATTTTAGCTGGAACAGTGAAAGGATTGCTGCCGGGCATCCTAAGGCAGACACCTAGAAATTTGGAAATCCTAAAAAGAGTCCTACAGACTTTTGAGATGTTCCTGCTGGAGCTTGAGGTTGAGCTGAGGCAGCAGAGCACCTCAAAACCCCACAAACAGGCCAGTGAAGGAGGCTTTGCCGCGTGTTGGGGTGGTTTTGTGACACTCTGTACCTCGGCACCAACACCAGAGAATTAAGTTTTTGAGATGGTTTTAAAATGTCGTCGTTTATCAACTGCAACGCTAGCCATATAATAAAAATGTTTTAGATGATACAACGTTAGAGCTCCCCCTTAAAAAAAAAGGTCCTCAGAGATGCCCGTCAGTGAGGCTGTTGGTGCTGGGTGGACAATGGCTGGGGTGCCAGTGGTTGGGGGACCACTCGGGGCATAGCTGGGCTTTGTTCACACATGCAAGCTTTGGGAATCAAAATTAGCAGTTTGATTAAATTGAAACTGAGCACTTAATTAACTGAGCACTTAAAATCAGTGTAGCCTAGGTGAGCTGTGGCCCTGCTTTGGTATTATCATGCCGTCGCTAAGAATCTCCATGTAGTCAAGTATGTGAGCTGAAGAAGGGGATTTGCTTTAGATTCTTTATCTGGAAATTTTATAAAGTCTATTTGTTGTTGTTGTTCTGTTGTTGTTTTTTTTCTTTGTGTGTGTATGTGTTCTGTTTTTCTTTGTGTGTGTGTGTTTGCTGCCTGGAATCAGTTGCAAGAAAATATATAAGTTTGTCTGAGGGAGTTATCTGAAGGACACTGCCCAACAGACAATTTCTACTTGCTTCTTGTTTCACAATGGGCTAATTCCTCAATAAGGAGCAGCTCTAGCTATAATCTGTTTTCTGGGGTTAGTGAGTTGGTTCAGATGTTAAGCATTACTAACTCAATGATTCGGGGGTTTTTGTGTGAGGAGGTTGGGCTGTGGTCTACGTAAAAGTCTACGTAAAAGCCTTGAATACCTATCTTTCAGAGTGGAAAAACTCAAAAAAGGAGAGGTAAAGACATAGTGTTAAGATATTTTAGATAAATTGATAATTACAACTTTACATTTTGGTATACTGTGACTGCTGCTACCAAATAGAACTGCAGTTTATAGTGGCTTTACCAATGTTTAAATATAAAGAAAAAAAATCACGTGTTTAATAGGTGTTCATCCAGAAATAGAGGTAAAAATACATCTTTATTTTTGTGCTTTTTTTTTTTTCAGCCTGGTAATCCGTGGTGAAAAGGATGAACAAGCAGTGTTGTGCAGCAAAGATAAAACTTACGACATGAAAATAGCAGATACCTCAAATATGCTGCTGTTTATTCCTGGTTGCAAAACTCCAGAAGAGCTGAATGCAGATGAAGCATCTGGCAGTGTTATTCATTCACAGGTATGCCTTTCTGGATTTTTGTTTGTTTGCTTTAATTCTCTAATCCCGTATTCTCCATATTTTTTTGTATTTTATACAGGAGGCTTATGTGAAACCCTGGGTAGGATTCAGTTGCCTAAACATAGACTTCCAATGCCACTTTAGATGATTTGTGGTCTTGGTCTAGCTACAAGCTGCCATTCCAGAAGGACATGGATCCCCTGTAGGTTCTTTGTATATCCATCAGTCTCAGGAGGATGTCTTCATAAACACACTTTATACACAGGGGGCACTCTGTACCTTAGGGTGTCCAAAATGGCTCTAGGGCCCTCGTTTAGGCAACCAAACTTTATCCATAATGTATGATAATTATTGTTTCTAAGAAGTTCAAACTCCGGTTTATTTTGAGTGTATAGTAATTACTTATGGTAGGTATTAAAAGTTTTCAAAGAATATCTGATTTCTTAGTGTTAGCAGCTCTTCTAAAAATAAGCTGTTTGTAAGCTGATTCTTATGAAAGCTTTCCCCAAAAGGCAGATTATACCATGTCACACTTGAACATTATTTTTTAAACACAGAAATATATTCAAAGGTTACTCTTTTTCAACTAGCATCTGGAAAGATTTGTTGGAGCGGATGATTTTGGAGTTCTGAGTTCAAAGAATTCATTGTTCTCTGCTCCTCTGAAGTGTAGTTAATAAAGTTCTACCAAAAAAATAGTTAGGAAGACGTTGTTACTAGTTCATTATTTGCTGTAATGGACATAATGACATCATTGAAGAGTAATCCTGTATGTCCTTGGATGAACATAATAATCAAAACATCACAATTTCTTTTGTGAAGTCAGCATTATTTCAAAGTTCAGGGGTCTTTTTGTTGTTGTATTTTTAATGGTGAGCTCTTTACCAAATAAATAAATAAATAATCTGATAAAGCGTTCAGATTACTCTGAAGGTAAAGATTATTAGATAGTATTCTTGAATCAGTTACACCTGAGCTTGTTGTTGGAGACTTTACATCTGTGTGTTGAATCAGAGTAAGACATAGAGATGTTCCGTTAGCTGTACGAAAGTGTAGCCTACTATCTCATTAATGTCTGTTTTACTTGAGCTTAATGATGGGATGAGTCATTGGGATGATTAAAAAAACCAAAGTAGATCCCAAAATGGGAAGAATCAGAGAAGATGGAAACAGGGTAATACAGGAGGGCTTTTATGGCAGTAATATAGCTTAGCATTAAGGGGAAATATTGACAAGGATTGTGCAGGATTATATCCCATCATGACAGCCTATCATTTATATGCAGAGATGAGCTGGTCCATTTGTCATATGCACTACAAATATTTTTTATCACACAACCGTGGACTTCTGTTCTTTGCTTCTGGTGGTAATTTTCTGATGGAAAATATTATGGTGATGTTTCATTCACCTGTTAATAGATTTTTTTTTTTTTTTCTCAGTGACTTGATTAAAACTTTTTGCTGAAAATGTTTTGGTAAGCTCCTGTGAATCCAAGTGGTACGTTAAAATGTCTGTGTATTTTCCTGTAGATTGCTGGCTTCTCCAATAACTATTGGGAGTTGCGGAGATGTCGGCCTAAACTGAAGAAACTGAGGAAGCTTCTAATGGAAGATCCATATGAAGGACCAGATAGTGGGAAAGATCAGACTTCAACAGTGTCACATGTAAGTCACTTTCTTGAAGTTGGTAATGGGCAAATAAAAGTAAAGAAACATTCTTAACTAGAAAAACAGCTTTGATGTTTCACAGTGCTGCTTCGAGTTAATTTTTTTAAGCCTACTACAAGTTGGTAATTATTAGCACTTCTGCTGACTCACAGGTAAGCTATCAGCTTTTCAGTAAGAAAAGGACGGAAGTAAGTAAGGAAGGACACTGGAAGAGGCTGGCGATTTCCCTTTTTATGTGGAGAGTTGCTTGAATACATGCTTCTGAACTTTCTCAAAACTCGGGGAGAGGTATAGGACTGTTAAGGTATAATACGGTTTTTCTTTCTCTGGGGCTGTCACGTATGACATGCTGTGTCTGACCTAAGTATGAGGTCCAGGATGCCCACATACAGGTCATCGGCCGATCAGTAGTTTATGATGACAAGGAGGAACAGGGAGTAGCAGAGAATGACAAAGATGATACAAGGCAGAGAGTGAGACTGACACTACAAGAAGGGAAGACACAACTAAAATTTTGTCCTGCTCCCCTTTTATGTTTCCAGGAAATCCAATTTAAGATCAAAATAACGGAGATAACTGCACCACCGCGTGTGCACACAAACAGATGGTAGCTTAGATGCATTTAACACTGAGGGTTAGTTGAAGCTGATGTTAATAAACCATCTGTGTGTGCTTGAATGTACAAACATAAGTGTTACTTTTTTTCCTTTAGAAGTTCTGCTTCTTTTGATTTACAGACTAATTTCTGAACTGTTATAGAATTGTTCACCCAGCATTGCCTTCTTGATCTTTCATTTTCCCACAAACTGTTCTAGGAAGGGATGTCAGAAGGAAAAAGGCTTAAATTATCAATGCTTATAATTTCTAGACAAAGGCTAGCAGCATAAAAAGACGTTATACGCAACAATATATATTGATAATATTAGATGAATGCCATAAAACCATGTCACTGTCTTTCCAAACACTAGTGCTTAGTTTGAAGACTGATCTGCATTTGTTTTGAAGGAGAATGTTTCATATATCGGCTTACTGAAGAGTAACTGGATGTATCAGATAAATGTAGACAAATTTCATCTATGCCATTGATGGAACTGTAAATGAATCAAAGTTCTCTATGGGACTGCTGCTGACTGGAATCCCAAATAATAGTGTAAAGATTTCCACTTTGGTGTTTGCTTACACTTAGTGTTTTCCGGGTGTTGGCAACAAATAAGCCACCTTTAATTTGTTTGAAAACAGATTGCTCAGTTTTAGTGGTTTAATGTGAACTTCTTATAGCTTTCAGTTGTCTGTACTGTGTCATACATGGAGAACCGTGGAGCCACTGGATGTGGAGCCAAGGAACCAGTAGCATTATAAGAAAGTACTGTAAGGAAGCCTGGCACATCGTGATGTGATTTAGCAAACTACATGAAAACTTAGAAACAAGCTAATACACAGCTTGCTCAGGATGTACCAAGTCAAAATCCTGGATTTTACAATGAAATGGCAAGGCATACTCAAATGATTGCGTGTGTCTGAGTTAATGTATTTAATGTGTTCCCTATCCTTAGCTGGAAATGGCTGCAATGGCCGCGATACTAACCTATTTCCTTTTATGTTTGCAAGGGTGATGCAGCTGATAAAAGCATCCTAGCTGAGAGCAGTGATTTCTTAAAAAGGGTGAAGTGATAGCTGGTAGAGTGCTAGCCTGGCCTCAGTGGACCAAAAGTGAAGAACTCCTGTGCAGGATGTTAACTGAATGGCAGTTTTGAACTCTCAAACACCCGTACTGGTCTGGGGATATATTTGCTCTGAAGTGCTGTCAGTATTTATTTAAGTACTGCTTAACAGGGCAACCCCTTGCTGCAATACTGTTGCAAGTTCAGCGCTGCGTAGCTTAATGATGCTTCAACATGCTGTCTGATGGGAATGGCATAGCAGGAAGAGGAGGCCCTTCTGTATTAAATGCTTTCCTAACATACAGGGTATGTTCCAAACTTAGTGTTGGCTTGTTCTATTTGTGTTCCTGTAGCAAGTACTTCAATCCAAATATTGTTTTTCTGATAGCAAATGTTCTTAGGCTATAATCAACAAAATTCTAATATTAGCGTTAATTAAAAAAGACTTGTCAGGTGAATAAAGGAATTGGTTAAGCCCTGTTTCCTATGGGCTTAGGTCTAGTGTTCTTTCCCTTTACTTTACTCCTCACGATACCTTCTGTTCCTCCCACATCTCGTAGATCTTTACTGGTATCCAGAGTGCCCTCCCTTTTCACAAACTGTTTTCCAAGAAGCTGCGTGTGCTGGGCTGCTTCTGTGCTATGTCTGCTAACTGGCTGGCAGACATCAAAACACAACACGTAACTCCTGAGGTCACGCCGGGGGCTTCTCCTCAGTGGAGGTACTGAGTTCTGACCTCCAAAGGGGATGAGAGATTTTGAGTCTCTGTAAACTTGTTCGAATATCACAGATTAAAATGTAATTTAATGAAGACAGAACGCATTCCGTTTTCATTCTTGCTGTGTTGCTTTACTTCCGATGCCTAGTTTGACATCCTAGTTTGACAATCCAGATGCCTTCTGAAGCTAGTTTGACATCCTGGGAATATGTATGCATGGCACAAAGGCTTCCCCGTAGTTAGGCTGTTTTTTATATTGGATAACCCTTTGAGAAACTGTTGGAAGTGACAGGAGAAGTGTCAGAGAGCGGTAAGCCTTAGAAATATCGATCTTCCAAGTCTTTTATTATTTCGTATAATGCATTTAGCATAGTTGATGAAACAAAGATGGAGTAAGGATAACCTGTTCTATCCTTTTTTTCCTTGTTGCAGTATACAACAGAAGATTTGTTAAGTATGGTTCAAGCAAGTGAAGAAGAAATAATGCACCAGTTGCAGGTTTTAGATGCCTGTAAAATTAAAGGTATTTGTCTCTAAAGAATATTCTTTACTCATGAGGAAATAACCCTGCTTTTTCTCCCAAAATATCTTTTTTCTCTAATAAGATCTTTTCATTCCATACCCTTGTCTTTCTGCAAGTTAGTTCAAGGTCCTAAAATCTGCTTCCTTATTTCTTATATCCTCTGCTGCTATGAAGGTGATTAAAAAGGTAAAAGTGGGCAGGCATCAGCCAGGACAGTTGAACAGAAACAAAAGAGGTGGAGAGTACACAAAGCAAGTTGCACAGTGCGACTGCTCAGCGCCCACTGACCAATGCCCAGCCAGTCTGAAAGCAGTGGCAGCCCCCCCACCCACTGACCCCAGCTTTACTGCTGAGCGTGTCATCAGATGGTGTGGGATGTCCCTATGGTCACTTGGGGCCAGCTGTCCTGGCTGTGTCCCCTCCAGCTCCTGGGGCACCCCCAGCCCCTCGCTGGCAGGGCAGCACGAGGAGCTGGGGAGTCCTTGGCTCTGAGTGAGCGCTGCTCTGCAACAACTGAAACAGCGGTGTGTTACCAGCATTATTCTCATCCTAAATCCAAAACGCAGCTCCATACCAGCTGCCAGGAAGAAAATAAACTATCCCAGCTGCAACCAGGATACCAGTGTAGTTCCTTCTTTAATTCTACAGGCACTGTCACCAGAGTTTCCCACCCATAGCATGAATATCTTTTGGGTGGTTGCCCCCTTCATGGATGAATGAGTACAGCTTTCCGCATTTCTAGAGGCAAAAATAGTTGATCTGTAGGTATAGCCAGCCCTTTGATAGTCCTTTCTTCCTCCCAAACAGGGCTTATTTCAGAAGTCTCTGTGCTATGCAAGGTAAGGTTGGAGCAAGTGACTTTAGGACAGCTCTTACTTGTCCTGTACTTGGCAAAGTCCAAACCCTCACCTGGATGCCAGGTGACAGCAATCCTAGAGTCATAGGGTCATTGTATGGGGTGGAGTTTTCAGGTCCAAACCTCATTTTTAGAACAGCGACAACTTGGAGCAGGTTGCTCAGGAATTCACCTGTTGGGTTTTGAGCATTTCCAAGGACAGAGGTGGCACAATCTCTCTGTCCAGGCCGTTCTGGGCTTTGACTTTCTGCAAAGTGAAAAAAAATTGTTCTAGTACCTGGCTCCATTGTCAAAGCTTGTGCTTGTTGCTTTTTGTCCCACCCCTGAGCACTGCTTGGAAGCTTTCTGCTCCATCTTCTCTATAGTGTCCCGTTAGGTAGTTGAGGACAATCTCACAGGTAACTTTGTCATTTTACAACTGCATGGCGCTGTTGTACCAGGTCTGTGCTTTGTCTCTTCTGGTTTTCTGTGCTCTTGGCTGGACCTGAGCTGACACTTTGCAGAACCAGTGCAGTCAGTTCTGTTCATGCAGTTCTGTGCTTGAATAATTATTTTTTCCAGGTCTGATTCATCTCAGGATGAAATCAGTGTCTTTGTATCTGTGGCAGTTAATCTACATAAACAGCTATGAAAAATTGAATTCATTTTATTGCTCCTTTACATTTGATCTTACTGTTCTGCGCTTACTCTTACATTTCACAGAATCACAGAATTGTAGGGGTTGGAAGAGACCTCAAGAGATCATTGGGTCCAACCCCCCTACCAAAGCAAGTTCCCTAGAGTAGGTTGCATTTGATCTTGGTCAATCCTCTGTAGTTCGTAAAGGTGTGACCGAAATGTCCTGCCTCCTGTAACATATCATCAGGGAAATAGAGTTAAGGTGTTAACCTTTCCTTCTAATGCTGTTTTGTTCTTTTTCTGTTTGGCAGGATATTGGAGGATTTTAGAATTTGACTATGAGATGAAACTCTTGAATCATGTGACTCAGCTGATAGACTCGGAGTCCTGGTCTTTAAGTAAGGTTCCCTTACGTACATGTCTTGAGGAGCTTGGACCTCTAGAGCCCACGTAAGCAATTACTTTTGGTCCTTAAAATTGTCTATAATCATTATTAGTTAAATCACTATTAATTATTTATTAGAATTACATTTTTATAACTCTAATTTTCAGTTACCAGAGTGTTAGTGATAAACTTTCTTTGGCTCTAAAATACAGAAGGGTATTAATAGTTCTCTGCTGTATTTACCCAGGAAAACACTACTGTTAGCGTTTTTGGAGGCACGGATTAGCTCCAAATGTAGTGTCTCGCTAGGTTGCTGATTGCTTATAAGTCACAACCATGATTTGTCTCCTTATTTCTTTTAAGTATGTTTTTGTGGCCAGACCCATAGACTGCTATTTATTATTGGTATTGCTTGAGATGGGTTAGGGTTAGGAGAAAGAAAACTTTTGCACCATTCAATTGGCTGCACTTATCTTTTTTTTTTTTAATTACAGCTGTTATTAATTCTACATAATAGAGAAGTAATGGGAATTTTATTTCTTTGTGCATACAGTGTGATTTGGGGATTACAAGAGATCGTGTTCTGTTGTTTAGACAGCAAGTTTTGTAAACTGATTTTAGTGTGTATTGGTAGTATACACGTACAATTGTAATTGGTTCAAAAGTAGAAACAGAATCACAGAATGATGAGGGTTAGAGGGGACGTAGGGAGTTCATCTGGTCCAACCCTCAGACGTTACTACTGAGTTGTAACTGATAGAAGTAATGTGTACTTAAGCCTAAAGTTGCTGACCACGTTGAAATACTAGTTTTGAAGCTATAGCTAGCCAAAAATGTTCAGTTTCTCTCGTCTGTGGTGTCTCGGTGCTGTATTTCTGATGTAATACTGAATTCAGTTCGTAAGAGCTGACTTTTAGGCTGACATCAGAAGTCATGAAATAATTTAAGGTTACCATTTAAACAATCTCAAGTTTGCAGTAGGGAGTGTTTTTATGTTTATTTGGCTTGCAAAAAAAAATAATTAAAATTTGCTTTTGGTGTTATATCTGCAGTTAGGCTATAATGTCCCATCCTCCATTCTCGTTTTTTTTTTTTACTGTACTTGTTTACAACTTCTTGGTAACTGTTTTTATTATGTCCTAATGAAACTGGTTAGGCAAACTCAGAAGAACAGTTCCAAGTGTGTTCACAGATATTTTTGAAACTGTATTGGTTTTGATCTAAATAGGAAATGGTAACATACAAAGGCAAAAGCAAGTTATAAAGTTTTTTTTTTTCTCCTCTCCAGAGAGATGATAGAACATATTCTTTTAAGCTATGGAAGGAAATACACCGATGATGGTAAGGTTGGAAAATCACGTATGTTTGAATTTTAAAAATAAAACAGTTACTCTTTAGTAACTGAAGATTTTGCGAGGATATTAAAATATTAATTTGCTACAATTCCAGTAAAAGGAGGAAGCAGACAGTGAACCAAAAAAAAAACACAGTAAAATTGTTAAGAGAAAGGTCATAGGAAAATGGACTGTTGAACTATATGAGACACTAGAGAAAACTCAGGAACCAAAAGAGGTACCTAAAGTGATCTATTAGGTGTCTACCAGCAATACTTTTTGTGACTGAAGACAGATTGCTTCTAAAATTCAGATGGAATTTCTCTTATATTCCATCTAAATATTCCATTGAGAATTTATATTCCACTTTATAAACCAATTTATATTCCACTAGGAGGTCTTGGATGTCATGTGTTTTAAGCAAGTAGTTGTGCTGTTGCAGACAGTCCATGGAATGTGAATTTGGCTTGCCTGAAGTAGACACTTAGACTGAGTCCCCTGAACTGCACAGCAAGATCCACTGATTGTATTGCCTACCTCTCCACTGCTTGTCTCACGTGCATACATCATAGTTCAGTGCCTTCACCTCAATTATTCCCCATAGCTGTCGTCATCTCACCTTTGACTGAAGTACACAGGTGAGCAGTTGTAGTGATACAGATTGTCTTTTTAGTGTATTAAGGCATGTTGACAAAGAATAGTTTTGAATTACAGGGAGTGCAGATGACTGAAAAGGTGGAAGGTAGCGTTCGTGCCTGACGTTCAGAGAATTTTAGCCAAGAAAATGAAGATAGATTCTCTTTATTTCCTTTGTCATACCATAATATAAAGATGATTAAGGAAATCAGTTTTGTTTAATTGTTCAACTACTGGCAGCAAACGCTAATACAAGCCAGTAGGAATGAAAACTGTAGGAGAAAGTGTCCCTGTGGAGAAGGGAAAAGATGATGATGGCGGGGGGAGGTTGCAAATATAGTGAGTGATACGAATGAATGCAGCAGCCAGACAGTGCTGCACACACACCTAATAATCTGCATATTTGTTCTTCAGAAAGGGAAGACAACAATCATTTTTCTGAAGTAATATGAAGTCAGGTTACTCCCCCAGAAAAATAAAAACAGAATAGCTGGTTTGTAGAAGACTGTAGAACAGAATGGATATTTGAGGCTGTTCTCTGTTCTGTTATCAAAAAGCAAGAACCCACCGTACTGTGTCTTTTGTTTCTCAGCAGGGGAGGTTTATTTTGAAATGCGTGAAGATAAAATATGCAGAGCTATAGCACAAATGCTTTTGCAAAATGCAGTTAAATTCAATCTGGCGGAGTTTCAAGAAGTCTGGCAACAAAGTGTCCCTGAGGGGATGACAACAAGGCTTGATCAACTTAAGGTAAAAACATAAAGAAGGGAGGAGTCTTCCATGAGTAGGCACAGCTGAGTGTCACATCTAGATGTTATCAGTTGCTGGGGATTGGTTGTATTATTTCTGCCAGCTTTTCAATACTGCTTCTGACATCCTCTGTGAGTGTCAGTAGTGCGGAATCACGATGATTCAGGCTTCTGTAGGTCTAACGTGTTTCTCTATTTGAAGAGAAGTTGCAGCTGTACAGTTAATACTGGTAAAGTAACTAAAGCAGAAGCTATTGTAGACTAGACTGTAGTGACAGCCTCTACAGTGGCAAGCACTAGGAAAATCCTTTTGCTGAAAGGAGACGGGGAGGTGTCAGAACTTGATAGGTTTCCCTTCCCTTCTTGTCATAAAGGAAATGATAAATATTCCCAATAAAAACAGCACCATTATGGTATTTTTTTAGTTTGCTGCTATCAGTGCAGTTCTAGAAGACTTTGGAGATGCAGAGGGCAACTCGTTATGGATTGTTGCTAGAACGAATTAAATTAAATTGTTTTGGTTTATTTAACATTTTCTCTCTGATGCTGATATACAGGGCTTGGCTCTTCTGGATAAAAACTCAAGACCAGAGACCATCTTCCTGCTAAAAGTAGAAGACTTACCTGAAGATAATCAGGAAAGATTCAACAGCTTATTCAGCGTACGGGAAAAGTGGACAGAAGAGGATATAACCCCTTATATACAGTAAGGATACATTAAAATATGATTGCATTTAAAAAAAAAGTGAGGCAGAATTATCATGATATAAATAGTGTTGATATTCTTCCCTTTTTGCATGGCTGACTTCTTATCAGCTATGACTGCCTTAGTACTTACATTTTGTTTTAAATTACTACAAGTTTTGTATGAATAATATCCCCTCTCCTGGGAGCTGTAGCTATATTTGTTTTTTAACTTGTTGATCCCACTGAATTTAAACAGGAGATAATTCTGACTGACTTGATTGAGGCAGACTTAACTTAGAGGATAAATATCCTGAAATTTATAGTTAGTCTCCATATTTACAACTGAAGAACTACAGAGCAGTAGAGCTTTGTATACTGGATCCTTTGCTTTTTTGTCTTAAACTATAATACTATCTGGAAGGCCCAGTCAGGATACACGTGAGCAGATGTAGATGATAAACCAGATTTAACTGCATTAATTCTTTAGGAGGATCTCTAAATTTACTCTAACTTTAATAACTAGTTAAAAAACTGTTTTGCTAGATTGCAAGCTCTCTAGAGAACAGTGGTAATAATAACAAACAAAAAAAAAGAACTACCAAACCCAATTCCTTGTTTCTCAAGTAAATCGTTTTTTTTTTCCTGTTGATTAAACTTCACAGTTCTAAACTTCAGGTAAGCATTGTGACAGTAACTCTTATGCTTTTTTTTCCCCCCAATACCTTAATCCATCTTGTTCTTCCTGTATTTACAAGCATTTCACTGAATCATTGTGTGTGAGAACACCTCTAATATCAGTATCATCTGCCTCATTTCCTTTGTAGAGACTTATGTTCAGAGAAGCAGACAGTTGGTGCACTTCTGACAAAATACGCTCGCTCCTCAATGCAGAACGGTGTTAAAGTTTATAATTCCAGAAGACCCATCTCATAACAAACACTGTTTTAAAAACTGAGACTTCTGAATGGAGTAACAGTGAATGCTGTTTCATCCTGCCTTCTGGGGGAAGGAGTTGTCAAATGTTATGTGGCATTCTTGAGTTGAAGCAGCTGAGTTTCTTGAACAAGTTCTGTTTTCTGCACAGCTATGTAGAATGTAAGGGGGGAATTTGCCTCTTCTAAAGCATAGTGTCTGCAGCCTGTTCCCACTTTACCTTGCCCACCTTCTTTTTCCTTTGCATTATAGTTATGCCAGGAACTACTTTTTGAGTGTACTTTAGCTGTCTATCCGTAAACCAAAGACTACCGTTAAAAATTAAAACCTTATTGATAATAATTGAATTAACTGTATCACATACATTTCAACAGCAAAACAGAATGCTTAATTTTTTGTCCATTATTGAGCATTCTTAAACATGCAGATTTTGTTACTGTGTTGACATTTGGAGTACTACGTGCCTTGACAAGCTCGTGAATGAGTTATTCCTGACTGAGGCTACGCTGGTCATTCTTTTGGAAACTGGTTCTTTTGTAGTCATACCTTTGTGAATAAGATTGGCGCAAACCCTTGACATTTTAACACTTGGCAAAATTGCCTTTTAAATATTACAAAGAAAATATCGCATAACAATCAGGTTTGTAAAATCAAGCTTGAAGATGTAAGAGACTTGTTTTGTGAAGTTCCTATAAACTGCTGTTAGAATGTAGTTGATCTAAAATTCGTCTTTTACAGAATACTACCTTTGCTTTAAAAAGAACTTGTAAAACTTTGTAATGGGACTTTCTAAAATTTTGGTAGGGAAAGTAACTGCACATAACAATTGTGCCTTGAAAACATTATGTTTTGAATATTACTTTGTTTGGAACGATGAAACAAACAGAAATTTGCTATGATATTTGCCATAAAATAGAGTGCCTGAAATCGAAGTTTCTTGATTATTTAAAAAAAGGTTTGCATTAGTCAGTGAACCAGTTTAGTATTAAATATTTTTCAAATATTTTTAACTGAACTATTGTGGTGTTTGGTTTTTTTACACAACAATTTTGCTGCATCATACTCAGATGTAAGGTATAAAAAATCTTGGAATATATAGCTTACTAAATGTATGGTGAGCAGTGGAGAGAGAAAGAAGCTAAAAAGTGTAACTACTAAAATGGATTTTGCATCCTTGGGATTTTGTTACAGATTAAAAAAGTTGAATAAAAAACCTACTTGATTGATTCCCTGTGTTTCGCATTTCTGTAGTGTACACGTGTGCTGTTGGCCCAGCTCCACTGAGACTCAGCTGGGCTTGCTTCCTGGAAGAATTGCCTTGTTCACTGTTTGGTTTCAAAAGCTGTGGCACTTTCTGTTAATAGCACCAGAAGGTTCCTTCTCAGAGTTGAACAGCAATATGAACTTCAAAGCCTTTGAAATAACTTCAGTTGCATCATTTCACTTCTTTACTTGAAACGCATAAGACAATTAGGAGGTTTGTAATCTGTGCTAGAACAGCCTATATTTAAACTGGGTCTTGTTTGTGAAATGAATAAGAATTTAAGTATTACATGAGTAGTGCTGTATCATAATACTTAGGGTAATTATTCAGTTTTATATAAATTGGTTTTCCATGTGAGATTCAAAATGAGATGATGCTTTCTGAATTTCAAGAACTGCTACTAAAAAAAGGTGAAAAGAATAAATAGCTTCTTTGATGTAAGAGCTTGCTTCAACGTAAAATAGATGAAGCAAAACTTGCTTATAATAGAACAAATATGGAGAAGGTTCATGGTGTGTCCTAATAATTCTAACTAAAAGCCCTCCACAGTACCAACTAGAGCATGAGGGAAGAAGACAGTGCCAGGAAATCATTTGTTTTGCTCTGTGGCAAGGTTTCAGCAGCATTGTTATTATCTTAAACTGTTTTTTGATTCAAAAGTGAGGACTGCAGTGTTTTGTTATCTTCCTGTTAGTGTTTGTCGGGTATGCCATTGAGTCTGGCCCTTGAGTAAATTAAGTTCAGGTACACTTTGTGCATTTCAAGTAGATTTAAATGTCTGTCAGGCACTGGCGCTTCTCTAGTGAAAAAGCAAGAGGTTTGCACGCAAGCAGCCAGCACGTTTTGGGGGTGATGCTGCTGGCTTTGTGCAGCTGGAGGTGTGACTGGAGGCCGGGCAGGTTTGGCAGTGACAGCTGGCACCTCACTGCTCCACAGCCGTCCCTGCACCTCACAAAGCTTCCAGCCAGCATCACCTCGCTGCGGATTTACAAGAGAGGAGCGAGACAACAGCTAAAGGCGCTGTTTCTGTTGAAACACACCCCACACTGCGGGTCGGAACCAAAAAAAGCCCGACCCTTCATGACTGAAGCGTGACGAGCCCTGTGGTGAGCAGCACAGCGGGAAAGCCGCGAGCGGGCGCCGCCATCTTGCGGGGCAGGGCGAGCCGCTGCGCACGCGCACGCCGCAGCCGCGGGGCTTCTGAGGGTGGGGAGCAGCGCGCATGCGCGCTAGGCCATGCCCCGACTCCCCCCTTACTCTTCTGGGGTTATTTCTCGAGTTTTATTTTCTTCATTTTTATTATTTTTTCCTTCGCTTATGGCCGTTTCCGACGGGCATTGCGGCGCCGTTTCGGAAAACGAGCTGCCTTTGCGTTCGCGGAGGGAGCCGGCCGTGACCTTTCAACCGGCGGGGGTTAAAGGCTGCCGACAAAATGGCGGCCGCTGCTGAGGCGGGGAGCGGCGGGGCGCGGCGGCGGCGCTGCTGAGGGGGCACAGCCTGCAGCCCCCCGGCTCCGTCCCGGCCTGCGGGGCTTCCTCAGCCCTGTCCTCACCGCAGAAGGGTCCCTGGGTCTCGTCTTAGCTCCGTCCCTCCTGTGGGAAGCAAGCAAGCGGCGCCCCCGGAGCGGTATCGTTGTGTGAGGGGTGCGTGTGTCGCCTCCGGGAGGCTCTGCGGGAAGGCTGGATGCTGGTCGTGGGCTAACCGTGCTGCTGGCGCCGGCCGAAGATGCTCGACTCCGGAGGCGCGGATCCGCTGCGGAGATGAGCGCTCCGGAGCGGCGGGACACGACGAGAAGAAGGGCCCATCGAGCGGGGATGGTGGTGATGGCGGTCTGACAGCAGTGTGTGCTTAGTGCTGCTCTTCAGGATGAATAGGAAGAAAGGAGACAAAGGATTCGAGAGCCCGAGACCGTATAAATTATAAGTATCCAGTTTTAAAAAATTGTTATGCTTGAGGCCGACGTGCATTTTGAAGCGGTCCTCAGGCTGATCAGTAATTGTCCACCTGAGAAGGTTGGAGCTATGGCTTACAGCGTAGCTTGCTCTCAGAAAATGCATGTTGTAGGGTTATGTCTAACTGTGTGATCTTGTAGCCAGAGTCTGTAAGCCCCCAGTCTCACCATACAAACATACTTACCTTGTGCTCTTCAGAGCTTAGAGATCTTTCCATGCAGCATCAGCACTACAGATCATGCCGTCAAGTTTCATTCTTCCTGCGGTGTCAAGCCCTTTTAGTCTTGCAGGCCTTTTCTGTATACGAACCCAAGTACATTTATAAATAAAAGCAAACATTTGTGTCAAGCAAATTATTATTTTTACACGGTTGTTATTCTGTTTGTAACCTAGCTGTAAAGAAATTGGTTGCAGATTTCAGAGGATCTTAGCCTTTGTTTTATAAAGAAATCATGGAATTATTAAATCTGCAACAGAAATGTATTTTTAAATAGAATTACAGATAGTATCATACACATTTTAATGTGTATGTAGGCAATTTGAATTCATCATTGGATACTGGCTTGTATCATTCTCTTGTAGGATTTTTTTTTATTAAGCTATGTTGCTGGAAGCCAAGTCATTTTTTAATACGCAGGGTACTTGAGTATGTTCATATAATGCGTGACATGGCGTAAAAGTTGCATTATTACAAGGTTATGTCTTGAGTCAGTACTCTGAAGTGCTGTGAAGATCCCATCTAGTACAGAAAAAAATTAGTGATAACTTATCAAGTTTTAAAAAAGTTGGAATTATTGTTTTATCTCTCATTTGTAAAATGAGTTTTATTTACCAGTGGGTCTAATACACAATTCAAAACTTAAGTAAATGCATTTGACTTGTTTAAAATACTATCTTGATTAATTTATTACCATTATTTTAAAAAATATTTTTATACTAATAGTAAAAATGCATACTTATATTTTTTTAATGTTTAGTACCCGCTTATATGAATTATGTATGAGAAGCAACTTCCCAGATAGATGTTCCACACGTTTCTGATCGCAAATGTTATGGCTGCATGCCATTTCCACTGCTGTGCATCACTAAAGTGTTAGAACTTGATTTCAAACTATTAGTAATACCATATTTTTACATACTGTTAATGTGATGTTCAAAAGCTGTGCTGTTATCTTTTTCTGTTATTAGTAATATTTGTTCTTATACTACACTTTGAGTTTATTGCAACTTTTCTGACCTTGCATGCTACATATACTCATTATTTGTTTTGGACCACTTATGTAAGAGACTTAGACCATCATTAATTCTCCTTTTACAAGTATATGCTCTATGTAGAATGTATCTATATATACATACATACCGTATGATCTCTCTGTTTTTATAAATGGGTTGAAATATTATTTAAAATACTTGTAATTGTGCAAAACCTTACTTATTTTAAATTATTTTTTTCTTCCAGCACGACTCACCAGGTAGTTTGTATCAACAACATAAATTTTCAGAGAAAATCTGTTGTAGTAAGTATTTTTTTTTAATAAAATATGAAAGTAGAAATGGAAAGCCTGGATTTTCTTCGTGATTTTAGAGGGAACAACTGCATGCATAAGCTGATTGTGTTCTTCTGCTTCTTTATATTTTATGCTTTCTCAACTGGTGCTTTTCATAAGTCTGTCGTTCCTAGAGATGCCTAAAATAAGATGCCTTGTAATAGTGAATACTTGAACCTCTGTGGGGAAAAGCTTTCAAAAAGAAAGAAAATAGCATTGCAAAACAACTTGCAATTAAGAATTAACTTTTAACAGCATTAGTTGGTGTTAAGGATGGAGTTATAGCATTTAGTAGCTTATACGTGAGTTCGTTGGAGGCTTGAAGAGCGACGTCCATGATTTTGGGCCTCAAGTTGCCAAGGCTTTTTGTGAATTTAGATGTGTGAGTACATGGATTCTGCTTAGGTTTTAAGAGTCATTGTCTCAAGCTTAGATGGCAAAACCTAAAACATGGTGATGGAAGAAAGGGTGGTAGTAACTTGAAATCTAGTCAGTAGAGGCAAATAATTTCCAGGAAAATAAGTATTTTGAAGTTCCGTTTTCTATCATTATTTATTTATTTCACAACTGGGGAAATTCACCTGTTAAATGATATGAAAAAAACGTATTTAAACATCTACAAGGGGAAAACAATTTCATTTTTATATATAACATCAGTTTTTACCTGTGATTTTCCTCTGAAAATGCATTAGATTTTTTTTTAAATATCTTTACATTGTGAACTGATAAAGACTTTATAGAAGGCTTTGATTTGTGTTTTCATAGGGTTATGTGGAACTGACAATATTTCCCACGGTTGCAAACCTGAATAGAATCAAACTGAACAGTAAACAGTGCCGCATTTACAGAGTAAGAGTCAATGACTTAGAAGCAGCTTTCATCTATAATGATCCAACGCTGGAGGTGTGTCACCATGAGTCAAAGCAGTAAGTGATGTATTTAAAACCTTGCAGATGCAGTGTTTTCTCTTGTTGTGAAGCATGACTTATTTTATACTGGCTAGTTTTACCTGGTGATTTCCTAATAACAACATAAGTTTCTATCAAAACAATTAACTTTTGTTATGGTGACTTATTTCTGGGAAAGTTTTTTGACTATAACTTTGACTCTTAGGTTATTCTTTAGAATTTCTTTCTCTAACATTTCTTTGTATGGTTTTGTCAAAGTATCACTTTTTTTTTTTTGTAAGTACTTTATGGGAAAGAAGTGGTAGGATGCCACTAGTGGTCTCAGTGCTTTCGGAAATTGTCCTTCTGTGTTTGGATTTTTTCCCCAGCAAGAGAATATCTTTGGCCGAAACGTTTTTCTTTGATAGACTTCAGATATAAGCTTCATCTGTGGACATCTTATGTGCTCGTTTATTTAAAGAGAAAATGGTGACGTTATTGTGCCAATAACATTTGTTCATACTCTCGTAGAGAATGTTTTACAGTGGTGTAACAAAATTCATACGAGAGTTGCATGTGATAGGATTGACCTTTTTTTTTTTTTTAAAACTTCAGCACAGTTGCTTAAATCACTTAGGTTGCAGCAGTGTAATATTATGTAGACAAAAACTATTATGTTAAAAATGATGATAAAAATCAGAACAATTTTGCAGGACAAATGATCATGTGTAATGTCAGATTTGGGTGGTCCTTCCCAGTGAATATGGGATCAAAGTTCTTAAATGTTTCCCAGTATTTCCCAATTTCCTAACAAGTTTTTGTAAGCAGTGTTTCTTATGTTACTAATATCTCCAAGTAGTTTTTCGTAGCATTAGTTTATTACTTTCAAACAAACTGTAGGAATAAGGCAAATCATGCAACTGTATAAGGTTAACTACTGGATTTCTAAATTAAGATGCTTATTACTATCTGTCAGACAGTTTTTGTATACCCTGGTGTCCCCAGAGTGATTGCTCTGAGAGATCTCCTAGCCAAGAAGATGGAGAAAGCTCAGTAAGCAGCTTCAGAGGTGATACCACCTTCGTTAACTCACGTGCCTGATGAAGACAGATCTGAACTAGCTAACCTACAGTTCTGCTGCTTAGATTTGTGTGAACAGTGACATTCTCGAACCGTGTAGCTAGATCTATAAGAGGGTTGCTTGTTGCCTTAATGACTAGAGTCTTGGAGATGTTATTATCTTATTTTTCAGGTTAAGCCTGATTTTTAAATTCTGTGAAAGCTAAAGTATTAGGATATCTTTTATTCTTACGTTACTGGGGTTCAAGTGCTATTTTTTTGAAGAACTGTAAAATACCCTGAGTTGGAAGGGACCCACGAGGATCATCAAGTCCAACTTCTGGCTCTACACAGGACCACCCAGAAATCAAACCAAGTTTTATACCAAGTTACCCATCTTTGAACTTGAGCTTCTTATTTATGATGCTCTCTATTCCTGTATTCATCATGTATGTAAGAGTTTCAGGAATTCAGTTTGCTAATGTAACGTTCATTTATGTAAGACACTGATCTAGATATTGGAGTTCTGAAATGTTGTCCTGATGCTGAACCACTTGAGTCTATTAAGCAGTTCCTGTCAGTTTTGTGACTTGATTTTGGTGGTGTTGGTGCTGTTATTAAGTCAGAAATTTAAAATCCTCATCGGGTGAAGCAGGGTAGATTCTAATTGTTCTGAAGAGCTAGAAGGTAAACCTCAAAAATTTAAAATAACCTCAATCAAACGTTCATTATTTATTAACATCATAGATTAGGGTCTAAGTCCTAAAACGTTATCAATACTATAACTTGAAAATTTGAAAGAAGTTTCAGATTTTCTCACTATCTGTTATTGAAGAGCAAGGTTAAAAACATACAGTTTTCCACTTGTTTTGAGGAAATGATACGGGAAGAAACTGATAAAAATCTGATCCTTTTGTTCTTCAGTAAGAGAACATAATGGGTAAATGTGTTCACAAAGTTTATTCGTCTTTACTGAAACTTATGTTCATGTTTTCACATTTTTTTTTCTGGTTGGTTTGGTCGAATGCAGTTTGCAGAATCGTTAAAGGACTTTTAATTTAAAGCACTCCATTTGTTTTTTTTAAGTAAGGGATCGGGAGAGATACCAGTGATAAAATTCTGAATGACATGTAAGGACGAGGCATGCGAAGTGAAACACTCACATAGGGTGAGAGCAGCCTGTGCTTTTCACTGGTGCAGGTTTTTACATTGCCATAAGAACTTGCAGAAAGTCTCTGTGTTAAATAGCTCCTGTGTTATTCATAGATTTGAAAGACAGAGGTCACCAAATGTTCTTCACAAACTGCTAGGATGCCTGATTTCTTTATCTCGGAAGTCAAAGACTGCATATTTTATGAAGTATTGTGTTGAGATGTGTATTTTTTTCACTGAAATAAATGGTCACGATCTGGTATCGAGCACGGTGGTAGCTAAGTTTTGATTAAATACAGCATTGTGCTCTTAAGATCATGAACAAATTCAAGAAATCTAAAAATTCTAAAATTTGTACAGCCAAAAAGAATTTGTCAGTAGCTTTCTTCTACCCTTCATTACAAGGAACTGCTTCTAGAAACCATTGTGGTTTGGCCTTTGGATCCAATCAGTTTTTTGCTCTGCTGAGCGTCTAGAGAAAATGTCGTTTGTACCTGTGTAGACAAACTAGGTATATCAATTTCAAGCACAACACAGATTAGTCATCAGATTTTGTTTCTAATGTTCCAGGGATAGTTACTTTTTGCAGGGCTTTCTTTAGTAGTCTGTTAAACTAGTAAATGTGAAATTAAGATGTATCTTGGCGACCTGTTTATTTAAAATCAATAGATTTAAAACTTTACTCTTTCCTGTGATGTGTAGCAAATAAAAAATTAGTTTAACCGTTAAGGTTTTCTGTCCAAATATTTTCTAGTTTTTGATGATGCTTTTGGTTTGTTACATGTTGATTTCTAAAAGAAAAATATAAACTATGTAGAAAAAGTTTTTACTTTAATGGGCACGTTCTTACCTTCTTTGTCAAAGGTAAAATATTTTAAAGACCTCTTGCTCCACCAGTTAGCAACAGAATTCAATTAAAAATGAAAAATCCTGTATTTAAAGCCACTGTAATTATTTCTGTGGGAAGACTTGCTCCAGCATCTATGACTTGAGATGTTATGTTCACTGATATGAGGTGAAGGTCAAGTGAAGTGGTTAAACGTTTGTTGTTTATGTTGTACAAATTTAGGCATGCAAGAACTTTAAGAGGGTTGAGAAAGTCAAGATTAAAGAGAGCTTTATCTATGAAATACAATCAAAGCCAGCTGAAATTGTTTCTGTCTCTTGATGAAGAAATTCTCTGCTGTTTTTTTTGTGTGACATTTTTTGTCAGATCAGTTTTGTGTCTAAATCTGGAATTCAACTTTTTTCAGTTCAAGTAATACTTCTGTTTTTTATCTTCTACTGCAAAAGTTATGGACATGCTTTCTGTCACTTTACAGTTTTGGTGTGGTAGAAGGTGGAACAATTTTTTTTAATCTTTTATATTGTCACTTCTGCTGAGTAACAAAAAACTCACTAAAAAGATAATTAGAAGTTAGTAAGTTCTGTAGAAAATGTTAGAAAACTTTAATGAGTACATTAAGTATATTTTCAGCTTGGATATCATTGCTAGTTTGTCCATGGGTCCCAAAACACCATTGAGATAACACTCCCTTTTAAGTGTTGTATGTCAGTCTTCAATCTTGTAATTTCTTCTTGAGTCTTCAGGACATCACAGCTTTTTGATACTGGTATAGATGGATTAGCTTAAGAAGGTCAGTTTCTACCTGACTGAACAGAAGTTAGGTATAAAATAGGTATAAAAAAATGGCATAGTTTTTCCCTGTGTACACAAGGTGGCAGAGAATCCCGTTTAGCTCATACATTTAAGGAGTTGGAAATCTTGCAGAGACTGCTTCCAACCTGCAAACAGTGTTGGAGCATGTCTGCTTGGGTCTCTTAGGACTGTTGCTGTACCGTTAGACACCTCTGTTGCCCCCTTCTTCCCTCTTTTCCTTGTAAATTGTCACTCTCTTGACTCTGTCAATATGAGAAAACCCCAGTAAACTGTACGTTTGCACAGCATAAAGTTACGTAGCATTGCTGCCACTAGTAGGAGAGATGCTATAAAAAGTTGACGTGGAGATATTTGGAATTGATGAGTAGCTTTAAAAAAAGTCTCTACGAGATCCCTTCAGTCAGTCAACAAGCATGCACTTGGGCTGTAATTAGCAGGCTTTTGGGTCAATTCTGATAATAAAACGTGTCTCTACCAGGAAAAAACATGAATGCATATTACTTTTTCATTGTCAATCTGTGCTTACCACTAGGAAAACTTACGTTTATTTCTTGGGCTGTAACTTTTGGCTTGTGCTCTGTTTTTGTTATAATGGCCACATCCAGTTTATTGAGAATAGTTTAACCTATGAAAAGATTAATTCGTGGTAGCAAGTCTTTAATGGATTCCTTTTACAGTGAATCACCCCTTTGAACTGGAACACTTCGCAAAAATAGAAATATCGGAATAGACTGTTTCCCATTAAATGTTAAGCCCTGTGGAGTCTACCTTTTGTGTCATAAAATCATAACCTTTTCCTGTCTACGAACCCACTGATGTTTAAAGTGTAACCACAAGTTCATCACGAGACTCAAACTTGGAAAAAATTCTTACAGATGTATTAGAAAGGAGTCCCCCAGAACCAGTTTACATTGAAATGAAAAACTTTGAGACTGGAGAATCTAACAGAAATGTTACTGTTGTTTTCTGTAGCTAATTTCTTTTAATTGCTAAGATAGTTTTCAGCCATACAGTATTTTTTAAAGACCTTTTTTCCAGTGATAATTATTTGCCTTCTTAGGATACTGTTTCAAGTCAGCTTAAAGCTGCATCCCTTGGGCTGGTCCTGATGTCCCTGCCAGTCTCCCGTGCCTCAGCATAAGCACTTCTCTGAGCCCTCAGCGTATCAGATCAGGGAGCTAGACCAACCCAGAGCAGACTGCCAAAAAAGACTGTTTTTTCCCCATTTAGCACTTCCAGTCGCATCACCGCAGGGTCACGTGAGCTATAGTATCCTTAATGAGGGAGGAAGCAGGAATGAGTGGCAGAGATGGGGACACAGAGCATCAGCTTGAGTTTCAGCTGGTTTGAATTGTTCTGGAACCATAATGAAAGTTACAGCAAGTTCAACCTTGTGTTTTTAAAACTTGTTGGTGTTACACTGTATAATAATACCCTATCTTTAGGTGCATTTCAGCTATGAAAAAAGAAATCACGGCTATATATTAAAACTTGTGATTTGGGTGTTTCTGTGTTAACATGCTCCCATTTACTATGAATGTCCTATTTTCAGCAGCTTCCAAGCAAAGTAGACAAGTTTAGTGCTCCTGACATTCCCAGTCATGGTCGTGGTGCCAGGGAATGTGTGCGCTATTATTGCCAAAGATCAAGAATTGCATGAAAATATGTTCTCAATATATTTCATTACTTAGCTACGTTTTTCAGATGGGGAAGGCAGGGAATATAACTGTGGCATTTGACTTATCTAGACTTCTAGGATGATTCTGGCATAGTTAATTACCCTTCATTCTTCCAAGTAAGGTACTGTAATTTGGGTTGAACGCTGTTTTCTCTGTGGGTGGTGAACAGAGAGTGGTTAGATGAAAGAAAGTAAAATCCTGAAATGAGATCATGTCTGCTCTGCGTGGACTTCAGATTCCATGGAAGGATGGAGCCCACAGCCACAAGTTAATTCACCCCATTGTGGTGCAGCAATGCCGCAGATAGCATTATGCTTGATTGCAGCTCTACCCCCAGAGTTGCCGGTTTCTCCCGTGCTACACAGCTAAATGCTCAGGATTCTTCTGAAAGGAAAGGTGATGAGTAACTGAAGCACTTTCACCTCGGGTAGAAATCTTCAAACGTTTGAAGAACTGCGTTTACTAGAGGGTTAGAGTTAAGATAGATGTCATGCCCGTGTTTTACAGAGTTTAAAAATCCATTTTGAAAGAGTATGAAAGTTGTAGCATAAAGATGCAAAAGCGAGGTCATTACTGATCTTGATGGTGAATCTTCTGGTATCTGAATATAATAATACTGAATAATAATAAGATAGCATTCTGCTTGTATCAACTACGACAGTGGACACATCCATTTTCTTGCTCATTTCAATAGAAAACAGTTCAAAGTCACAACTGAGGTAATGGTATTACTTTGGAATGAGACATGCAGTCACTGAACAGCTAACAGTCACTTAAACAGCTGCAGCCTGACTACAGAAATTTGTGTCTGCATCCTAAATACATGAATGACTGTAACTTTTTAAAAATTGTTTCTGGGGGCTAAAAGATGCTTTTCCTTTTACCCCCTGCTCCTTTAAAAACAGAACAAAATACTTGATTAAACATGCACCATGAAATTCCGTATAGAAATCATATCGCTTTAAAAGTTGTGGGTTTTTTTGTAGCTCAGCGTGTACTTTAAGAATTAAATGGCTATTTCTGACAGGAGGAACCTCAACTATTTTTCCAATGCCTACGCTGCCGCAGTCAGTGCTGTGGACCCAGATGCTGGAAACGGCGAACTCTGCATTAAGGTTCCCTCGGAGTTGTGGAAACATGTTGATGGTAAAGTAAAGAGACCATATAGCGTAAGCTTAACTTTAAGATGCCACAGAACTGTTAGCTGTGAGTTTCCATAGGAAGATACTAGATTTAAATAAATAGAAATAGCATTACATTATTTTATGAGATGGTGATTACTGTTTTCTTTTTCCTCACACATCTTTCCAGCTGAACACTGAAAAATACCTTCATGCTTCTTGGTAGTATGGAGAAATAGTTGCAACACCCTTTACAAACAAACTGGGGTGGTCATGAGCTCAAAAGTATACATGAGGATGTGGGCATAATGGAGTAAATTAGGTGCTAAATTATAACCATTTAAAGCTGCTTACAATATACATGAGTCAACAAAGAAAATAATTTATAAGGATCTGTCTGCTTACATGTTGTTTATAAAGCTATGTTACTTTCAAGAATGGTTGTTTTAAGATCGATTCCATAGTGACAAGGAGATGACTTTATAAACTGAAATACTAGATCCCAGAACAACTGTTCTAACAAGTCACTCTCCAGTTAATTTCTTGTGTTCATTTTCTTACATGGTTTTATCTGTTTCTCCTGTTGATTTGTGGGAACATGGAGGAAAAATCAACTGTCAGGAAGCTGCATCACGCAGTGTTGTCAGTTACATCTTACTGGGAAAGACACTTGTTATTTTAGTTCTTGTTTGTTTCTGTTGTGTTACTTGCAAGCCTAGAAGGTTATATTCAACAGGTATAGTTTTTCTTTCCCAAGTTTGAATGTTAAAATATGGTGAGACTTGTTGGCTAAATTTCACCATATGCTTGAATTTCTTTTCTTGCCTATCTATTCATAGGTGAGATTTCTGTGAAACTAAACCAAAGCAAAGACACTTCAGTTACAGGAAAAGCTTTAACAGTAATAAGAGGTTTTAAGAAACTGCAAATGACAATAACACGTCTTTTAAGAATGTGCCTGTTATGTGCAGTTTTTGTAAAGAATTATTTCAGCAAGGTGCAAGTGAGATCATGGTAAGGGTGTAATAACTGTATAAAGATTCTTTACTATCCAGGAATAGGGAGATTAAGTGTAAATCCAATTGCTGTTTTTTATCAATTAATAAAAATTCTCATAAATTCAAATTCTGTAAGTTAAGCCTAAGAGGCCTCAGTTTTGTAAAGTGAACCTGTACACCCATGAGAATGGAAGTAAACACATCATCTTGAAAGACCAATAGGCTAAAACTGAATGATTATTCTGAAATAACTTTCATGTAAGTTATGTATTTACTCTAATTTCTGTCTTGGTGCTGCAGAGTTAAAAGTCCTAAAGGTGCATATAAATTTTTCTCTGGACCAGCCAAAAGGAGGTCTTCATTTTGTGGTACCTAATATGGAGGGCAGCATGGCAGAAAGAGGTGCTCATGTCTTCTCATGTGGTTATCAAAATTCTACAAGGTAAGAACACTGTCTTTGAATGCCAGACTACATTTCCTATTTAATCTCAAAGCGTAGAAAATACAATTTCCCTGAGTTCTTGTAGTGTTGAACATTCAAAAACTTAACTTGTGCTTGAAAGGAGTTCACCAGTGTGAAATAGCATCTAATGATTAGTAGTAATAAGGATTTCTAGTCATTATAGCTCAGCAGGAGGTAGTGGCAAGGAAATTTGCAATGCTCTGTAAAGTCAGTAATACATACTGCCGTGTAGTGGGAGTATGTCAGCATTCACAATGTTTAAGGATGTAGTTTGGAACCTGAGAGAAAAATCGTCTGTGCAATAGAAGCATAATTGTTAACCATTTTTCCCCCATCCTGATTTCCCTAGGTTTTGGTTTCCTTGTGTTGATTCATATTCTGAGTTGTGTACCTGGAAACTTGAGTATACCGTGGATGCTGCAATGGTGGCCGTTTCAAACGGAGATTTGGTGGAAACTGTATATACCCACGATATGAGAAAGAAGACTTTTCATTACATGCTGGCTATTCCAACTGCAGCTTCTAACATCTCCCTGGCCATAGGACCTTTTGAAATACTTGTTGATCCATACATGCATGAGGTAATTATGTTCAGAGAGGTCTCCTTTTTTTGTAAAGAGCTAGTTACTATTTTGATGTTGATACCTGTGTATATTGATCAAATATGGGTATGTCTAGATATTGTCTCTGTCTGTACAAATATATAGTAAAACTTGTCTCATAATGCCTGTATTTAAATTTTTCCAAAGTAAAGCTTTTGAATGGGTACTAATTCCACTTATGCCTGAATTCATCGGGCTGATTTAGTTGGAGTTGTTAACAACATATATCTCAAAATAGGTTTAAATCCATCCTGTTGACAGTAGATGAAAATAAATTCTACACGGTTAACTAATCTTCTCAATGAAGTTGGACACAGGGTTTGCGTTTGTACCAGATTGTTGAAGTCCAATGACTTAAATTTACAGCTGTAGTTTCAGATTGGGTAGGGATGGACCTGGGAGGTTACCAGGCATAAAGACTCCCCTTTTGAAACCATGATAGGAAAATACTCGGAAATAGTTATGCTTTATTTGATCCAAAGGCAAACATTAGATTTTTGTCATCAGTCGTGGTATTCTGTTAAATTTTACTGGTGGGAAATGCTCATTTGTGAAAGATAATAGCTGTTTAAAAAAAAAATCAGTCATCACATCAGTTATCACAGCTTGAAAATACTGTTGTCTGTTAGATTTGTGGCAGCTGTGTTTTTGCTTATTTTTCTGTTGCATAACAAACTTGATATTTATGAATATATTCATCAATCCCATACCAAATTTTTTCCTTTGTAGGTGACTCACTTTTGCTTACCACAACTACTCCCATTGCTCAAACATACCACATCATACCTTCATGAGGTATTTGAATTTTACGAGGAGATTCTTACCTGCCGCTATCCGTACTCCTGCTTCAAGACTGTTTTTATTGATGAAGCGTATGTTGAGGTAGCTGCTTATGCATCCATGAGTATTTTCAGGTTAGTATTTGAGAAAATCACACTTTCTAAATCCATGAGCTTAGAAACTCTAGGTCCAAGACTGTTGAGAAATAGCTGATGCTCCTTTTATTTTTATAGCCTGAGTTTTGGGCTCCCTCGTTTGAAAAAGCTGGGTTTTGTTGACATTACAGGCTTTTAACGCCATTTCCAATTACACATATTATAGGGAAGTTGGATTTGAATCTTAAATTGGCGGAGGTTTTCTTTCTGAACGCCATGCATGAAATATTTGAGATTGACCTAAGTGCAGATGTTCAATAATGTTTTTGTTTTCCTTCAGCTGAGGGAAGGTACCATGAACCCAAAAGAGTTTCACCAGCTCAGTTACTTTGACTCTACAGAAAAAGTTGTGTATATATATGCAAATAGCACGAGATCTGTCTAGATAAAGGTTATTAAATAAAGATGTTAATATCTCCTTGGAAAGCTAGTGAAAGAATTATTTTATTTGTTTTGGCTTTTAAAATAAGGTCTTTGTTTTGCTGTTTTGTATTTTTTTTTGATTTTGAGCTTGTGCTCATATTGTGTTACTCTCTTTTTATGTCCAGCACAAATCTCTTGCACAGCGCAATGATTATAGATGAAACTCCACTGACGAGGAGGTGCTTAGCACAGGCCCTGGCCCAGCAGTTTTTCGGATGTTTTATATCCAGAATGTCCTGGTAAGTACTTTACGTTTGTACTCTCTAGAAAATGGGGGAAAATTAGGAAACTGAAACTTTAATGTGCATTTTGTATTTTAGCAGAAGAATAAGTGAAAAACTAGCTGTAGAAGAAAAGGAAGAGTAATAAAACCAGCTCAATAAATGAAAATCCAAGAGGATGAGGGGTTTTTGTTTTTATTTTTATTTGAAAGAGGAATATGAGATATAGGTTCAAAAGACTGTAGTGGTTGAACATGTCTTCTCTCAGAGGTTATTGTTACTGACTGTCATAGTGTGCTATGCCACCTGTAAATTTATAGAGGAGACTCTTGTATCATCAGTGAATTTCTGTCAGATACTTTGGATGAAGAAATGTAACCTGCACAGGAAGTACTTGTTGAGCAGAGAAGTAATAAATAATGGAGAAGTACAGGAGAGGGGAATACAGGAAGTAGTGCCAAAGGGACAAATTCACTGGGTTGGTAAACTCCCTGTAACTCCATCCCTCAGAAGATCACCCACAGTTGTCTCATGTAATTCTGATCAGTATTTATTTTGAAGTCTTTTGCATACACTTTATATTTCAGGCACAAGGGACTTACTACTTTTTTGTGGCAAAAGTGTATGTTCCAGAATATTCTTGGCTTTTTAAAAATAAAAAATAAAGTTAATTGATACTTACACTAGTAGAATTTCTCTTTCTCTGATGCTTATTACCAGTCTGTAACCATGGTCAAGACGGTTTTGTCTCTTGACTCCCTTTTGTGTTCTTCTGTTTACCTTCCTCATCATTATGGATGTTCATATACCTCATCAGATGACCTACCTGTCATTTTTATGCTTCAGATTCTAGCTCATGTTCATGGTCTGGTTTTTCCCCGTGTTTTTCTCTCTTTTAAAGAAGTATCTAAAGAGGTAATTAAATGAGTGTCCACCAGATTGTGAGATATGTACTTTGTCCACTTGCTCTCCAAATGTTCTCCGTTGCATTGATATGGTTATCAAGAAATAAAGATAATCATGCTAATCATGTAGATTAACAGTTGTTTTAACTTTCGTTATCTATCCACTCCTACCGTGTTTCTATTTCAGTTGAAATAGTTTGCTTTTATGTTTTAATCTGAGCTTCTGTGGTACAAGTTCAGTTTTCACTGGCTTTTCAGTTTTATCGGTCCCACCTAGGTGCCAAGTTACGTAAATGGGTTCACAGCTCATCAGACCTCTGTTGACTTAGAGAAGTTATATAACTTGCTGAAACTTGTGGCTTTTTTGAGCTGGTCAAAAATACCATCCCTTACAAAATACCTTCTGAAGTGCCGTAATTCATGCTGCTTTCTTATTATAGGTCAGATGAATGGGTGCTGAAGGGAATCTCTGGTTATATTTATGGCCTTTGGATGAAAAAAACCTTTGGCGTTAATGAATATCGCCACTGGATTAAACAGGTAATAACAGTAACATTTTCTATACATTTCAGACATTTCAAATCAAAGATGGAGTATGAAAACAGAACATAACATAGTTTTGCGTTACAATCTAAAGATACTGTAACAAAACAGGGCTAAAATATTTTTACTACTTGCTGCAAGGAGAAACACCAAACATATTAGCCAAAATATGTTTCCATGACTGGCTTACCAATAATAATTTTCATTGTTTCTCTCTGCAGTTAGTTTTCCTATTTTTCTTTTGATTTTTGTTAAAAGACAGAAAAGGCCAAAAGAAAAAGAGTACATTTTTTAGCACTCACAGCGGAATATGGGATTCATGAAGAGGTCTGTTTGGTGAATTAATGTTGCTATACTGTGATGGCCTTTCCTATACCTCAGAACAGCTCTGATGTTAGAGTGGATCAGTAGTGGGTCAGGTATCTTTTTAGCCTCATTTAAGTCCTAGCTTTATAATAGGCTTTTGATGTCCGTGGTGACAGTTCCTTATTTCTATTAAGATTTTTGTTTTCCATTGAGAGTCACCTATCTTGAAAAAGAAAGTTCTGCCTATAGCTTACATTTCTAAATGTAAAGCAGTGAGACGGGGACTTATTAGCCATAATGGCAGCGAGTCCTCGTTCTTTGTCAGTGACATTCATTCGTAGAAAGATCTTCCTCTTCTTTCTCTTGTCACATTTTCTTACTGTCCTTCTTTTCCAAATCGGAGTCCTAACCCCATGGGGCTTCATTTACCTACCTTACTCACACAGGGACCCAGTATGCTATCCTTATCTAAGATGTTTATCTCAGTCCTGTGTTGTGTGTGCTATAGAGAACAACAAAACTGGATGTCTTAGAGTCCAGTGCTGCATTCAGGGATGTTTCTGAGTATTAATTGCTCATGTTCTTTCCCTGTGGGTTAAGTGCTTCCACATAGAACTGAGAGGTGCTGCTTTCACAGCCTCCCATCCCGCTTTGAACATAATATTTCATATGAAAGGGTGCCAGTTGATACAAATCAATACATACAAAAATGTCAACACTTGGGAGCTCTTTGTCCAACATCGGGTTGCAGTCAGACAACAATTTACTCTCCCTGTGCTAAAACCGACCCGATTCGATCCAAAAGCCATGCTGACTGTTGGATGATAGTGAGCCCACGCAAACATCCTGCCTTGAAGTGTGCTTGTTAACATGGGCACAGCAGCACACAAATTCAGACACAGAGCCTGCTTCTGTCTGCATTGGACATAGTTCAGGGTGAGGTGAGCTTTTATACTTCGCAGTCTACTGCGTTGGTATAGCCAGTATTACTTTGCACTGCAAGTAAATGGTGAACACTTAACTTCCATTGGTCAGAGGAAACTTCCTCAGTGAGCAGTAATATTCTTTAGGTATGTTATAGGTAAATACCGTTGTGTGTTGACCCCCTATCCAGACCCAGAACAAGTATTAATTGCTAATTTCTACTATTTTATTATTGCTTGCCATGCTGAGGAAGGTCTCTGATTTTAAAATACTAGTTTGCGTTTGTAAAAAATGTTTCTTTATGAGGTATGGCTTGAACAATGATGTTAAAAGTTTTCAACTAATTTCTGTACTTTCCAAAATTATTCTCACTTATGTATGTTGTACTTTTTAGGAGTTAGATCAAATAGTGGCGTACGAACTGAAGACTGGTGGAGTTCTGCTGCATCCAATATTCGGAGTAGGAAAAGAGAAAGACAAGTATGTTTATTTAAGCAGCAAGTCATTACAGGGTATGTTTTTATGGGGCCGTTAATATATGCCTTGGGTGTGTTGTGCGGCATAAGGCCAAAGGCTGAAGAACTGCAGCTGCCCAAGGCATCTATTACCAGTCTCATAAAGTACATCTTGAGTATATTGGGTCACTGTTGTTTTATTTTTCTTTCACTTTAAATCCTGAAGGGAATAAAGTACAATGAATGTTTTTAATACTGTTATGAAACTACTTTTTAGTAAGAGGATGAGAGTGAAGATGGAGCCAGAATTTTGGCCTGAGCTATTTATAGAGTGGTTAGTAATCTTTAGGCTTTTTAAGGTATTATCAGTTTTCTTTTTCTTTGCTGTTTTTGTGTCCACTGTCAGTTACTACCTTGCAATCTTGCACGAAAATTGTCTTATCAATTGGGGGGAAAAAAGTATTAGATCAGTTGTCTATGAAGCACCACTGATAACTGTGAACTGGCTGAGCTGGTATTTTCATTAGTAACTGTAGCTTCAGTAGTGCTAGCTTAGGAATTTTCTCCTTGCCTGTTTTGTGGTACTCCTGTACTACCCACTCAGTAGCGTTGGTCAAAATTGGAAATTTTGGAGATTGAAAAGCACTACCAGAAGCCAGATCAGTAAGCTGGTCCAGGTGTCAGTGACACATTTTTGTCATGTTTTCCTTATCTTGGATAAATTAATCTAGTTGTGACACAGCCTTACAAACAGGTGCTCTTTGGAAACCCATGAGCAGCACATGCAAAACAGGTTGAGAATGTGCAGATGGAGTGGCAGAATATATCAGCTTAAGTTCTTACTGCAGCAGAAGCCCCCCTGTTATGAAAATCTGACCTAAATTGTCTGCAGCAGTGGTTCTCTTACTTTTGAGTACAAATCCTGTTGTTTGTTTTTTTTTCTCAATTCAAAATGAAAACTCTGCATTTAAGATTGAACCAAGTATACAGATAACCCACTTAAATATGAGTAATGATCTGGTTTAGGGAGAAGAATAAAGAAGAAAATGTTTTTTCAAATCAGGAATAGGAGACATTGGCCAGTTTCCCAGCCAGGTGAATCCTCAACAACTGCTCGTGATGGATTTTGATTTAGTTCGCTGTCCTTTTTCAAAGCGGTGAAGCAGACAAGTACCTAGGTGGTCTTGTTGCATATACCTCTGAAAAGCAAGTCACAGCTAATAGCATCAATTTTAGGTATCACATTGGTCATGACGTCCTTTTTTTCTTTCTTTCTCTTAAGGAAAATATTGGGTAATGAGTTAGGTCTTGGCAGTCTTTTTAATTGGCAGCGTTACAATTTGGCAGCGTATTCCCTCACAGAGAAACTAAATCTAGACTAATAGGATCAGAATAAACTATGGAAAAAGGCTACATTAATATAAATGCACTATAAGAAAAGTTACTTTGTAAGTGTTAATTTTAGTATTTAATTGTATTTAAACTAGAACTGGAGCCAAATAATGGACCGATTCCTGTTTAATCCCCTTAAATGTATGTTTCCTCTGTGTGATGTATCATTGTTAGACATTGTCTTCCCATGTGTATTTTGCTGCTTCTCTCTATTATAGCTTGATAATCGTAACATCACTTAAATATAAATTACAACTTGCTGTTTCTTATAGATTGCAAAGTTTCCTTGTACATAAATTAAGTATGTGTTCCTGACTCTGGGGAATGGTTCGTATTCTGGGAGGATATTTTCATAATGGTGATGTTTAGAGCATTTTTCTTCAACATATATTTTGCATTTCTTCATTCTGGTTGTTATGATAAGGTTTCCTGCCAAGCGTATTTGCATTAAAGCAGTCCCAATTCATAATAATATGAAGAAAAATTAGGTTGGATAATAATCTAATTTTCACCTGAATTAAAATATGGAAAGAAATCATTGGAAAAAAGTAACTTTTCAGATGAATTAATTTGTGTACAGAACAGCTATCACAAACTCTTTGTTTATATATGTACTGCAATACAAACACTGCTCTAGAATTTTGATTTTTTGAGAGAAAATCCCGGAGCCTGGGAAAATGAAGGAACGGAAATTGCAGGTTAACTGCTGTGTGGGTTGAAGCTTCAAAGTGAAGTGTTGTGCTTGTTACCTCTTCATTTTGTGTTCTTGCATTTTTGGTTTTCTTCAGTCTTTGATTGTGGTGGTACCACCCTGCTGTAAAAAAATTAAAAGCCTCAAGAAGTGTATGTGGATGTATTTCAAGTGGAAGAAGCAGATTGACAGGTTTGCACTGAATGACTGGATTGTGCTCAAGAGCATGAGGGTTATAAATTTCCATGGAAGAGCTACTAGCTTGCTTTTCACTTTGACAAAGGTCCTAGGCCCATATTGCTAATTTGAATTCTTACTTCTTGCCAATCCAGTAACAGCTTTAAAAGTCTAACAGTTAAAGAAAAATACAATGGGAAGAAATGTATTAAAACTGAATGAACTACAAAACGCAACTCTCAAATGCAATCAACCTGGTTTCGTTTGATTTGCAGTTAAATAATGTAACCAGTGCCGAAATCAATCAACGCTTAGTGAATTTAAGAAGGCCAAGAATGTGGGTCCTGGCTTGGTTATAATTTTTAAGAAAAGAATTTTACCAAAGTCAATCAAGTGTATAATTTGAAGCTGGATAAATAGTTTTATACTGAGACCAAATTATTATATAATGTCTGAGCCACAACCTCAGTTCCATTCTTGCATTTCAATTTCATGGCCGCTAACCCTTGCTTACCCTAGAACACAGAAATGTCCAAAATAACAGGACAATTTTGATAAGGGAGACTTCAATAATTGCTAACCAACAAGAAACAGCAAGTAGTAACGTTAAGTATGTTCTTATTCATATAGTCAGTACACCTGAAAAGGGTATTGCTTAAATTTAGAAAATCTTTTCTTTTTGTATCATAAGATGTTTATACAGATGTTCACGAGTAAAGTTAAGGGAATCTCCCAGTCTATAAAAGAATAGGAAAAGAATGCTGAGGTGTTATGGCTATCTTGGGCCTTGTTGTCTTCTGAAATCTTAAGAATTGCAGACAAGAAACCAAGTACTGGTCTTTTTTGTTGTTAGAAAGCTTCCTAATGCCATACGCCTTCCAAGTGCATGGAAAGGCTAGTCAAAAATATTTCTTAATAGGTCTATGAAGTTTCTGGAAGATACGTCTCTTTCTGAGATAGCTGGCATGAAAGATCAGGATTATACCTCTTGTCTTTGATAGTCACAATTCATGAATTATTTCATTCTGTCTTGCAATGTCTTCTAAAGTCTTTGGACAAATCTCTTGCCTCGCCCATCTTGAAATAGTTCAGTTAGGTTATCTATAAGTGAGAATCCCAGCAAAATCCCATTTTGAACCCTGGAGTTTTATGTGGTTGGTGTTTGCTATGGCACAGTGGCTAATTTATCATTCTCCACCAACCCTCATAAAATGAGTCTGGATTTCTGTTTCTTAAGAAGTTGGCCTGACATGGTGTGGGCCTTTTTTTTTTTTTTTTTAAGGTATTTGTTATTAGTTCATGGGAAAAAAATAATCAAGCGTGAAGAAGAAAAGAAGAACTAAAAGAAAAAAACAAAGCACAACACAATACAGTTTCCACAGCCTTGGTTCATCACTAAAATAAACTCAGAATTATCTTCTCAAATAATTGAAAAAGGGCAAAAAGGTCTTATTTTTCTAGGGAGATGCAGTATTAAAGTTACTTTTCTACTTTGAAACTGGGCTAAAGTTTGGAAAGTTCGTGTTCTGAAGTGTGAAACTTTAATTTTATAGTGCATCAAAATTAGGTCATATGGTGCTTTACTGCTGTACAGCCACTAAAGGTATCCAGAAATTAGTCCTGTTTGAAAAAAGTTTCAGGTTGTCTGTGTCTGTCTTCTGATGTGGAATGAAATTAGACTGTTTTAGATGTTTTGCTTATGGACACAAAGGGTATGTGTGAAGGAGCGCCACAGGAAGTTACAGAGATAGTGTGGCAGTGGTAGCGTGATGCTCTGCATAGTCTGCCTTGATATGATAGCTGATTTAGAAGGCATCTATTTGCCAAACTATTGAAAGCATAAATTTGCTAACTAAAATTAAATGTGATGACTCAGAGGAATTGATCATGAAAGTCTTTTTTGAATCTTAAAACTCCTACTTTCTTTAATTGCAAAAGTTATTTGCTTAAATGTAAAATATTAACTATGTACAGGCACTTAAAAGTGGAAGTGGAGCAGGGAGCATGCAATTTGAGTAATTTCCAGACTCAAGTCATAGATTCCCTTCTCTGTTTTTCACTGCTACCAGTCTTTTCGAGAAGTTACTGTGCAGCATGTATTACCTGTCATTATTCTCTATACAGTACTTGCTGTATTCCAGCTATGTGCACCCCAGTAACCTTTGTGTGTGGTCATTTGAAACGTCATAATTTACATCTTTAAAGCAGTAGAAGAGGTCCTAATGTTGGTGTGCCTATAATCTTAGTTGTTAAGTTATATTTTAGTTTTCATTCCATAAAATGCAAAACAAATTTTTTTTTTTTTTAATTTTTATTTTTCAGCCCTGCATCACACTTACACTTTTCTATCAAACACCCTCATACACTGTCCTGGGAGTATTACACTATGTTCCAGTGTAAAGCACATCTTGTTATGAGACTGATTGAGAACAGGATCAGCATGGAGTTCATGTTACAGGTAGGTAATTAAATGTTTATGTGGCATATAGACAGCTTTATATTTATTTATGTCGAGTATAGGCAGCTTTATATTATTTGCAAATAGAAATTTGCAATTTCTATTCATAAAATGGAGTTAAGAAAGAGCAAATCAGCTTTTCATAGGATTCCATTTATATTTTAAGTAGTAGTTTAAACAGCGTGGAACAAACATAAAATGTTGATCATTGCGTTAGGATAAGGTTAGCTATTATTCTTAAACATAACTAGTAATATTTTTATATATGCCTTATTCTTTGTAATATTAAGCTGTTTCATTGCTTTGAGTAAATGACTGGTTATTAACACTGAGAACCTGTTTTACTAGTAGTTTTGCAGCCATAACTAGTGTCATCATGAGCTAATGTAGTCAGATATTAATAATGAAAGTAAAGAGAATCTGGCTTCTGTTCTTTCCACTGCATAGCATTTTCAGTGCTAGAGGGAGCATAGATCTTTATATTAGAAGAAACAGTTGAATTGGAGATTGTCATTTTATTTTGAAATATTAAACTTCTGCAGAATTGTAGTTTTTTTTAAATGTTTTGTGACATGCCTTAAAAAGATAGGATGCTATAAAGAAACGCCAAACTAGGAACTAGGTGATACTTCTTCCTTTCAGCATCAGATTCCAGGTTTTTAAAGATAACATGTATGTGGATGTGCTAAAACTTCGTATAAGCAGCTGTTGTCAGGTTGAAAATACAGCAGATTTAAAGCTTCCATTAAATAAATTTTAATTATTCTTTGCATTTTTTTTAAAGGGATAGCTAGAAAGGTAAACAGAGAACCTCATGACTTCTGTTTCTAAACAGCAGATTTATTTAGTGATCTGTTTTACTGTAGATAATTTTAAAGCTTATGGACTTATAAGGGATTTTGTGTAAGACTATGGTAAGGAAGTATGTGAAGTGTTGGCTTAAGTTATAAAAGAAAAGAAAGGGTATGCATGTAACTCCTAAAAAGCTGGTTATTTGAAAAAGCTCAGGTAAAAAGAAGTGATTTTAAAGTACTTTGCTAACCTCTGCGTTTTATAATTTGGTAAATAAAGGCCACATGCACTTTCAGTGATTAACTTCATAAATTGCTTGTTTTTTGAAGTGTAGCTCATTAGAGATGCTTAGAACTAGAAAATGGCTACCAAAAATGTTTTGGTACGCTTTGTGTTCATCTCTATTTGTGAAAAAGCTGCCTAAGTTGTTCCTGCAGCCATTATGAGCAAAGACGACACTTTTAGTTTATTTTTGTTAAAACACACTTCATGTTATGAAGCTGGGGGTTCACCTCTTTTCTCAGCATCATGCGTAGTTTACCTCAAGTAAGGATGCATTCATGTCTGCAAATCACAATTTCTGATACGGGCAAGTAAATAATTTTCTGAAATATTTTTATTTTGAAAGACTTTTTTTGAAGTCCGTCGTCAAGGAATGAGTTTATTGGCCTTTAGTTAGAGTTCAATTGCAACTAATCAGGAAAGAAAGGCTTCTTTTGTATGTTGAAGTGCTTAATGAAAGTAATAACTTTTTATCATTTTAGGTTTTCAACAAGTTGTTGAGTCTGGCCAGCACTGCTTCATCTCAGAAGTTCCAGTCACACATGTGGAGTCAGATGTTGGTTTCCACATCTGGGTTTTTGAAATCTATCTCAAATGTCTCTGGCAAAGACATCCAACCTTTAATAAAGCAGTGGGTGTATCCTTTTTATTCTTGGTTTGGATTGTTAATATGGAGAATGAATTTGTTTTTTAATTGGCACTACTAAAGGAATGTGAAGAAAGATATTTCATGTCTTTGCTTTAAACATTTAAGTACATTATTCTTTGAATTAGAAATAAATGGGAGTCACAGGTTCATAGTCCTTTTATAGTCATTTAGAGTATGCTAGCTCTTTCGGGTGTCCTTTACCAGAAGGAATTGCTGCGATTTTAAGTTTTATTTTGCAGGAAGCACAAAAGCTCTGGTGGAATTCAAGGCCAAATTACACTAAAGGAATTCCAGAGGACACTGCCCATAGAAATATGCTGAAGTCTGACATGGAAAATGCTATAGTCTGGTGCATTTTTAGATGTGATTTCCAGTAAATCACCATGGAATGTGTAACCTAAAGCATGGATTGATGGTTTAAAATAAACTAGTATTTAACAGCTTGGTAGCTTGTGTTAGTGTTAGACCTTCAGGTCTAGCTCAAATAAAAATTTGAGTGTTGATGCTTCAAATTTCAGTGATATTAATCAAGAAATAGGGTTTCTTGTTTTGGATTGATGTGAGGGTAAATTTAAATTTGCTTCATTTAACAGGTTTAATTGGTAGTTTTAATTAAAGTGATTGCGGGTTAAAACAGTACAAGACTAAGTTTTACCCGATGGCAATGTCACGGACCTTTATGAAGGCAACCACCATGAACAGAACCAGTCTGTCTGAGGCATCTGTTTAGCCAAATGCATGTATCTGGGGAGAAGAGTTTTGTGTGATAGGAAGCCTGCTTGAAACTGGCAGCTCTCCCCTTAAATGTCAGGACATTAAAGAACAGGTTTTCTTTTCTTGCTTTTGCCATATGTCATCAGACACTTACTGGGAGCATGCCCTAGCCTAAAATACGTTTTCCTAGTGTTGTAGTTTTATTATAAATAAACTGTAGTAATGGATGTCAAAATAATAATGAATGCTGAAGCTATTCACAGAACAGTTTACCTGAAGTTATTGCCTGTGATAAAATTTGGAGTGAGATAATTATTTTTTATTGGTCACATAATGTAGTTTCATATATATGTGAGCTATTCTGTATACATCTGAACAACACGTGCAATGACTCATTTTTGAAAAACTGCAATAAAATAATTAAGTGCAGCACAGGTAGAAAACAGAAGGTCGCTATGTTTTCCTCTTAATTTGGTTTACCTGAAGTGTGTATTAAAACAAGTCATACAGAATTTACTAAAGATTTACTCAGTAACTTTCTCTGAGAGCATGTCAGGGACATTAGAATGTGGTAGGGTCCAGTGTAGTTTTTCATGATGAATTCTTTCTTCCTAGATAATTTTCACTGTACTTCCTTTTTTTTTTTCCTTTGTACATGAATGTACATTAAAGTACTGTTTAAAGAAAAAAAATGGAAATTCTTACGAAGAAACATGTTTTCATTTCCTGATTTTCTTGGGATAGGAGATTTTAGAATTAAAAAAGCATAAAGCAAGTGTAAAAAGTGAGTGAAAACCTTGAGAGTTATGATTGTTTATAGTTACTGCATTGTGCCGCAGAATTCCTATACTGCTTTGTAGAGATCAGAGTGGAGTGGTCAAATTTTACGGCAGCTTTGCATTTAATAGAAAACGGAATGTTTTGGAATTGGAAATAAAACAAGACTACACATCTCCTGGGACTCAGAAATATGTGGTAAGGCCAATTTCCCATATTTTACCTATGCATATAAGTGCGATGTGAGCATTAACGAGCATTATTTTTAATGCTAATAACAATCTTTTGAATTTTAAGGGTCCTCTTAAAGTGACAGTGCAAGAACTTGATGGATCATTTAACCATACATTGCAGATTGAAGAAAATAGTCTTAAGCATGATATACCTTGCCATTCTAAAAGCAGAAGGTAAGACTTAAAAATATATAAACTGCAAGCATTTTTTACTGTGGATACATGAAAATGCATAGGGCATTGATAATAAATACATGCTTTTTAAATTTTATAACTACATCTTGTTGCTCTTATTGAATAAGATTTGCCTGTGATGTAGGGGGGGGAAATAGAATTTACTACTGTTTGTGAACAGCAAGAAACCTTACATTTTATATGCAGTTCTGAATAAAGATCTTAAATTTTGTATAAAGTTTTATAGAGAAGTTTGTTTGTATAGGAGAGCAAGTTGAATGAAGGCTCCAGCTTCATCAGATTTTTCATAAAGGCTTTGAATGAGTTTTCTCACCAAGGGGAAAGACTAAAGAAAGGCAAGAGAAGAATCTCAAGTGAGGGTATATGAATTGAAGCATGTACATAGTTTTTGTTTTCTGTTAGAGTCCCCAGTGGTTTCTTTTCTAAATAAAACTAAGCATAGCTCAACTTTGATTTCTTTTAATTTTTTTTTTTCCTGGGTGAGCGTTGGTTTTTGGTTTGGTAAATTACTTTAGCAAACCTTATCTTCGTTTTTAAGCATATCTTAGCTAGTAGGATGATTTTCGAAATGCTTACCTTTATTTTCTTTTTTCTCTCTTTTTTTTTTTTTTTAACAGAAATAAGAAAAAAAAGATTCCACTGATGAATGGAGAAGAGGTGGACATGGACCTTTCCGCTATGGAGTAAGTTGGCTGAAGTTTCTCGGTGTGACACTGAGCCATATTACCTTTATTTGAAGCATGGTTTTTTGCTTGTTTTTTTTTTTTAAGAATTTGATAGTAGATTTGGACTTCATTGTATGACTGGCAGATTTCAAGACAAAAGTCAGCAGTTTTTGTTGGACCTCGATGAAGACCATTTAACTTAGCACTAAGATAAAGAAGTTCTTGAAACCTATGGTTAATTTAAAAATAATTCTTTTAGATTACAAATGAACGTTGAAATACTTCATACTGAAAAGAATATATTAGGGTGTTAAGCTCTATGGAAGCAACCTCTTGCTCAGAGTAAATACTCATTTTACCCTCCTTGAGCTGGAGCTGGTGTTGCTCTCAGAAAGGTGTTCATAGGTGTTGGTACTTTGTTTGCTTGCTGATGAAAGTAAATTATCTTTTCTTGAAGACTAAATGGTGTCTCATTGTAGAAGGATAGTTTGCTTGTCTCCTTTAAAGCGTTGGAGATTACTAGTAAATTAAACCTTATCTAAAAATGCCCAGAAATAATTTTATAGAGGGGATATAGTCATTGAGCAAGTCACTGTTATAATTTCTGTATTAACAGACATGAATAAATGATTTTTAGATTGTTTTTAGGAGCATTTAGCATCTAGCTCCTATTTGTGCTTGCTGTTCCCACAAATGACTCGTGCCGTAATGGTGCTGTCTGAATACAAAGTATAAAACACTTCCTTGTGTAGAATACAATTGAGTATGTTCATCTTTGGGACTAAAACTTTAATCCTGCATGATGATACTTTTGCTTTTATGATTGTTTGTCCTGACGGTTCTGTGCAATTGCATGGTTACCCTTGTCAGCTTTCAACACAATAGCATGTTTGTGGTTGTAAAGTATTTTCACGTCTATTGATGAAAGCCAGTACATAAAGCTTTAGGTGGTTACCATGGGATTTTCTTTGATTTTTTTTTTCTGGTAGACTTCAAGTGTAGAAGGTCATAAAGTATGCTTCTCAGCCATGACAGTTATGGTACCTGAGGAAGAAGATTTTAAGTATACTGAGATTATACAGTAGTTTACCATGAACTCACATCTGTTGTGTAAAAATAGTGAAACTACTGCTTTCACTGACATTTAAGTCTTGGGCAGATTGCCCTGAAAGGTTATAGAGTTGCCATCATAGGAGCAGGAGCCTGGATCAGATGACTTTCAAAAGTCCCTTCTGACTTAAATTCATGTATGGTTCTTGGACTCTAAATACTTCAAACATAACTCATAACAAGTCAGAACATCTTTTTGATTTCTAGAGTCTTGAAATGCTGTAAACTATTAATGTTTCTCATGTCTGTCTTAGTGCTGATTCCCCTTTGCTCTGGATAAGAATAGACCCTGATATGTCAGTACTGAGGAAGGTAGAATTTGAACAGTCTGATTTCATGTGGCAGTATCAGCTTCGATATGAGCGAGATGTGGTTGCACAAGAAGAAGCCATTCTGGCATTGGAAAAGTTCCCCACGCCAGCATCACGGCTTGCACTCACTGATATACTAGAACAGGAACAGTGCTTCTACCGAGTGAGAATGCTGGCCTGCTTCTGCCTTGCAAAGGTGAGGTTGTGTGGATGGGAATAAGGAAAGAAATGTGCTAGACATTGTAAACATTTGAAAATGGGTCAAAACTCACCACAGTTCTTAAATTGGCTTGATATTTAGCCTCTTAAAAGGGTTTGCCAAGTATTTTTAACTTGACTGATTTGAAAGGAAAGCTGTATTATTTTAGTCTGTAAATGGAGACTGCAGAAGGCTTTCATAATTGTCAAAATTGAGATGTCAGACATGAAAACCACAAGGGATTTTTCCAGATTTCATTAAGTGGCAGAAATAAAAGACTTTTGTTCACTTTTTTCAGAGCCAAAATTCATTTTTTTTATTTTACTGGGAAGTTCCTTGGCTTCTCTGAGAAATTTGGAGTTTCAAAATTCATCTATCTGTCTAATGTGAATTCAGATTACTGCTGTATATTGTTTCAAGTTGAATAGGGGCACAAAGTAAATAGTGTTGGTCTCTAATTAAATATTCAAAAGCCAGGTCATTGCCATTAAAAGAGAAGGTATTTTTTGTTTAGACACAAAATTAACATTAAGAATTAAACATAGAGATCCTGATAAAACAACTGGATGGAAACACAAAAGAGTAAGAAATTATTGAGAAGGCATGTTACTGACATACTTTACGTAAAGGCATGTTATTGACGGTTTGTAGAAGTTGAATTATTGGTATATAGCTTCATCTCTGCTGGCTACCTGTTAAGAGTAATTCAGTACCCGTACAGAAATATACCCTTTGGGCATATTTTGAAAATCAAAATACAAGAAATGCTTGTGATGGTGTATTTTAATATTACAAAATACTGATATAATGCTGCCAGTGTATGTGCTAGGAGCAATACTGCCACTACCTGACTTAAAATATGTGTATTTCATAGTGAATTTATTTGGAATATTTAAAAGTAAAGGTGGCTTCCACAGATGAATGTTAAAAGAGCAGTTGTTAACAATGTTGAAATGTATTTTTTTTTCGTTCTTCGAATTCACAGGCAGTTGGGTTGTAGATAACCATAACTAGTTTTTTTCAGTTGTATTTGTATGAAATTGTATTAAAAAAATCTGAGATCTAGAGATAAGATGGTTGACTCAGAAAATAATTATAAATCTATGTGAAAAGTGTGTTTGTGTTATTAAATCAAGGTGAAGGGGCATGGAAGGACGTGGTTGTAGATATGTTTACCCATGCTACCTAGGAGAAAAGTGTAATATATTCTATTAATGGTTCCAACATCAGGCTGTTAGTAAGAATCACTTCCTATTAACTCTGTTTAATTTTCACAGCTTGTAAATATTCAAGATTTGTAGACTTTATTGGAAAAAGTCAAGTCCTCCATGTTTTGTTAGTGGGAGGGTTATTTTGTGTTAATTTGCACCTTCTGGCTGGATAGTGGTTATTTAGGAGAAACATTCTTGGTGTACTTACATGGATACAGAAAAAGTGATAGTGTAATAAATTCAGTTCTAAAATTGCATTTTCAAATGTATGACTTGTTGTAAAACAGCACTTCAGTCAAGTATTCATGAAAAATATTAAATCCTCGTTAATGAATAGATGCCCGTGTGCATGTGCAAATACACACACAGACCACTGAGAAGTTCATGGCAAATGACCCTACAGAGAAAGGAGAAAATAATAATGTTATGATACTAAGTCCTGGGAGCAGACAGGCTGATTTTCAATCTATAGGTTTGAGTCTACTGAAGTGCCAGTGATGTTCCGTAAGGTTTAAAAAACCAACAAACATAAAAAAAAAAAAACCTTCACCATCAGAAAAAAACTCAAAACAATGAGGAGTTTTACAGCTGTGCGTTATAGTTATATCTTAGGTCAAATAAGTTGCCAGTTCTTACGATATACTGAATTGATAGATGCAGAAATAGAGTATACCTTTTTAAGTAAAATTAATGCAAGAGAGGTTTCCTGCCTTATGGTAAGGAGAATTTGCAAATACATTTAATTGAGATTGTGTAAATTGTCGATAGAATAAATAGAAAACTTGGATTCTGTCAGTATTTAAAGAGGAATGTACACGAGTCGGACCACATTGTAAGACCAAAAAATAATGAAAAGATGATGATTTTACTACTTTTGATTTAACTTGAAAATACCATTCTTCGTCTATAGAATTTGCAAAATGAAATATTTAAAATGATAAAAAAAAATAAAAACTTGTACCCCAATTGTAATGAGTTGTGGATATCTTGTAAATGCAGTAGTCTCTTGTAATGTTTTGGAGTGCGTTTTGTTACACTGCTACATAAATTTCACATTTTCAATTCTAAGTTCTTCATGGTTTTCGAGTAGCCTTTAGGATTAAAACTTCGTTTGTAGGAAAACTTGTTAAGTATGTTACACAAAAAGCCATACCTGCATCTGTAGTTAGAAGACTTCTGTTACTGCAAAAGTCTAGTCTGACTGCACTATTTTCTCCCTTTAACTTTCCTTTGAAAGCTGACTTAAAAGGAAAATGTCTTTCAATAATAAAGCCCACATCTTACATAAAAGAGATGGTGAAATTAATTGCTACCCATCTTTAAGTAGCTTCTATCTTTTCTTTCTCTTACTGCATATGTAACAGTCTTTGGAATAAAGTAAACTAATTTAGAAGGAGATAATCACGGTCAGTTTCATTTGTGTGAAAATGGTATTTTCCTTAGTTTGTGGAAGGTCTGTGACACTGGAACATCCAAAATTTTAGGGTGTGTTGGTCCCATTTGTTAATAAACACTCAGATATTCTTCTCTGCACGCTTACATTGTTCCATGCAACAAATATATAGAATCCCCAGGGTGCTGGCAAGGCAGAAAGACAGTTTTGTCCTTGTAGAACCTTGCTTCCTTACACCAAAACAGATCATAGCAATAAATTTGTCACTCTGCAGTCTTGTTGTGAATTAAGGTTATTTGAGGAATATTCTATTCTTCGTTCTGTGAAGATTAAAGCTGAGAGATAGCTGACTTGTCTTTTGCTTTAGGGGTGGTCTTTTAGTCTTAGGGTGGTTGAGACCTAGTTAAAGTCTAGGCTGAGGTTACTGGCAGGGTAAATTGGGGAAGTTGGTATTGTAAAAGCCTCTTCCATCGCTGGCTTCTGTAGAGTCAGAAAACTTGGCTTAATAAACACAGAATATTTGCCTAAAATATAAAAGAGAAAATAATTAAGAACAGAAGCTTATCACGGAAAGGTAATTAGTTGTTGACATCTTCCAAGTGAAACAATTTTATGAAAACTTACCTTTAATGTAGACAAGATGTATTGGGGATGGCAGAGAAAACTTAGCTAACGTAATACGTTGTTGAAAATAGGTACGTATTTGAAGGGCAGTATATTTTTGGCAATTATTCTTTTTTTATTATGGGAAATTTGTATTTCTTTACAGCCAACCCGAACTTACAGTGGTGATGTTAATGTGACTTGCCTTTCCTCCTAATTATACAGATTGCAAATTCCATGGTAAGTACATGGACAGGACCACCAGCCATGAAGTCACTCTTTACCCGAATGTTTTGCTGTAAGACTTGTCCAAACATTGTGAAGACCAACAACTTCATGAACTTTCAAAGCTATTTCCTGCAAAAGGTAAAATTTATTTTTCCACTGAACTTTTTAAATTAAATGTCAAAACACATAAATGTTCCTACAGATGACAACTGTAAGAATGTGAATAGCACAGTCCCATTTTACCCAGTCATTAAAAACCCAAAACAACTCGTTCTTTCTTATTTGGTATCTGTTTGTTTCATCTTTGTCAAAAAACACTTAACAAAACTCTAGCAATTTTTTTTTCTGGGTAGCTGAAGTTAAATTAGCAATTCCTTCAGGAGAATGGAGTACGTATAATGATTAGTTGTAAATATTTGTGAGCTCATTCTTACATACAGTTTGTTGCACAATAACAAGGCCAATCATTTTTAGGTGAATTCATCAACCGTCTTCATTACTTGCATTGATTTCGTACTACAAATAAAATCTCATAAACCTTATCTTAAATTGGTTGGCCTTTCAGTTGAAGGCACTACATAATCCTTCTTGCCCCCTCCTTTCCATTAGTTGTCAACATCATGTGTTGCTGCAGCTTGCTTTGATGACTTTTTTTTTTTTACTGGGACCTATAGTTGTTAGTTGTACAGTGAATAACAGTTAAAATAAATGACAGTGGTTTTCTCTCAAGGTTTACTTTATAATTTTTGGACGATTGAGTTACAGATCTCATACTTCTGATTATGGAGAAAACCTAAATTTTATTTCTCTGTGCAAGATTGCATCATCCTTTTTACCGCCATGTTCGTTCTTGGGCTGACTTTTCTGTTCTTCTGCTCTTTTTCTCATTGTTCATTCTTTCCCACTAAATCTTTTGCTTTTCTCCCTAAGACGTTTAATCCCATGTCCCAGATTTATAGTGCAAGGGTAGGATTCCTGAATCTGTGTGAGTTGAGCCTAGAGAACTGCTTAGCACATTCTAAAAGAAATATCTAGTGAGGTTAATAGCTATCTGGCTAATAATTCTTTAGGCTCCACTGACTGTTTTGGGTGTATACCTCTTAATGGTAATGGAAGCTTAGACATCAGGTTCACATGTAAGCACACAAATTAGGTGGCAATTTCAGAATGAATTCCACCATCATTTTCTTTGCTTCACTATTTTCCAATTCTTACCTTTTAGATAGTGCCTTGAATTGAGTCGTTTCTTGCATATACAGCTTTTTCTGTCTGCTATAACTAATTATCGAGTAATAATTGCATTGGTTTTGATCTGAAGATTGTGCAGCATATTGTATCTTTTTCAAAATGCATTTAAATAAAACTTCTTAGAGATTTGGTATTGCAAAAGTAATTGTTTATTTCAAGGGAGTAGCTCTTTTCAGGGCATAACTGTCCTTTCATTAACGTAAAAATGATGTTAATTTTATTACACAGACTATGCCTGTTGCCATGGCCCTTCTGAGAGATGTTCACAACCTCTGTCCCAAGGAGGTTTTAATGTTTATTTTGGATTTGATCAAGTATAATGATAACAGAAAGAATAAGGTAAAGAATGTGTTTATTTTAATCTCTCTTTTTTTGTTTAAAAAAGTCTTAAAGTTAATATACTATTTGATGTATTACGCCACTAATGTAAATACCCAGCAAGTAGAGTTGATAAAAGCTGATACACTAAACTAAACAGTAAATGTTACAGAAGATTCTCTAGCTGACATTTGTGGTGACATTTCTTGGATGTTTCTCTTGGAGGAAGCACTGTGCTTGTTGACTTACGAAGGACCTGCCTGTCTTCATTTGCGCACATGCTTTTCTTGATATTTTTTTCATTCAAAAGACCTGTTTTTTGAGAGAATGTGCGTGAAGGTTAACATTTTCTCAATAAATGTAGCATGCAAAGTTAAGCACTTGTTTCTACTTTGAGAAGATTGTCTGAAAGAGCAAGGAAATAATCTTGGTTTTTATGATATATGGGATTCTGGGTTCTGAATAACAGCTCTGGCTTACAGAACTGAATGGTCTTCATGTAGTCAAATAACAGCTGAAACTGAATGTAATGTTTCATCCCTAAACTGAAGTGCCTGAGTTGGAAGTGTCTTCTGAAGTTACCTTCCCAAACAGAGCACCTCTGAAGCATGGTTAAAGGACCTTTAGGATCCTGAGATGATACAAGATTCCACTTCCCTAGCTTTAGAAGAAGACCACAGCTGCTAGGATCCTAACATAATCTTCCAAATTAAATACTCAAATCTTAGTGGAACAAATCTGAGGTCTCTTAAACCTCATTTTCTAGTTTGTAGAAACACTAACAAGACACTTGTTGAAGAGTACTGAAATAAGAGGATGATAGAAGGTGAAGTGGTAAAGAGAGAATGTACACGCATGCCAGTAGTCAGAGGATGTACTGAGTTGTATTAACATCTCTCTACCACTGAAGGAGAGATTCCACTTTGCTTTTCCACATGTCATTTGCAAACATGTATTTGATACCTTCTGCAGGATTTAACACTCTTTGGGTTTGTTTAGATGAAATTAACTAATATGCAACCCAGTACTTTTTTTCTGCTTTTATAGTCGTATTTCTGCACTTTATGCTGTGCAGTAATCTGACAAGACCAGTAAGTGCCACAGTTAACACAAGGGAAGGGGTGAAACTGTGTGCCCAGGAAAAAGGAGCAAACGTAGAAGCAAGATTTTCCTTACTAAACAGCAGTGAGACATTAATTCACCTGAGAAGCACTTGAAGTGGCTATCTAGATGAAACCTGATTTTTTTCAGAGGTGCCAAGCACCCATTAACCTTGGTAACCTTGCAACTGAATATAGAAAGAGACAGGTAGTTTAAAGCTCACACTTGGAAGTAATGGCTTTTATTTTCCAAATCTCGAACATTTTCAGTACCCGATTTTTCTTTTTAGAAACCAATGTATTAATATGCTCTTATTTTATAAGTGAAGATTAATGCTTGATAGAATATCTGCTTGCTCAAACACTCTCAAATCTGTATTCAGAACAAACATGTTCAACTGTTTTGCTTTTTTACAGTTTGTCATACAGTTTCTGTTTTAAGATCTTGTTCTGTAACAGTGCTTCAAATTACTCATCATTAAGAACATATATTGTTATATTGCTTGTGTTTAAATGCTGTTTTCATCTAGTTTTCAGACAACTACTACCGTGCTGAACTGATTGATGCCCTGGCCAACTCTGTAACTCCTGCAGTCAGTGTGAACAATGAAGTCCGAACACTGGATAACTTAAATCCAGACGTTCGACTTATTCTTGAGGAAATTACACGTTTCCTAAATATGGAGAAGCTTCTTCCCAGCTACAGACATACCATTACAGTCAGGTGTGATTTAGTGATTGTTGTACGTACAAAAAGAGCGGACACATTAACACTACTTTTTTGTTTATAGTTCTGTAGTTACTGAGATTTTAGCTTACCTCCTTTAGTCTTACATGGCAAATTCCTTCTAATTTCCAAAAGTTGGTAGTGTGAGTTTGTCTCAAATGTTCTGTTCATGAAAGGTTCACAAAAGGTAGAGTAACAATTTCTGTAGAGTACACAACACTAATCTGAACTGTGTTTTCTGAGTAAATTAGTGAAGTTCTACTTCAATCAAACTGAATTTGGCATAGCAGAGAATTGTTTCAGTGTTCTGCCTAATTCAGAGTTAATGAGTGCTACGTGTTAATACGATGAAAATAATTGTAACATGTTAATTTAATTCTAGAAAAATGACAAGACTACTTGATTCTGAAGGAGATAACTGTGTACTTTGTGGCTGGCATTTTGGAAGCCTAATATAAATTTCTTTTTACCGCATCTAGCTGCTTAAAAGCTATTCGGGTGCTTCAGAAGAATGGTCATGTCCCAAGCGATCCTGCTCTTTTCAAGTCATATGCAGAATATGGGCATTTTGTGGATGTCCGAATAGCAGCGTTGGAGGCTGTTGTTGACTACACAAAAGGTACTTTTGCATGTCTTTTGTCCCTTTGTAACACTTCTGATATAGTAGAAAAGTGAAATAATTACCTCGTTAATATTATATTGAAGTAGCGTCCACCAGAAGAGCTTGTGTGGTGACAGACGTGTCGATAAGCGAAGCTGTGATTGCTATTAAGGTTTTGTCCTAGAGAATGCAAGTTTTACGAAGATGCGGTGAGCATTGTTTCTCAGTGTTCTGTAAACTGAATCAGACATCTGGAGTTTTGACATGATGAGTAGTGATAAGGGGTGTGGTGATTTCTTTAAACACCTCATGTTCAGTGATTTTGATTCAGTGAGTTCAGCCATAATTGCTACTCAAAGCTCTTGGTTTTGATTTGCCTTCTTACTAATCACTTTGTTTTGCTTTTTTTCATGCATCTTATAGCTATAAATTTTGGAAACTTAAATTATTTTAATGATTATTGGTTGATTCTGCTTTGCCGTTCCTTATACACAGCCTGTGTTTATGAGATTTCTGTTTTCTTAATATTTTCCTTATCTTGCTTGACTGTTGCAGGTCCTTGAAAACAAATACTGGGTAGCTTTTTTAATGACCAAATAAATTGAAATTCAATCCTGACAGATGTTCTATAGAGAATTGGAAACTAATGATTTGCATTTATGAAATGAATTTATTCCTAGATTAGCCTGTTCATTTACTTGAATTAGTCTTTCTATGTTCAGCAGATTTGTGACTGTTCTTGTGTTTGAAAGGTTATTACTGACCAAGTAGCTTAATTCTTTCATTCTTTCTCTGTGAGAAGCTTGGTGATTCTAGATTTCTAATTATTCCTCCTCAGATTTCATGTTTTCATTTTGAGGGGAGTAGTGTTTCTCTTGCTTTGTGCATGAGTTGTTGCTTTCACTTTTTATAAGGAGCTTTGCTTGTATCTTTCTGCTGTCCTTGCGTCCAAAGACATTTCAAACTAGGTAGGGAATGGGAGGTTTCAAGGCAATTTGAGTGAATGTATCTGAGAGAATTCAGACCTATCCTTACACACTGAAACCAAAACAAGTGGTAACTTCAAGGCATCGCCCTTGGGCTCAGCCCTCTTCCATGTCATTCCCTAGGCATTCTGGATCCATAACCCACTGCAAATGTACCGTTTGGTAACCCTGGGAGCGATACCCAGCTAGAATTCATAACTCTGCTGATACTGGGCATATCTCTTTCTGTTCTGGTGCTTACTTTGTTTTCCTCCCTTCATAGAGTGTTAGTGGAAAGATTTGCTGGAGAATGAAAAGCTTACTCATCAGCCTGCTTCCTTTAGGATAATCTCAATAATTCATCCCACCCTTTGGAAAGACAAACTGATGGAAATAATGTTTTCTTATTAAATTCTTGACCTTTTATGGGTGTTGTTTATATTTAATGATTGACTTGGGTAAGAAAGTGCTAGTATTGCAAAGTAGTATATCACATCTTTTAAAAAAAGAGCTGATCAGATGAGTTGCTGTGTAAGCAAGGTAGGGTATGTTGCTCAAAATACTCGATAGATACAGGAAGGGAAAACTTGAATGGTAAAAAGTAGAAGAAAGATTACCTGAAGAAATCAGTGATTGAGCTACATATATATTATGATTGAGCTCACTGTCAGGTCTGGAAATGATGGGTTAGAGTATTACTGTACCCAACTGCCTTGCCAACAGCTTTTTCTCTGACAAGGGGGTATCAGAGACAAATAGATGCATAGTCTGCTGTAAAATCAATACAGTTCCCAACACAGCCTCCCACGTTATTTAACCATCCGTGTCACTTCTCAAATACAACATTCCAGCACTTAACACGCTAGCTTCTGTTCCAGCTGTAAGACTGGTGGCTTACGGTATAGGGGTAAATCTGAAAGCTCAGTGTGCTAACTACCTTCAGCTAACCATATAGAAGTTAGAAGTGCTTGTCTTGCAGGGCCCGAAGTGTCTGGCTTTGGAAGAAGAAACGATTGGTCATCTGTTGCCAAGAGGTCTGATTCTCGTTGTTCCCGGTTACCTGGTTTCCAGTTCATACTGGATGTAAAACAGCAGCTATCAAATGCCTGTTGCTTGTGCCAAAGCTGGCTTTTTAACAGTTCTTGTAAAGGAAGCTGACTGATTTTGTTATTTCCATAAAAAGGAAAGTCTGTGTTTTCTGGGGCAGTGTGGAACTCCCATGTTTTTCTATCAACTCTCAGGGCAGGAATAGTGCTGCCTTTTTTTAAGTTACTTTAAAAGAAATCATTTCACCATGGAACAGAATAAGTTGTTTTCTTTGCTGTTAATAGTAGGCTTTTTTTGAGACACGGTAACTCTGTAAAATGCTTGAGGCAGCATATAAGGACTTGGACAGTTGATCTAAACTGGCTTGGAGTGAACAGGAATTACTAACTTTTTAAAGGAAGCGTTTGGTAGTTATATGACTGCTAGATGTCGTGTATACAACAAAGCAGTTGCATATTTGAGGAGATAAGAACGAACTGTTGTAAATAAGTATCCCAGATTACCTAATTGCATGAATGAAAACTTAAAGTCTTAGAGATGCTCTGTTGTAACTGAGAGCTGACATACAATCTCTTGTAATTTGAAAAAATGTCAAGAGGATTTTTACTTTAGAAAACAATCACTTGCTTTTATGGCTAGCAGAAGTATGAAGATCTACACATCATTCTTCAGGCTAGTAAGGTCTATTCTGCTAAAGGTCAGGGTTCATTTGTCATTGTTCCCCAAAATGGCATGTTGCTCTACAAATTTGAAGAGACGGTTAAAAGCATTAGTAGCAAAGCTTTGGAAGTCCAGCAGGCCTGCTTTACTCTAGCAGGTAAATGGCAGGGAAGAATTACTTTATTTCAAGCACAAATAAGATTAAGAAACAAAAAAAAATTTCTTTAACCACAAAAATACGGTGTTTCTTGGTTCTGTTATCCAGTACTATCAGCATAAAGGATTCATCTCCTAATTTGCTCATTCTCTAATCACAAACCATTTTAAAATCCATTTTTTAGCAGTTAAAATTATTTCAGCTTGCTTACTAGTGTTATTTAATTTGTTCACACGTGTATAACTATGCAGCAAAAACCCAGAACAATCTTATTTTTCTTCCATGCAAAACAACTTCTTTATGCGCTGTTCTCTCTGCCTTCTATCTCAAGCAAGGTAGCTGCCAGGAAAGGCGCTGTGCATGGACTCAAGCATAGGCAGTCACTGATCCTTTGAAAGCATGTCCTAGGCAGAGCTTTTTAAAGATTTCTCAGATTTTTAAGGCAAACCTGCAATTGTACTGGTCTGTGCAGGTACGGATTTGCTCTGGCATCATTCTGAATTGACCCACACTGGGTAGCTGTGGTCTGAATGGGGCAGAACGTGAGCTAGTGAACCCCTTTCAGAGGCAGAGGATGTCAGCCTGGTGCAGTGCCTCACCAGTGTAACCAGTTCTGATGTGGCTAGATTGCAGGAAGTGCAGAGCTAATTTGCAAGCTGCCTGCAAAGACCTATGTTCAACAAAATAGACTGTTTAAATTTTCAACTAATTAGATGATTTTGTCTTTGTGTCAGGTGGCATTTTCTAGAAGCATGTGCTGATAAGATTCAGAATATATTTTAATTACAAAGTATACTGACTTTAAAAAAAACTAAGGAAGGCTACTGAGATGAGTGTGCTTACAGTTTTGTGTAAGCCCACTGGTCTTCCTCTTTCTGTTTTATAGTTAATAGTCTGTCACTCGTTCTTGTGTATAAGAACTGTCTATTCTCAATTCCCTTTGGAAAATGTAATGTAGTTTCTTGAAGGGATATTTGGGTGTGTTGATACTGTGTGCTTCCTAAAGTAAAGAAGGTAATTTTCGCAGTGACTTTTGTAATCCGTGCTCATGAGCAAGTTATGTGCTAATAGTCATATTGGTAGTTACTGAACAACTCAGGCATGAAGGCATTATTTGCATGTTTCTGTTTTGGTGTAAAGTAAAATAATGTGAACTTCCTTATGTTTTGAATTTGCACCAGAATTAATGAAATTCCTCTTCAGTTGCAGTGATTCAAGCTCTTCATGTGCTAATTGAGGAAGCTGTGTTCGTCTTGATCAACCTTTCCAGTTTGTGTATAATTATACCAGTTTTATGTTATTTTATTCTTTGCAGTTGATAGGAGCTATGAAGAACTACAATGGCTGCTCACAATGGTTCAGAATGATCCCGTACCCTACATAAGGTTAGTGAGTAAATAAAGAGCCAGTTAGTTTTTACTAACTACTATGTAAATTCTTGGCCTGGACTTGCTAGAATCAATCAAATGCTTAGCTGATTAATTCTTCTACACAACTGTTTTTCTCCTTGTTGGTCCTAAGTTGAAATGTGTTGTGATTTTTTTCAGCAGTTCACGTCTCAAAAGTTCAAATACAGGGTTCTTAATCTCTGTTATTTTTTATGTTTTTATTTTTGTGTTGTGCTCCTCTGAATGTCTGAAGTTAGAGATCATTTCCTAATCACAAATGATGTATACAAGTCTCATGTTGAGTACGGCACAAAAAGATTTTATGATATTTATCAAAGACAAAGGTTGAGACATGACGCACGTGATGCTTTGCCAGCAAGGAATGTAAAGCAATTGTTAGACTGTAGATGGGGTGAAAGGATAACATATGAAAGTACAGTGTAATTTCTAGTATTGCCTGCTTCAACTTTGTTTTCACCAGTGAGTGATCGGGTATTTTGGCACATTCATTACCCACTTTTGAACACCCAGATTTGTAAGCATTCTTTTTCTGCAGCACTTTGTTTTTATGACCACAATTACAACAGTGAGTTTCAAAGATTAATAGTGTTACTTTTACTCTCTCTTTAGCTGATTTCTTAAAAAGCTCATAGTTGCAAGATTGTCTTCTTTTTTCTGCTATTCTTTTTAATGAAAGTAGGTACAGTTAGAAGTCACTAAGGGAGGTGTAGCTTCAGACTAGGAAGGAGATATTTCATTTGAGTCTTTTTAAAGAGGAGTGTGTTTACATTTTGGATAAAGTGTTACATGTAAGCCTCTTCTGAAAAGAAGAAGAAAAAAGAAAAGTCAGTTTCTTGTCCCAGATGTGTAAGACTGCAAGGGGAAAGCTTTCTATACAGAGAAAATAGTTGTAATAAGCAATGGACATACAATTATTCTCATTCATAAAATGTTTTCAAGTCCAGGTTTAAATAAAGAAAGTGGAAAAATGTATCTGCTTTCAGCTCAATGCATAAATACTGTAAGCAAACGTGGTAAGTGTGGAATTTTTATACACCAGTGTAACTTAAGAGGTGACAGTGTTCCTTTCCAGAAGGATGTGCAGGTCACTAGTTTTGTTCCTGTCATTTTGCATCAGTCATAAACATTTTAAATTATTTTCAAATTCTTTGATGTCAGTTCGTAAGCTTATATGCCAGGCTAGCTCCTTCTTTGCAATTACAAAGTCAGCATGCAAAAAAGATTGCTGTTAAACCAAAGAGCATAATACAGCCTACAATTTTGTATCTAACTGTTCAGAAATGATGATAATCGTTTCTAGTAATACACACTACAAATACTCGTCGTTGTTGCGCTTTACTTTTTAATCTTTAAATTATATTACTGGTGGTGAATCTGCATCTGTACATATTGTGTATTTGAAAAGTATAGTTCTATAAAAACATTGCAAATTGAATAGACTTCTTATTCTTAGTCTATTTATTTGTATTTAATAACAAAATTTTAATTTATATTTTAGGCATAAGATTCTGGATATGCTGACTAAGAATCCCCCTTTTACCAAGAACATGGAGTCCCCTTTATGTAATGAAGCTTTGGTAGATCAGCTTTGGAAACTGATGAATTCAGGTTGGTTTTTATTTTTTCTATATTGTAAGGTTTCTAGGACTTGAAAATTCAGTCTCTGAAGTTCCCTTTCACATATCTGCTGAACTTGCTTAGTGATGTACTAGTGGACTCCTTGTTTTTTGTTACTTCCTTTACTCCTGTAGTGTGCTTTGATACACTTTGGCATAAAATCATTCTTTGACCCAGATGTTCACGTCAAACATTTTCCCAAATGATACTGTATGTTACCTTTTTCTTTACAGTTTGCTCTAAATTAGGCAGTCTCTTTGTCCTCTTCTATCCAACTCTGAGAATATGAGAGGATAACATTCGCATAGGTAAACTTCTAAAAATCTCCAGTAAATTATTTTAAACCTAAGGCTTAATTTGCCTTGTATGATTAGGAAAGATCCTAATGAGAGGAGGGTTTGCATCTTTTACCATTGACCTGTTTTTCATTACTGAAGCAGTTTTATCCAGTCCTAACAAACTGCCCTTTAACATCTGGCACATTTCTGCAGATTACATGTAAACGTTTATATAGGTTTTTTAGGTCATTGAAAGCTGTCTGTTTTCTGTGTATCATTATTTTTAGTGTTTGAAAGTTTGCAGCAGCACTCCAGGGGCTGAAGCTGGGAGACTACTAGTAGTACAGTTTTGCAGGATTTGCCAAGTGTCAGGCACAGAAAATAAACAATTTTGATGTTCCCATCAGAGAGTTTGTTTTTGCTTTTTCTTGAGAGAAGAGTGTGTGCAGTGTTACTTACAACCATTACTTCTTCTTGCAAGTAACAAATAGGGTATACATTCTTATTATGATTCATGGGGCTTTAAGGACTTAAATTTCTATGTATCAAGATGACATAATGTTTCAATTTATTTTCTGTAAGGCATAACCTTAGCATTCCAGGGTGCCCAGAAAGACATTTGTTAATGTGAGACAAGTTAGTAGCCAGGTTTCAAGCTGCATGATTCTGGAATCATGAGTTGCTTTCATTTAAAATAAGCAAGTAATAGAAAATGGATTCTGATATATGTTTGTTTTTCTTTTGTGTTAATCTGCATTAAATTGATAACGCTTACAATTTGCAAGGATTGCAGAGAAATTCAGCAACCAGATGAACCAAATTCAGCTTTTTTGCTGGAAAAGGGGAGAGGTATTGAGTGAGAATTCATCATATTTTAAAAAGCTTTAGTTTAAAACATTGAGTAAATTATTTATTAATACACTAGAATAGATTTGAAATCATTATTTGTGAATGTGTCATTCTCTGGAGAGTATTTTAGTGTTAGAGATGTCCAGATTAATACTCATATCACTTTCTCCCAGCTGTTCATGAAATTTATCAGAGTTACTTGTAACTGGGTAAGTGTAGGTACAGCTAAACTTACACAAAATGCAGTTTAGTCCCATGATATCTGGTATTTACAGGGACAGATCTTAAAATTTTATTTTATTGCTGTCTTGCGCAGCCCCATTAACATGGCAGTTGGCACATCTGTGTCTTGTTTACCAGATACAGCCCTATTCCTGCTGTGGAACAATATGTTCAATAAACTTGCAATCAGTCAAGAGCTGGGCTGAGTTAACATCAGAATCGCTATATTTGCAGCGTTGCACCAGATGTTAGATGTCTCTCTGTTGTGAATGGTGCCAAACACACTTTGACTATTTGTGTATGAAGATGTAAAAGCAATACAGAGTTTGTAGTGAAAAATAAAATCAACGAAGCGGTGCTTTTTGTGCTACGTATCTCCAACTTGAATGCAAATTAAAGCATTGAGTATCCAGTGAAGTACATGACGCAGTAGTCAGTAGACATCAAAAAGCCCATTTATGCGTTGCTGTTTTGTGCTGTCCATCAGGGTGGTTTCCAGAGGTTATAGATCTTTGTCATACTTAAGGCTCCTACTGAATTTCATAAAGTAAATAAGCAATTGTGACCAAATCCACTGATGTGGGAAGCCAGTTTGGTAAGAAAATGTTCTGTTTTACTTGTCCAATACTAAAACCTAAAGAGAAACTTAAAAAAATAAATAAAAGCATTTCATTTTTCCTTATGTTATTATAACTCATAGTTTTCCAGTTAGGTATTGTACAGTTTATAATTTAAAACTTTTTAATTTAAAGCACGATCTGACAGCTGAGTTTGAGTAAATAAAAAGGAGGCTGGAGTAATGAGGGAAGTTGTCTTAGGCACAGCAGATATGTGCATACTTTGATGGATGCAGATTGGCTAAAACTATCTTATTTGCGGAGTAGGGAAGATTGTACCTCTGTATTAACAGTAATCTCGTTGGGACTTTAGGAACTTCACATGACTGGAGATTACGATGTGGAGCTGTAGACCTCTATTTCACACTTTTTGGCCTCAGCAGACCCTCGTGCTTACCGTTACCAGAGCTCGGACTCGTTCTTAATCTGAAGGAAAAGAAGGCTGTGCTTAATCCAACGATTATCCCTGAATCAGTGGCGAATAATCAGGAACCTGTGAATAGTACTAACAATCACGGACAGTCAGTAGGATTTCAGAACACCGTAAGCACAAACCATCTGCACACATCCCATTCAGCTGGCTCGGAGGCCTTGCATTGGTTACCTGTTTCATCTTGTGTCGTGTTCAAGCTTCTCATGATTTACCTAAGCTGTGTTTACACCTTGTTACTGTTTATTCCTTCCACTTGAAAAGCTGACACATACATTCCACATACCTCTTATGACTTTTTAAAACCGTTTCGCATAGGGTATGGAAGCTTTTGACTTCTTTTTCTTCTAGTCTCGTCATTTGTATTCCTTATAAAACTTTATTTTTCCTGTATTTTTTATGAGACATGAAGTGGTTCACAGAAATGTTTGATGCTGTTATGAAATTTTCTTTAATTAGACTAAGAACATTGCTTATAGGCAAGATATGCGATTTTCCCAAACAAAACCTTTTATCAGTAATTTCATTACATCTTAAAATGCATAGATGCACTTCTTTAATCAACTTTAAGAGATATGAAAGTTGGAACTTTAATGTCTTCATTGAACACTTCGATCTGACTTCTTAGTATTGTGCTCTGAAGGATTTGTAACAACTTCTGAAAAGTTGCATATTCAGTTTGATATCTTCCAGGCTTCTGAGGCTTCAGCCCTAACACGCAATCCATTGTGTAGTTAGAAAATGGATCTGACAAGCTATTCAAGTTGTACATTTCTTCAGAATAGCTGCCACTGCTGCAAGACTAAGTCTTTTTGTTAGGCAAAGTTAATTACGAGGCAAAAAGCTCAACGTATATGGAAATAATAAGTTATTTTCTTAACAGATTGAAAAACTATTTCACTGAAACTGCTTAGGAGTATATCCTGAAAGAGAATGTGAACATGCGATTAGCATGTTTGAAACTCCTCTTTCCACCCTTCTGAACAGGATTTTTTCCTGTTACTGTTTCAATCCATAGATAATTTCTGAATCACTTTTATTTCAGAGAAATACCGAGAGTGCAAATTATCGCAGTACCTTGCAGGCTGTTTCCAGTAGGGGGAGAAAATGATGGTGGAGTCATATCCGTAGAGCTACCCTACATATTCGCAGAGCATGTAGTAAATCCTGATTTGTTACACACAGACATCAGAATTAAATAACAGGAGACATTTTGTTGCCAGATTTTTAGGCTGCAGTTCAGTGGACATCCAAAATTACTTCAGCAGTCGGTCTATCTTAATCAAAAATATCCTCTCAACTCTTCTTTTTCCTATACTGTCCTCTCCCTCGTGCTAGTACAGTTGTTGCTACATAATGAGTTGGATCAGGGGAGGATCTGATTGAAAAATAGTTTTTTATGAACAGATATTTCCTGCTGAATCAGTTTCCTAGTTAGTTCATTGTGCAGTTATACAAATGCTTGTGGTGGCCCAGGACAGAAACTTGAGAAAGGGGAAGAGGCTGCTTCTGTTAGCAGCAGTGCTGCCTATAGCGTTAGTATAAGCCTCGATTCGCACTTCATCCTTTGTGTCTTCTCCTCAGCCTCATCTCCATTCTCCTACGGCTTACTTTGCTTAGGTGATCTTTTTCACTGTAACACACCCAAAATTCAGGGAATCGAGTTTCCTCATAGAAAAACAAACCAGAAATAACAAAACAAAGGAGCTCTCTTCCATCAGCCAAAGCTTAACCCAAAGCATTTCACAACAGCAGTGTGTTGGGTTAAATAATAAGGATTAAAAGAGGGAAATGAATATTTGAGGATAAAAAAAATAATCATAACAGGTGATAGAATGCATCAGGCTAACTAGATTCTTTAAAGCAGTATATTCTGAGAGCACAAACGAGCTAAAGTCAGTCTAATAGACTGCTTTGATGCTGAACGTGCTAGGGATGGTGAGAGTCACCCATTTTATAAAATTCAATTTCAGTTGCTCAGGGCAAGAGTTTGTGGGGTTGGAACACCCTGTGTGTAATAGGGGAAGAGCAGTTGCAGTTGGGCAGTGTATGTTCTTTCGAGTCTATCATAAGGTTTTTATCTAGGTTTTAGTGCTTTATAATGCTTGCTGCAATGGGCACTTAATTTTCCATCCATATTTTGCATACTAGACTTGTTGGAACACCTGTCTCCTGTTTTAATGACTATTTGTGTAACTTATTAGATTCTCCTGCTATTTTTATATTCCTCTGATCCTGTTTCTGTTGTTAATCTAAACATTAATGTACAAAGCAGTTTAACTCTTTTATAAATATTGTTGTGATATCAAAAATAATACCAGGTTATAATCGCTCATTCTGCCTTGTATTCAACAAAGAAAGCATTGGCTTTTAAAGCTAATTAAAAGAAGATTGAGCTAAATCGCATGCGTAGATCAGAGGCTATCACAGTTTTTCAACAGAGATTTGGAATGAGGAGAGTCTGAGAGGCACGGATTTATAGAAAGGCTATTCAGAGGCAGCAAATGTTGTTGCACACCAACAGTACCATGATTGTGAGGAGGGACAGAAAAGATGCCAATGCTAGATATGCAGAGGGAGCAGGAATAGAAGTAAAGAGAAACCATGTTTGTAGGAGAGGTTGGCACAAATCCATGCAGGGTTTTAGAAAACACTTCTTGCCAGAACTACAGGGAAAACTTTGTTCAAATCACCCACTTACTCAGAAGTGTTTTGAGCTATCAGGTCTCTCTTAGGCTGAAACATGGCTCTTGCTATCTTCTAATTTTGATCTTTTAATGCTGCTTCAGGAGGATGATCATCTTATTAAGGAAACAGCATCCAGCATTTCTGGTCATCAGCAGGGGGTGAAGAGGAAGGCTGATATGCCACTCGGGTCTCCATTGGAGCCGGGGCAAATACTAGAGAAGAATGAAGACAGTAAAGTCAAACTCAAAATCAGAGTAAGAAATGGAAATTCAACTTGCACAATATGCAGAGTATTCGGAATAACAGCAATGGCTTCTGCTGACTTTCCTTAAAGCTGTATTCAAACAAAAGACGTGTTGTGTATGTGTGTACAGTAGTTGTTACGCTTACCTTGGCAAAATCATTTCCCATCAGATTCTTTATTGGCTGGCAAGAACTGAAGTTGACAGTTAATGTTCTTGTTCACACAGCTTCACGGTAAATTAGAAGGATAGACATTGACGCCTTTTAATTTTATTGAATTTTTATTCCTTTGCAGTGGTAGATATCACTTCCTTTCCCTCTCACCCCCAGTTTACTTCAAAAAAAAGAAAATTTTATGAAGTGATGTTCCTAAGAATTAATTATTAGCATCTGCTTATTTTTTTTTCCTGGTATCTTAGTTCTCAAACTCTCAAGAAGAGGAGGAGATCGATATGGACACGGTTCATGACAGTCAAGCCTTTATTTACCATCATTTGAATATGTTGGAGAGACCGTCAACACCAGGTATGAATAAATTTATTGGCAAATGATAATAGGAATTTTTCAGCTGTTTCGGTTGTTGGTAAGAGTTAAATGTTAGCTGAATTCAAGGGAATGTGTAAAGGGTGCACAAGAACATTTCTTTAGCTTTCAGTGTATTTATAGATGATTGTGTACATGTGTGTTTTCATGCATATCTAAGTCAGGTAAGTATGTATGAGGCTTGTAACAATGAAAGGCTAAGGAATTAATAAAATAAAAAGTGAAATAGAATCTCATAAATGCTTGGGTGAAATTTATTTTGCAGTAGTTATGATTTAAAAAATAATAATTTTGAGGATTGTCTTAAAAAAAAAAAAGCAAGACTTCAAGTAAAAAAAAATCTTACGACTTGTAGCTTAACATCAGTAGTTCAAAAGAAACTTGCAAGCCTCAGAGATACTTAGAAGGGCTCTTTAAAGCTGAAGATACGGTTTCATTTCTGTACCTTTTTGCTATTGCTACTTCTCTTTGTCATAAAATATTGGACAAAATTACTTGTCAAAAAATGGTGTTCCTTAGAAACCTTAAGGCAGGCCTTAATAAATTAAATTAATTTAATATTTATAAATTGCGTATATAAACAATTTGACTAAACCTTCATTAATGAACTTTCACCTTCTTTTCTTACCTGTCCCAGGAAAGAAATGCAGTAGTCAGTCTTGGTTTCTGAAAATCTTCTGACTATGTTTTTAACTTTAGTTCCCAAATGTACTGGTGGAGCTAAGCTGAGGTAGTGTGACTGTGGAACAAACCTTTTGCAACATCTTGGGTACACACCAAAAATGAGGTGTTAAGATTTTCAGATTGCAGTCCCTGCAGGGTGTAAAAGCCAAGTGTTTGGCCCCAGATGTTGGATTCGGGGTACTCTACCCTCTCGCTTGTTTTTCTGTTTTTATCCAGTGGTTGCCTAATGTCCAACACAAAAAACCTTAACAGCAGGATCTGGAACATTGGTTTCCTGGGGTCTGAGCACTAGGTCCTTAGCTATGCTGACAAGTGACCTCATCTGCTTTCCCTGTGACCTGAGTGTTCCTGGCAGTTCGTGGCCCCGTTGAAGAGGAGGGCTGGTGGTTGTTCTGCTCCGAGTCTCCTGCTGAGCCTGGTGCCTAGGGTGCTGGCCAGGGATGTGGAAGCTGTAGGTTCATACTCCCATAGGGCCTAGAACTTAGATTTTACTTCCTTGGCAGATGCTCTAGCCACTAAGGTTTGTTTTTTATGAATAAAAGGTAACTGCTGTCATTGCTCAGCTAACAAATTAAGTTCATATGGGGACACAAAACACAGGGAGGTCTGGTTTCTGGATTCCAGATGGCCTTTAGTTGGTAAGTGCCTGTACAGCCAGCTCCACCAGGAGGGATTTTCTGTTAGGTATGGAGAATAGCAAACACACAACTTTTTCCCTAAATCATAGCCATCCCAGCAGAATGAAGGAGAAGGGGTTAAAGTGTTGCTCTCAAGAACTTAGGAGCCTAATTTTACAGAACCTTTACTTTTAACCTCTCAGAGCTGCTTTGAATTTTGTCCTTGGTGGTTACGGACAGCCGTCACATTTTCTGTTACGGCAAAGAATGATGCATCCAGGGCATGCAAGTGTGAAGCTGATCCACTGAGGATTAGTATTTATAAGTCTTACATGATATTTTGCAACAAATTTCTTTACTAGACTTACACACTCGACGGGATATAAAGTCATAAGCAAAACTCAGCCAAATACGTCACAAATAGGACTTACGGGACCCTCTGTCAGCCAGCTCTATGCTCGGGAATGCTCCGTGCTATAATTCAGAATGGGTGAAATCTGATCAGGAGGGGAGTAATGGCCAGTTGACTGCTGCATTTATAGATCTACGGCAGGCAGAAAAGCCTCAAGTGTCACTGAAGTGCTGAACCACCTTGTCACCTCTGCCAGTTAGGCCTTCAGGACACCGGAATACATGCTCTTTCCTAGGTATCACATGAGACAAATGCTGTTTTTTCCACAGAATTCATTTTAAGTAATAAGCCTTTGAAAAGCATTACTTTGAAACATTTCAGATTAATTTCATTTTCTTTGGTTTGCGCACTTAGAAGCAGTTCCACTTCAGATACTCCTTGCTTCTAAAATTTCACCTGTTTCTTATTCGTGGCATTTTTCTTAGAAGCAGAGATGTATGAATTTCAGACTGAGTAAATAAAGGCAGTTCAGTGTTTAGGAAATAGCATACTTCTGAGGAAAAAATGTCAAACAGATGGGAGGAAAATAAAAGCATACATAAATAAGATACAACACTTGTCTGTGAACAGTTTTACAGGGGGATCGCAGATAGTGTTTCCTGAGGACCCTTGAATTGTTTGCAGATGTGGCAGAGGATGGATGCGCTTCAGTGAGCGATTATTGTGAAACAGATCGATACAGGTTCTGAAATGCTCTCAGGATCTCGTTACTAAATCTGTGAGATCCTGTATCTGCCTCGACTCTGTGATTTTTTTACTTGGAAGGCAGCGAGCTCTTAGTCCATACTTAGTTTTCCTCTCACAGCTGTGGGTTATGTCCCCACATGTCACATGAAGTGTTAGGTCATCAGCCAAGCACAGCCTGTGAATAGCAGCTGCAAGGAGGAAGTTCGTGTTGGCTCTAAACGCTGCTCTATCTGCGTATTCTGTTTTTTACACGCCCCGTACCCCTCTCCTCCCCGAATGATAATTTGGATTTGTTCAAGTTGATATAACCCCTGTAAAGCCAGAAAAATATTATTTTCCTTTAAAAGCATTTTCTCTGTGGGCTTCTGCTCATGGATATGAAAGGTTAGGGGTTAGACATGCTGCAAGGGTGATTAAAAAGCCTTGCACTTCAAGTCTTTCAGGATTACAGGTTTCAGTACAGTTTACAGCACCTTTGTTCATATAGAAAATGGTTTTAATCCTACTAAAGCATCCTGCCTATGATAATAGAATTGTGGACTCTGATAGTTAGAATGGATTCAAAGTATTTTGCAAGAAGTTTTTAAAACAAAACAGCATTCTTCAGGCAATTCACAATTTCAGTTGTTTTGATTATTCTCTACGTACCAGAACCATGCTAGCCACTTTTGAACCTCTAAAGCTTTGCAAGGTCATGTTTCTAAAATGAAAACAGATTCTTATTTGCTACTAAATCATCAAAAATAGTAGCAGTGCTCCCTGCTCTGTTTTAAGATCAAAAGAATTTCAAGATTAGGTTTCATGTATGCAGTAGGTTTAACGTCTTGTTGCAGGCTGTAAGGTGACTCATGCATTGTTGACTTCTGTGAAATTAGATTAAGATGATACAGTTCTTTATTTACTGAGTATTTCACTCATCTCACAGCATTTCACTCATCTCAAAGTGCAGTGCTACTTCCAAATGGTGTGAGTACAGTAGCAAATAGGCGATGTTCTCTTCACGCACTGGCAGCCCTTTTTCTGACTGCATTCAGCAGCAGTGTGGTTTGACAACACATCCTCAGCATTCAGAGCTCAGATCAGAAAAACCCTTTGACCATTTTATTAATTCATTCGGTGTTTTCCAGAATAATCACACTTGAAGTTCTCACTCTGTTTACCATGTAGATATATGTGAAACTTTGAAGATATAGGCCACAGTCATACAGATTGTTTGGATTGTGGTCTTGCTGTCCGAAGCTTCAGGAAATAATGGTTTAGCTGGATTTGATTTTTCCTGGAATAATTTGAATAGAGCAAATTCTGCTGTAAAGTGTAGAGGGAAACTACTTCAGTGACTACCTACTGTTGGAAGTGTATTGTTTAAATATACGAGCCTGTGGTGCACATCACCATGTGTCAAATAGAGTAGTTAATAGGAATTCAGTCTGAACAGTAGAAATAGTCCAATCCTCTGCAGCTCAGCTAAGTTATCCAAGTTAGCTACATGAATACCTTTACCTTAAAATTCAACCACTAGTCAGTGGCTTCCTATCAAAAAGGGGTTACATAAACATCAGAATTACAAATAAGTAAATAAACTTCACTTCTTGGATAAAAAGACAACACTGACAAACAATGATTGATTTTTTGCTTTACTTTTTAGAGAGAAAAAAAGCAGTTATAAGTGTTTTGTTAGAATACCCTTAATAACATGAGTATTATCAAACACTTATATTGACTTTATTACCTAAAATATAACTGCTTCCAATCTGGTAACTTACCAGTTTTTAGGTTCTCTAGCTAATTTTGCCTCACTGAAATATCTGTGATTAATTTTGTGCTTCATAAGGCAGGGTGTTTTCAAGGGCTTTATCCTAAAACCCATGAAAGCAGCTTTAATAGAAGCAAGCCCTGTAAGATAAAGTGGCAACATAAATGAGAATTGCATCAGTGTGTGGCTGCAGTGCATCAGCTACATTATTTCATAAAAACAAGGTAATGTTGGAGCTGTGACTGGTCAGTTGGTTTCTTAGAAACACTCTCAAACCCAGAAGATGGGTAAGGCTGTCAGCTAAATATTCGAGTGAACTACCTATGAGCTGTTAGAGGCACAAAGCATTCTGAATTTACTTACTGATAGAAATGCAGTTTCTCTCTTGAAAGTTTTCTGGAGTATTAGGCTAAGTATGGTAAAAACATCACCAGAGTCAAGCTATTTGTTAATGTAAGGACAAATATAGTTTTGTTTTTTTTTTTAAAGTCAAATGAGGAAATTAATAAAACAATTACCAGTTACAAAAATATTTTAGTTAAATCACGAGCTTGTCTTTATAATGCTTAAGTGGAGTCTATCCTTTTTGTTATAGGCATAAGGAATTATCTGTCTGGTTATAAATCCAACTAAAAATTGTATGAAGTCAAATGAATCTGTAAACTGGAACTAGTTTTATTTATTTATTTATTTATTTATTTTTAAATTTTTATATTGGAGCCTATTTAATGGATCATGTTTAGCACAAACTCAGAAAACTTTTTTTAACTAAGCCTAACCTTCTCAATCTTAAACTGTAAGTTTTACAGTATGGTCATTAAAAGAACACTCTACTAGACAGAAAGTTGGTAACTTTTTTTCAGAGATGCACAATTTGAAAATTTTGCTTCTTAAGACAAAATGACAAAACACTTGCAGCCTAGAAGCTTGGGATATTTACACTTGGTGATTTCTGTGTGCGCTTCATTGATGATTCAAGGGATGCATAAACACAACATTAAATTAAAACACTGTGTGTCAGATGTTTCCAGGGCAATACTAAACAAGGAAAGTAGAAATGAGGAAAAACAAAATACTTGTCAAAACAGTTTTCAAGATCTTTTCAGCATTTTTAGTCTTAGCTCTTCAGAAAAAATGCTTGCCAGAGCTGCAGTCCAACTGCTAGTCTTAGTGAGTACATGATTTTTCTCTTTAGCAAGCTTTCTTTGGGTTCTGGGAGAGACTTAGTAAGTGCTAGCGTGCTCATGTTGATGTCACCTTCTTCCCAAAGGTGGTCGGTGTCAGGTTGTGGAACACCAGCCTGTCCTCAGCCAAAACACTGGACCCAGGGGCCTTACCCTTTGCTGTGATTTGTGAAGTTCGTTTTTTCCTCTGTGACATTTGAATAAATCAGGGTGTCAAGGGGGGGTCATTTTTAACAAGTGTCGATTTGGAAAAGTTGTATTTAAGCCAGTGGTTTTAAATAGATTGTAAATGCAAAGAAACAGAGACTGTAAGTCTGTGGTGTCCCACCCTCTTCACACGAATTCAGAAGTACAGGAAAGACCGTTAGGAAGATCTAATGAAAGCTTGTTAGCATGTTAAAGTCTCAAGTTACATTTTACCAAATTGTAAAGGTTCAATACGAAATAATATAGTTAAAAAAAACTTTACACAACAATATTGTTCACTGTTTGTGCACCGATGATCCTTAAAAATAAAAAATAAAAAACCTTGCCCTAACATAATTGATGAACAGGATGTTGTAATTATCTGACCGCAATTTATATTCATGTCAAAAAACATCACTTAAAGCCTATCAAGATCTAAAACCCATTCATTCTAAAACTAAACCATGAGATCTGTGTTTTTATCTTCTATTCTCCCTCATGGTATCTCCAGCATTTGTGTAGTTCCATGTGACAAGGTGTATACAAAGTTTATGGTCGTTCCCCCGCGGGATAGTAATCCTCTCTGGTTTGAAGCAACTACCCAGCCCAGCTAGCTGGAACACTGAGAAGCCAATAATTACATTGGAATATGCACAGCCAAAACAGAAGGAGATCCAAATGGACAGACACATGGATGTGCGTTTTCTTCCAAGAAATGCTACTAACCACTTCAGAAGTGAGCTCGTGGGCTTGCCCTCTCCTTATTGTGCATTTCTATTATTTGAGAAACCCGGGTTCCCATCCTGCTGCCTGTGCCAGGAGGAAGTGGGCTCCCTGCAGGAAGAGGGAACGCTTTGTGCCTCCTTGCAGCGGTCTCCCCCCCGTTGATACGAGAACGGTATTAATGCCCTTTAAAGCAGCTCCTCTTCAGCTTTGCTTTCGTACTTTGGCAGGTTCCTAGCATGGGCTTTGAATAGATATTTAATTTAAAAGAAATCAAAAAAAAATGAAGAAAGTGTTTTGCAAGTTTAAAGGTAGTTTCATTACAGAGTGAATTTGACAGGTACACATCTGTAAAATCTTTTTATCGAGCTTTTTACAGGTCTGTCCGTTTTACAGACAGAGTTCAGTAGTCTGCATACATCCACTCTGAGCCATCATCTGGGGCTGATGTATTTCATTCCTGCTTTCAAAGCACTCTTTAAAAGTTGGAAGATGTTTTCTGGGTAGCTGATGTTTTTCAATTAAAAAAAAAAAAAAAAAGAAGCACAACAAATTTTGATCCTCATTGATCTCTGAAGAAAATGTATGTGTACTTACTACTGGCTCAGGAAAAGCAGATTTCTGTAACAGTACTTTTTGTTACTGACATTTGTACCATATTACCAATGCTGATCGCTTCCTTAAGTGTCAGTAGCCCCCAAGCCACAGTTGGATCAGATTTCCCTCCTTTCCGAAGGATCTCCCTGCCTTTTTTGGTTTCCAGGTGTTCATCACCACCCCTTCAGTCCTGTTGGCTTGAAGGGCTGTTGTATATGTTCCCACTCTTGCTCAAGTTAATATTTTACCTAAGGGCTTTAAATACAATTTTTCTATAACCTAGCTGAAATAAGTTATGAAACGATAATGCAGGCTGTTTCTTAGCAGAGCTGGTAGTGCAGTAAACAGCAGAAAGTTTGCACAAGTACCAGCACAACATGTCAGGAGGGTCTCTTTGCATCCTTGGTGTCCACTGGCACTTGGCACTAGAACTACTGCTACATCAGAGAGACAGGTTTAGGTTCAGGTAGGAGCTCCTTAACAGAAATATAATCAGAAATAGTTAAATTGTGAAGCAGACTTTTTGTATCAGTACAGTATGTTTGCATTTTGCTTGCTGTCTGCATTGTTGAGAACTGCTCCAGGTAGCAGCGTAAAAAAGGTTTTAGTAACTGCATTAAAGTCAGCAAGCAGAAGTTTGAATTTGTGTGCATACCTCATATCTGCCATAATACCCTTCAAAAAGTACAGTCAGTGCAAGTTCTAACAATAAATCTTTGCGTCAATAATATGCAATTACTGCATCATTCTTACGAATGCGAAATTAAAGCTGTCTAAAAAATGTTTCCATATTAATTTTAGGTCTATAGGAAGCTTGTACCCTAGTCTGACCTCCATAACATGAGCAGAATTCTATATTGTGCCATATTCAGATGTTGTGGAAAGCTTAAACACATTTCTAGAAAGACACAACCTGTTTTTTTGTTTTGTTTTGTTTTTTTAAGACTTCAAACAGTAGAGATTCTGCCGTGTCACATAAAAAGTCACTGATTATCCTTACGGCATAAAATGTTTTATATTTCTATTTTGAATTTTAAATGCTGCTCACAGATGTAGATTTTTTTTCCACCTCTGTTCAAAAAACAAACACACAGCTGTACTGTGTAAAAACTTTCCCGTGTGTGTACTTGATTGAATCCATTCTTAATCTTTGGATAAAGCTAGAAAGACTGCATGGAAATCTTTCTCAGTGCTTACCATAGTACAGTGAGTTGGCTCTTCAGACTTCCAGGATTAAAGTATTACCACAGAAGAATCATTCTTGCTCTTAAAGTAAGATATAAAAAAAAAAAAAAAAGAGAGAGAGAGAAGCACTGGAAAAAAAAAAAAGTGTTTGCAAATATACAGGAAAAAGGCAATTATAAAGTATATAATAATTACCTATTATTGACCTGGGATATTTTCTCTGAAAACTGTAGGGACAAAGAAAGAAAAAAATTACTCAAGGGAAGAAAATCTACTTATGTAAAAGTGTTAAAGGAATAGTATCCTTCAAAAGTCTGATGGTGCTTTTACACATACCTAGTAGTTAAAGCACGTACATGCAATGTGAATGATTTGATTCAAATTCTACCTAAAGGAATTCAAGCCTTCCCACCTTCCAAGTGTTTCCCCTAATTGACTATATTATTCTTATATTATTTCCCCTTAGTTCCTACTATTGAAGCTATTGCAGTTTGTGTGAAATAATGAAATACCAAATATTCTGAAAAGAGAATGAGGAAGGGGCTCAGGAAATGAGAAGCCATGGATCAAATTTTTTCTACTCCAATTCAGTTATTGAGTTTACTTCACATATAAGTAGTTCTAGTGTATTTGTGAAATACACACTAATAGAGTTGGTGTAATTGTCTTTATTGGAATAGTTGTTTAAGAACAAAACTTCGTATAATCTTTCAAGTAGGTGAAACTGATTGTAAGATCCAATTCTGAAATATCAATTTAATTCTGCTGTTCAGTATCAAAAAGGTTGATATGCTCTTGCAGGGAACTTTCTGTAGTTCCTGACTAAAAGGAGTTCACACCCCAGAACTGCTCTTTAATGTATGTCAGTGTGTACTTTATGTCGTGGTTTTCATGAGCAGTTAAATTTTAATTACTCATGGTATTGTGACCTTCTTACAGTGTTTAAAATGTAATTTCTGGAAGCCAGTGTAACTTGCAGTTGCTTAGCTCTTTGCAATTCCTAATGATCTGGGATACATTTGTAGTTCTGAGGGAGGAAGGAGTTACCTCTACAGAGCTGTCAGTACTGTAGGAACATTAATGGCATGTTCAGAACCTTCTCTGAAAAAGCAGGAAACTAACAGCATCAGTATAGTAATGGATTCTGTTTGCATATTGAAATGATAAAGTAGGTCTGAACTAACAATTCAGAAAGTGCTGTAAGTTAAATATTTGTTAATCCCATTTTATCGATTTCTTTTAGGTAAAGAACAATCTTCAGGAGAGGTGAACATGCACCCTGTCTCAGCAGCTCCACTCTCTGTGTTTAGTAAGGAATCAAACTCCTCGAAACATAGTGATCACCATCACCATCACCACCACGAGCACAAGAAAAAGAAGAAGAAACACAAGCATAAGCATAAGCATAAACATAAACACGATAATAAAGAAAAAGAAAAGGATCCCTTTGCTTTCTCCAACAGTCCAGCCAGTGCACGATCAATCCGCTCCCCGTCACTTTCAGACTGACACCGATGGCTTCTCTGGAGTTCCACTTGCAATATTCTCTGAATACTTAGAAGGATGTATATAACTATAGCTTCTATCTTTTTTTATGGAAATAGGAATATGTGCATTGCCTCAGCAATTCAGAAGCTCTGCCACCACCCTCGTTTGAAGCCTTCTATTTGCATATGCAGTTGTTGAAATAATCTGATTCAAAAAATATGTTTTATGATTCTGAGTCATTTTGTATTTCAGTGTTCTCCACACCTCCCACTCTTTTTTCCATTTTAAACAAAGAAAACAGCCCTTTATGTAAGGGCCCCATGTCCACTGGCAACCCCCTGCACATCATGCTGACCATGTGTACTGCCAGAATCAATTATGTTTTAATCCTTTGAAGAATGTTATGAGGCAGAGTACGTTTTAAACAGAAGCCAATTGCCAGACCTTTGGTGAAGTGCTGTTTCCAGACTAGTATTGTATAACCAAACATAGACCTTCTGAGAAGACAAGGTTTTTCTGTAGTCTTCAACTGAGTTGTTTCTTGCTTTAACCGTTGCAATGTAACGCCAGAATTTTAAGAACATTACATAGAACATTTGCCTTTCTCAGATACTAAAACACTTGAAAAAAGTCTGAGCTGCTTTTAAGCTGCAGGTATTTATTATGGACATGACCATTTGAATATAATGACATTCTGCAATTATGTTTTTGTAATTTTAGCAAAATGCTTAATGCATGTTTTGTCCTGTAATAAGGCTTTTAAAAATCCAATAAAGTTTGCAAATTATTTTGACAAAGGCAGATTTTTTTTCTTCAGGCTTGACATTGGAATATGCTTGTGAAAGATGTCTTTGTTAAAATGAAAGAAATATTTTTGAAAGCTTAAGAATTAAAAGATTAAAGTATATGTATTTTGTCCTGCTGAAGGATGTTTTCTTGGAAGCATTCTATATTTCATGGGTTCACAAGATTCATGGATTCACAAGAACACATTATTAGGTTAACCTAGGTCTGGGACTTTAAATGATGGATACATGCAAATCTCTTCAGCTGTGTTTTATGCAGTGTGCTATTCCCACTCAGCAAATGTTTTATTTAAAAACTACAAGTTTTTAGAAGTTTTGCTAATAGAGATAAATCATCTCTGCCCCTTTTTATGTGTTTTCTTTCTTTGTTTATAGAGGCAGGGGTTTTTACTAGTTGACTGCTGTTGCCCAGGGTTCATACTGCATTTGGTTTCTACAAGATGGTTGGTTTGGGGTTAAGTATTTTCTCTAGAATTTTTCCCAAATTCCTGTGAGAGACTGGTTCTCCTTCTAGGGCAAAGAGAGAACTCGACAGGGACCCGTGAAGATTTTTTAAAGCCATATTCTGTTTCATGAAAGTTAATAAATGCTTTTATATTGTATACCTGCTGTTGAATCGTGTAGTTCTTGTGATGACAAGTTTTCTGTAGAACTGGAAGTTGACAGATGCATTTTGTATTGCACATACACTGATTTGTTATCCAAACACTATATCCCGTTAGTACTGTGAGAATCATTTTGCTAATTACTGTATTCAGAGCATGTGTTAAAATATGTTGGGGCTGGATTCGGGCATGGTGAAGCTGGGCAGCATCGCAGCCTTTCTCCTTGCATGATGCAGTGGCCGCTTGCTACCCTGCGAGTAGCCCTTCACGTCTGGGGCAGCCCACCTTGGCATCACTTGTGTCCTCTGCAGCCTGCCGAGGCTGCACGTCCCTGCAATCTCGATGAAGTAAATGCAACAGGAAAAACACCAAGCACGGGCAGAACGAGGGACTGAGCCTGTTTAGGGCAGGCTAACAATGCGCACAGTTCAGCTTACCGCCTCCCTCCGGCCAGAGAGCTGTTATGTTAGCATCGTGAATTGTGAATCGTGGGGAGAGGTTCAGGAGGCCGTACTAATAGCTCGATGGAAATATTTTTAGATGTTTTTCCCTTGGCTAAGGAGTGAGGTAACAGTGCCAAAGGTGTTTGTGGGAGTCCTGGGCTAATAAGCAATGAAAGCTGGCATTGTTTGGCAGAGCGAAGGCAGATGCATTTATGTTTTAAAAATGAGGTCATGGATAATTTAGGCTGGTGTTTCTACTTTCGGAGGCATGGATTTACACTCCTATGCTGTGGGGAAATGTATTGTTTAGTGATACAGGCACAGAACTGAGACAGAGCCGCAGCAGTAATTCTCGCGTCATTTATTTGGCTGTGTGACTCGAAGTGAATTATTTCATACAGTATGGAAATGTGGTGAAGACACAGTTACCAGAAAATTAGAGGGGAAAAAACTAAAGGGACTTTTTTCCAGTGCAGTTTATGAGGTTATGTCATGGTCCTGATTCAGCTTATCCATTGATGTGTTTGATGGGATACAAAATAGGTTTGAATTCAGGGTGTTGTGCTCGATGGACAGGAGTGCTCACGCGCTGGTAGGTACGACCAGAGGTCAGGATAGTTCGGCAGGTTGCACAGGTCACCCTGCAACAGCAAGTTAAAATGAATTCATCAGGAGTGGCTATGAAATACCGAGCAATTGGATACTATTGCAAAAAACAAATCTCACCTGAGGATTAACAGGATTTTATATAAAACATGGCAATAATTATTCCATCAAGTGCCAATGATTTTGAGCAGCAGTCTTGAAGAAACAGGTGGGCAAAGTCCCCCAAACGGAACCAACAGGTAGCACTGTGTATAAGAAGAAAAGAAAGGGAACCGAGTAATGGTCTAGAGAATAAAAGTCTGAGGAAGGAACTCTCCTGTCTAATACCTAAAAGACTGCTTAAAAAAGAAGAAAAAAAAATGTACCTGCTGTTCTTGGTATTTCCTCTGGGAAGGAAAGGATTAGCTTTATTTGTGAGAAAAAGAATTTTTGCAGAATGATGAAGTTAAGATGGAAGATAAACACACACCTCACAGTGAAGTGAAACTCTTCTTGTAGGCTTTTGAGCCATAAATTGGCAAGTATTTGTTGGGGATGTTTAGGGGGTGCTTTGCCTTGGCGCAGTGCAGGCCTTTGCATTAAGATACCTTGTCGTTACAGTTTGTCTGGATGGTTTCTTAGATCTTCCATTTTTCAGACAACAAAATTAATGTATTGACTCCTTGGATGTGATGGGGACTTACGGATGGCTTAGGAAGCAGTGGTCTTTGCCTGTCTTTACCTGCAGTCTTACTGATTGCAGCTCAGCGTGGGTTTTTCTTCTATTTAAAAACAGACTGTTTCAAAGTTATAACATTATGCCAATTCCATTTAAAACTTTCATTTGGATGGTGATGAACTTCTCATCCTCCCACCTTCAAACCTGATAGGTTGGCTGTAACCTCTATGGTTTATCTGGGTCTGAGTTCTGATTTTCAGTTCAAGCTCCTGGTTTGTAGCTTGCTTTTCTTGAAACAAAAGCAGAAGTGCTTGATGTAGGTGGGTGGCATCTGAACACTGGAAGAATACACATGACACATACAAAATAAAAACGTGCAGAAGAATTTCTTTTGATATTTCAGTTTTTAATATGAACTACTTTTTTTCATTATAAGCATAATACGCAAGTGTAGGTCAAAGTTGTAATATGAAAATATGCAGTTTTTAATTAGGATATAGCTTCTTTCTTTAAATTAGGATATAGCTTCTTTCCTTGATGTCCAAGTAAGCATTCATTGCAGCTCTGGTTGCTCTTGTCACTCTGTCCTGATGCTGTGAAGGAAGGACAGCTGCATACAACGTCTCTTTGCTCTTGGGTGAGCTGGCGCTGCCTTTCGATCATAAATTGTGCCGTCCCATAAAGTACTCAACCTGACATCAGGGCTTGTATCAATGGTAGCAGCATATCCTTACACTGCCTAGCTTTTTAGGATATAAAAGCTATTTCATTTTAATTGATTTTGTATTCATAGAGATCTGATCATTTGTGTAAATTTTACTATAAGGAAATTTAAGGCATGTCTATTTTCCATTCCTTAAGGCAGTTTATTCGCAGAAAATTAAGAACCTGATTTTTAACACAGTGTCAGTATTGCATAAGAGCCCTTAAAATATGCAAGGTAAATATAAATGTTTTGAATGAGATTTAATTACTTTATTTATAATTTATATCTATATTGACATATGTTCATAAAATATATATTTATTTCCTCTTTTTATGATGTAAAATGGCAATAATAATATACAAGTGTTTTTGTACACATTAAGCCATAGCAGCTAATCCATAAAGTCTGTGTTATTCCATAATCATCTGATATCTTGAATGCAGTTTTGCTAAATGCATTTCTAAGGTTTTCTTTTATTACTATTTTTGTGTGTGTGGATAAATGCGCAATGTTAGTGACCTTTGCTGATGCAGATGAGATGGGATTTCATTAGGACTTTGCATTTTACTGAAACGTACTTAATCTCATATGGTGCTTAGGAAGAAAAACAGTATTTTTGTGGTAAACATCATAAAATGGCAGCATGAAATTTAAGTGCACTTAGCTAGATTTTTTTTTCCCAATTCTAAGTAGAAGTGCAGCTGTGTGGTGTAGTTGGGGCTTGCTGCTGCGGGGAGCAGGGCTTCCTCCCCCAGCTCCTGACCCCGTAATCTCACCTTGGACTCATTGGGCTCTTCTGTGGCCTGACTCAACTCACCGACGGACAAAATAAGACTGATTTCGGCTGGATCCGTAGCTCCTGGGGCTGAGGATGGAGAGGGGAGCGGGAGGAGCGAGCCGAACAAAACCCTCTTGGCACCGACACTCCCGGTTTGGCTCGGCTCCTTCCTGCAGCTCCACTCGGGGGAAACAAAACGAGGCTGGATTCGAGCGCTGACATCTGCTCCTCGCTGGGACTCCGAATTCTGCTGTGAATAGGTTCGGGGGATGTTTTGAACCAGATTCATTTCAAAAGTTTTGGAACGCTGAAGTGAAATGAGCTTGTGTGACTGGCGGTTATTTATTTTCTAGGCTGGGTTAAAAATAAAAAAGGAATGGTCTCAATAGTCAGGGTCAAGAGCAACTCCCTTCAAAAATGACTCCAAAGGGTGATTTCAGGTCAAGGCGATTTTTTTAATTATTATTTTTGTTCTGTTTTATTTTTATCCCCTGAATTGAATGGCAGAAGAGTTTTAATATATGAAGTATTTCATTCTGAAAATGTCCTTTTCATTTCCTAAATGTTCCTATTTCTTATAAATTTATAAAGTGTATTGTGGAAAAAAAATATTTGATAAATGAAAATATATCCCCCATATGTCCCCCAAAGAAAATATGTCCCCAGGCTTGATGGCACCACAGAAGTGAAAGCGCGTTTCAAGACCCGATCAACTCTTCCCCTTTTCAAAAAAAAACTTACTTCAGGAAAAACCCTCTTTTGGAAGTTATCTGTTCCTCACCTTTCCAGGAAAAGGAGGGACGGTGACTCATGGCTTTGAGGCAGCGTGGAGCCGTGTGAGTGAGCCTCTGTTTGGGGCTGCGCCGGGGCGGCCGTGCCAAGGCTGCCGGCCCGGCGGGACGCAGCAAGGTGCTCACCAGCTGCACTGCATCCAGAAGCACCGGGGACCTTTTTTTACAGACTACCATAAGGTGCTGCTCAGCTTCTGGTTGCTTATTTTGCTAAATCTTCAAGCTTTTAACCGCATTAGGCTTTGGCACTGTCAACAGGTCTTTTGGTGGCTCCTCTCCCATCCAGGAGGCTAATGGAAGCCTGCGTGGGAAGGAGGTGTTTTTAGCAGTTTGGGAAATATTTGAGTACAGCTTTTCAAATTAGTATGGCAGCCATGAAAGTTCATAACAGTGTGTTATTGTCTTGCTAGTTTTAGTCATTTAATTCCTGATTTTTCTGTACAATAAAAAAATGGACATAGGGAAGAAGGAAGGGGAGGGGTGGCGATTATTTGTTACCACAGTGAAGTGAGGTTTGGGGAGATCAAAGCTCTCATGTCAGTTCTGTCACTCACCTTCCTAATGCTGTTCCTACTGTTCTGAGGTATTTTTGATTTGCCCATGGAGCTGCTGAAGGCTTCACTTGTTTCCCTCAATTTATTTCTTTATCTTCAGTTCTTCCAATTTGTCAAGGTAGTGGCCACCTGAGAGTTGTCCAAGCTTCAGGAGGGGCAGATCACAGCGACACCCACCAAAGCAGGGTTTAAACTGCTTTGGAATAGGATGATACCCTGTACTGAGGTTGGAGTGCCCTGTTTCAGTTTTCCATCCTCTTTTTCCAGCTACGTGGCCAGCAGGCTACTAACAGCTTATTTATCCTTCTGGAGGATCAGGCAGATATAATCCCCATCCCCTATGGTCAATGCAAACATCCTTCTTGTCTTCTTGCATTTGGAGCAGTGTGTGTAGAAAAAGTTTCTGTCTCAAAAGCTATTATCAAAGGACACAATAATTTTAAAATGTTGGGATTCATGTATTTGTTATTGAGTACTTGACTGATTTCAAAATACTGAGCACTTTCAATTGTTTTAATAGTCTGATTTTTAAAAACATAAATTTGTTTTTACAGCATGGAAAAACTTCCATGTGCTTAATAAAGCACTCAGTACTTACAACACAGGATAAGACGGAGGAAGAGAGAGAACAAAGCTTTTTTGTAGGTCTCTTAATTGAAGAGAGAGAAGTAATTATGTTGGAGGGCTGGTAAAGGACTTCAAGAAGTTGGTAGTTGACTACTGCTGTGATGTAGATGATGTGAAAACCTAAATGAAACTATGGAGAGAATAGTTGAAAACACTACTCTTATTTTTCCGTAAAAGCTCAACAATTTAGTTGGAGGAAAAAATAAAATGAGGAAATGAGGAAAAGACACTGATAATGTGTATAACATAACAACTTAATTTTGACCATTTTTCCTTGAGTGCTGTATTCCTTAGTGCTGAGAGTCTAGCAAGGGCTTTGGGTCCTTTGCGGAGTCGAGCAGCTTATTGTGACTGAATGCCTCTCATCTAACTGAAGCTAACAGCTTGGAATTTCTCTTTTATTTTTCCTTTGATGGTTTATGCTACTAAAAAATAGAGAAAGCTTGTAAATATGTCTTTTACAATCGTTTTACCAAAATTAATTATATACTTTGAATCTGATTTACCTGTTCTATAACTATGTATGTAATATGTACTTGTGCTGAACAGAAATACGACCAGAAATTGACCTTAGTGCACAGAGAAGCTACATTTTTTATCAATATTTACCTCTGGTAATGGTTCCTGAGCCAAGGCAGTGACTCCTGTCTGTCACCACTGGGAGCAGATGCTACCGGGCCATGCAGAGCCCCTTGCACCTTCCCCACTTCAAGTGCTGGTTTTTGTCATTCATCTGCCATCCTTCTGCTGCCATATGCCAGAGGCTCCACCCAAGGATGGCAGGAAGATTTGGTCTTTCCTGCTTGGATGATCCTGCTCAAGCAACCCTCACAAGCTTTGTGAAGCAACCTCTGACCCGTCCCTGTCTGCTGGGGACAAAGAGGGAAGCTTTACATCTTCAGGATTTTTTTTTTATCTATTCAAAGTAAGGTTTAGTTGGTATAAGATGTCCATAATGCTCTTACTGTTCAAAGAAACTCCAGGTGCTTAGCTATTGCATGCTCAGTACCTAACTGGGGGTTTGACATTCATCGGAGGGAGACAGCCATCCCAGTTTTTGGGATCCCGTTATCATTCAGGCTGGGGATATTTCTTCATCTGCAGAATCCCTCTCTGTCAAGACAACATCTCTCTCTTCCTTCAAATTATTGCTCAAGTCCTCCACCCTTCCCTGCTCTTTCGGGAGGCATGCTAAATTACCAGAGACACTTGAGCACACCCAAGCTGTAGTTGTAACTCCTGGGGCTTTTTCTCCTGCCTCTCCTTGTGCATCACGTCTCCCAGCCAATGCTGATGCATCAGGCACATCTACCGTATAGGTGAGCTGCTCAGGACATTTTGTGTGCCTGCTCATGCTGTCAAAGCACCTTGCCAGGCTGGGGAAGGGGCAAGGAGCAGAAGATGAATGATTTTGTTGCTCTTGCAAGCTGAATTCACTGCACAGACAAGGACCATCACAGACCCTGACAATTCTCCTTCTCCCCAGACCCCTCCCCTCTTCCTTCCCCACCATTTTCTTTCTCTACTGTATTTTTTTTTCTGCAGCTTCAAACACAGCCTGCTGAGGATGTAAAGGCTTTAAAGCCCATTGAGATCAGGAGCAGAACTGGGAGATGTATGTATTTTTCTGCAGAAGGTATCAGTACACACCATTAGATGGTCTTTCACACTCTGTAGATAATTACAGAGACAGTTAAAATCAGGCACCTGTGTCACAGCAGTCTGCTAAGTAGCTGCTGTCTACTCCCACAGTTTATTGTTTTACTTTTTCAGAGGCTTTGACTTTCTCCTGTGTGTTTTTTATTGCCTGGATCAATGGTGTTCTGCCCTTGGCTGCCAGGAACACCTCTGAAATTTTGAACAGATCAGAAAGGGTTGTTACCTGGGCAGTGACACCCCTTTGGTTTGACCAAAGCTGAAGCAGCGATTCACCTCTTCGCAGAGCCTGCTTCCAGCACCATGTTTCCAGGCAGGCCTGGCTGGGCAGCATTTTGAACCTAGAGGAAAGCAGGCAGGCTTGTTCAGGATTGAATATATAAGTAGTTTTTTCCTTTTTAAAAGGCCAGCCTTCTGTTAAACATATTAAGCATGTGGAGTTGAACCTGGTAATGCATTGTGTCCTTTGCATACAGAGACTAGATTTTTTAATTAAAATTTGTTTTGAATAATTGCAGGACTTTACATATATATGTGTGTGTGTATGTAAAGTATATAGAGATTGTATATATTATATATAAACATGTAAAGCATATATATATATTTATGTATTGCATATACATAAATTGACTTTATATGACAACGATCATGTTCTTCTGAGCTAATAATGCTCATATTAAGGCTTGATTCTGAAATATAGCAAAACCTCAGTAAGGCATATGGAAATGAGAGGCACCGTTGTGAGCTAATGACCTCTGAGAATGAACAAACATGTCAGCACCGTAAAATGAGATACACTTATTAGCTTTTTACAATGGATGCTTGTATACGATACACATCAGCGTTCTGTGAAGTGGCTTGTTATGATAAGACTATAATATAGAACTTTTCTGTTGAAATGGTTCTCTCTCCCTACTTCTTGGGAAATATTTGTTCAAATAAATATGTGGGTTAGTGAGGCAACAGATAGTTATTTGTCTCTCAAGTGTGAGTAATGTAATATGAACAAGCATTAATGACCTAACTCCTTAATTCAACAGGAGATCCTTATTTTTCTTACACGCTAGCTTATTTCTTAATATTTTGGAATCATTTGCTCAGTGTGTGTTGTGTGTTCCCAAGGGAGCTGAACACAAGCTACAAGCTTTGGATAACTTTCAGTTCTGTTCGGCTTTATCATCTCTTGGACTCTAGCTTGGACTTCTTCATCTCAGTGGCTGGCAACTATATCTATCTACTCCCAGAATCATCCTCTAACATCTGCATGAAATAATGTCAAGACTTGAAATTTTTAGTGGATGTTAGGGGTAGAATTGCCCAAACTGTCCATGTGGTTTAGAAGTTTTTGCCTAATTTCCAGAAATCTTAAACATGGCGAAATCTAAGCCCTGTGAACTACCAGGAGACTTACCACTTTGATCAATGGCAGAAGAAGGTCACAAAATCACTGCCTGTAGGGCAGAGGCAGCTGAAGGGAATGGGTGCTTTGGCCTCAGCTGTCCTGGAGTGAAATCTGGTGGTTTAGATTGACGCCTGATGAAGGTGAGTCAAATGTGAAATGGAAAGTTAAGCAAGCCTGGGGAGCAAGGGAACTAAATCCATGGATAAAGAACTGGAACAAGTAACTGCTGACAGAAAGTAGAAAGCAAAGGATGGTTGAGAGGGAACAGCAGCAAGGTAGAGAAGCTCAGCACTGAGGGACAAGGGGTAAAAATGACTGGACAAAATCCCTTTGAGTCACAGTCCCCTACAGAAGTTGGGTTATTACTGGAGATTCAGGAGACCCAATGCTCCTTGGCACCAGGTTACATAGCCATTTGCTAAAATGCTTGATGTCCCTCTCTAAGTATCAGTTACCAAGAATATGGCAATCTGCAACCCCTGTTAGCTGCCAGTCTCTTACCTAGTGTCAGCAAGGTATGTTCCAACGTTGGTGTTGAACCATGAAAGAGGCAACATGTGTCACGTCATTGACACAGAGTAGAAATTGCTCTTCTAATAGTTCAATATATATTTTTTTAAGTATTCTCTTCAGAGAATATGATTAGTGTTGCAAAGTCAAGTAGACAAAAGACCATCTGGGCAACTTTACCCAGCCCCTTGGCATCTACGTATGATGACATGATCTGAAAGCAGTGTCCTGAATGGGGCAGGAGGCTGCAGGGGGAATGCAGTCATGCTCGGCTGAATTTTGTTCTGGAGAGCTGTATCCTTTTTCCGTGTCTTCATAGACAGAATTATTATGGGATTCTGCCAGGTCATTTCAGCTATAATTTTCAGAAAAGGTCACTTTCAACTTCTCTGTTCAGCGCTTAGCTTGAGACACACAGCTCTGATTCAGAGAACTGGGGAGTCTTGATGGCTCTGGCTGGAGATAACAGCAGTCTGCACTTCATAAAGCCAGCACAGCTCGTCTCTGGTAATGCCTGTTACAGAATGCAGTAGTATCAAATACTGCTATGTCTTCTAAAAACTGGGATTCCTGAAGTCTTAATGAAGGATCTTGAAATTAGTGGAAATAGTTTGTTAATATTTCTCTCTCATCTGAAAATGGTGATAGTGCTGCCTTTACCTCAAAGGAGTAGAGTGACAGTATTTTGGAAACTGCTTGGACACTACTGCAAAAGTATCTCTTGAGAAAGTCCAGAGAACAGATTTGAAAGGTGTTCCGTAAATAAAGTCAGGAATTCATATGCAGTGACCATGCTGGGTCACTTCTCTGGGTTGTTGGTGTCACTGGTGGCATCATCTAAAAGGTTAACCTGGTCTTGCAGCCCCAGGGTGCAGCTGCACAGCACACGAGCAGCAAGGCTGTGGTACCATCTCCCTTTCTCCTCAGCAGCGTTTGGCTTTCAAAAACCAAGCTGGCTGAAGAGGAAGCTGGCTCAAAATTTCTGATCTGGAACATCTGTGTGGCTTGGGCTGCAGCGTGGTGTTGATGTGGGAAGGCAGATGGACCAAGGGGGCGGTAAGATCTAGTAGATCTACTTTGATGTGGACAATGTACTTTGAAACAAGGGTCTAGAGCAGCAGAACTTGTGCAGAAAGCACCTGAAGAATAAACAGGAGACGTTGGAGTCAGAGCAGTGGAGCCATCCATGTGTCTTTCCAGGGTGCAAACTCCAGCTGGAGTGAAGATCCACCCTGGCTTGAGTGACATGGAGTGCATTTTGGGTGATGTGTTTCTATTGGGTTTACATTGCAAGGTTTGGTAGTGGGGGGCTGCAGGGGCAGCTTCTGTGAGAAGAATCCAGCAGCTGCCCCATGTTAGATAAGGGCCGGTTTCAGCTGGCTCCAAAGGGACCTGCTGCTGGGCAGAACTGAGCCAACAAGTGATTTCTGTTTCTCACTGCTCTAGCTTGTGAGCAATAGATAATAATTTTTATTAATCTCCCTACACTGAGTCTTTTTTGTCCATGATGATAACAGTTGAGTGATCTCCCTGTCCTTATCTCAACCCTGAGCCCTTTTCATCGTATTTTCTTCCCCTTTCCCTCTGAGGAGGGGGAGTGAGAGAGCGGTTGTGGTGGAGTTCAGCTGCCCAGCTGGGTAAAACCACCACAACATTTTGCATCCAAGTGACTGTGCGGATACCTCTAAGAGCATGCTAAAGCTGGTTGTTGCAGAGATACAAACATACCAAAGCATTCAGGAGAATTCTTGGTGTCTTCTGCAGCACAGAACTGGTTGCTGCTTTGATCAGGCTCTGCAGCAAACACCCAACCAGCCAGGAGCTTCTTCCGCAGGGAAGAGAGGGCAGGGTGCTGTCCCTCAGCTGGGCTGCAAGCTCCCTTCGGCCTTGTGCTGCTTGTTGAACACCATGTGTCTTCTCCACATTGATTGCTGTTTGTATTTGACGAGTGACCTTGGAGCTGGGATGAAATATAATTCACATCAGTGGCTACTTGCCATCCCTTGTTATATCTGCCTGCCTTAAGGTCATTGCAAAACATGAGATGGACTTCTGGTGAAAATAATTGGTTTTCTCTTTGGACATCTTTCCAAATTTAGCACATCCTCTCTGAAGCTTAGCAAAGCCCTTTCTGGAGCTGCATCAAACTCCAGTGCTCGGAGTTTAGTGTTAATGCCTGTTGGAGATGATGTTGTAACAGTTTGAAGCCCCTGTCACATTTTGAGTGATGGTCTTGTTTTCTGGAAAGCTCCAAGCACCTTGGAGATGTCAAATTTTGGAATCACATGCTGACTTTAATGCAGGAATGTTCCCCATGGGCCCTGCTGTTTTATCCAGAAATCCAAACCTTTGTATACAACTGTTGCTGTTATTTCCAGCCTAGAGGACTGCCTCAAATTCCCCCTGTCCGGAGTTTGGTGTCACCAAAAACAGCTCGCATCTCTTTGCAGCTAATCAGATAGAAGGGTTGGGCATTAGGAGATCATCTGAGTCCAAAGACATTAAAGGAACCCTGGATTTATTGGCTCTGGAGCTGAAGATTTACAAAGTAGCTTTATATATTTTATTTGTTTTAGTGGAGAGACTGAATCCCTCTCTGACACAATGAGCCATCCTGTTTCTGCTTCTCTCCATTCTGTGCAGTTCATGTTCCCCAGGGATGGGAGGAGTTCCTACTATGAAATATAAACACACGCAAAAAAAAAAAAAAAATCAATTTTTGGTTGTGACATGGAAAATAGCAATTAGCACTTAAACGGTGAACTTTTAAAAACCTTTATATCTATTAACCCTCTTATTCTTGTCTCACAGGTGAGGAAATTGATTTGGCTTGAAAGGCCTGGGCAATCCTTCAACTGAAACACGGAATTTCTATGTGTAGTGGATAGGGCAGGAGACTGGGAGCCAGAAAGCACCAGTTCACAGACTGACTCCTCAGACATTTGAGGTGGGTATGGGTTAGTTGAGGGAACCTCTTGGTTTTGTTGTGATGTGTGAACTCGGCCATCACATTGCTGTACCTCCAGTTCAAAAATACGTTAGTAGAAGCAAACCCCATGTACCACTCATATCCAAGCTGCTTTGTGGTACAACACGGAGAGTAGGATTCAGTGTCAGTTGAAGGAAGGAATTCCTTTTCTGAATGAAGAGCCCAGCTGTGCCTGACTGCTGTGCCTGTTGTTAATGTTATTTCTGATGAGGCCTGTTTACTTACTTTCACCGTGACTGTCTGGAAATCCCATGGCAAGGAGCGTCAGAACGTTTGCCAAATCACTACTTCACCCATCAAGCTGATTGTTTCATGTTCTTCGGTCTGGTTCACATTAAGGGCTTTCTCCATCGCTGTCGTTGCTCTTTTGGGGTATATTGATTACTTGTGGTGTGTTTTATAACAAACAGGCTTTTTTGAGGGATTACTCTCACTGCTCCTATCGCTGAGCCTGTGGTGTGTTAGTAAACATAGTACTAATCTCTTTTGCTTCAAACACAGGCTTTCTAAGGCAATTCATCAGAAGTAACCAAAAGCAAACTCCTCCTATGCTTAATTGCTATTGTGATGCCTTTTGCAAAGCACATGCAAAAGGTACAGCCCACCAATAAAATAAAGGAGAGGTATGGAAGCAGAGGGAGGCCCGTGCTGCTCAAGAGCCCACTGGCTGTGTGAGGAGAAAGCCTGGCAGGCCGGCACCGCTGAGCCCTGAGCTCCCATAGCCAGGGCCCGAGGCCTCTCCAGGGGCTCCCCCAGAGCTGGGAAGAGGAGAAGGTCGGGCCGATAGTGACGGGCTTGAAAGTCTGCCTCAGGTCTGCTGTCTGCTGCCCCCGTAAAACACTGCCATGGTCAGAGGGGGCCTTTCACAGCTGAGATGTGGAAGCCTGGCGTGCTCCCTGGCCTGACTGAGCATTTTGGTCTTGTTTTCAGTGTGAGGTGAATGGTGAAGGCATAAGGGATTGGAGAGCGAAGGCTGTTGCTTTGCAAGAGAGAGACAACACCTTCCTGTAGCCCCGTGCAAGTCATATTCTTACTTTTGTTATTTATTTGCACCATTCCAAATTGATCCTGTTGCTTTTACCTATTGGTAAAGAATGAGCTGAATTAATAGAGGGGTGAAACCTCTGGAGAGTTTGTGCTTCAATAAGCTTTAAAAATGTTTTATTCTTGGTATGCATGAGTTGAGTTTATGCATAAGGTGTTTTTTTGTTTTGTTTTGGTATGGTTTTATTTTTTTCTGAGTGTCTTACAGGTGACTTGAGAAGGAGACGAGATGGGATTATGCTTTCCAAACCCATTAGGATGCAGGAAGACAAGTTATCTTTTAAAATGTATTTTGTGCCTGATTTTACTTTTGAAATTCATATCGGTACACTGGATGATGTACGAGGACCAACAGTTCAAAGGCAAAATTCTACTTCTGTAGTAATTAAATGTATTCTGAAGGTGCTGTGAGCACTTTGTAAAAGGTAAAATGTGATTTTTTGCACTAAGGTATATGCTAAAGAGTATAAAACTAATGGAAATGACCATCAGTGGGGCAGAAAGAGAAAGTGGAAGATGGACTGGTGTTGTCAGCAGTTAATTTGGGTTAGGCTCTCCTAGGTTAAAGGTTTCTCTCTCTCAAGCAGTGAATTTACGGCTGTTGTGTTAATAAAAGGCACAGGAGGCTGGGGCTGGAGGCGTTTTCACCTTTTCAGACAAAACTGTTGATAGGAGTATCAACACTGTACTAGGTGTAACAGACCTGGAGAAATGGAGTTACTGAACCTTAGAGATGAACCAAGAAATCTAATCTGAAATTAGGCTGTGATGGAGAGCTTTTTGCAGTTTTTCTGAGTCAGCTCAACAGCTTTTTGTTAATGAAGTCTGACATATGCTTATTTCATATCATGATCCATAACAGCAAATTCCAAATGGAAATGAGATGCTAAAGTGAATGCAACTTGGCAAGTTGTGGTGGTGTCTGAGTTTTATGTGCTCTTCTGGCTACGTGGGTATGTTGCAGAAGGTGTTATAGCAATTTAAACTGGAAATGCTCAAAGCCCTGATGAAAGTTTTGATATTTGAAGCATGGAGGGGGGTTCTGCTCTGGGCACATGCCAAAAAATGAGAGGGAGGAGCTGACACCACCTTACCTGGATTGGAGCTTTCATCGTTTGAGAAGAAATCAGCTGGGAGATCTGAGAGAAAAAATGCATCTCAGGAAAGTGCCTGCATTGCTTAGATCTTCTGCAGGGAGTCCTTGTCATACTGTCCTGTTCCCTGCTATGCCTGTCATGAAAGAAGCTGAGAGCTGTCAAGAAAAACAGTGCCAAGAGATGAGAAACATCATGTTATCCAGAGAGGTTGTGGAGTCTCCTTCTCTGGAGATACCCAAACCGCACCTGGATGTCATCCTGTGCAAAGTGCTCTAGGTGACCCCACTCAGCAGGGCGGCTGGACTCAATGATCTCCAGAGGTCCCTGCCAACCTCGGCCATTCTGTGATTCTGTGATAGGGAAAAACAAGGGTGTTGAGCACTCACCTGCCCAAAGCCTCTTCCCTGACAACTCACAAGACCATCTTGCCCATTTCAACTTCACCAGGCCCCATCCTGTGCACATGGACTGTAAAACTGAAGCTTTGACCCCTTTTCTTCAAGGAAAAGGCCCCTTTTCTTCATATCCTGCTCCAGACTCCCAGGGGAATGTGGATATCTCTGCTGGGCTGGTAGGCGTGCCCCTGTGGTGGCACTGCTCTGTGCTTCTCTGTGACCAGATCATTAAAACAGCCTGGAGAAATGGTTTTCAAATCCTTTGTTAATTAAAAGGTGGCTAAACAAATCAATGTGATCATTACTGTAAATTCCTTGTATAGGTCCTTGTCTCCTCTGGGATGTTTGGGAGCCCGGTTGAAAACAGATTTACAGAAGTAGCATTGATAGTAATAAATCCAGTGAGAAGTAAAGTAAAACCTCAGGACATGCAAATAAACATCCATTTCTATTCCCATACAGTTGCTTGCTGCTGTTCGTGAGCAGCATGGTGCAGCTAAGAAATCTGATCTCATTCCTCAGTTCCTGCTTGCTCTTCACCATCCTAAGTAGGGATATAGTGCCTCTGATTTGCTTCCATCGTTTAGGCCACCGTTCTGTAGTATTTCATCTCATCATACAGCTAATTAAGTATGCAAACACTTATTATAAGTTATGGCTCATCAGTGGGGAAATTCTGTCACAGATAAGTCTCCAAATTTGCTGCTGTAAATTTTGAATGGCTCATTGACGTGTGGTTAAAGCACAGCAGTAAATCTCTTTGTGAGACTTGCGGTGAGGAAGGAAACACACGAGGTTTTTCATGACAGCAGCTAGAAGGGGAAGGCTCAGAGCTCCTCGCTGCTGCCAACCTGACCCCGTAGGTGTCTGAAGCAATTAACAGATTCCTGTTTTTGTAGCATGGCTGGAAAGTGACAAAAAGCAACAATCGGGTCGCTTTTACCTTTATTCCCGTCCCTGAGAAGTGCAAACACCAATAAAAGCTGTCAGATGTTTTCACTTGAGTTCAAGTCAAACATTGCAAAGTTTACAATTCCCACCCCCTCCTTTTGATCTGGAGCATTACGTTATCACGCTGCTTGCATCTTTAAAAGTAGGTGCATAGCTAATGCGTACTAGCTTTGAAATATGCTTATATGCTGCTAAAAATCTTGCCAGCTGCAAAATATGACATTTTAGTGAAGATTTCCTGAAAACAATGTTTTCTCATCTTTCCGTATCATAAAATGCACATTCTCCTTTATGTCTGCCTGGAGATACAAGGCTGGGAGATATATGGAGATGTCACTATGAGTCTCTTTCCTCATCAGGGTATGATTTCGCAGCTAATTGATCCAGTACTGCTGAAGGTGGTGGTCCTGTCATCCTTCTGCTCCACTTCTGGGATTCCCATGCATCAGCCCAGAGGCTTGCCTTAGCGAGGTGAGTCAGTTGGGATATTGCCAGAAACCCAATCTAACTAAAATCAGGGGGGAAAAAATGAATATTTTGTGCCGGTTGGGAAGCCAAAGTCAGACTCCTGGGGTGAGGGAGGTCCGGTGGTGGTGCAAGGAGGAGCAGAGATACCAGCCTGTGTGCCAGCCCAAGAGCTGTTGGACTGTGGGTGAGACGCCATTGCTGGGAACCAGAGGGGACTGAAGTCCGGGGCAGTTTAAGCACGTGGTGGTGTCGGACACCCACTGGTGCTTTGCAAAAGGAGCCTCCCTTGCACCACTGACGTCTGCGGAGGTGCAAGCTGGAGGATTTTGCGAGCTGATTTCGAAGAGAAAGCGAGCATGTTTGGGAACTACAAGTGGGAGGCTGTTCCCCGAGTGCAGTGCGGGGATGCAGCTGTATGAAAGGAGGCATTAATCTGGAGTGCGGCTGCAGCACCGGCTCAGAAAAGCTGCTCGGTGCTCGCTTACATCCCTTCCATTTCATCAAAGCCTGAGCACTTCACTGAATAAAGGCATATGGGAGCAATAAAGCAGATTTAAGGAGATGGAGTCCAGGTGGCAAAAGGGTATAATGGGAAGTGACTTATGGGAAAATGTTGCATTCAAAACTCTTCTGTTGGTTTAGGTGACCCTGTAAATCCAGGCCCTGCTTTTAGTCAATGGGACTACTCATGAGAGCTAAATTGCTTATGCTGCAGGATTGAGCCTACTGAAAGGAAGACTTTTCAAGGAGGTCCAAATAAATGTTGTAACTCCTGCTTATAGTGCTCTTGTTTTTTAGCACCAGCCCAGTTGTGAACACAGCCAACCAATTTGTCATAATTTGTGTATTTGGTTGCCATGTGTTTACAGAGGGGAGATCTGGATTTATTTTAAAGAACTACTTTGCCCCCGGTTTCCGTATTCTTACCTTAATCCCTCTCCACAAAAGAACCTCAAACAAAACCCCCCAAAGCTCCCTCCCCCCACTCAGCTGAAAACTTAAAAGCAAACCCTGCACAGTGTACCTTTCATATGCACATAGGTACCTTGCAGTGAAATGAGAAACAGCAGAAGAGCTTTGCAATAACCATGACAGAGTGGATGAGGGAAAAACAAAAAGCCTTGAGTAAAATACTGCTTTGTTAGATCTTAGTAACAGAAAAAGTCCCCCTAGAAATAAATCCTCAACATGATTCTCATATGAAAGAGAATCCTTCCACGTTGAAACCAAATGTTCAAAAGCTCTGTGCTTTGTTTTATTAATGCCCATAATTTATTCTTCTTAGAAAACACCCCTCACAGGCTGCCAGAGCACTCAGTGTGGTGTACATCATAATAAAAACAACTTAGAAGGCAAAAACGTTAGAACAAAAACAAAACTCTAAAAGCTTTAGTGAATAAAACCATGCAGGGGGGTCTGGAAAAAGGACACAGATGTCGTGAGGAATCAAAAGCAGAAGATAAATTATAAGCAGGAATATAAACCAAGCTCTGCAAACAAACTGGAGTTGTATTAGAAGTCTCAAACAGTTATATGCACAATTCAAGTCAGAGACCTCTTGTGTAGCCCCAGAGCCTTCACTTCTCAGCAGCTCCTCTCGGCAGTGGCCAAAATTGACGAGGCCCGTGAGCTCTCAGTTTTTTCCCCAGAGCTGAGTGCATTTTGGTGCAGGAGCGGCTCTCACCGTGCTTGATACCTGTTCAGTCCAGCACTCAGAAGGTCCCAATCCACACTGCAGTGGAAAATGCACGTGTGAGTTGTCCATTCACTTGAATTAACTCTTATACTCTAGCAGTAGGTGATGAGAACCAAGACAGTTGCTGGGTTTCTTCTTCGAAAAAAAATCAACCAATGCCTCCCAATCCCCAAAATACTGCATTTTTAACACTCTCTCCAGATTATTACTTTCTTTACAGGAAGATAGAAATCCAGGGCTTTCAAACCCTTACAACCTGCTGCTGACACTGGATTTCCTGGAGCAGGTAAGAGCAGCCTTGAAATTTGTGCTGTTCCCTTTGGGGACACAGGCATGTCGGATTTCTTGAACTATTTTATTAACTTGGTCCCGAGTTGCAATTTGTAAGTTACTGTTTCATTTAAGAAATTTGTACATCTTGCTCAGGACGTGGAATTTGACATAGCTTGTACATATTGTACTAGAGCAGGAGCTTCAGAAGGAGGTGGAGCAGTGTCTTCTGCGTTAGCTACAGAAATGTTCAGGACATGGCCTAGAGCAAGAAAACTGGTGTGAGAACAGAAAGGAGGCATAGAAAGCAATGTTTTAGTGATATGGAAAGCAGATAAAGGAGTCATGGTGTCAGCCCTGAGTCAAGGAGCAGGATCTTGTCTGATGCCAGCAATACTCTGTTCTCCCCTACGGCTCTTTGCTGGCCTTATCTGGGATCTGGAGCACCCTGCATGATGGTGGGGTGATAAAGCTGTAAGCTATCTCAGCAACTTCATGCTTTCTCAGAATAAACCTTCAGCCTCGGCAGACCCTTTTCATGCTGATCAGGGAGAACTGAACTCTAGTTTACAATCCTTATAGTTTTTCACATCTCCATACCTTTTCTCCCTGCATGCATTTACCTACAGCTCCAGTTTAAGGCCATTTTTCATCCATCCCAAGTCTTGTGGCTCAATATACCCTCAAGAAGCTGGATCCTAAGGTGGTGCAAGTTTGTAAAGCTGTTTTATTTTATAGCTGTTCATAGTCTGGTATACTGCAGCTAGCAAAGCTCATGAGGGGAGGATTAATTTCTGACAGAGGCTCTTTAGATGGCTTTTCAAAGTGAAGATTTGTTTTTGCATAAGCTGAGGATGCCATAATATACCTGCTAGTGGGCAAACCGAATTGGAGATAAAACATTTCATGGCAGGAAAAAATGTTGAACAGGAGAGGTGGTAAGCCTTTGGAGTTTGAGCAAAACTGCATATGTTCTGCAGCTGTAATACTGTAAACTAAGGGTTAAAAAAATGAAAACATGCCAAAGCAAAGCCAGAGATACAAGACCACATCATCCATTCAGATTTCAGAAGGGGTAACTCCAGTCATGCCTAGAAGGTAGTCAGACAAAGTATGTTTTTTCCATTAGCTCAACTCGTGCAATTATGCTTGTACAGAATTACATATTTCTGCACAGTTTTGGCCACAGAAGCCATTTCTTCATGCTCAGACCTGTTTGCAGGAGGTGAAATTGAGCTGGGACACTGGAGCTGCAGAGAAAACTCCTAATGAAGCAAAACCGCATGAGGTTGTACTTTGCAGGGGGTGGATGGCTGGATTAGGCAGTATATTAAGTAATCCCCCGGGATATTTTTCAACTGTAATTCATGCTCAATCAACAAATATGGAACAGATTAACAGTAGGAGGGGTCATATATTTCTTGTAAATCACAATCTTCTTTTATTCCTGACTATCTCCAGTACAATATTTTTGAAGTGCTGTTTTTTTCGTGGTTGATTTTAATGCTGTGCTATCCATGGCATATTTATCTGCTGGTGTGATTTTCTGAAGAATTTATGTGAAACAATACTGCTCGAATGCAGAAAATGAAGGGATTAAAAGGAGTAATGTTCATAAGATCTTTATTTCCAGCAGACTGGGACATATGTAAACACAGCTTTTAAAAATAGGATCTTAACGTTAGCTCTGGAAATCCATATATAGGTGCTCGATGTGTGGCCTGGTTTAAGTATATAGCTGCTCCCTCTGATTGCACAGGATCAAGAGATGTTCAGATTTCCAGACTTCTCATTCTCAGGAGGAGAACAGCTGCTTTAAAGCTGAGCCCGTATAATCTTTTCTTCAGGTTCAGTCCCACCCACAATCATCTCTGTAAATTCTGAGTCCTTGAAAGGAAAGAATAATTTCATTCTTTCAGTTAATCTTCCAGCACAGCCTGGACTGGGATACATATGAAAACATGAGACTATGCCCCTCACAAAGTCTTCTTCTCGGTGCATTTCTTGTAGAATCAAATTCCTGAATACTCATTTCTGAATCTTAATGTATCTGGAAAACTGTAGTTTTGGTTTTCATTAGACTGGATGTTTCAAAGGTTTGGCATGGTCAAGATAGGGCTTGGGTGGATTATTAATTCCTCCAAGACTTGCAATCCAGTGTCTCTCCACCTGAGCTGCTGCTTCACACGGGAAGTACCTGCCTGTCACACCTGGAGATTTCCTGCGTGCAGCAGGAATATTCCTGTGTACGTCCAGCATTGCCCTGAGCTGAGCCGCTTTGTGCCTCGCTGCTGCCTAAAGCCAAGCCCACAAAGCAGATCCAGCACCTCTAGTTGTAGCTCAATGGAGATGATGCTGAGAGGAGATCATGTTTGATAACATGCAGTGATGGCCACAGGCTTTAAAAGAGTGGTGGTGACACTGCACAGACCCCACCTTATGGTATCAAAGTCCAGTGAGCTCGGGCAAGGAGCAGAATGAGCCTGAAAAGCCTCTTCCCGAGGAAAATGGCCCCTCATGCCTTGCCTTACTAATGTCTGGAATAGACTTGCTAACCAAACTGCCTAAACACGTTTTATTGCAAAACTAGCTCTTCAAATGCACACATATAAAAAGGATGTGCTTATGAAACCCATTAGAAACCCATTACTAAAGCCCTCCCTGTGCATTTTGGACCCCTAAGGACAGGAACCGGCCCGGGAAGTGCTGCATGCTCTTCTGGCTGCTGCCCTGCCCAGGGCCACGCGTCCCCTGCATGAACCGTTCCGGCTCCCGTTAGTTAATTCTGACCAAGCATCGTCCAAACTGAGCCCTGCTGCTCCCAGTGACAGCTAGAGATAGCAGTGTCTGTTTTGTTACACAGCCCGAGCTTGTTTATGCAGAATGAAAGAGGGTTGGCAAAGATTTATTTTAATTGAGTATGACTCAGAGAAGTGGATAGCTGTACGACCACGAATGCTGTGCTGTTAAACAGGGGTAAATATCTACTAAAATGTTGTCAGATTGCAATTAATATATTGGGGAATGTTAAGTCATGCTAGTACCTGCTGACAGTGCTGGAAGGAGACTAAGTGGGGAAGTTTGGGATTGTCTCCAAATGTTGGCAAGACATAAATTCTGTAAATGTGCAGAAACCATTTGTTTTCTTATGTAAACTTGTCTTTATTCAGCAGAGCACTTATGAAAATGTATTGTCCCTCTGCTGTAGAACTGATGCGTTCTCCTGGGGCAACAAATAACTAGAAGTGATAAGCTGAAATTAAAAAAAAAAAAAAAAAAAAAAAAGATTAAAGTCAGATGGGGATCAAAGGATAAAAAAAAATGTCAGTGGCACAACAGGCTGCAGGATAGCTTCTAAGGGAAACAAGGAACATCCTCATTTAAATGGAAATCAAACAAATGTTAGGGAGTACAATGCTGGGAACAGCCTGCTATGAGGTGGGGAGACCTTGTGTCAGTTTGCTAGTTTGTTTCTTCTTCTTCTTCAATACTTTGTTTGCTGCTCCCTTATGTTGTAGGATGTTCAGATATCTTGCTGCTAGACCTTGCAGAATATTCAGTGAAATAGTAACAATAAAATTTTAAAGTGCAAATGTTTGCAGTTAGCAATTATAATTCTAATTGGATTTGTAGTTAAAATTATTGGAGCTGACATACAAAGGTACTGGCATGATATTTTAAGATTTCAATATCAAGTACTTGAAATCTCTCTGCTTTGTTGGTCTCTGCATTATAGGGGACCCTTACGTTGTGTCTGTTCAACAGCTGCCCTGTTTCTTTTCCAGTACAGGACCCGCCACCCATCTAGCAGCTGCTCGAAGCACTGATGTTATCCTCCTCTCAGTGTGGGCATCTTGAAGGACCAGTTGTGAGGGAAGGGACTTTAAGAAGCAGGGAGGATGGAGTGGGGGTCAATGGGGAGATTTCACGGAGGGTTAGGTTTAGTTTGGGGGATGCTGCGGTATTTATTTCAGGACAAGGACTCTCCTTCACCAGCATGTACAATCACACACATTTACAAGAAAGATAGATGTGGGCAACTAGAACTGTAGCTGTGCTGGCGGTGGGGGAGAGTCCCACTCTTGCATCCATTTGTGACTGTGAGCACCTTTTAAGCATTTTTTTTCCCTTGAAATAAACCTGCAGTGCACCCTGTGGTCTGTAAGGGGCTCAAAGACACCCAGAGAAGATAACCTTCAGAGAGTGCAGTGGTTAAATGTGAGCAAGTCGCACACGGTGCTGAGCATACACAAAGATTTCTTAAAGATTTATGACTTGGCCAAATCCATTTGAAATTTGGTAGGCATGGATGAACATATTCACTTCAAAAAGGCCATTCTTCCCTGGTCCCCCAAATCCAATCTGTTGCTTCTAGGGTATATAAACCCTAGATTTGTTTATGGAAAGGACAGGGAAATGTGTTTAATGTCAGTAGAGCAGAGCATTCACCCTTTGTTTTATTCTGATAAATAGCTGGCATATTTTGTCTTAAATTAAAAATAGATTAAAAAATACCACACACTTTCCAGCACAAAAATGGTTGATGAAATTGTTAGCTTGCTGGAGTGATAAACAGCAAAAATCAAGATCTTACAATGGAAAATGTTATCTAAACTTAAAGAGGCATACTGCTATTAATCTTCCCTATAATGTAACAAAGAAGCACTCCAAGGGACCTTCCTTTGACCTGCCTCAGCTGCAATTTTTGCTGCAGTATCCCTATGTCAGGGTGATAAACTCCCTCGTCTCTCCTCCACCAGCCCAGCTATAGCAATATGTAGATTTCCTGTATGCTAAATACTGTTAGCTTCTATTTTATATCCAGTAAAGTAGGAAGCCTCAAAAATACTTTAAAGATCACATTTACAATATAGGAATTTTTATATACATATATTAAAATATCCTACAAATCCATTAAAAATCCAAAGGCTCTGTTGTTTGTGTCTGGGTGCATACATTTAAAACTATATGTGCTCTAGCCAAGCTGGCTGAGCTTGGGAGTGGCTTGCAGGATGTCTCAGGGTTGGAAGTTAGGACTCTTTGGTTTTGTAGCTAAACATCTAAAAGCAGATAAAAATGCTCCAGCTAGCTTTGAAAGTGAAGAAAATAACCCTATCAGTTACTGAACAGCACTACTAAATGATTAGAAAGAGCTCAGCACCACCTTGTTATATGCACATGACCTCTCCTGAGGCATCTGTGGCCAAAAAACAAAAAAAAGGGGGACAGATTAAGTAAGCGCATCAGTCCGCCGCATTTGAAAGCGGGTCTTCAGGACAGGGATGCTTTCCATAGAGTCATTTCAGGCAAAGGTCACATGTGTGCATATAAAATCAGTCCTGAAAGCAGCGCCTTTGTCCCCAAGCTATCTCCCAATGGAGCCATTGTCCTGCTGGGGCAGCTGGCACCCTGACTTCAGCTCCCAAGCCCAAGGCGGCCGGGCAGCCTCCTGCCAGCCGGACCAGGGCCAGGGCAGCCACTGCAGGGGCCAGGGCAAAGCGGAGTTTCCACGTCAAACCTCAGCCATGGAGAAAAAAGACCCGCTGGTACTGGTACGGTAGGCGCATCTTCCCTCCTTTCCCACCGCCCGTGTTTTTCTGGCTTGTTGAAGTAGTCTGAAGTAAATATAATTACAAGCAAAGGCAGGCTATGAAGTAGTGTGAGTGTATTTTTGCCAAGTGTAGCTTGGATTGGGATTTGGCAAGTTGAGTGTCGGTTCGATGTATGTTTAGGGGTGATGTTGGAAGTGCTCTGATTCATAATTAAAATAGAAAGCATTGTTTAATGCACAGAGAAGTAAGTCTATTTGAAAAATCACAGTAGATCTTTTAGAGCTTGTTTTACCTTATGAAGATAGCCTTCTCTCTTCATCTTTTAAATATAAACTGCCATTGGTATCGTTACCTTATAGCAATGTTAAAATTGGCATCCAGTACGTACACAAGCAAAGCAACTTGTTTTGTTTGTATTTACCTCCTGCAATATTAATATTATGCAAACAACTACTTATGAGTTTAGCTCCCGCACCACCTGGCTTTTGATTTATATTAAAATCTTCACTGTCTGGAGCTTCGCTAGTGAAATGTTGGGCTTAAAGGCAATCTCTCTCAATAGGGTTCCCATTACAGGCACCTCTGCCTAAGCCTTTTTTTTTTTCTTTTTCTGAACAAAATGTATGAATTTCTTTAATCAGGGCAATAACAACTCCAAGATCTGCATTTTTTTCCCTAACTCCCTATGCTACAGGTGTAAAGTTCTGATTAGAGGCACAAGTTAATAAGGAGTAAATAAAAGAGTGCATGCCTTGCAGTTCTTTGTATGGTTGGAATTGTGATGTTTTTGATTAGTCTGATTCTGAAGTAATAATCATTGGGTCCCTCTTTTGAGTCTCTTTTGCTTCAAATTTGCTTAGATTTTAATTGTAATTGTTCTAATTACTACTGATCTCTGCATCTTCCTTTCAGCACCCATCAGTACAGAATGTGCTGGGTAGGGAGAGGTTAGTGGGGGGCAGCTGGAGCTTTGTGTACCTAAAAGAAAATAAAAGAAAGAGGCTGACTCTGCCCCTTACAGGGGCTGCCCACAATTGACCTGCTGAACTGTTTGGAGATGAATATGGGCATTTTTAGATTAAGAAGAGCTTCTCTTGAAGTCCAAGGCTGTAGAAATGTTTTCTCTTAAAAAGCTGGCCTGTATAGGATGTTAAGAAAACAAAACAATACTCTATTTTGTATTTTACAAAATCTTGCCTTGCTTCAGAGGATGTAATATGATTAAACTATGAGTTTAAAGTCATTGAGCAGACAGGTTCCCAATTATTTACAAAGGATGGTAGCTACGTTTGAATACCAGATAGCTAAATATATGTTAGCATCATTCTTGAAAGCTGTAGCTGTTCCTAACAGTGTTCTCACATAGCAGGCTTTACCCGGGGATGCCAAATGTGATCCTTTTGACATCAGTTGAACTAGAAGTGGAGGTATCAACTAGTTCTGGGAGATCACTGAAAGGTGGTGGCATGAGACTGCTCCTGGCAGTCCTGAGGCCAGCACCAACTTGTCTGAATTTCCATATGTGGTATTTTAAGTGTTTTTTGTCTGAATTTCTGTATATGGTATTTTAAGCATTTATTCATGGTGCTTCACCAAATTAACAGGTTACTTATGGAAAAGGAGCCACACCTGTTATTGCTGGTACACCAGTAACACAAACTATTTTCCATGTGCTTGTGAAGCTGGAGGCATCCTCGACCTCTTCTGCACCTCGTTGAATGGGGGTGTTCAAAGCTCCCAGCGCAGACCCAGCCTGGGCTCATCACCTGGTGAAAAGGCGACCACGTTTGCAGGGTGTCAGACCAAATGATCTCACAGGCTTTCGTTGTCTCAAAACCCATGAAACTGTGTGTGTAAATGAGTGCACTCCACTCATTTAGACTAATGGAGAACAGGGTAACTGTCAAAGAAACGTAAACAGATAGATAGACACATAAAGGCCCTACTGGCATTGGAGAAATAGTTTGCTGTTGTGTACTGTTTAAATTCCATGAGAAAGATCCATGGTAAATGATCTTCTGTCCTAGCAGTCTTCATATTTTAAACTATTCATTTTGCCTCCAGAAATTAAGAAATGCTTAAAAGTTACAGTTGTTGGTGTTATACATGAATAATTGGAAGAAGAGCGATTAAAACTATATAATACTAGCAGGTATGCCCAGCTCCAGTGTTGTAGTCCCATTTGAGCCAAATAGCATAGAATGGATTTTCCTTACTTGTGTGACTAGCAGAGAAATTGTCTCCAGATGCTTCCTCTTCTAAATACAATTCCTGCCCAGCCACCCTCCACTTCTGTAGGAAACTTTATGCCTTCCTTCCACACTTTCTATTATGAAGTACCTCAAAAGTTTCATCTTCACACTTTCTCCTTTGTTTATCTGATTTCATACGATCGGGTGGAAAAGCTCGTGGGCTGAGGTAAGGACAGGGAGGCTATAAACCTGTTCCTGTGTGGTTTATGCACATGGTCTGCATGGGAATGCATGGGTCATGCATGGTCTGCAAGGGAACAACCTGTGCTACCATGGTCCTCTCCATGGGCTGCACCTCCACTCATTCTTTCCTGCACTGAACAACAGGGCAGCTTCTCTCACATTTTTCTCTATTCTTACTGCCTGTGCAGTGTTTTTTGCCCTTTCTGAAATCAGTTTTCACCGAGGCACCACCAGCTTGGCTGCTGGGCTCAGCCGTGGTCTGAAGTGTCTGCTGGAGCCAGCCAGAACCAGCTGTGTCCAGCATGGGGCCGGCCTACCCTCATGGAGGCCCCTCCAGGCCCCGCTGCCAAAACCCCAACACAGACACCCAATACAGAAGCCTAAAATCTTGACTTTGTATCATTATGCATGCATAATGCACAGTTTTACATGTTTCTGGCCTTTCACCACCTGATCTTCTGTTTCCATGTCTATTTTTTTCTATTTAAAGATTTTAACTTGGAAGTTTTCTGGTGTTGGAAGCCATCTTTGGCTTTGCTGTCCAACTCTTCATTGGCTTTTTTTTTTTTTTTTTGTATGTGAGAGAGTGTTCTTGGAAGCTCATCCTTGAATATAATATTATTTTGTTTTCCTATGTCATCTGGTGTAGCAATCTGCACATTATTTGCAGAACATGGCCAGACCTATTCCTGCCATTTTTCTGCTGAAACCCTCTCCCCCACAGCAGCTACGCGCCATCCCCATTACTACAATTTCCTTTTTTATTCTTTATTTCTTTATTTCTTGCTGTTCCCTGTTAAACAGTACCTTCAGCTGAGGTCCTTCCTCTCATCTCTGTACCACTCAAAGAACTTGGTTTATATTAACCATATTGGATAAAAACATTTTGTTCATGCAGGCTTTTTTACCTAATGCCAAATTTCAAGCTTCTGGCTTTGTATTGGCACCCGTCAAAACACAAACAGATATAGGGACAAGGCCAGGGCATGCTTCCTACGCTACTGGGCCATGCTCCTTGCACTTGGCCAGGGCCAGCCCACGGGAAGTGTTCCAGGACAGGTCCATGTGCTTCTGTTTATTCACAAGCTAACCACCAGGTCACTTTTTATTATTATTATTTTTTTTCAAGGGAAAAACACACGTACTGCTGAGTCTCCAAAGGCTCTTCCTAGGGGATCGCTCCATGTTTTCCAGAGATCCTGGTGCAAACCTGGTACAGGACCTGAACACTTCCCTCTGCACTTTGCAAGCAGCATAACAAAACGAAGGGGAGGAATACAACCTACAGATACCCCATCCCACCCCTGCGTATTCATTGACTTGACTCAAACAGCTCAGTTTTGCAGGATTGCTCTAAACTGCCGTATTTAAGTGAGAGTCCTTGAGGCAGGACAAGATTTTGGTGAAGTAGGACGAGATTTTGGTGCCGCAGCAAACACCAACACTCCTGACAACTAGCAGTAAAAAGGGCAAAGAGAATAAATTGAAATTTAAGGTAGAAATTACTATCTATAGAATATTTACCCCCTTATTGCTGTGTATTTCTCCTTGGAGAAGAACATTTTCAGTTGTATTGACTGTGTGTGTGCCTGGTAGCACTGATGAATGTGACAGTTTGAAAATATTTTCTGGGGTATGGAGAAAGTGCCCTGATGAAAGAACAATTTATTAATAATTAAGCTTGCATCATCTGTAGGTTTTTGCTTTCCCTTCTTTCTGTACTGCAGCCAACACAGCTGAAGTGGCAGTGAAGAGGACAGGCAAACAAGAGACAAGGTTGTGCCTGGGGTGGGACAGAGGGAAGGGATCACTACTCTGAGGTCGGCTGAAATTCCCTTGGAGCTGATGGCCCCTTCATTCAGCATAAATGTAAGAAGCCCTTAAGTGCCTTTTGGATATCCAGAACAATAGGATTCCTTTCTGTGCTCAGGGAAACAGCATTTTTTGTACATTCTTTGTAAACGACAGGATTGTACCAAAGAATTGCTTGATGCCACAATCTAAGTCCCCTCTTAAAGGAAACAACTTAAAGGGTCCAAATCTCATCTGGCTGCCAAGCCCCAAAGGATTTATTACTCAGGTCATTTGTGCTTGACCACATAAATTCAATGCACCTAAATAGGCTTCAGTTTTTTAATGTCCCTTAACTTATATTGGACTTGTGCATTAGTGCGCAACTGAAAGGGAGCAATACAATAGACTAGAGATCAGGCATGGTTTTCTCCCCTCTGGTCCCCCAGAAGATAAAACAAGAATGAGATATTCCCTCTTTTGGAGCCTCCAAAGCTCACCTCTCCTAAAATATTGTCTCTTCTTTCACCCCCAAATCCAAAATGACTTCTCCTGCTTTTCCATTGCTCTGCCCAGCCAGCCCAGCTTTTCCCTGTGGACGTCAGGATATAGCTCTGATTGTAATGGGACATTGGGTGCCTGGCAGTTGTTGCTGGTGGTGTCAAGCCTGGTTCATTTGCTGAAGCTTCTGCCTCCAAAAGCTTCCCATGCCTCTGCCCTGCGCCCTCTGTCCCAGCTCCTTAACACGGTCCTGGGGTCTGGCTGCACTTCCACCTGGCCTTATAGAATGGGGCACTGAGGTTAGTTTATTTATTTTATTTATAATGCGTCAGAGTAGCAAGCAATGAAAGCAGAAGCTTTCCTAATTTCATTTCTTAGTCTGATACCTTCCCAAAACATGCTGAATTATCAACAGAACGAAGCAGATGTTGTAGCAGGCTCAGGTTACTTACAAGCAGGGGTATGAACACGAGGTTTTGGTCTGATACTCATTTGCCAAACAGCTGTTGTAGCTTAAGCTACTATAGGGGAACCATGTACGTGCTCCTGCTCTTGTCTCAGTGCAAAGTGAACCTGGTTTGCGTGAGGGATAGGGATGCCCTTCTTCTGACTTCAGCTGTGTCGCCTGGAGATATTGCTGCTCCCTGCCTGCTTCAACTGCCCATCCCCTATCCCTTCTCCTTTACCCAAGGTCTGTTTTTTCCTTTTTTTTTTTTTTTTTTTAAAAAAAAAGGTGATTTAATCATAGTATTCCAGAGCACCAAGTAGATCAGCTGAGCATTGAAGCTCCTGCAGTTGGTGCTGTGTGGTGCAGAGGAGATAGAGAGAGGCAGCTGGGGTGGGCAATTTATCACCCAAACGGATGATTGAGTTTGTAGACTTGAGTGAGCACAGCAGGCAGAGGGAGGAGACCTTTCCTTCAGCTGGTAAAGCTGGAAAAAAAAGTTGGAAAATGAGGTGTCTCCAGTCTCTTCCCCAGATCTGTATTTTACTCGTGTCCATTTTACATTGCATTTGAATGGACAGTGCTCTCAAAGGTGTTTGGCTGCAGCATCTTAGAGAAGGGGCAGCAACAGACAGTGAAAGGACACTAAATTAAATAGCCCCAGCTGTTTTGCAGGCTCTCTGTGAGTGCCCAGGAACATCTGTCTCTGCTTTGAAAAGCTTCAACAAATATAATTTCAAGCTGGCTTCAGTGTTGTCTGTTATGGAAAAGGGATTTACTGGGGTGGGGAGGAGAAATATACGTCTTCTGGGAAGGCTGAGTGAAGCAGAGCTGCTTTTATTATACAGTAGTCAGCAATCATTAAACTGAGGAACAGATTATTTCTGAAAATCATGTATAGTTAGATGAAAAAATGAATTAGAGAAACAAAACTTAGTAAGATTATCTGCTTTAAAATACTGAAGAAATCTATTAATATTTAAGTGGCTGGTTTTGCTGTAGTCAACTTGTTTAATCCATAAAAATGACTCTATTCTTTTCCAAAGTTTTATGCTAAGTAGATGAAAAAAGAATTCGCAATAACAACCAAAAAAACGCTGATAATACTTATGCAAACCCATGCTAGAAAATTTTTGCTTTCTAGCACTTTCCTTCATGTTTTTTTCTTTTTCATATTGCACTCCTGCAGAGTTTGAAATGTATTCAGTTCCACATTATGATATGGGTTTAAAAAAAAAAATCTAGCAATGGATCTCATTGTTTTGTTGTTGAAATGTTGCTTATACTTTTCTCACCCTGAGAAAACAGGGAGTACTGTTCCAACAGGATGTTTTCCCCTTTGTGTTTACATTTGTCATCTTTGCACTCGGCCGTAATCAGAAAAAAAAGCTGGTGTGCAACTGAAGCGGTGCTGACACAGTTGAACTTCAGAAAATTTGTGATGCTTGGAAAGTGGCCCATCTGTCCGAAATGACCTAAAAAGTAATATGCAATTGTTTAAAGCTTTTGTGCTTTGCCATTAAAACAGGCAGCGGCAGATGCCCGGTCAGAAAGGCGGAGAGCTGAGCGTGTGCAGCGGTAATGCTGCTGCTCCCTGGCAGCACGTGAGAAGAGAAGCGCTGCTCTGTGCTGTCCCCTGGCCAAAGGATGCTGCTCACTGATATTACCCAGGTTGGGATTCAGAAGCAGTAGCAGCTTACAGCTCTGTGTATCTCACAGACACGCTGCTTCCAGGGCTGAGGATCGGAGCACTGAACTCATCCGACTGCAAAAACCTGTGAACGGGAGTTTCTTTTAACTTTTTTTTTTTTTTTTAACTCATCATGTGTTCCTAGGAGTGGCTTTTTGGAGTTAGAGGGATGGGAGTGATGGCAAGGACCAGCCAGTCTGCTAGGACTGCTGGTAGATGCTTTTATCTGGACTATACCTGCTGGTTTCATTTCTTTCCTAAAGGAAAAGAGCAGAAAATCCAGTTATTTCCAAGTTATTCAAACACCTCACTTCTTCCAGTGGCTGGGGATAGCTTAAGCTTGTGGTAGAAAGGTGTGTATTTCAACGGTTTTATCTCAAACAGTCCCCCCAGAATGAGCTTGCAGATGGATCTAAGTCTGTGACAGTGTTAGCTCTGTCCTCGTTTTATACGTGTTTCTTTAAGCAGAACCTTGTTCAGCTGCTACTGTATCCTCCTGCATGAATGTTCGTGAGGCCATTCAGTGAATCAGATCAGGGTGTTTGGCCAACTTTTAATAATTATTTTTCTTTCCTTCTCTTTTTCTTTTTTATTTCTAACACGCCCCTGCCTGCAGCCGTCTCTTCTTCAGGCTGTCCTGATGTCTTCAGGATTTGTTTTTAGCAGAGTTCCTGCTCTTTGTAAAGGTCCTATGGCTCTTAGCAAATGAACTAGCTCTGAGCTTGAATCAGTCTTGGGTTCATGTGAAGCAGGTTCAAGCCCCAGGTGGCCCGTAGCCTTTTTTGTTTTACAGCAACACTGTCACAGCCTGTCACTGGCCTGCAGTGCTGCAGTCGTGTTCACGCATCCCTTCACCATGCCAAAAAAGCTTTCATAGGTACAGACACTTACAGGTCACTGTAAGAGCAGCCAGTTCTTCAGTCTTGAAATGCCTCCTTGTGCAACTATAGAAACGAAAGAAAAATATGTCCAAATGCCCAAGCAGGGCATGTCCCTGTTTGCTGTGGAGGGATCCTGTTTCCAGCCTGATCTCACTTTGCTTCTTCCCCAGAACAAGTACTGATGCTGGAGAGCATGGATGTCCAAAGCTCCAACTACAGGGCAAGTTGAGAAAGTTATTCATAGTGACATATCTCTTTAAACTGAAATCAAATAGGATTTTGCTATTTAGAAAATACCAGTGGTTTTTTAGATTAATGAGAAGAAAAATATCAATTAAAATACTTCTTTCTTGATCCAAGTGCCAAAAACATTTTAAAAAAAAGAGATTTAAAACAAACCAATAGAAACTCTTGTTTGGCAAAGAAAACAACTGAAAGTAAACAGAGCAGTATTAATTATATCCACATTTTACTTGTAGGGAAGAGATTAGCACTTGGAAATTTTTTAATCATAACCAAGCCTTGAGCTTGAAAAGTGTGCCAAAATGGAGTTTGGGCTGAGGGTAAATATGATTAAGTAGGGGAGGGATGTTACAGGATTATTGTAGAAGTCCTCACAAGAAGTTTTATATACCCAGGAATTTCAAAGCTTATATTCCACTGAAAAAAGTTCAAACATGGTAAAGGATGTTCATACAAGTTACGTAAAGAAAGTAGGAACATGATTTGAAGTCTAGAAAACCTGCTTGCTTGCGTCTTTAAGAAACTACCAGCTTTGCTCTTTTTTTGTTTCTTTTTTCCTTTTTAGCTTTAAGTCATTGTTTCTAAAGGCCTATGGTTATCATAGAATGGAATAATTTGTGTCACTTGAAAAGCCCAAATAAGTGAACAGTGATTGTGTGGCACATGTATGGTACCCAGCAAGGCCTTCAAGACATCCAGGATATTGGCTGTGATGGTGGGTGATTTTTATACCATCCAAGCCTACAGCTCTTTTCAAAAGACAGATGTGAAGCTGTTGGTGGACGCCTGTGATACCAGGCCACCATCTCAACCAGCAAAAAGCAGGGATGAAAACCTGAAGATATACTTTGCCTTGCACAGGCTGCATTAAAAACACATGTGGGCTCTTTGGCTGCCTGTTTCACTCACTCTTACCCTCCATAAAGAAGCAATTTTTCATCGCAGAACAGTTTTCATTCTGCTGCATGCTAGAATTTTTATATCTGATTATCTTAAGAAATGTAGTTATGAACTCCCAGTGCATTTTAGTAGAGTACTTGTGCTGCTTCGTAATAATCATATTGTCCAGAAATTGAATTCAGAAAATGTTAGCTTCTTCGAAGATGATGAAAGTATGCGTGTTGGGGTAGCGTTAATGCTATTGCAGTTGTACGTGTGGTTCTCAGGGCGAGGTGTAACACCCTGTGGTGGACCAGCCAGTCTGTTAGCTGCAGTACTGCTGGAAGGAGAGCCAGGCTCTCAGCACACACAGCTTTCTACAGGTCATTGAAAACTTGTCTGGTTTTCATCTAATCTAGCTGCTACAACAGAAGATGTGGTTCTGATATAAACCTTGCTTTGCTTGTGTGTAACACATAAGCTAAATCCCTTCTTGGGCATCCCGGGCAGCTTCAGGACCTGCAGTGCTCTCACCAAGCCCACAGCCACTGAAGCTGTCATAGAGGATGTGAGGTGTGGGAGAATTTATTCCTGTATGGCATTATGCCCTCCCTCTTTCACCAGGCCACCACTGGTGTTTCAGTCCTCATCCCAGTGAGCATGTGAGAGTTTTACATGAGTAAAGCAGAGCAGGGATGAGGATCCCCCCTTTGGCCAGTGATTCTTCTTCAGTCTCAGGGTAGGCAGCATGTGTAGGCTCAGTTTGGGACAGGCACCCAACCCAACCCACCTGTGGTTCACGTTTGGTAGCTATCCCAGCAGGGCAACGTGAGGAGGACACGATGTGCACTGCTGGTCGTCCTCAGTGAGGTTCTGTACGGGTTCAGGCCCTCAGCTCCCAGCCCCGTGAACCCTGCAGGGGTGCTCAGAAATGTTGATGGGCCTGTAGGTGCCTAAGGCACCTTGTGCCTCAGGGGCTGGGCTGCGGCAAGCTGCAGTTCTGAAGACTTTAATTCGTCCGTGATCCTCCCTGAGGGTCTGGCACCCCTTTATGGATCTTTCTGGCCTAGAAAGTTTTTCTCAGCCCGCTCCTTGGCTGCACTTGAGAATACGGTTTGCATACCTTTCTCCTCAGGCAGTGATGAGCAGACAGATAATCAGACAGATAATTGCAGAGGTATTCGTTAGCTGTCAGGCACTGGCGGGTGGTGTTCTGAGGCACTTCATAAACAGGTACTTTCATGAGCACAGCCTGGGCTGTGGGTCTTCCCGGTCTTAAGGGGTAGCAGCAGACTGGTGTGGCCCCTCACCTGTTGATCCTGTGCCCTCCACCACAGAGGTCACCACCTTGGCAAAATGCAGCTTTTCTGTGTGTGTAAGAAAAAAAGATCCTTGCAGAAGCTTCTGTAACCCTCACATGTCAACAGCCCAAGCAAGGGACAGTCTGGCCCTTGTGTCTGCTAATATTTTATTTTCCTCTACACCCTGCTTCCCCCTTTACATATCCATATAAACATCTGTGTCCTCACCTACTCTTTATGATCGCATTCTATGTTTTTGTTTTCCAAGCCATCTTGCCAGACATTTGAAATCTATCACCTGTGGGAGTGTGCAGTCAAGTTTCGGGCTCCTGCATCCCAGGCTGGTCTCTGCTGAGGGGCTGCTCATCACAGGCCATCACCCTCCCTCCCAAAAGTCTTGGGGTGCTTTCAGTGAGTGCCCACATCTTCCCAGGGTTGCTTCAGCAAATAAGCCTAGGGAGGCTTATTTGCTTTCACAGTACTTGTGTCTGAGGGCACTCAGCATGGATACTGCTTGAGTTTTGCAACTGAATTCCTAGTTCATCAAAAGGTTTTGTTCTGTGAAGTTGACATTTCATCTACCTGACAAGCCTTTTCTTCTTGGCCACAACTATATGTGGAAGGTGTGTACATGGGAAGAGAGCTTTGAGACATTTTGGCAAAGTCCTTCACCTTCCTGCAGTTTATGTTGCTATCAAGGATACTGGAAACTTTCACCCTGGTCACCTTATGTGGCTGATGTGCTGCACCCAGCAATGCAATGTGGAGATAAGGAGCTAGAAAGGCTCATTTTGTTAGAGCCTACTCCATCCCCAGCCTGTGACTCAGCCAATATACTTGATTTCTCTGCATTCTCATTTCCCATTAAAAAAAAATAAGAAAATTTGATTTTATACAAGACTGCAAATATTGCCCTTCTTTTATTAACTCTGGAAAAGTAGAAGAGGAATTCTTGTAACTCTGTAAATGTCACAGCATGAACTTCTCATTTAAAGTGTCACCTAGTGGCTGGATGGAAGTTTTGCATTCTAAGTTAAATAATAATCGGTACCATCATATATATTTAACAGCCATAAAGGCCAATCCTTATGCACAATAATTGAGAAAGATGCATTTCATCTTCTGTTGATCTCGTTAAAATTCCTTTTTAAAGCATTTAATTCAAGCCCTAAAACTTGTACTGAACTGCATGACCAAAGGGTCAGGAACACATTATTTCTACTTTATTCTTTCTTCTTCTGATGAGTAAAATGGCAATTAATTGCTAAAAAGTTAATTGCCAGTGATCCCAGCAGTGAAATTTTCCCTGAACAAAATCATTAAACCTTGTTTATGCTAATAAGTTCCTTGTGCATCTGTGGGGTGGCTTGGGGCAGAATCCTTGTTACAAAAAGATGATTGTGCATCTGAGTATGTGGTCAGTTCAGAGCTACTGGAAATTGTGTCTTACATAACACATAAGAAAAATATTAGCAGTTTCAGAGTCATTGTCGTCTATAGTTCTCGAAGGATATTATGGAGGAGGTTAAATAATATAAGATACTTGTAGTGTAGACCAGAACACTTAAAATGAGCTCTGTTAACATGAGATCGTGCAGTTTACAAGCTCCAGAGATGTTATATGAATGAAAAAAAATGAAATGTGTATTTTAAATTCAGTAGAAGAAGTCTATGTTGCTGTAGGTTTTGGTTTTGTTTCTTGCTTCATTTTTCTGGGTGGTCATTTTAAACTTCTGTAGGAACTTTCTTTTGAAAGAACTGAGCACCTGCATGATAGGAAGATATGCAGGAGCTGTAAGGGCTCAGCGTCTCTGAAATTGAGATTGGATATATTGGCTTGGTCACTCAATATTGGTAACTAGATTTGAAAACTCAGTTGTGTTTTGCCTGGATCACTTGGTGACCTGAGGGTCCCAGGCTGGAGGAGAGCTCAGTCTGCTGATTCTCATGCTTTGCCCGTCAAACTGTGAACTTCATCAGCTGAGATATGTAACACCATTGTGTAATTCTGAGTGTGACACCTTTGGTTTCCCTTCTGCTGCTGTCATGCACTTACCTAGTGTACTTACCTAGTAAGTGGGTGAAGGTGTTTAATCACAGGATATACCAGATGCTAGGAGTGAATAATGTTATAGGAACTTCTAGTAAAAATTGTGGTCATTACTTTTCTCTAGACCTCTGTGCACAGCGTGCAGTTTTGTGTCTTTCTTTTTTTTTTTTTTTTCCCTAGAAAAATCTGCCTTCAGCACACAATGCAACCTATACTTCAGCTGCTTATTTCATTTTCCACTGAGCTAGTGATGAAGTGAACATCAGAAGATGGGTCTTGACTTCACACCCCTGCTCTGTGCAAGGAGAGGAATACACTGTCCTGGTATAGCTAAGATTGAGGTCTTCCCAGACTAATTGCATTTCCCTGAGGCTTGCAGTGCAAAGATGCAGCTCCACAAGGGAGCCACTTTGGTTAAGAAATTGCATAAAAAAGGATCAGCTCCTAGCCAAGGGTGGCAGGCAGATGAGATGTGGGTAGAAAGAGGAGCCTCTGCCCTGCAAAGCTACTTAGTGGGGAGGGACAGATATTGCAGCAGGTAAAAGGTACTTCTCAACAAAGCTCCGAATTGTATGTGCTTGATATTGCAAGATGGTTTAAAGAAAATTATAACATGTTCCTTCATGCCAGTATCAACATGACAAGGTCCCAGGGGAAGTGAAAAGCCCATCCATAGGCTTACCAACCCTGACTCTGTCCCTTTAAATGTCATTGTTAGTAAATACTTTGATGAAAGGAGCTCTCACCAGACAAAAAAGTGGCGAACTACACTGGTAAATAATTTGCCTTGGCAAACAATATTTAAGCCGCCGATTTCAACCATAATTGTGCTCAACATTATCATCTGCTTTGTAAATAGAAGTACTTATCCGAACAGCTGAGCTTTCTGCTGTCGTTGATGAAAATGGGAAAATGTGGGGCAGAGGGAACGTGCCGCTTCCTTTCCTTTCTGCAAAGCTGCGGTTTCCAGCTCTTCCGATAAAACCGTGCGTTTCCATCGCTCTGTGCCTTGCAGGAGGCTAGAGCTGTAAAAATACCCCCGTGCTCCCAGCACGTCCTCAGCTTGGGGCACTCGGTTCTGCAACCCAGCCAGGAACTTGAGCAGTGACCGTGCAGCATGAGAACAGTGCCCAGGTTGCTGCCCTGTGCTCGTCCCACCGCACAGAAATGCCTGCGACGTTTTGTGCCACTCGAGGATGGCGTTGGGGCTATTTTCGTTTCACAGCCTGGGTGAGCTTTCCCCCCTCCCCTTCTTCTTCTCTGAGCCAGATGGAGACACATTTGGTTTCTCTTTTACCCATGTTACTTCTGCGAGAAGAATAAAATGAGCAGGAACAGCTATTGGCCGCAGCAACAGAAGAAAGCCCTGCTTTGCCAGAGGAAACCACATAAAAGCGTGCGTGTGTGTGTTTGGGGGGAGGGCGCAGCGAGGGATGATGCCTGGAGCTTCTTGCACTCGGAGCTGCGATTTGTGAGTGAAACATGATGAAATCACCCCCTGGACAAATCACACGAGCCTGTCAACCTCACCAGGTGGGATTACTTGTAGCTAATAGCCCGAACTCCCAGAGCAAACAGAGCTCTGTGCTCACTATAAAGCAAAAGGGACGGTACTGCATGGGCTTTTCAAGAATCCTCTAGTATGGCTAAGAAGGGCTGCTTCCACTTACACCAGGTAGGGGAGGAAAGGAGCGTGTTTGCTTTTAGAGGAGGAGTAGCCCGTCTCTCCTGAATAAGGTCCTACAAAAAGGAGCGTTTCAGCTTCAGAAAGAGATGTTTTATTCATAACCCCCTTCTGGTTTGTGCTCCTCTGAAACGGTGACTGTCAGCTGCTGCTCCAGTGATGGGAACTGCAGTGCTGGGGAGCTCGAATGTACAGGGACCGTCTCTGCCCTTCTAATCATAACGCTCGTAGCTTGGAAGTCCTGGCTTTTGCACAGTTTGATCACTTTGCTGTTTTGCTTTTGCAGGTTATATCTTTATTTGCTTTTGCCTTTGGAGTAAATGTCTGCATGGGATTTACAACAAATCGCTTTAGGAGATCTGAAGAATGGGATGAGGGCCCAGTCTCAGGTACAGTAACGGATGCAAATTGTACATCGCAATACCCTTATGTTATATACGGCGGTTAGAAACCACTCCTACGCCAAAACAGTAGTTTGCTTGTTCCTTTTACCTCTAGGATATAGAGAAGAAATAACTCACTGAGCCTGAGTCAGTTGACCTTTGGGACTCACCTATAGGTCTCCTATTTACTTAAACTTTTGCTCTGTGTGCATGTGACTATGGAAAATCTAGCTTATTTTCAGATTGAGCGCCACCAGTATCGCCGAGATCAGTCTCCGTAGCTGCTTCATTGTGCTTGCGAAGTTTTGTGCTGCGTGCGGTTTCCCTCTAGAACTAACAGAAATGCCCCGTTTGCTTTAAGGGTGCTGGTTGCATTTTGGTAGCTATTGAAGCGGTTTCTCTAATCTTGAGTAATGCTTTCAAGAACGCGCTGGTGAGAAAAGCTTTTGGCATTTCTGCGTCTCCTGAGGTCATGCTGGTTTGTGAACAGTAGACGGCAGACATCTGACGGCGGCGAGGGCCGAGCAGGTGTTCGCGTCCCTCGCCAGCAGATGTGCTGTCAGGGGTCGGCTGTTTGCCTTTGGAGGAAAGCAAGAACATGCCACAGAAGGGACTGTTGTTCATGTTCTGGGGCAGTGTAGGGTTTTGTGAGCTCAGGCATAGTCCGAGTAGAAAAATATATAAAATGGAATACTAGTCCTTTTTCTTAAAAAATAAAATGAATGTAGGCTTGACTTGTGTCTCTATTCCTTCCTTCGGCAGGAGAAAGGGAACCTGTGGTCATTGACTTAGAGCCGGTTAATTTAACCGAAGTGAAAAGGATGCAATACCCATCTGTAATGATAGCCTGTGAATTTTCATTGTAAACTCTTTTATGGTGTCCTGAGGTTGTTGTGTGCCTGGTAACAAATGTGTGTCCTCCCCTTCCTTGTCTTTCATGAGAATTAGTGTCTAATCACAGCCACAGTTGGGGTTGCTGATCACTGAGCAGAAGCATTTTAGGTAACTGAAGAGATACTGGTGGTTGTTTTTGGTATTTATATAACAGCAAAACAAATTTGCTCGTAAATCAAATGTATTACTAATTTTATCTTCTAGTACATAAACTCTAGAGCGGTTGGGTGATGTGTGTAGTAGTGACATGAAGGATTTGCATTTCATGTCTTCAACAGCTGGCTGTCGATTGCTTTGCTTTTGATGGTGACTGTGCAGGCTTTAGGGCAGGGCTGCTTTGTACCGAAGTCCCAAAGGTCCAATCCTGGGGACTCACTGCAGCTCGACATTGCCAACTCTGCTGAGCCCACCAGCACCGTTCAGTGCCACCAGGGCTGGGAACAGTAGCTGTGTGCTGTTTCCAGTAGCTCACCATCCCAGGAGAATAGTAAGAAATACAGGATATCTCCCCAAAAGGCAGGAGATGTGGGTTATTTTGGGGCAGTCTATTGAAAAGGTGAATATGGCTGAGATTGAACCAGAACCTGGCATTGATGTAGTCCACTCTAAGGGGCAACAATGAGGACAAAACCCTCTGTTACTCTTTGTTTCCTTGTGCATTTGGGAAGCCTGGTTACTTTTATTGCAGTAAAAAAAATTGGATGTGAAAGCAAAGAATAAATTATTATTGCTACATCTGTCTGAAGAAGAAAGTAAACTGTTATGCTAGAAAGGTGTCTTTTTAAATAAAATTAAAGCACTGTGATCAAAGAATTTTTTTTAGGCATTAGGTTCGTGTAGTTGCATGACTTTCAGTTGTACTTCATCATAAGCCTAGTGCTGTGAACTATCCAGAATGAAAGATTGCTGTATGTTCTTTTTCAACTTCACTCTGCCTTGGCTTATTTCCAAGTTTCTTAGTGTCTAGAACTAATTATTTTGTGCTGGCAAAACTCTGTCTCTTTACTAACCATTGCTGTATATTACCAGTTTGTTACTTTTACAGGGGTATGCCATAATTGTAGGCGAACTTCAGTTTTTATCTAGTATAGAACTCCTCTACGAGTCAAACCGGTGTTTTATTTTGTTTTCCATAGTTCATTATACATGCATGTCAAAGAAGTACCATCATGCCTAAAAAGTTCTCTTGATCTCTTTTGATAGCGTATAGATATGTTTGATATTTGTACCCAATAAACAATTTTTTGACTTCAAGTCTTTAAAAAAAAGAAATTAAGAGTACCAAGGCTGCTGTTCTTCATAACTTTGCTTTTGTAAGTTACTTACTGTATGAACCTTCCAGACTTCTTGGTAAATACTTCCAAGGAAAATGACTTTAGCAGTCTCCTGAAGCATATTCCTTAGTCATGGTAGGATGATAGCTTCAATCTTGGAAGGAAAAGCATTGATGTTTTTCTGTTCCTTCTCACTGCATTTTTAAGCGTGACACTAAACCCAGAATTTATTGTCTTGGAACAGCTAGAATTGTTTTGTTTTCCTTAAGTGACTTTTCATTGAAACTTTATTAACTGCAATGACATAATGGAAAAGTGAAATGCAAATTCATAATTTGAATATTACATAGCAAAACTGGTGCTTTAGGTATTTTATGTAGGTATTTAGGTGATCCACATAGGTTCCATATAGGATCCCAAATGGCATACTCTTACCAGGTAGCCTCCTTCCTATAATGGCTGTGTAAGCATGTCTGTATTTTGTAGCCCTACAATTGAAATACTACTGGAAGTACATAGAGTTGATAATTATTTTTTAATGATGTAATTAGATTGAATCAGAGCAAGTAGTTTGATATGGTGCATTCCCAGGTGAATATAACACATTTACAATGGAATTGTAATAACCTTCATGGTCTGAATCAGGAAGGCAGTATTGCCCTATATAACTTTTTTCTCTAATATATGATGTGAGAGATAATACTTAGATGGTTACTTTGAGCCTAGTGGCAAGAAAAAAAAAAAAGGCATGGAAAAGGATATGAAAAGCTCTACGTATTAAAAAAGGAGGGGAGGATCTCCATGGGGAGGCCCCTCTGCATGCTGCATGGAGGCAGGTCTGATTGCAAGAGCTGTGGAGGGATGCAGGAATTTAGAAAAGTATTTTGAAACTGTGTAAGTTTGTTCTGTACAAAGTCTTCAGTGAATTTGAAAATGCTCACCATGAATGGAGCTCCTGATGATATATTTTCCAACTCTTCTACATGCACCAGTACCCATGCCATGGCATTGTGCACGACCTGAAAATCATGGTCTGGCTGCAAAGGCAAGGTCAGTCGTGGTAAACAAAGGATTGATCTTAATGTATTCAGAGATCAGGGGAGTTAAACCACATCCTCTTTTGTGTTGCTATGTGGAAGGTGTCCTGCATTGACTTAGGAGGTATAACTTGAATTTGCTAAGGAATTTGGGATAATTTGTCACATCGCTAATAAAGAGGATGCCAGAAGATGTGGAAAAAAATAGCAAATAAGGGAGCTGGGCTAAACCATTCTTATGTGAAATGGAAACCCTACTTGCAGTCATAGAAAGTGGAGCTGGAGGGGAGCTTGACCAGCTATGTAGACATTCTCTATATCCCAATACATGGGCATTTATTTCTGAAGTGCTCCTGACAGATCTTGGTATATAACTTGTTCTTCAAATCTCCAAGATCAGAGATTGCACAGCCTCTGTAGGCAATTTGTTCCAGTGGTTTCCTGATAAATGATTTGTACTTTACAACAGGTGGACATTCCTTGAAATACAGTTGACACTGTTATTCTGTAATCTGCAGTCAGGTTTACACCTTCTTTTTCCTAAACACATGCTGATGTGTGTTTCTTGACCTTCTGAAATGGTCTCCCTCTCATTCCTTCGAAATGAAGAGGGCAATGCCAGTGTAAGGAATATATAGTTTGTGGTTGTATGTAATACATTTGAGTTCAAATTTGCAGCTTACTAGATCTGTGGTTATATGTTACCTGGCTTCCAAAGGGAAAGTAGCAGAAGAGACTAAATAACAGAAGTGTTCTTTAGTAACAGATTTTCAGGAGCATTTGGCACAAAGCAGCTGTCCTTAAGAATAAGGAGCAAGACTACATCTCTCTGAAAATGTGAGCATTGACATACTTTGAAACAATTCTCATGTGATTAATTTCTAATGTAGATTTGTGGCCTGTTTATGTGACAGAAAAAAATACTGGTCTGTGTGTTGCCAGCATAGATAAGCCACCTTTAGCCCCTAGGAGCTCCCGATGGCCAGAATATTGATGGCTCTTTAAAAGCATCCTTGCAAAGTATGTACCTGCAGAGTGAAACTTCACTGTGGCTATGCTGGTACTTGCTTTTAGCAATGCTCACCAGACTGAAAGTCAAACAAAAGCAGAGAGACACAGTTGCCCACCATTACCTTTTCCAGAAGTCATATGAATGTGCCTTGCTACTATCATGATCCATGGCTGCAGCCATTGTAGGTTTGCTCCCTCCCCATTATATTGCTGTAGGGTTGATTTACTGCCCAGTTTGCTCCTTGAAGTGTTTTATGCTGGTACTGCTGGTGCCAGTACCACTCCAAGGGAAAAAATGGACCAGTAGTGCTGGGGATGGGAAGTGGTAGGATATAAGCTATGTCACCTCCAGACTTCCCCTCCATCTTCTTTCCCAGCCATTTTTACAGTGTTGGGATAAGGTCATCATGTTTGGAAAGAGATTTTTCCTCGGTTTATGTGGAGACTGAACTTTCAGCTATGTAAAAGAGTAGGGAAAAAATACATGAAAGAAAGATCAGAGCAACTGTTTCCCAAAAGTGTCATTGCATCAGTTCTCTTAAAATCATACAGCTAATCATGGTGAGGTTTGCCAAAACCAAAACGTGGTCTAAAAGAAAACAAACTCTAAGACAATTTCAAAGACTTAATTTTAATAGGTCTCAAAGAACAAATGTCATTGTGAAATATTCCTTGGAACACCTCTGCTTTTAAAGAATAACATGAATTCATCTCAGTTTATTTCATAAAATGCCATTAACCATAGAGAGTAGCACACAACCTTCCTGCTTTACATAAGCTTCTGTGTAGGACTCTTTGATAAGAAAAATGTATAAGATACTAAGTTTTGAGAAAATAGCAGGGAAGTACACACCAGCTCTGACAATAAGGGCCCTTACTAATTGGTTATTGAAGTCTAATGCATTATTCATGGTTTTCAGACTGGCAGTCCTCCATTTAGTTATACACATCAAATACATTGTCTTCTTTTATACTTATATACTTCTGTACTTTGTTTAATTTTATAGTTTAATGCTCTGCAGAAGTCCACCAAAAAGTTGTGCTTTACTTCTCCATTAACTTATAGAGCATCTTACAGTTTTCATTCATGCTTGACAGTGATTTGGCACCTTCGAGTAGAGCAAACCAAGTCCTGCTGACTGCATGTAGATTAATTGCAGTCCTTTACTATGCGAACTGCCCAGCCAGCCATGAAAATGTCACTTGGTTTCTGAAAACAAAGGCCTGCTTCTGAGGAATAGCTGCAGCTCCTGGAATTGGCCTTGGAGACTTCAATACATTTCTGCTAGTAATCTCTTGATTGTTATAGAGGTAAAGCCAGGTCCATTTCTTTGCAGGACATTATCACAGCATGCTGCTTCCTCATTCTTTTCCCTCAAAAAAGAGCTGCCTTTTTGGATTTTTAATCTTTTATATATATATATATATATATATATATATATATATATATTTTGGCTTCTGCAAGCAACCCTTCCCCTCTCCCCGCTCCCTTCCTCTCCCTAAGCAGGCAGCTAAGGTTTCACTCATCCATGTGGCTCGGGGCTGAGCCACCTGTCCCACCGCTGCTGGTCTGACAGATGTTGCCCTGTTTCTTGTTCCACACAGTCCTGTCAGATTCCCCCTGGATCAGTACCTCTGGCTCCTGCAAAAACAGATGCTTTGAACTTCAAGAGGCAGAGCCTCCTGGCTGCCGCTGTGACAACCTGTGCAAGAGCTACAACAGCTGCTGCTTCGACTTTGATGAGCTGTGCTTAAAGACAGGTACGATGGGTCTCCTGCCCTGCACTGGCAGGTGCTGATGACGCCTGGCTTATGCGAGCAGTTGGGACTGGCTGTTATAATACAGTGCTCCCTGCTGTAACCTGTGTCTCCTCCTAACCTTGCCTTGCCTTGCCGGCTAGGCTTGGCTTAGCCCATAACGCAGCCCACGTGTCCTTACAAGGAGCAGTAGGGACATGCACCTATTGCTCCTCACTGCTGGGCTTCTGCCATGGTTTCTAGGGCAGAAAAAGGCAAGGTACTATTTGTACTACCTGGAAAGGAGATCTGATACTCATTTACAAACAATAATCAGTGTTCAGGCACCAGTTGTCCCTCCGCGTTACAATGAAGAGAGCCATGGTACAGACTGGAGGCTGGTCTCTCAGTGTTATCCATCCTTTTTTTCTCCCAGGTGATAACTTAATATTAGGGCAATTCACACTCGCTTGTGGATTGTGCATTGTGAAAGCACCTCTGAAACTGGGAGTGTTGAAGCGGTGCAGGTCCCTTCAGAGGTGACAGGCTGGGTTTGTTACCATTGCTCCAGACTCTGATTTCCAGATGTCAGGGTGCATATAACACACTGGTAAAAACGTTTACCTTCAATTCATTAGAGCCTGGGGAAAGGAAATACAGCACTGTGTTCATTTTCCGTTTTTCATGACTCATAGGCAAGGGAAACTTCAAAGAGGTCCATGAGTTATGTTTTATTTCTTAATAGTGCACTTAAATTATTAGTTGTACCTATCTCCTTGAATGTTTGCTTAGTGGTCAGAGTTGACACAGGTGCCTTCTACTTCTGCTGTTAAACCTTTCCTTGCTTTATCAAGGAATTACACTTACTAAGCAGCCAGAAGAGAAATCTAATGACTGAAAATATCATTGTTCATGGATGGGCAATGTTTGAGAGTTTGAGAGAACTTCCTCATTTCTGTTTATAAGGATATTGTTTGAATAACATGGTACCAAATCTCAGTACTGTGATTCTGTAATCCAATATAAAAGAAATGGTTTGGTTCCAGGCCAAGAAGTTCTGAATTTTAAACTGATGCTGTTTTGTCCCAGTGTAAATGACTGTAGAATGTGAGGTTCTGAAGACTTTCAGCACATTGCAAGATGTTTGCTCCCAAAGAACAGACTCTCAGTTCCTCAGTCTCCTGTCCAGAGAGTACAATATGCATTTATATGTATGGTTAGCTGCATAGCACTTAGAACCGTGGTGTAAATTTTCTTATAATCCCACAAGCATTTATGAAGACAATTATCACATGTACAATCTGTAAATATTACATATTTATAGGAAAAAAAGCCCCAAATTAAGGAGAAATGGAGAATGAAAGAAATTGCTTGTGTGTGTGTTTTTTTTTTTAATTTTATTTTTAACTGGGTGCATGTTAACTGAAGTGATCTTTTCAGTTTCCTATTGGCTGGGACAGAACACATGTGGGAAACCATATGCTTATATTCTCAGGCCCTATTCTAAAGCGTAGCAATGTGCTGACCTGGAGAGAACGCCATAATTTAGACAGGCCCTTAGATCCTAACTTCATTTGCAAGATGAGAAGAGCAGGAGTGTTTTACAGCTGCTGCGCCATGCTTCTCCTTGAAGTGCTTCAAACTTTGCAGCTGGTGCTGAATCTCACCCGCTGAGGTATTAGAAAGTTCCTTCTGTCTCTGTGAAGAACCGACGGGAGTATAACATCAATTTGTATCCACATAGTCTCTTTTCATCTTTCTCTCATTTCCCACTGATTGAACTGGGGACTTGAATAGAATTGGGTGAAAAAGAATGAATTACCCAAGAAAAATCAGCATTCCTACTTTGTGTTCCAGGCCCTCCATTTATCTTTCAAGAGCCTTTCTTGACTTTTCCTTTCCACATCTTTTCTGGCATTCAGGTTGTACAAAGCCTGGAGTACAACACCCGAGGGTAGCAGAAGCACTTGTGTGTGGTTGGAGGAGCCCTCCTGCACCTGCAGGACACACAAGGGTCCTTTTTGTTTCTGGTTGACATGCTTACTTCAGAGGTCTTGAAACCACTAAAATGGGGCTATAAATTTAACACTCTACTCTACTTGAGGTTGGATGTAATCACTACGGCTAGAGTGAGTGCTTTTTGTTTTGATTATAATCTCTCATTCTTGCTTACTTTGTGAATATTTTAGCTCGGGGCTGGGAATGTACAAAAGATCGCTGTGGAGAAAACAGGAATGATGACAATGCTTGTCACTGCTCTGAAGACTGCTTAAGTAGAGGAGATTGTTGTACTAACTACCAAGTCGTTTGCAAAGGTACGTCTTTGGTCATTCTACCTCTTATCTTTCTGAATCTGATAGAAGGCAGCCCTGTGGGTAAAGAATTTTCTTCTAAAGAAGGAAACCTCTCCTTGTTTTGCTCTGATTTTGGGGAGGAGGGACGAAAAACAGGGGTTTACATTTGTGATTTTTTGCCTACAGGAAAGCTGCGGAGGGACTCTTTATCAAGGTGTGCAGTGATAGGATGAGGAGTAGTGGTTTTAAACTAAAAGACAATAGATTTAGATTAGATATAAGGAATAAATTCTTTACTCTGAGGGTGGTGAGGCACTGGACCAGGTTGCCCAGAGAAGTTGTGGATGCCCTATCCCTGGAAGTGTTCAAGACCAGGCTGGATGGGGCTTTGGGCAACCTGGTCTAGTGGGAGGTGTCCCTACCCATGGCAGGGGGGTTGGAATTAGATGATATTTAAGGTCCATTCCAATGCAAACCATTCTATGACTCTGATTTATTTTGGACACTAGTGGAGGTGAATGCTTCTCATTTGTTGACAGTAGAAAGAGGTTGTCTTTGCCTGTAGAGATACTGGTAGAACAAGAAGAGGAAAGGTAGACGAGTTTAAAACACAGAAATGTTTGGGTGCACTTGTCTGCATCACAGGGAAAGCCAGGTGTATCTGATGGTTTCAGAAGGAATTTAACATTCCTAGATACGTTGTCTCTGTCTCTAAAACCTCTCCTACCGCTACTACAAAAGCTCCTGCTCAAACTACTCGGGCCAACACCTGTAGGCTTTGATTCTTGTGGGACAGAGGTTGCAAGAATATGACAGCTGTAATTTTCAGGTGGGTGGCACGGGCTCCAGGTGACCATATCACTTCTAGGCACACAATGTCTGCAATACAACCTGCTCTGGCTGGTGGATTGATGGGCTGAGAAGGCTTAAGTTTCAGCTTGTACCCTGATGGTTTGGAGCATGTCCTGCCTTGCATACTGTGTCACCCATTCTGAGCAGGTCTTCTGCTGCTTGGTAATTAGCATTGTATCTCAGCTAACTCTTTGTCTTTTCTTGGTTTACTTTAACGGTGGAGAGTTTAAGGTTTGAAATTTTTTTCTTCCACACTCTTTCGGCTAACTGCATAGCTTCAGAAACTCGTAATAGTCCAGGTCCATACACTGAAAATGGGATTTTCTTTACTTGAGTTTTGCTGTTGGGAATCCAGGTGAAATAATGCATCTTCCAGCAAGTCCCTGCAGAGTACATTCTTCCCCTTCCCAATGAGACCCAAGGCTGATATTGCTTAAATACTAGTATGGTTCTCAGTTTCTGCCTTTTTTTTTTGAGCTCCCTCTTACAAGGGTCAAGACAGAGGAATTTACATGTCTTCTGCTTTAATGTACATAATCTTTGTTTAATTGGTTAATAACAAATGATCTCAATGACGCTGGCATCCTGACAGGAATAAGTGTTATGTGAGAACAGTTTCCTCTTTATTCGTGCTTGTGCCGATCTGAGGATAGTGTTTTTTTCTTTTTTTCTTGGAAATCGTCCCTCCACCTCCTGTCATGGTCAATTGGAATTGCTGCAGGACACATTTCCTGCAGATCTTTTCTATGGTGCTTTTTATTTTGTTCTTTTAATTGAGCTGTAGTTCCCTTAATAGTGCCAGGTTCAGGAAGTGAACCTCATTAGCTAATACTTTGTTTTTCAATTGACCTGTGAAAATGCAAGTCATAAGCCAGTCTATAGTCAGCATTCAGTAGAGAAAACCTTAAGAAAATAGTTGATTACATAAAGTAATTTTAACTAAGGTAGCTCTGAAAGAGCATTAGTGCTTTTTTAGCTGTGCCTGAGTCTCACCTGATCCATGAGCTGATCAACTCTGTAAACCAGCTGGAAACCATTTAGGGTTGTTTTTCTTCCACAGAATGTGTTTTGTTTTGTGTCTTTAGCCAGCTGAAGCAGCTCACCAAGACATCAGAGCTGGTGGGAAGGAGGGTATGAATTCACAGCCTGAAGCAGCGCTACCCTTTTTTTGGCAGATTGAAAATAATAAGTAAAACAACAACAAAACAAAACGTGACTACTGTGCCTAAAGCTTTTACCACTGTTTCCCTCAGGCAAAAGGATACTTTTAAGTCCAGTCTTAAGAGGCGATTCTAGCAGTGATAGTTTGGATATTTTTATCAAGTAGAATATAACCAGATCATTTGTTCAGCTTTGTGGAAGATACCTGGTCATTATTTGGTCATCATTAGCAAGAGCTAGACTTTATTTTTTTGAAATTTTCTCTGAAACCTGTAGCTGTGTCCATATATATGTTTATGTATATATATGCTTATGTATATATTATGTCCATATATATATATATGTGTATATATATATATGTTTTAAACTCTGATTTTACTTTCCTGGTAGGAGAAACCCACTGGGTGGATGATGACTGTGAAGAAATAAAAACTCCTGAATGTCCAGCAGGGTAAGTGTTTTGCTTGCAACCCCAAAGCCAAGTGCAAGAAGGCCAGTGGTCCAGCACTCTGAACATCATGTTTCTGCACTGGCCCTGTAATGCCTTTGCTGAATGGTTATGGGTTGGTTGCTTTCCTGCGCTTCACCATTTGTACAATTGGGCTGATAATATTGTAGCTCATTTGTCTTTGAGCTGTTGGATGAGTAGTGTTGTGTGAGGGCCTGCACTCTTGCCATTTGATCACCTGCTGGTGGGTTTGCCTGTTTCACTTAAATGTGTAGGGAAAGTAACCAAACTCTCTTGAAGACTGTGGAGATCTTTTCCTGATTTCACTAAAATTCAGACTGAGCCACATATGAACACAGCTCAGGTCATTTTTAAAAGCTGAATTTTGGATTATTAATACTGTCTTCCTTAGTGAAAGGATTTCAGAATTACAATGGGGATATACCTTGACTTAGAATAACAAGCCCAGGAATAGCACTGAAAACATGAGAAATTCTGAAACCATTTGGCTCACTATTATGCTTAATGGTAAGCATCTGCTTAGGTGCCATGTTGGGTTGCAGCTCAGTCTGTGCAATCAAGATAGTTTGGAGGAGATTGGAGCCTCTCCTTCTCCTGGTGACAATGGCAGCTTCTTACCCCTGCAGCAGGTGACCCAGGCGTGTCTGTCCAGGACACATCTGTGCCTGCTTGGGTTCAAATCCAAGTAGAAGTAGCAAACAGAAGTACAATAAAATAGCATGAAATACCATCATCTTTAGTATATGAGAATGTTTTCTGCCTCATGGAGTTCACACAAAACGCCACATGGACTTTTGTTTGTAAAGAGAGAAGACCAGCTGTCATAAAACGTGGTTTTTAATTACAGATTGTGTGATAGGGTGGGTACTCATGCATACTATTTTTTTTTCCTCTTCTCCATCTCTGTCTGTAAACATTTGCCTTTTTGGGCTGGATGCTTTTGGCTGCTCAGGGAAAATGTCTTTTATGTTGGAACTCAGCCCTTTAACTAACTGTGACCACACAACCAAACTCTGGATGTTAGTAAGCATGAAGATCATCAGTTTGTGCTGTTCTGTTAAGTAAGCAAAATATTATAGACACACAGCACATGTAGTAACTATACTTGAAGTTGTCTGGAGCCTCAGTGAGCAAGTGGAAATAAAAAAAAAAATAATTTAGAAATGCTGACTTACGTTCATGCTGCTTCTATTCTTCAGCTTTGTTCGTCCTCCTTTGATCATCTTCTCTGTTGATGGTTTCCGTGCATCATATATGAAGAAAGGGAACAAGGTCATGCCCAATATTGAAAAATTGAGTGAGTGCATCTTTTTTACTACAATACATGAAAGACAATCTTTTTGCAGTTCTGTTGTTTTCATTGTGTATTGAGCAACAAAAGTCAGCATGGTGCTGGTGGGTAGAAGGGCTGTGCTAAATGCAGGGCTCTTCTGATTCAAGGGTCTAATAAAGATTTTTTTGTTTGTTTTTTGTGTTGTCCCCCCAAAAGCAAAATGACAGAAGTCCCATTTGGTTTAGATGATATCACCTGGCGGTTTGAAGCACCCTGACTAAAGCAGCATGCAACAATCAAAGAGTGGGGAGAGAGCTGCTTTGGGGACTGCAGATCAGAATCAGTGGTGTTAATTTGGTTTTGTCAGCAAAGAAATGATTCTTCAGAATGTGATATGTATCATGCCTTCTTACAGGCTAGTTGGGAGGTACCCGCAAAATGTTCCACTTGAGTCACAAATGTTAAAGACATGGGTCCTGGTTTTTGTGGTGTACTGGAGGCACTGTATATTTGAGCTTCTCAGTATAGTGTGGTAGTTTGTGTGTGTGCCCATACCCTTGAAAAGCGTGGTGGTTTTTTTTGTTTGCGTGTGTGTGTTTGCTGGCTCTTGTGTTTGTGTAGCCATCTGTGGAGCTGTGGCCAAAGCCTATTGTGAAACTCCAGCCTTAGTATATTTGTCACTTAAAATTAGCCTGTGATTTCTCAAATCGTTTTACTTAACAGCAAGACACTTCCAATGGCTATGGACACTGAAAGGAGGCTAGCTTAGAAAGGAAAACAGTCCATGGAAATCTAGCAGGTTTTGTAGTGCTGGCTGCGTTGTTTCACTTGTTTATTGCGAAGCGCAAAGTGTGTGAGTAGGACAGTTACCACTGTCCTGCGGGAAGACTTGCCAATGTTAAGCAGCAGAACGTTCATTTAAATTGGTTAAAATTTAACCAGTTTCTGCAGCATTTCGAGTTAAAACAAATGATTCCCTGTATTTTCTTTTTTCATGTCTCAGAGCTTCACTTGCTAATGTTTGCATTCCCCATTGATTTTTCAGGATCTTGTGGAACGCATTCTCCTTACATGAGGCCTGTCTACCCTACAAAAACCTTCCCCAACTTGTACACCCTTGCTACTGTAAGTCCCTGGGAAGGAGTTTTTGTTGATAAAATGTTGCAGTTCATTGGAAATGTGGGTTGTGGGAAACAAGATTTTTTTAAAATAAAACTGCTTTGCTGTCTATCCTTTTCTGCCTTCAGTTATTTATTTTTTTTCAGTATTTTGAAGTTCTGAGATAAATTTTCTCACTGTTAAGCACAGCATTACAACTTTCCTGCTCTTTCTTATGCCTGTTTTTGCAGTTATTTGTACTGCTGTGTAATTACAGGTCATGGTTTTTCTGGGGGGGGGGAAGGAACAAACAACCCTGAAATCCTACCCAGAATACAACCAGCAGTTGTTCCGTCATCGGAGTAGCTGAAGTCAGTAGGGCTGTCTTAGCAGCCGTCTTAAAATTTACAGCTGCTGAGTGTGTCTGGATGCTGCATTGGCTCTGCAGAAAAGGAGCCATCGCTTGTGTGCTCTGGTGGCACGGCTGGTGGACAGGCTGTCCCCACCCTGGGATGCACACACACCTTATGACAGTGCTCCCGAAGCAGCAGCCACGTTTTTTCCCTTCTTTTTCTTCCTGCAGCCTCTGCACAAATGTTAACTCAAAAGAGAGAAGGGGATGGGAGAGGGTGGAGAGAAAGGGAGAAGAACAGAAACCTCCTAAATCACCTTTACTGATGAAGAAATTGTGATACAAAGCCTCTGGGTTATATCACAATTTTGGTGACTTGCTTTGGTTTTTTCTTAGAAATAACTCTTATCTCACAGAGGAACTGGTGGAGATAAAATATTATCAAATGCAAATGCAAAGTGTTACTCTTGCTACCAGAAAATGAATTACTGTTTCCAGAAAGGGAATTCATGAGGAACTGAAAGTTCAAATCAATCTTTTTTTTTTGCTTACTTTTGTTGACCTCAAACTAACTTTTAACCAGTGTGAAAATACTTTAAAGTGTCCAGTACCAGAAGCTTTTGTGCCTTTTTTTTTTTTTTAGCACAATTCAGTCATCTCGTGCTGTTTTTGTTGCTACAGTCAGTTTTATATGTGCTTATCTTAAAGTTAAAACTTTTTCTGGTGTGCATTTGCAAAGACACCTATTTTAAAATAATTTAGCAGTATTTGCAGATAGCTATGGGGAACTGGATCTGTGTGCATTAGGATTTTACTAATTAATCTACTTCTGCACAAAGGGACTCTATCCTGAATCACACGGAATCGTTGGCAATTCGATGTATGACCCAGTGTTTGATGCCAGCTTCAGTCTTCGAGGGCGAGAGAAATTCAATCACAGATGGTGGGGAGGTCAACCAGTAAGTTTCATATTCCCTCCTTCTCCCTCCTTCCTCCCTCCCCTCCCCCTGTGCTGTGGAACGTAGCCAATAATAATAATTAAAAAAATACATCTGTGAACAATTTGTACCTAATCTCCCCATGGCTGGCCCTGTGTCTATCAATTTAATGTAACATTTTGAGTTGGCTTTTGCTTTTCAGAATAATAAAGCCATTGATTATGGAGGGGTGCTTGTGTTGATAAGTATAAATTAGATGTGGCTAGGAAAAACCCTCACTTTAGGCAGTAGTTTAACACGAATTACTATATTTTCATCACCGTGGCATAATGTTTCCTTTTCATTATGGGTTTCTCAGGTTTTCGTCCTAGTAATGTTCTTGTGGCAGTTTTAGTATTAATGTTCTGTCAGAGCAGCATGGCACAACTTCATAATTATTATTTGTTAAGTCTACAAGTGAACGCTGTTGCCTGACTTGCTGCAGAGGTCACAGAAGTTTGTGAATTAATTTCTGCCTTGAACACAGCAATGGTGGCTGAATGGGGCTCTCTCTCTTAGGTTATTGTTGCAATCGGTTTTCTCCAGCTCCGAATCCTTATTTTGGGCAAGAAAATAGCCTCTTTCTAAGGTTTCAAAGAAAAGGTCCCTTTGCTTCTGCTGGGCTTTCCTCCATTAGTAGTGCATGCTGTGGTGGCTTGCTTTAAGCTGCCACCAAAAATGGGTTTATGTTAAAATACTAAGTTTTACCTGCAAGCAGCCAAAGTGCGTGAACATATCACTGCACTGATTGCTTGGAGAACCATAGTTTAAAAACTTCCTGACCAGTTAAAACAGAAAAAGAGTGGGATAAGGGAGGTAGAAATTGGAAGAAGATTGGGAACGCCATAATGTGTCATTGATGTTTGCTCAAGTGATCAGTGTCATCTCCCTAATCACTAAGACATTAATATCCCAGGAGACTAAAGGAAGTTACTCAGATGGTTTTAGGCTTAGCAAGCATGTGTTATTTGTCTGCATGTGGTTTTAGTCCACAACAAATGCAAGACAAGACAATTTAGAGCTGCAGGCAGATGTGTGACAGGCAGCTGTCTCTGGCTGTAGCTGAGCCAGAATGAGGTATTTGTGCTCTTGTTAAATTAGTCAGCAGTAACAGACCATGGTCACTCCCTCGCACAGCTATGACCTGGGTTAGCTTTTAGCATGGGTTCTGTGGAGAAGAGAGGATGAGAAACTTACCCGGCTGTTATCTTCCTAGATGTGAGCAAAGAAGCAGGATCAAAACTAGGAGCAGTGAAAGGGGCGACAGGAGGTAGCCTCTTCTCCATCGTAGCTACAGCCAGTCGCACACCTAATGGCAGCCACCCTTGCTTCAGTCAGACGTTGAGCTCATAGACAATATTGGGGCTCAACACCTGCTTTACAACTTGTTAAGCAGCTGCAATTTAATTGTGCATTGCAAGTTTAATTGTGTGCCTTACCTTGGCCAAATTTAGGTAGGAATTATTGGGAAACTAACTTCTGGGGACAGTGCAAATGTCTCTGTCTCTAAGCTGCCATACTTTTATATTTCAATACAAGTCTATGTATATTGCATCACCTGTGGTGTTGAGTGGGGAGTATTGGGTAATTCCAACTCCCACCCATTAGAAACACCTCTGCTGTTGCAGAGAATAACAGTCACTCTGGATTGTAAACAAGGGTCATGAAAAATGTCAGCTGAGAAGAGCTTGAGGAAGTTACACAACTGTGGATGACCATACGCTGGAAAAAAAAAATTCTCAGAGGATAGGGGGGAGTGTTGCATACACAAGTAAGGATGATAAAATAAAACTGCTGATCCGAAGAAGCGTTAGAATGCAAAAACACAGGGATCATGTAATGAGCTGGAAATATCCTTGGAGAATTGGAAACACATGCATAGAGGAGGACTATAACTGAATCCCCACACACTTAATATGAGGAGAACCTGTAAGTTAGGCAAACCAGATAGAGTGGCCATAGTGCCTGGGTAAGAAGACAGGTGATCTCTTGCAGGAATGTTATGACATAAATGATCCCATCTCTGACACGGAGGAAATGCATGTTTTGCATATCTTTATTAGCAAAATGAAGTGTGAAGATAAGCTACTAAAATTCAGAGGGCATAAATCTTGATGATAGAAAAAAATCTCTCATCTGTATGTAGATAAGATACAGTCCCTTTCTAAATCCTTTTTATAATTTAATCTAAATATCACATTGATAAAGACTACCAAAAATAGCTGGTTAGTCAAAGACAAGACAGTAAAATTAAGGGAGACGGAGGGGAATCTTTTCTGCATATCACAAATTTTTATTCCTTTTAGGTCTTGGGTCTCAAACTAGAGTACTCAACTTCAGAGAGGCACAGAACTGGGAATTATTATCCAAAACTACTCATTTTCCCCAGGAAGGCAGAAAAAATTTCCGGGATCCCCAGCCTCATGTTATAGCTAAAACAGCCTTAAAGACAATGTCATTGAAAGTTGATCATTCCTGAAATACTTTCTTGCTCCTGGAAACTGACCTACTACATGTAGCTTTGTTAAAATGTGTGGCATGTGTTGTTGTTGCCTTTTTTTTTTAAATTGTTCTTATAGTGAGTGTTTTGTTGGGAAGCAACCAAATTAACATGTGATTTCATGGGGTTTGGCAGATGAGTAGCTGAATGTTTCCACGCAAGGAATTACGAGAAATTAATTTTAAGAGCATTAGGAAAAGGAGAAGGCGGGAGAAGGTAGCTTTGGAAGTGTTTTGAGATCCTCTAACTGATGGTGAGGCTTCCTGAAACCTGTCTTTCTGATTTAGTACTAAACCTTGATTTACTGCGCAAGCTTAAAAATACCTTGTTTTTAAGACAAAAGTGTTTGACAGGAAACAGTCGTATAACTACTCCTTGTTGTATTGCTATGGCATCTCACAGAAATGGTGGACATCAGGGCCCATGCTCTCAAAGGAGAAACAAACTTCACTGCTCGTATTTCATGACACTGAGACTTTTATCCAAGTAATTTCAACCATTGAAGTCAAGTGCTTAAATTAAGCCCCCAAGCTGCCTTTGGCTTCTGTTTAGCAGTAGTTTTTCATGTCTTCATTTGATGTAGCAAGCTTAAGCTTACACTACAGGCAATGCTTTTCTTAATGTTCTTTCATGATCTTTTGGCTTCCCCAAGATCAGAAGATGACAGGTATAAAACCATATTTTTATGAGGACTGTAGTTCGTGAGGGACAGAGAGTCCCCTTGAGAATGTTGCCCATCTTGTTACCTGAGTTTGCGTCCAAAGATCACAGAATCACAGAATTGTAGGGGCTGGAAGGGACCTCAAGAGATCATCGGTCCAATCCCCATGCCAAAGCAGGTTCCCTAGGGGAGATAAGACTATTTTCAGAAACCCACAGGCCTCTATGATTCTATCTAATTATTTGATAGGCCTCTTGAACCAAAATATCCTGTATGGGCAGGAGACAATGCTTAGTCGTCGAGACTTAATTTGTTTGTGTCCTATTAAGAGTAAGGCATGTGGAAGTCATGACTCCACCTTTTACCTTGTTGGCAGACAAAGTGCAAATGGTGCAGGAGTGTAACATTTGGCTCCATCATGCCAAATTAATTCTGCATGCCTGCACCAATCTTGTACATGTTTGTTGGGAAACACTGTAATGACCCCTCCCCAACTCTGGCTAAGCATGGAAGGGATTTCCCATTCATGAATTGCCCTCTCAGCCACAGTGGGTGTCTGTGCAACCTCTGCTCCCAACATGAATTTCCTTCCCTGACCGGCGAGTGTGTTTGCACAATTGTTCCCGAGGGCCAGGCCTCAGAGCTGTCCCTCCCGTCGGCCCTGACCTGAGGTGTGCCGCTGCTGATTCTTTGGTGATGCAACAAGTACTGGGCAGCCTTTGCAAAGTTAGGGGCACTTGTTTATTCCTGGAAGATTAAAAGTAGGGAGGTGCTGCATTTTTTGTGCAGGTTTTCAATGGCAGTTCGACAGCTATCTTGAATAACTTTGTTTGCATTGTTTGTGTGAACATGTGTCTAGTAATCAAAAAAAGGGAGAACCTGGTAATTATGTGTTGCGTATGGCACAGCAAACTGAAGTGTTGCTCAGCCTCTCTATTTTTTTGGCTATAAATAAAGGAGAAGAATTGTAGTCTTTCAACAAGGAAGATATAAAATTTATAGCAATTTAGCTTACTGGAGATGTTTGGTATACATCTAGATAATCATGTATATTACATTTTGGGACATTTATCAGTTGAATCTACGGTTCCATAATTTGAGAGGTCTTTCTGTGTTGAAAAAGTTAGGTATCCTCTAACTCCTTGACACAATATGAAAACAGACTGGTTAATATATTTTTTTTATTGCCCTCTTCTCTGCTTGAACAATTTAATTCAGAAACATGGTCTTTGTACAGCTTGCAATGCTATAAGGTCATATCCCATATGAAAACCTGGGGTGTGCATCAGATGTAGTTAAACTGCTAACTATAAAATTCTAACATATTAACAGTTAAAACCAAAGTATTTACATATGGCAAATAAATTACAAAAGCTCACATGGTACTGACCTTGCAATGCTTAACATGGCAAACTTTATGATAAGTGACCTGAACAGATGTGACCAGCCACAGAGCATATATAATGCATTGCATTTACATGCTCAGTACTGGAACATCTAGGATTAATTAACTTTAGGACTGTGGCTCTAACCAACAGAGAGGAAATGAAACAGTAATTGCTATTCCATTCTTAATTTTGATTGTTCTGGATGGAAAAGGTTGAGAGGGCATCAGCTAAATTTTTCTTTTCTGTCCTACATAGATTGACAGCATAGGCTTCATATTAGCCTGGGAGGAGCACAACTTGCACTCTGCCTTGAAAGTCAGTGAATTTAATTTAATGACACAGAGATGTTCTTTGGTGATGAGGTTCATTGCTAATGGTTTAGAATCATTAAGGTTGGAAAAGACCTCCAAGATCATCTGGTCCAACCATCCCCCTACCACCAATGTCACCCACTAAACCATGTCCCTAAGCACCACGTCCAACCTTTCCTTGAACATCCCCAGGGACGGTGACTCTACCACCTCCCTGGGCAACCTGTCCCAATGCCTGACTGCTCTTTCTGAGAAGAAATGTCTCCTCATTTCCAACCTGAACCTCCCCTGGTACAACTTGACGCCATTCCCTCTAGTCCTATCACTAGTTACCTGTGAGAAGAGGCTGACCCCCAGCTCCCTACACCTTCCTTTCAGGTAGTTGTAGAAAGCAATAAGGTTTGCCCTGCTTTTCTGCTGGAGTTAATATCCTATAGCTGAGGGTAAGAAGCAAACTTGTGTGCTCCCATCAGCTGCTCCAGCTGACAGTCTGTTTAATTTTAGTTAACTAGTAAAGGGGCTGGCTACGACGGGCACTTCTGGTATAGAGGTAGGGACTGCTATCACTATGTTCACCAGTGATAACTGTCGCAGCTCTAAAACGCAATAAAACTTTGCTTTAAAGCTTGGATAATGTGGATGGAAACTCTTCTACCTGGATGACTGCTGCTGCTTCTCTAATTGCTATGAGATGTCTCGGCAAATATTTTGTTATGGTGTAGTGGCTTTAGGTGTGATGTTGAATCATACTGAGTTTTATTACTTCCCTTTTAAATAAACCAAAAGCTTTTATTTATTTTTTTTCTTGTTAAAAAATAGGAGGAAGTGTCCAGTAGTACGCATTGCATCCTTGGGTTGAACCAGGCTCTGGCAAAGTCACGATGGAGTCAATTCAGACTCACTTCTCAGATGTTGCATCAGATACGGACTTATTTGACTTGTTGGTCTTGGACTTTAACGGATCACTGTCTTAGCTGTTGAGCTTATTTTAAGTGCAGCAGACACCTTTCCTCATCCAAATAGTTAATGCCAATGTAAATTGTTGCATTCCCGAGGTGAAATACTTGGGAGCAGGGAGGGTGCAGTTTTTCCCTGTCTAAGCCTGTCTTGGTGCCTTTGGAAGGGACAGTGCTGTTCTCCACTTACTGCTCATGTAGGAGTGCACAACTAGGGGTGATCTCTGCTCAGATCACTTGGGAGACATCGTCAGACCCTGCAGCCTGATACAGGAGAAGCTCTTCAAGGACTGTGGCAGTATTACCACTTTTTCTGCCCTTTTGAAAGCTGGTTTAAAACATAGCAGTATTCACTCTACAGGCTTCTCTCTCCTGCTGTCCCGAACTTGGATGAGAGTTAAGAGAAGTCTTTGCTTCTCTGTACTTCTTTGGTAAGAGCTTTGCAGAAACTTCCTAGAATCAGAGAGTCTTGCAAGAGTCCTTTGGTAAAGCCCTGTGTGTCTCCGGCCCCTGTGTGCAAGCGGGCAGTGGATGACTGCTTGCATTGCTCCCTGGTCTAGATAGTGTTCATGCTGTTTTCATGTGGGACACATGAAGCATGCTGTATGCTCCACTGGAATAAAAAATAGTTACTGACTTCTTGCAGGCAAGCAGGGCATCTTGGCAATGTACACTGGACCTAATTATTCATCTGTCAAGATTACTACTGTTCTACTCACTTGGCCAGAGAAAGGGTGTCTTATGGCACATGTTTAAAATCACTGTCTAAAACAGACAGCGTTGTGGTTGATTTTAGCATGCTAACAGTCAGGAGCAGCACGGGACAGCTTCAGCTGCTGAGGGTGGGACCTGGCAGGTCTCATTTAGTCAACAAGAGGCAGACAGGACCACCTGGACCTTTGCAGTCCAAAGCACTAGAAAGCCAAACTAGAGTTAACAGATGGTAAATCCAAATGCTGAATTCCCTGGACTTAGTTTGTTGGTACCTTCCCAAAGATATCTGCAAAATTATTTAAACTTTGCAGAACACAAACACTTTCAAAGAAAAATAAATCCACTGCAGCTCTGGAGGGACAATGGTTTTCCAAGTACAGCAAGACCAAAGAGCATAACAGCAGCGGAGCTGACACTCCTACTAAATTTATATTTGACCTCTCTTCTCTGCCATGGCAGGGTTCTCCTCTAGGAATAAATCTACAGTGCAATGGAAAACGTATTTGCTTTAAACGTTGGCTCTTTTTCACGTGGAAAGCCCAAGAACCGCTAATGAATATGGAGTAGCTCCTGTCTTAGTTAGACATTGGGTTTGGGCTGAGGTTATATACTCTTTGCTGATGTAGATGACACAAACGAGCTTGTGGATGTATCCTTGCATTACCGTCACACCTCTGACTACAACACATGGCTTCCAGCTTGAAGGCACCCTTCCTTGTGTCTCTTCACATTCACCTGCATTTTTATGTCCCATCCTGTCAGTGCTGGTCTGTCAGCATTTGAAAACAATCTTCCTGTTGTTCAACAATTCAAAACCAGATTCCAACATAATTTCAAACCCATGGTCATTCTGCTCTGGTTATTGCTGCATTTATTTATTAAACAACCATTTCTATAGAGTTACCATGGACGTATTCTTCCCTGAAAAAGAGGATAGGTTACCAGAAAGTTAGAATGTAATGAAAACACACTCTTCTGTAGCTGTGGTTTTAAATTAACTGGATTGAGTCCAGTAAGATTTGGAAGAATAAAAGATGCAAAGATAAGTTAACAGATGTACGCATGGCACTGGAAAGGAACAGATGATCAAGTTTCCTTTAATTATGAGCATAACAATATCCATATTTAGTTGCAATTAACTATAGACTCAGTGCAGAAATGATCTTTCATTAGACTCCACAAATTTATTTCAGTTAAGACTAATGCATGAATAATTTAGGCATGACATTTGGATAATGCATGCCCAGATGACAGTTTATAAGTGCCTGTTTGAGCAAGGTAGAGTGCCCTTGAATGTACTTTTGAAGAGTTGATTTAAAATAAATGAAAGATTTTGCAATTGTCAAGGAAGGGAACTATGCTTTGGCTTAAATGGTCATGAAATGTATAAATTGTAGTATGTGTAAATAAAAAACATGAGAAAACAATTTTCTAGTTGTATGTGTAATGTTGGCCTGTCTTTGTCACTTTTGAAATAGGTTTTAAAATAATTTGTTTATTTCCTTGCAAAAGAAATTTGGTCCTGGCAGGCTACAAATGAAATGTCAGGAAGGTCCATAATTAGACATTCTCATTCCCTTGCCTTGTATAGGTATACTTAGGACAAAAGAAAGAAGAAAAAAAAAATAAAAAAATGAGAGGGTGATGAGGATAACCAGAGGTATGGTGTGGCTTTCATTAAAGAAAGATCAAACAAATGAATGCTATTCTTGCTTGAAAAATAATAGAGGGGGATTATAGGTGAGGTTTAGATGAAAATGATGAATGTTTTATAGAAGAGGGAAGAGAAAGAATTAAGAAATGGGAATAGTACTGTAACGCCTGTGAGATTGGCAGGTTTAAACCAAACAAAAGAAAAATATACTCACTGGGTGTGATTACACTGTAGAACTTGCTGCTACAAACTGTTTCATAGCCATAAAAATAAATGGATTAAAAAATAAAATAAAATTGAAAAGCTCATGGAGATTGTTTCTGTCATTTCCACATTATGTGAGCTCAAATAGTTCTTAAACTCCTGTCAAGGAAGGTGCATAGGGAAAGAGGGATCTTTATATAGACGATCTTTATATAGACCCTGATGAGTGTTGAGCTGAGTTCTTTCCTAACAGAATCCTCCAAAACTTAAACACTGAAGGGCTCAGGTGAGATGTGGTCCGCTTCATGAAAATGAGATGGGGTGGGGTGCCTAAGAAATTTCTGTCTATGTATCTTCATTCTCTGCATTAAAAGTATCAAAGATTTAGGGGTGAAACTGTCTACAATGCAGCAGCTGATCCACCGCTACAGAATCTGCATAGGTTTGTCACTCCATGCGTTTGAATTAGGGATGGAGGCTGGAGCCTGCAATTTTTATTTCTGGGCTCAGGGTAGAAGAATGTGACTTGAAAACATTTTATTTTGATTTCAGAGAGTCATTAAAGATCTGAACATATTCTAATCCTCTTATATTTTCCTCATTAGATTTGGATTACTGCAGCCAAGCAAGGGGTAAAAGCTGGCACATTCTTCTGGTCTGTGTAAGTGCCCTCTATTTTCTGGAGATTTGTAACTAATAAATCGGAATTAATTCAATGCAAATGTTTATTAATTGTTTTCCTTCCGCTAAGCATTTGGTAGCCCAGTTGGAGACCGTACCTGTAAGCCTCCCTTGTTTCATTCGTGCAATGTTTCTGATAACTAAAGCTAATGCTATGGTTTGCTACTTTAAGTTTATACACTGATTTTTAGCAGTTGTTTGAACAAAAGTGTGACTGTCAGAAATTTCTTTCCTTCATTTGACTGTGGGTTATTTTGCCTTTTAGTATTGCTGGCACAGTCTTTTAGACTTCTGAGTATTTGTGGGAGACAAATTGTCCTCATGTCATTTGACATTAACAGCCTAATTGACTCACTCATTTTACAATCCAGCCTGGCCTTTGAATAAGATATCCAGTTCCCATTTCTTAAGAGACAGTCTTGAGGATCTTTGCTATTTATTCTGCTGTTTGATGGTTCTGAATTAGTTTCCCTTGTCCCAACTAAGACATATCTTCCTAACTAAAAATGAACGTTTTTATCAGTTCTGAGGAATTCGGGTGGATCAATCTTTGTATTTTATTTTAGTGACAGAATTTCAGAAGTGAAGAAAATGAGCAAACTGTCAAGATTACAAGTACTGATGGGGTTTATTATTATTTTTAATTCCATTATATGTAATGCTTTTTGCTACTCTAAATATCATATAACATATGGAGGGAATAATAAAATTTACCATGTACAATGCTTAGGGTTAGGCTTGCAAGACAGTTACCTGACAGAGCTTTAGTCTGGTGCTCTACAAAACGCAGAAATTCTTGCAATTCCTAAGCACTTATAACTACAGAATCATCATAGACACCTGGGCTGATGCAAGCTTGGGGATATAAAACGTTAGGGAAGGTAACAAAGGTTGTGTCATATGTATGTCAATAATTAGAGAGTGATTCAGCCACTTTATGTATGAATGAAATATATCCTTCTTAAAACTATATTAGTTAATTTGGGACATGGAATGTTTTGAGGGAAAATTTTCAGATAAACATTTTAAGGAAAATAGAAGTGTTTAAAAACATCTTAGTCTCAAATGAATTAATTGAAATAATGGATTTTTTTTTCAATTTGTTCAACAGTTCAATTTGTTCAACAGTTTCAAAACTGGGCAATACCTAACATTATTATTCTGCCTTATGATATTGCCTAGTTTGCATAGCTGTTTTACAACTGAAATTTTTCTGTGTCGCTGGAGACTGATAGCCACTGTTGCTGTATAAGGCATTAGAAAGTAATTTGTTTCAATACGGCTGTTGGCATCTGTATTTCTCTGTAAAACATACTAACTAGTAAATGATGAATTTGATTCAATATGGCGAATCTAAGATGGTCGTAAATGATTCCTGTCTTGGGATTGCGCAACTGATCTAAAAGAATCTGGACCAACAAATGCTATCGTATTATAATAATTGCATGGTCACTGATTTGCAGAGCTTTCTTAAGATGAGGTATTTTGAAATGTAACAGCTGTTTATAAGTTTAGTCATTCTCATAGCATGAATTTGGCCTTAGCAGCCAAGTTAAAAGTCTCGGGATACAAACAGTGAAATGGGATGAATCTGTTCTGCAGAGTGAGAAGTTGTAAAAGTTGTGTGAGTCACCATGCTGATTGCCTGATATTTCAGATGGCTCTGGTTTGATTTGCACCATCTTAATCCTAAATTTGGTTATTATTAAGTCAATGGGAACTTTTCCAATGTCTTCAAGACTAGCATTTAGTCTTGTACTGATGTGAGCAATTTCTTGGTTTTTACTCATGCCAGCTATCCAATGGCTGCACCATTGTGCATAAAAGCAGTTCATCTGGGTTAAAGCTACCATAATGGTGTGTATTCACTGTTATTTAGAGTGCTTAGATTTTCTGCCTTGGGTTCTGGCTTCAGTTATGAACTTTCAATCCTCCTTTCTTTTGGAGTATGTGGACATCCAGGAGGCCTGAAGTGATTGTTTGCAAAATAAGAATCAGTACCAAACAAGAAGAAAGAAGATACAACATACTAAAAGGAAATGACATTGTTATGATTGATTTTAATCATGTTAGAACCAGTTCTTAGCAAGGCTGTTTTGATGCTTTTTTGTATTCTATGATAACAAGGCATATATTTACATTTTGTGGTCTAGCGTCATCCCCCACGAGCGCAGAATATTAACAATACTGCAGTGGCTGACCCTTCCGGATAATGAAAGGTAATTCAACCTGTTGTTGGATAACAGCTAGCTTGTGCTCTTCTAAAAGTAGCTGGAAGAGCAATGGGAAATTTAGCTTTGTTACACTATCATTGAGTTAAAAGGTTTGTTTCTTGTTGTTGCTGTTGCTTTTTGTTTGTTTTTATTGTTTTGATCCCAGTTTTTAACCATCAGTGTTTTGATTCTTCTCAATAAACGTATGATATGAATTTCTTTGCGATCTTGAAGCATTTAGTTACATGGATTAACTTGGATTGATTTTATCCTACTGAGTCTAATATGGTTTAACAACCTTATTATAGGCGATGGCAGTTGCAGTACTGGACCCTGAGGACTGGGAAAACTTTAAGATTTTAATTATGACCATTTTTTCATATGCAAGTTTGCACACGCTGCTGGCTGCAAAGCTCAGGCGAGCTGCTGTTGCGATCCCTCTTACAACACTAAGAAAGAGTGTGTGTCCTCGGATGGTACCCCGGGTGCCTCCCTGCATGTGTTCTGGGATTTAATAAAGTTGTAGAACAACTAATTGCTTAATCATACCATGGAAACATATGACTGAGAAACAGTTCTTTTTCCATAAAGCCAACTCTCCTTGCAAGGTCAGCTTGATTTGACTTGACCTGGCAGGTCTGGGGCTTTTTGTTGTTGAAGGAAAGCTGTCCTGAACAAGGCCTTTCTTTCTTTCAGGCCTTATGTTTATGCTTTCTACTCTGAGCAACCAGATGCTGCTGGCCACAGATATGGTCCTTTCAACTCAGAGGTTAGTACAGATTTTCTTCTGTAGAAAAAGCACACGTCTTGAACGCATTTTTGGAATAATTGCTGCTGCTCAGGAGTAATATTTTTAGCAAGTTTTTTCACTCATTTCTGTAGTATGCATCCCCTCTGCCAGAGAAAGCAAAGTTATTGTTTAAGGACTTATCCTGTGAGATTCAGTTCTGAGAAGGAACGGCACATGTCTTTCGGTAGTCTGTGTCTCTGCGTGATATGAAAATGCACATGGAAAGATCTCTGTGGCAAAGATGAGCATATAATTGGGTTCAACAGCAGAATTTAACGTGCCTCCTACAATTTATCCTTCTTAAAAGTAATAGAACTATAATGCAGAAAATATTGAGGAAAAATGCAGAGAAGAGAGAAGTTTCTTGAAAGCTGACAGCTTGCAGTAGCCAAAGTAATAATTCCAGTCTGTCATGAGCTGTAAAAAGCTGCTATTTCCAGTTTCATATAGACCCTGAAGGGGTTCAGAAAGTTTCGCCAAAACCTTCCCTCAGGGCTGGACTGTTGAGTTTGGAAAAAGTTTTGAAGCACCATAAGGTATTTTAATGAAAAATGATGCGTAAAACACTACAGTAGTTTAACCCCTTGTTTGGGCTTTGGGTAGCCGACTAGGACTAATGAGTACTGCGTCCCTGCCAACATGGTCCAGGCTACAAGAACTCAGACTATGCAGTTGTCTGGGATTTGTGGGGAGGGAAAGTAAGTTCTGCACCCAAATATCTTATTGCTTCAGGTGGTTGGGGGCTGACCATCTGGCAGAGCAACCCTAGTCTCAGTGAAAACATATTCCTGTAGATCATAATCACAAGGCTTCAGGAGATTTCATACGTGTTTTTTAAAGAGTAAACAAATGTTTGCAAACCTTTGAAAACTGAGGAATGTATCAGTTACCTACTCTTTGGAAGGCAATACCTGAGCAACCACGTACCCAGCAGTTTCTTACTTCTTTGCTGTGCATCTGATAGCTTCCTCTACTGGAGAAGAGAGTAAAGAGAAGCAGCATTTAAGCCTTTTTAATATGCTTGAGTTATGTGGGCTGCTTAAACAAGTTTACAGTGATTATGGATTTGCTGTGGATAGCACCCCTGCTGGAGCGTTTTGAGCCATGGTCCCAGAGCAGTGGGTGTGAGGAAATATTCCAAACCAGCATTGAAACAGCGTACTGGGCAGGAAGAAGAAATCCCTTTTCTGGATATCTGGTGGTTAGAATCTACCAACACTCCTGCTAAGTTGACAGGCATTGATATGTTTTCATGTCATCATTTGGCTCAGAGCAGGAAAGATGTGTGAATGGGTCAAGCAAGATATAGGCAATGGGAGCTGTCTGGTCGGATGCAGTTCCAGGATACATCACTCAATGATGCTTTATAGTTCCTCTTTTTGAAGTATTACAAGTATATGTGACTTATGACTGAAAACTGCAATTTTATTTGTCTGTAGACAACCACTTCTTCTGAACAGAGTTGTGGGGCTCTTCTCATGGACTTAAAGGAGAATATGAAGAAGATGACATTGAATTTGTTTTTTAAGTTCTAGCCTTTAACAAACTAGGTTAGCGCTTGATGCTGAGTAATCTAGTTTCAGAAAAAATTGTTATAAAAGCAAAAACCCACAAAGGTTTTATTGTTTGGGGGTTCTTCTGGATCATTATCTGAAGGCTAACATCCAATTCAAGGCACAGCTTAGGTTCTTAATAAGTGTGAATTAATAGCTTGTGAAAGTTTTACAAATAAATTGATTTATGTCATTTGCGTTAAACATAAGGAGCATGAAACTGATTTTTAGCAAATTGAGAACAGACTATTTAGCATATGAGCATGTATGGGCTTGCAGTTCAAACAGTTGCCATAATTTTGTGAGTGGAAATTTAAGTAAATGGATACAGCTGTGTAAGTGTACAGATGCTGAGATTTGTGAAGGGCCTGGTTTCAGGGTAGAGAAACTAGGAAGTATTTTATATTGTTTCTCTTGACACTTTGTTTTCAATTTTTAGGAGCTACGGAATTTACATAAATCAGATAGGAAGGAGTCCTCAAAGGGATACTGAGAGCATGACCTCCCCATGATTTTTTTTATACAGCTGGCAGCAGTTAGACAGTTGGAGTAGTCCTGACCACTTCATTTTTCTTCATGCAAAGAAAAAAAGATCGGTCAAACAATAATGTTTGAAAAGAAGCTTGTAACAATTATCTGCTATATTTAAGGTTTTTTACTTTTGTTTTGAAGAGTGAATATTTCATGATTATCATTTCTTGCTACATTTAGTAGATTGAGGAGTAGTTTCACACCTTGAAATCCTCCAAATCCTACAAATGTCCATTAGAGTAAAGCGGGTGTTTACTAGAGCTTCTCATACCAATAATATTCTAAATGTATTTGAAATGTATAATCTTAAAGGTCTAATGGCATCCACGGCTGAAATTCTTCAGCTTCCAGACTCCAGCTGATGGCACTTAAAGCTTCACAGAATGTGCACAACAGCCTATGTACAGAGTTAAAAGTTAGGATTAAAGGGAATTGCCATAAGCTTTATGGGCAAATTGCCAGCATTCTCGATATAAATGGAATACAGACTATGGCCAGTGTCCACTATGCTACTTTTGCATGTCCTCTAACATTATGAATTTCATTGTAAATGGAATTGGTTGTCTAGTTAGGGTGGTGTTATTTTATTTATTTATTTATTTGTTGTGGGACATGAATGAACTTCTTAAGAAGTACAATAGTGGGAAATACAGTCTACTGTATTTCCAGGAGTAGTTATGGGAGTTATCAAATATATGCTTGCTCTTGATTTACTTCTGCAATTTTTTTTTTTCTTTCCTTCTGTGCTTTTGCAGTTGAACTCTGTTAGGTTGGTCCATCCGGGTCAAGAAGCAGAGCTTTGGCTGGCTAGTTACCCTTGTGATGTTACAGTTCCCCTCTGTAAGCGGGGAGGGATTTGTTTCCCTCCTCCATAACTCTGTTCTGACTCTTTTCAAGCAAAACTAAGATTTGGCTGGTTAATAAGAACTTGGCTTTTTTTTTTTTTCCTCCTAGCTAACTTTTTTTTTGAAAATAAAACACTCTAGAAATATACTACCGTAAGAGCTCTAAAACAGATTGAAATCTGGCATTGCTAAGCCGTTCCTGCTGCTCCTCTAACATGCTGTCTTGAGACGGACATTTTCAGTGTTCAGACCTGGGTTTCCTGCGCTCGCGTGTTTCTGGCATTGTGAAGCTCTGTCTGAGCCGATTCAGAGACAGTAAAACGAGAATCCTTCCTTTTCCTGCCGCTCCTCTCATCAGGACTGCACAAAGCTTGAAGCGTTTTAAAAACAGAAAACTCTGGTGCTGCTTTATTAAAATGCCTTTCTGGAGAGAGACGAATGAGACTGGACTAGAATCTCCTTTCCAGCTGCTTGCCTTGGAAGCAATGAAACAGCATGGCAGATGGTAACATCCCCTTCCTTCCCTTCCCTGTTTACATTGCTCTGTAACTGAACAACTGTGAGAAGCTGCCTAAACACATAGAAGTAAAATATCATCATAAATCACCGACTCATCTCAAGCCCACTCAGCGTGCTCTATTATACACAGCATACCGTAGTAAATATCTCCTGGTAGGCATCATCTGTCACTGCCTCGCCTGCAATCCTCAGCAGTGCCAAAAGCCTGTGACTCATGTAAAGTCAGTGAGAGTGGTACAGTCTAAAATTGCGAGTGAGTTGATTAATGGGATAGCAAGTTTTTACAGTTATGTCTTAAAAGGGTTTCCCCTCCTGTAAGTCTATCCAGTTATTTATGCATTTATGAACAATTACCCACGTGAGATGTTGTACTGAAAGTGCTAGGAAAATTAAATTCTCAGGTTGCCCACAAAGTTGCTAATAAGGCAGGTAGCAGTGCAGCTTTCAGATGCTCTGCCACTAATAAATATGCCCTGCCTAGCTGATTTGAAGGATGCAAGCTCCATACTGAGTCTCATCTTTGTAGCTTTGTCCTGCAGATCTGCAGTCCCCAAACACTGGCTAGTGGGGCTCTGGTGATTTCAGTGGGGTGCATGGCCTGGCACACAATGGTGGCACCTGCTGATGCCTAGTGTCACTGATTCAGCCAAAAAGTGCGCGTGGGAAACCTTGCAGAAAGACATTTGGTCTGGACAGGCAGCAGTATTCATACCTGAACCATCAACAAAGTGAGATGTTGCATGTCAACCTGCCCTCTGCCCCAGGCAATTGCTAAATTTTATGCAATTAATTTTACTTACATTTAATTTACTTAAATTTTGATATTATTAATGGATTAACAGTTGATCAATTAAAAAAAAAAACCCATAACTATATATTTCCAAGACCAGAAGCCCCACCTATTTTCTGAAACACCATTTTCATTTGCTTTTATGCTGTATGCTCTTGTAACTGCTGTTCTGCTTTCAGTACAATTTGGTAGATTCCTCCCTAGAGAGAGACAGAGACTAAATTGTTCTAATGCCCAAATTTATGAAAAGGCCTCTATTTATGCTTCAGGATTAGCTTGCAGAGGTAGCTTTACTATCTGATATGAGTCGAGACAGGCTTTTTTTCTGAGTCCAGACATCTCTCCCTGTCAGTACAGGAGAGTAGTTATGGCTCCCCTCTTACTACGCCTAAGAGACCTAAGAGAAAGCTTCCTCCTAAGAGGAGACAGGAAAGACCAGTTGCAGCTCCAAAGAAAAGAAGAAGGAAGGTACATAGAGTGGATCAATATTCTGCGGAAGCTCGTCGGAAGAAAGTAAGTCTACATGTGTTCCAAAATTTTATGATGGAAGTGCTACTTTTTAGGCACTTCTCTAGCTTTACTTTTTTCAACTCAAGAATTCACTCCATGTTTGAGGTTGGGACTTTGCAGACAAAACTTCTATAAATGTACTGATGGACACAAAGGAGAGCAGCCAAAGCAGACCAAGTCTTCTGGGAGCTATGTTTTTCTTGTTTCAGACTGTTTGCTTTAGGGAAAGTCATCTTAAAACCTCTTTAAAATCCAGCCATCAGCTGGAGACAACGCCAGATAAATCCCTGGGAAGACACTACCAGTGTTGTCAGCCCTTGTGAGCTATTACAAATTCTGCAATAGGTGGTAGCCTCCGTAACTTCCCAACACCTGAGAGCCTGGTGATTATTTAAGACTCTGTCTAGTCATCCAGACTGGGGAGACATCCTGAAAATGTGACTCATAATATCTAAAAGGGAAAGAACTTGTAAAAGTTGTTTCAGAAATAAATATTTTAAAGGCAGTTTGTGACTTTGGAGGGCAAGTGATTCTTGATTACATGATTTCTGACTGCCAGATTGCAATAGAAGTGGTACATAAGTCTGTTTTAACAAGACAAAAGTCAAATAGGAATCACTTTGTTAGGAAAAAAAAAAAAAAAGGAAAAGGTATTCTTCAGTATACTGTCTTTCTCCACCTTGGCACTAAGTAACCCACTGTTAGGGGTTAGAGACCACTTCAGTATTTTATTTTTTTTTTAATTTTAGAATTTTAACTAAATAGTTCTAAAACTTAAAGAACCTAGATATTCTTCCTTTAGGCTTCAAACAAAAGCCTTGGCACACTCCACTGTATCCTAAAAAACAATACCTCTTCTCAATACCCATTTTGTGGGGTATTTTTTAACTTGCTGCATGGTTGAAATTAAAATAGTTATTTTGAGACAGATTCTGGAAGTGTGAAGGGGCAGACAGGGACACACAGCTTCAAGAACATTTAGCACAGATTTACCAGAGAGAACTTATAACTGCTGTGGATGATATTTCTATTACTCATTAATTTACCTTGCCCAGTTATAGCCATCTGGCATAAAGTATTATAGATAACCTGTAACATTCCTGCTGATGTGAGCATAAGCAACTCTCTTCCTTCCCTCCATCTCTTCCTTTTCTCTAAATGAAAAGTTCATACAAACTTTTTGTCCCTAAAGAAATCTTCCTGATAAGTTGACTTTGAATTTATCAGTATTATTTTAGAAAAAAGCATCCTAGTTTTACATGATAATTGCCATCATACCTGCCATCATAACTTTCACAATAATACCAACTCTTTATTCTAGGAACATCTTAGATATTCATATATCTTGAAAGGTAAAATGCTTTTCTACAGCTTTCCAGAGTCCTGATATCAACATATTGGGTAAGGATAGGTGTATGCAGGAGTTTTGTTTGTTCACCAACAACTCTCTGGAAGTTGCCTCTGAGAAAAAACATGAGCTATAAGAACAGCACATCAACACAAAAAATCCTTGCCTGGATATGCCACCTACCGCCAGCCTTAGGTTGCAAAGATCAGTTGAGGAACAAGTTGAATGTTGTATAGAGTAATAAAAGATAATTGAACTTCAAAAGTGAAGAGAGAATGCAATGGGATGAAGAAATACTGGTGAGGGCCATTCTCTGAGCTGCTTTGAACACAGTCAAGGTAGTAAAAATGGCAGAGTGGGAAGAGGGTTTTTTGTGTTTTTCTGTGCAAGTCTCGTTTCTTTTAAGAACAAATTTTTTCAATTATATTGGCTTCTTATAGTTTCAGAAATGTCTCTTCTGACTTAGACATGAAATTGGGAAAGGGGGTAGCTGAACAAAATTATCCTCAATCCTTGAAATCTTTGCAAGCCTCCTGACAAAGGTAAACATTGATGGGAAATCCACCTGGATTTCCAGTTTCCCTAAATTAGCTTTGGTTCTGAGTAAAAGTTATATTTCTTTATATGATTGATGTTGCACAAATAGAGTCCCATAAAAATGTAGTTCCCAGTCACTGAAAAATCATAGAATATCCAAGTTGGAAGGGACCCAGCAAGGATTATATAGTCCAACTACTGGGTCCCCAAAGGACCACCCCAAAAAAAAAAAAAAATCAGACCATGTGTCTGAGAGGGTTGTCCAAATGCATCTTGAACTCCGGCAGGCTCGGTGCCATGGCCACTGCCCTGAGGAGCCTGTCCCAGTGCCTGACCACCTTCTGGGTGCAGAACCTTTCCCTAACCCCCAGCTTGACCCTCCCCTGTCCCAGCTCCATGCCGTTCCCTCGGGTCCTGTCGCTGTCCCCAGAGAGCAGAGCTCAGCGCCTGCCCCTCCGCTCCCCTCGTGAGGGAGCTGCAGGCCGCCATGAGGCCTCCCCTCAGTCTCTTCTCCAGGCTGAACAATCCAAGTGGCTTCAGCCGCTCCTCATACATCTTCCCCTCTAGATCATTTACCATCTTTGCCCTCCTTTGGACACTCTCTGACAGTTTAATATCTTTCTTATACTGTGGCACCCAAGACTGCACGCAGCACTCAAGGTGAGGCCACACCAGTGCAGAGTTGAGCGGGACGGTCCCTTCCCTTGACTGGCTAGCAATGTCATTCTTGGTGCACCCCAGGAATTTCTTCTCAGTTGAGAGTGAGAAAATGCTGAAAGAGGCAATTTTCTTGTAGCCATTTTTTCTTTTATTTTTCTCCCTAAACTTGAAATGTTTCATCGTTCTAACAAAACTAACTACTTAGACTTTCATAAACTAAAATACTTCAAAATCGTACCCCTTGTTTGAACATCTTATGTTTTATAGTAACTGTTCCCCCTGTTCCTACCATGACTCTATCTCCCATGAGCTGCTTCTCTGTGTATTTCTAGTGCCATGTGGGAGATGACATTTTCTGTCTCATCTTATATACTATCAGATTCATCTGACATTGATCCCTTAATGATTCAGGCAGAGAGAGAATTTCTGAACCATCTCTTTCTGGGTCATATCTTTTCTTCTCTGAAAAATCTGCCAAAATCTATTTTTTCTGATGCAAAAGCTGTTAGCATTCTGTTTTTCACTGGGAGGATATTTTGCTCTTCATACTTGGACCAGCTAAATCAAACAGACAAGTGAGGAGGAACTCAGTGAGAAGTGTTTTCATCTCAAAATCAGAACAAAGTCTGAGTCCGCTGCCTAAAATCTTATGTTAAAACATTTCCCTTCTCTGTACTGTATGGTAAAAATGTCTCATTTTCTTAAAGCTAAAACCTCAATCCTGTGAGTGTGTCTTGGTGTTTACTTTTTTCTCCCTCTCCCTCCCTCTCCCTTTCCCTCCCTCCCTTTCCCTCCCTCTCCTTCTCTCCCCTTCTCTCTCCCCTTCTCTCTCCCCTTCTCTCTCCCCTTCTCTCTCCCCTTCTCTCTCCCCTTCTCTCTCCCCTTCTCTCTCCCCTTCTCTCTCCCCTTCTCTCTCCCCTTCTCTCTCCCCTTCTCTCTCCCCTTCTCTCTCCCCTTCTCTCTCCCCTTCTCTCTCCCCTTCTCTCTCCCCTTCTCTCTCCCCTTCTCTCTCCCCTTCTCTCTCCCCTTCTCTCTCCCCTTCTCTCTCTCTTTCTTTCTTGTTTTAATGTAAAAGAAGCTTAAATGAAGAAATCACAGTACTATATCTGTGTCTTCTGAGGCCTGCTGGCAATTGTGCCAAAACTGTCATTTGAGATTTTGGAAACTGTTGACTTTGAAGCTGAAGATTGCTCCCTCAGAGCCCCATGTGCTACTCAAGTGACTTGCATGTCGTCATCCTAGTATCAGATGTCTTTTGAAGTGAATTTCATTAAGTAATTTGGGATATGAATCCCATGTCCAAAACTTCATTTCATGTTCATGTCCTGACTAAACCATTCACATAAAATAGCCATTTACAAGGAGTTGTTTATCTCTAAGAAACAAACTGAACCCCAGTCTCACATATATTCTTCTAATATCTAGAAAAATCATTTTGTATTGTTTTACCAAATGTACATATGTCCATGGGAGCACTAAGATCAGTCATAAAGATCTTCTGCTGTCTTGTGACAGCATCTCAGCAGGACTTCCTCATGATGCAATCATGGTATGGATATAAGAATGGAAATGGTACAATAACTGTAGGTGAAACAGCTCAGCCAAGGCTTTGCCTCTTGACCTGGATGTTGTCCCATCAGAGTTTTGCCAAAGGACCTTTACTTGTAGTAGAAGGGGGGAGCATTGCAATGACAATTAACATTTTTTGTTTTCATTTCTGCATATTTGTACAGATGATGGTAAATCCCCTGAGAGAGATTGACAAGACAGTAGGACAGTTAATGGATGGACTGAAACAGCTGAAACTACATCGATGTGTTAATGTCATATTTGTTGGTGATCATGGTAAAATAAAAAATGTTCTGTTTCATTATACAAATGCTTGAGCAATATAGCTGTATATATTATAGGGGTTTAAAAGAAAGTTCCATTTAAGATATTTTTGTACTTTTTTTTTTTTCTAGCAGTTTAAGTACCAAAACACAGCCAGTTAGTGTTGACAGACAACTCCACTCTCCTGTTAATTGTCGTTGGAGGACAATTCTCTTTCATATCAGGGATCTGAGTATTTATATCTCTAGAATTTTTAAAAACCTGACATTTCTAATATCACATCCAAGCATAGCTCTCCTTGTGTGTATTGGAAGGCCATACTGTTCCTAGAATAGTCTTTTTGCCAGTTTTTATAGAAAAAAAGAATTTGGTAGCATTGTTCTCTTTTTCATGAGGAGAGAATTAGAACTTTAGAGCAAGATATTTCCATGGCAATTAGTGGGACAAGTTATCCTACTAGGAGAAGACTGTAATATCTGTAAGGGGCTGTATCCAGCTTGGATGGAAAATGTCATCAAAATAATGAAGGAAGGAGGAAAAACAGCTAAAAGATATGTCAGGGTCAGATGGAGAGTCACCAAAAAGCAGATACATTATTGTTAGGTCTCATTCTTTGGAAATTGGAAGAAGCTTTGTAATGAGAAGAAATAGTAAATATTAGCAAAGATAATGTTTTATTAAGGAAAATTGTGACCATGTTTGAGATAAACCTCCTTTTGCGTAACATTTCAGTGATGCTACTAGAAGTCACAAACTAATCATAAGGAGTAAGGAGTACTGTTCTGTTTAGGACTTTGTTTATGGAAGTCTCACAAGAACATCTAAATTAGCAATAAAAGGGACTATGCCTCCTTTCTGGCTGTGGGGGGAGAGGGATAAGGACAGGAATACTTTCCAGGGGAGGTGTTTCTGTGCTGAGAACTGACTGTGACTGGCAACACATTCCTCCCCACCACAAACAACTGTAGGAGAGAATTGTTTATCTGTGTCTGCCTTAGAACAGACCACCAACAGACAATACCTTTTGTGTGCAACTTCTCTTAAAATCCTTTGTTTAAAAAAATCAACAACCCCAAAGTAGTACACTAAACCAGAAACAGACTTTGATTTTTCCATGAGCTTAGTTTGGAGATGTGTCAGTGCACACATGGTGTATGTGGTGCTTGTTACTACAATGTTGAGTCTGGTATTTCTCTTGTGTAAGCAAGTGCTAAAAGCACCCCTAGTTTTGCTCCTACCAGTGTCTGATGTTGGAATTAGATGACTGGAAAGAACAAGAATAAGATTTGTCACCCAAAAGAAAAGAATACACAGTCTGTTTGGTGTTTCTTTCTGTGCTGTTTTGGAAAACATGTTTATTTTCAAGCTGGATTAAATTCGCATTTTCCTTCTGCAGGGATGGAAGACACTACGTGTGAAAGAACTGAATTTTTAAGCAACTATCTGACCAACGTGGAAGATATCATTTTGCTGCCAGGATCTTTAGGGCGAATTCGCCCTAGGTCTAGCAATAACCTAAAGTGTAAGTTAATTTAATTGTACTTTTTATGTCCTGAGAACTAGACTCCATCCCTTCCTTGGGATGATGTTTTCCGAAGGTTGTAAATTTGCAGTGTGTTGGCAGGACATTCAAAGGGAAGCTCACTGAGGGCCGTCTGTTGTTCACACATCCCACAGTGTTAGAGCTGTGTCAAGTGGATGGCTGAAATGTTCTGGGTTAGAAATCACTTATTTTGGTAAGGAGAAGTGGACATCTTGAAGCCAGTTTCAGACAGCAGCCTACGTGTCTTTAGAAGTTTATGCACTTCTCCTCTGACAATAAAAATGGGACTGGAGGGAGCTTAGTACCACGTGGATTGGATATAAGAACAGTGTCTGATACCTTTTCTGAGCTAATGGAAAAAAGTGAATTGTTAATTTTGAATTCAGTAGCTTCTTCATGCTCTTGGCATAGATGAAGAACAGAGCAGGTTACTAAATAGCAACAGACTGGGGATGTTGAAGAATATAAGGGGAACTGTAGAGCATGCATTCAGATCCTATAGCAATCGGAAAGCTGTCTGTTTTTTGTGCCATGCTGTTAGAAACAAACCCTGCCTTGATGTCTGAGATTAGCTGATCTTCCATGAGAGTGTTCAGGACTCAGACGGGAGTGAAGCTTAGCTCTGTGATTTAAGGCAATGCTGATCCAGTTGCCCACCATGGCTCTTCTGAGGACCACCACCTCCAGGGCGGCAGTGCCAGGACAGGGCTCTCTCACGACCACTCTGGTTCAGTGTACTTGCACAATCCTGGCTTTGTCAGCAGTTTAACTACTGATCAAACAGTGAAATTCATAAACTAAACATAATTGCCTATGTTGTTGCAGAGTATGCTACAAGGGTGGTAACTTTTAGTAGAGGGGAAGATCAGATAGCTGGGACAACCAACTTGACCCCTCATAGCAATTCAGATATACCTAGGCTGAGGACAGATTTCACAAAAAAATTGGCCTTTGAAAATTAAGGATTTCTAGAGTGGTAGCAGAAATCATAAGAATGTGGTAAAACTTTAAGATAGCAATTTATTTATTTAACTAGTAGCTATTTTTTTCTGTGTATTTATACTCTAAGAATAGGGGATGAGTGTATAAAGATCTGTTGAAAATAGTGTGTATATTGATACAACTTACTAGACTAGCGTAAAGACTGAATTCCTGTTCTTCAGTGTGCTAAACACTTATATTTCAGTTCCTCTAAGACGATTTTTTGAAGATCTTTCAATCCTTGAATTCCCAAATTGCTGGGCAAAATTAGCTTTCTTTGGAGGATGAATGGCCATATATTCCAAAAAGATCAGTTAGTCTGAGTGACCTCCAGTTCATACTTAGGTTTTCCTGCAAAACCATTTTCCTCTTTTGGCTTCTTTCCACAGCTTCCCAGCTGAATTAAATAAACTGTTTGAACATAGAAGAAAGAAGCGTATTTTTTAATTTTAGATCTGAGGTTTACCCCTGTTAATTGGCAAATCACCATCTTTTTTATTTTTTTCATTGTTCTTCCATAATATTGTGTCAAGACCTGCAGATACACCTCTGCAATGGATAAGTGTGTAACTTGTATTTTAGGATTCAGCATAACTCATTTCAAACTCAGCAACATCATGCCTTCAGCAACCAAAACAATAAGAGTTAAGCAAAAGATTTTTCTCTTACTAAGATATTCTCCTTGCCTGTTTTTTTCTCTGAGGACTGAAAAAATGAGTTTTTGTCACTCTGGAAGAAGACAGAGTTAATTTGGGCTAGTTTGGAGCTTTCTGCATTTTGTATGTCCCTTTCACAGTCCAAAGATGTATTCTGTATATTTTACTGTGGCTTTCACTTATTCTGTAGTAGATTATGAACTGTGTGAAATGCTAAGAGACAAAATCTACAACATATATATCTTATTGTTTTTAAGGGAGCATGTTGTTGCATTCAGTTGCGCCTTCAAAATCTTTCAGGGAAAGTCTTTGAGGATGATTTTGTATTTTAAAGTGAAGTAATCATAAGACTTGAAATGATGTTTTCAGAAAATAGAATAAATGTTCAGCTAAGGCCCAAATCATAAAGCAGTGAGCAACATTACCTGAGCAACCAAAATACCATTAAGTAAAGGAGAACAGGTTAAACTTAGTTTGTGTTCGGGATATCCCATCCTATGTATACAGTGTACTTTTTTAGTAAAGATCAACAAATATTCATGAAGAGTCCTTCTGTAAAAATACGTTGTTACCTTGTGATTTCTTCTGCAAATTACTTGGTTTTATATATTTGTTTTCTTTTTGTTTGTTTGTTTTTGCTTAACAGATGACCCTAAAGTGATTGTTGCCAACCTTACAGTAAGTATTTAGCACTGCTCACTTCATATCTTAATTTGAGGCATTATTCAGCATTACCTCCTCACTCTTCAGGCAGGAAAACCAACCATTAACATGAATAAAGAGTTTAAAATGGCGCCCTTCATGAGTACAGATTAATGTTTGTCATAAATTCCACTGTTTGCTGCTGAAGTCGCTTTTATAACCTTTTTGGGCAGTGCTGAGCCAGAATCTCCCTGACCGTCCTGACTCTCTGAATTGAGTGAATTGAGTCTATTTATTCGTTCCTTCAGAAATGGGAAGTAATCTTTTAGGGTAAATATTTTACTAGCACTTTGAAGATGCTGAAAAAGTTCATTTGATAGCCTTCAACCATAACCCTGCTCTTAATGGAAAGAAAAGTATTTAAAATGAAAGCTGATTTAAAAAAATAAATAAATCAAATTTACTAACCAGGCTGCTTTAAATATATCTGCAGACTAGATGTATTTTCAGCATTCAGCTTTTCTCTAAAATTTAATCTTTGGTCCAATTAGAATAAAATTCTTCATCTACGAGTTAAGTAAACATGACGTTTTGTTTTGCATGATGCTTTCAAAAAGACTGTCATGAGAATGAAGTTTTCTAAAATCTTTGAATGACCCCCTGTGCCCTGGTCTTACGTAAATATTGCACGGAAAGGGCTGGGCTGTGTACTCTAGATGTACACATTGTTTTCAAGACATCATCAATAACGTGCTTAACAGCTTGGTTTCTGTAGTTCAAGGTTTCGTGTGCCTCTGAGCTAACTGACAGCAGTGTTGTCTGTAACCATTTCTTTTTCAGTGCAGAAAGCCAGACCAGCACTTTAAGCCGTACTTGAAACATCACCTTCCTAAACGCTTGCACTACGCTTACAACCGACGAATTGAGGATGTCCATTTACTGGTGGATCGCAAGTGGCATGTGGCAAGGTAGACTTTGCTTTCAGCCTGATTTTTCAGCCTTTCTTTCTGAGGAAGCAAGACACCTGGAACTGCTCTGTCTGTCAGCATCCTGCTCCTGCCACCTGGGAACAAGAGGAGTTTTGAACTCCTGGTGAGGTTCAGACATATTAGGTGTAGGGTCGCAGAACGCAAAATTGTTTTAAAGTTTGGGAAAATATGTAGTTTGATAAAAGAGAGAAACCCAGATTAGTTTATGCAAGCAACAGTGTGTTTTTTGACCAATTAGCTCACATATAGGAGCTAATGGTGTTTTTTTTTTTTTCATAAGGTGAAAACTTATTAAAACCAGGAAGTGGGGAATATGAAAGGAAGCGGAAGGCATTATGTGACCAGGGGAGGTCAGGGAGCAAGGGGTCGAGGGGATGAACTGGGTAACTGGATAGAAAATAGAGACATTGGCAGAGTGGATGAAAGCCTGAGAACACGTGGAAGGGTATTACAGGACTGGCACTGAAATGCCTGTAGCATATTGTGTTGTGAAACAAATCCACAGCAAACCAGGATGCTTTAGCTCAGAGCAAGCCCTATTTTGGCCTGGTCTTCATGATATGCCTCTGAATTTACAGTTATAAAACATAGGCAATTTTTAATATTCTTAGTTAAAAACTGTTTGAGAAAAACAAGTTGGCACTTATATGTATGGAGTGAACAGTAGAGGAACAGCCTTTATATACAAATTGCACACCCCTTTCTGTGTTAATATATATTTTTCTTACTTTCATCCTTTGACATGTGTATTACAGTATAGGAATGGCTGGGCCTTAATGCATGAAGCTGACTCAGTGGTTCTTGGAAGATGACACAGATTTTGGCTTATGGTATTCTGTTATGAGCTTTAAATTATGGTAGTTTTCTTTGCCTGTATAGCTGCCAGGCAAACATACGGTGTGTTGTAAGTGCCTTTTGACATCTGTGCTTATCTTCCTGTGAATTATGCAAGGATCACTCTGCTGAAGCAGTGAATGAGAAATCCCAATTACTTTCTTGCATAACTCCACTAGCTAGTTGGCCGTTTGCCTTGTACAGTTTCTGTGGCTAGGGTTCATGTACATTTCAAAGAAGTAGACTGTTTTAGGCCTATAACATTTCTTAGTGTTTTTTTTTTTTTTTTTTTTTTTTTTTTACTGGAACTGATGTAATGGAAGTGGAGGGTCCAGGCTGATTTGCATTTATTCTTATTAATCACCCCAGACTTATTATTTTGCATATTTATTCATTAGATGTTTTGACATCTTGTTCACCAATAAACCATTTGTTGATGTAAATATAATTCATTGTATATTCACAGGCAGGAAAATTGTTATTGACCCGCTTGCCATAATTCTAGTAATTTCCAAGGCCAAAATCAAACTTTGGCAGAGCATCTTTTCTATACTGATGAAGAAATTAACTTGTAGGGTAATCTGGTCCACTGCATGGATTGCATATACATGGCCTTCATAAAACTGAATGCAAAAAAGTATTTGGGAACAAGCTGATAATTATAATTCCTATGCTACAATACTTATTTTTTTCCCCACATATTTTGTAAAATAGGACTCAGCAACAGGCCGATAATTACCATTCCTACGATATAGCACTTATTTTCCTATATATTTTTCTTCATTACAATCTTTCCCTTCTTTTCCCTCCAACTTTTCATATTGGGTTGAAGGTGAATGGTTACTGTTTTGTATGACGTTTGCATCATTGTCATGGTCTCAAAAGTGCTCTATTGGCTTTTTGCAAACTGGGGGAACACAATCTGAAATACTTCCAGACTGTAGGAGATGGTGTGATATGAGAAAGTTTTGCAAAAACAGTTGTCTTACTAGCTATTTACTTATCAGTGAATAAGATTTGGCTCTTAGGTTTGTATAGTGGGAGCACTGGGAGAATCCATGGGCTTGTCAGATGAACCTGCAGTACCCACGACTGCAATACAGGAAAGATGAGCAATGCCTTCAAAACTTATCCCGCCTGTCCCCAAAGTACGTTGTCCGGTCAGCCACCGTACCTCCACCTTTGAGAAAATTGCTAATACTTTTTCAATTTAGGAAAGCTGTGGATGTTTACAAGAAACCAACAGGAAAATGTTTCTTCCATGGAGACCATGGCTATGACAATAAGATAAACAGCATGCAGGTAAGGGCAATGCAGTAAGCTTTACAAGGGGGTCATTAAGGCAGAAGAAATCCGAGTTTTTTAAAATGTAAATATTCACTGAAAAAAAACACCCTACCTTTAATGCTTTTTTCTCTTTTCTCTCTCTCTTTTTAAAGACTGTTTTCATTGGTTACGGACCTACATTCAAATACAAGACCAAAGTACCTCCTTTTGAAAACATTGAACTTTACAATGTCATGTGTGGTAAGATACCTGCTTGAGAAGTTATAAGAGAAACATGCTGCTTTACCTAAGGGGGCTTATTTAGGCACCTGTGAGCTCATGCCCTTACACCCTCCGAGAGTCCCTTCCCAAATGCTTCTCTTTTGACTTGGGGGGGCTGAAGGCATTTCTCAGGGGCCTTGGTTTGCTCTGCTCTAGCAGCTGGTCGATAAAGGGTATTAACACAGTTTTGCTGCACACAGCTCAGCAGAGATCAAATATGCACCACTACTGTGTGTGGTGTCCACACTTCATTAGTCTAGGAAGGAGGCTTCTGCACCTGCATGTCTCATGGAGCAGCTCAAGGGGGATTGCTTAGCTTTCTGTGACACCTCCTGGTATGATTGTTTCTTAAACTCTTACTGTATGAAGTAGAATCTGATGCTGTATACAGACATTCAGTATAACCTTTTCTTTAATAATTATTTTCCAAGGGAGTAAGACTTCCTAGCTGAAGATATAATTTTTTTTTTCCCCAAGCATGAAATAACAAAAATCTATAAAGCAGGTGACTAATAACAGTGTTCCAGGTGGTTGATGTAAGGTCACCACATTGACTGTAGGCTTGTTTTGGAAACTGCAGGAGTAGTTATATAATAAAACTGTTTTCCAGTGTCTTCATGCAAATTAACCTTCTTGTCTTAAAGGCTACCATACTATTCAGGCAGGATTTACAATTTTATAATTTAGACAAAAGATTAGCATTTTTATTACATTAAAAGCATTCATTAGCACATTATAGATGTAAACAGTATTGCAAAAAAATGTCTTAGCTAAGTAGAGATACTGCTGAATACATGTTTGCAATCTAACCATCATTAATTTGCTGTGGGTGTTTTCATAGATCTGCTTGGATTAAAGCCTGCTCCTAATAACGGCACCCATGGAAGTTTAAATCACCTGCTGAGAGCCAATGTTTACAAACCCACTGTGCCAGATGAAGTTGCTAAACCACTTTACCCTGTAGCTCTACCTTCTGCATCAGACTTTGATATAGGATGTACATGCGATGATAAGGTAGGTGTTTAGGATCTGCTGATACTCCCACTATTAGCCATAAATGTCTAGTAAAGTTTATAGCCATTACAGCTGTTTCAAGAGAGTTCAAGCTGCAAAAATTCCCCAGATCCTTCCTGTGAAACCTTCTGTGCCCTTTTGGAACAATTATTGCTTCTTGGAAAACAGGAAACAAGAAAGTTGTCTGTGTTTTGTAGTGTTAGTTTTGTTTTCCTAGATGCCTAGTAAAACAAGATGTCAGAATGCTCCAGTGACCTTAATCTTTTTCCTTTTTTCTCTTCTTGAGAAGAACAAGTTGGATGAACTCAATAAGCGCTTTCATGTCAAGGGAACTGAAGGTAAGAGCCCGGTGCCTCAGTTAATAACAGCTATTTTTGTTTTCTTTTGCGAGCTAGTTTGCATCACTGATACCAGAAAAACTGTTTTGTTTTAGTTAATGTGTAGTAAACCAACTTTTCAAAAAACTGTCAAAAGAGCATACAGACATGGACAAAATTAAGATCACATGAAGAAGCGCGTGCTATCTTTTTCTGTACCCGGAACTAAAGAATTCGTCAAAGTGAGATGAATTTTAGTTCTTCTTTTCCATCACCATTAGGAGGTTTAATGTCTGCTGTGGAAGCAGAGAAACGAAGAAAGGAGAGGGAGCATGAGGCAATGCTCCATTCAACCACAAGCAATAGATGGGGTAAAAAGCATAGACCAAATCTGCACACTCTGGCTTACCAGTGTTCATCAGATTTAGGTTTCACCAGGTCATTGGTGCAGCTGCTTTGACAATCCCTGACTGGTTCTGTAATGCTTGTTTTTTAGGGTGTAGGTTATCCACTGAACTATTGGCAAACAAGTGCACAAATGCTCTGGTTCAGGGGATACTCCGTGCAATTTTGTCCCTCACCAGTGTTCAGGTTTCTCCTGGGAGAAAGCATCCTCTGCTCTTCTGGACACTGGCTCCTGTGCTCTTGACGATGTATGCCAGCACTGAAGTTCATTCATCTGCACTCTCAGCTATGTCAGGGCTGTGATCCAAGTTAACATGTAGCAATAACGATTTACAGCATTTCCCTTATCATAACAATTTATATTTCTTCTTGTCCAACTGAGAGAATTCTGAAACGTTGAGTTTATATTGAAGTTTAGAACTGAGGTACTTCAAATCAGGCTTCTCAGATGAATAAGAATATTTAAAAAAAATCCTAACAAAGCTACTTATTCAATTCTACTTCTGTGAACAGACAATGCAGCCTGTCCCTTAGTTTCTACAGGTTAAATTATTCCTTTTGTGAGTAAATTGCCTTTTTCCAGCTTTCATCTTGTTAAACTGATTTTTCCAATTAGCAATGAGTTACTCCCCACTGTAGCTATTTCTGGCATCAGAAAAAAAATAAAATAAAATGTTGTACTCCTAGATATCTCAATATCTCTATTTTGCTTTAGGTTCAGATGTTTCTTCACTTCAGTATTATAAAAATAGTACTTTTATTTTAAGAATTAAGCATATAAATAAATTTCAGTTTCTTGTTTGCTTGTTCATAAGTTGTCTGGTAAGTGGAATTAGGTTCCCTTTACAAAAACAGCAAACAGTTCTATTTTGTGCAAGTTATTTTCTTACATTTTATGACAGGCTTTAGCACATGTTCTTGGATCTTCCTGTGTTTAGTTGCATTGGGAATCTTCTTTTGCATTGGGAATCAAGCATATCTAGCTGTTGTTATGCACATGCAGCAGGAAGAGATTCCTTCCAGGTTCTCTTGAATAAAGGAAGTTAATCATCTTTGTCCTTAGACAATGCTTTTCCTACTTCTCTTTTATTTTTATTTTTTATTTTGTTTGTCCTATAAAAATATCCTCTATTTGGACTCAAAGACTAATAAAACATGTCCTTTTCTTTCAGGTTAAATGCCTATCTATGAACAGTGGTTAGGCTGTTTACCTTGTTTTTATGTTTTGATTTCCAAAAGCAAGCCAAACGTGTTTGCCAAATGGTTATCAAAATCAGTGAATCATGCAGCACAGTGCAAGGTTAGCCAGGAAATTTATTTTTCTTTTATCTCGTTTAATGATGTTTTTGTCTTTTTGTAAGCAAAACTTATCAGGGGTATCTAGTGACATTTAACCATAACATAGCACCACAACAGAAGAAAAGCTAATCTGGCAGAGTTGGAGGTGTCTTTCTGTAGCCAGAGTTAGGAAAAGTTTTGGGTTTTTGTTTGTTTGTTTTTCTTTGATATTACTGACAGAAACTAGCAAATTCCTCTTCAGAATATCATCTGTATTAATAAAGTGGAAAAAAATACTCTTTTAGTGAGTGGACACCTTTGTCTTCCTTCCTTTTGTCAGGGACTTTGTGTTTTACAGAAAACACAGGGAGGACAGAAAGTCAGGAAAAGAGAGGCAGAGAGCGATAGCATAGGGGCCGATTTAAAGAAACAAAGTGCTTTTTGCCTCGTGTGATTGAGATGTGGGCATAAACATCCTTGTGGAGTGTCCTGTGTTTGGAAAAGCATCTTTTTTTTCCATGCTATGTTCCCAACAAGTTTTCAAGTGCAGAAAAGACTTGTAAACAATGTGGGTTTTGAGCCTGGAATGGGGATCCCAACCAAACCTATTGAAGAACAACTGCTCTCTCTGTTACGGGTTTTCCTTAGCAGTTTTCAGGGTCAGTATCCTGTTGAGGACTGTTGTAAAATCAGCATGTGTTGGAAAGCCAACTGTTGTGGTCCTCAACCCCTTTTTTTTCTCTTCTTCTTTACTCTGAGGGTGGTGAGGCACTGGACCAGGTTGCCCAGAGAAGCTGTGGATGCCCCGTCCCTGGAGGTGTTCAAGGCCAGGCTGGATGGGGCTTTGGGCAACCTGGTCTGGTGGGAGGTGTCCCTGCCCATGGCAGGGGGGCTGGAACTGGGTGATCTTTAAGGTTCCTTTCAACCAAAACCATTATAGAATTCTATCTTCATGGTTTTGATAGATAAATTGAAATGCAAATTCTTTCTGATCTACAGAGAAACATCTTCTGTACGGGCGCCCAGCAGTGCTGTACCGCACAAAGTACAATATCTTGCACCACCATGACTTCGAAAGTGGCTACAGTGAAACATTCCTGATGCCTCTCTGGACATCCTACACAATTTCCAAACAGGTCGGTGCTCTCTTTGCTCTTGCAACTTGTTTAAAATATTCTTTGGAAGTCTGTTTGTTATCTGTAGTCTTGAAATTGTAAAATAATCCTTCCTCAAGTAGATTTTCCCACTAGAAATTATTCCAAATACCACTGAAAATAATGTTCCTTTTCCTTTTCTATCTTTCTATCTCCTCGTTCCTTTTCCATCTTCCTTTAGAAGAAAAGAGTTTTAAAGCATAATGTTTGAATATTGCTTTTCTTGATTTCATTTTCTTTCTAAGTTTTTTTCTCAATGGGGATTTGTCTTCCCAATTTATTTTAATCAGCTACTTCATTTGGATTACTTCCCATGGTGATTTCTGTTACCTGAAGGGAGGAACTGCCCTCCTAATAGAGGAACAAGGCTTGGTTTTACGGCCAGGGCGCATCATTGTTCTCCACACAATGCCTTCAATCTCATCTGTAGACTATAAGAAATCATTTTCTTTTAGCTATAAGTGCTGGAGTTACCTTTCTTGTCACTTCTGCATGTGATTTTCAATGCAGGCGGAGGTATCTGGTGTCCCAGAGCACCTGGCCAGCTGCGTGAGGCCCGACCTCCGCATTTCTCCGGGAAACAGCCAGAGCTGCCTGGCCTACAGAGGTGACAAACAGCTCTCCTACGGCTTCCTCTTCCCTCCTCGTAAGTTCAAATAGCACGTCTACAGAATTTAAGGACTCAAAGGTCACTTTTATGCATCACTGTTTATTTATTTATTTATTTATTTATTTAAACCTAGAGATTTTGTAATTTTCTGTTTTGTTAGAGAAAACCTTAGGTATGAATAAAACACCTCTAGATGTGAAGGGACTAGGGTTTTTTTTGTTTGTTTTATTTTTGAGATTGTTGGGAAAGCACATAGGTAGGAGTTGGTCTGCTTTCCCTCCTTCCTGGGGTGATTCCTTCCTCCATGATGCTTTTTCCTCAAACTACCTGATTTTGCACCAGTATCACATGGGATGGATATATTATTCTTGCTGCATGTCTTCAGGACCAAAGGCTCAGTGCCACAAGTTGCCATCATGGCTGTGGCTTCTCACCTTCATGAGGCTGGAAAGATACTCCAAACTGGTGCTCAGCTTCATGCACAAAAGCAATGAAATGTTCCACTTTGTTTAATAAAAATAAAGGTGAAGGAAGAATTACAGAGTAGGAGCACAGTCTTCAAAAGTTGGCCCTTTAATGTCAGTGGACATATACTGGCTTATATGAGCTGGGAATCTAGTTAGTTTGTAATTTTGACTTCGAACAACAGAAGGATAAATATATTTAATTTATAAATCCATATTAGACTGCTGCATACTGTAAAATAAATAAATAATTAAAATCTACCATCCCACAGAAACAGTGCTAGTAGAAAAGCTGTGTGAAAGAGTGTCCTGAATTCTCCTGGTGCAGTTACATTTGTTCAGTCTCAGATAAACAGCCTTTTGGATTTAGGAAATGTTTGTGGGACACAACTTTACAGTCTCACAGTTGTGAATTTCATTGCTCTGCCTTCCTCATTCAGTGGCTAAAACATTTAAGAATGGATTACTGACGTGGAGTTACTGGTGCAAGAGGCTTGCTCAGACCTAGAAGATAATCCCACAGTCCTCTATCTACAAATTGTGTGTCTGTTTTGTGAAAGCACACAGAGCCGCTCTGACTTCTGTTTCAGTGACAGTATTCCTTTTGATTACTCTCTGAAACCACTTTTGAAAATGTTTTTATATTCTTTGAATTCTGACATTTCATCTCATTAGTATTTTTCTGTTTTCAGAATTAAGTTCCTCTGCAGAAGCAAAATATGATGCTTTTCTAATAACAAATATCATTCCAATGTATCCTGCCTTCAAAAGTAAGTGAAATTTCCACAGCTTCTTTTTTTTTCCCAAGCCTGTAACAGTTAAAAAAAAAAAAAAAAAAAAAAAAAAAAGAAAGTCTGCAGTATGGAATGATTTGATGGGAGAAGTTTAAAACATAAATCCAGTTACCTGCAGCCAACAGATAATACATGTGGGAAGCTGTATAGTTCTAGGTTTAGGCAGACAAACTACCACAAGAAATGCTTAAGTTTTAAGAAAGGTTTATTTTCTTTGGTGCTGGGCTGAGATAATAGCACAGACATGGTCAGTTCTGTAGTTCAGCAATTTTGCTGATGTGCCTAAGTAATTCAGTTTGTACAAAGCCATTCAGATTTTCTTACTTGTAGCCCCAGTTAATGCAGAATGTACTCAGACAACGTGTTTTCACTTCTCAGTTGGGTAGTCTGGGAGCGTACACTTAGCATGTTGTAGTTAAGGGACAAGTGGCATCTGGATCACTTTTGATTTTTCTATCCCTAGCCTTAGAGGTAGACCAAGAATGTTTACTACCTTTAAAGAAAAAGGAAGAGGAAACCAATTTATGGAAAATGAGGAATGATTTAAAACCAGCTGAAATTTTCAGCCCTGCAAGGATACAGTATTAACGTTCCTTTTGTCTGTACATCTCTTTTCTCTCTAGTGTTGCCAAGAGGTAGAAAACCATCAGGCTATTCTGGTGGCATTTTTGGCTTGGCAGGAATTGGGAAGCCTTGGAAGAATCTCAAGAGCCTGTTCTTGTGAGATTTCCAATGCAGATTTTAGGCCAGGGAGGTTTGGATAAACATCAAAGCCTATGGGAGACTTTTTATTTTTAACCAAAGAAGAGTGCTTTTAACTGAAAAACCTCTGAGTAGGAACAAGTGGTAATGTTTGCTGGAAATCTGAGCAAAAGCACTTAACTGATTACAGAGTGCAAAATTATTGGGGATTTCCCACTCTCAAATCACTTCATAAAAATGCTTTTTATGCTAATGTTAGTCTAAGCAAATTATGTGAGATGCTAATCACAGGAGAACCTACCACCAGCAACTCATTTTATCTAGTGGCCTCCAAAAGCAGGTGAAGGATCCCCTGAGAACAAATGCAGTAACTTATATAATTCCTGGGGAATTACGTACTAATAATACCTGTGTGCAGGTTGCAGGGCAGGGAGCTCAGACTGTTCTTTATACAGAGCTTTTTCACAACAGAGGGAATATGGGGTGGCAGTTTTATTCTGTGCTGGTTTTGGTGGCAGTGCTGGCTGTAGAGTCCCTCTTCTGTGTTTTTTTTTTTTTTAATTCTATGTTTCCCCCCAGCAGGGGCAATAATACTGTGTCCATCTTTTCTGTAGTGAGTCTGGCTTAAGCAGTTCCCACTTTGCTGGAGCTGCAGGATCATGCCCTTGGGCTGTCCCCCCATTCCACTGGCATTGTTGTCTATGTGGCTGCAGTGGGAAACCAACCAGGGAACTGATTCAGCTGGAAAACTCAGAGAAAAAGCTTTCCTTTGGGGCTATTTTGATGGTTAGGGCTGAGGCAGCGGAGGAGCGAGCAGCTGGAGGAGTGGGACAGCCAAGTGGCTACCGCAGCTGAGGTTCCTGTTAGATCATTGCTTGTGGGTGCCTCTGCACCAGCCTGAGCAGGGAGCTTGTGTGGCACTGAATAGTCTCAGGCCAAAGCGTGCTGGATTTTCCTGAGGCTGGTGCTGCTGTCAGTTCTGGGGAACCATGGACTTAAAAGGCTTGCCTGGCAAGGCAAAGGTTAACCTTATACAAGTTTGAGATGCTTTGTTTGCACACGCTTCTGTTAGTGTTAAAATAAAAAGAAAAAAAAAAAAGAAGGAAAACAATGATGTAACTGGAGATCCCAGTGTGTGTCCTATCTCTGTAAACATCTTACCTTGTTAAGGTTGAGAAGGTTGTGGTGGGAGAAAGTGTCACATTCTTCCCAAAAGTTGTGGTTAAAATTCCCTGCTAGGCAAGCCTCTGATTTAATGAGATGCCATAATTTGGTCATCCTAGCCTGCACCTAATTTTGAAGTTAGACTTTTTGTATCCAAGGAGAATTTAACAGAAATAATATGACCTTTGTATTTCCCTGTCATTTAAAGTGTTTGGTTTTTGCTTTTAATCGTGGTGTTATTTCCTTTCCATAACTTAAAAAAAAAAAAAAAAAAAAGACAAAGGAAATGTTTACAGGGACATCAAAAGTGTGTGAATAGCTGGTGAAGGAACAGCAAGCTCTCTGTGCAATGTCTAGGGCGATGCCAGCCTTAGAATGGTACTGTGCATTTCCTTTATCACTAGCTGGGGAAAAAATCAACAGAGAACAAATACATCTGAATAGGCTTTATTGACCAAAACTGAATGAAGCTGCAGTAAATCTGTAAAGCTTAGTCTTTGATTTCCCCTACCATTGTGCGATGACATCCAATGGATTTTTATTTAAAAAAATATATATGTTTAAAATCTTGGCATGTTTTGGCTTATCTAAATGTTGGAGGTGTGTTTATGTTTTTTGTTCCCCCCACAGAGGTATGGAACTATTTCCAAAGGGTTTTGGTGAAGAGATATGCCACTGAACGGAACGGAGTCAATGTTATAAGTGGACCAATCTTTGACTATGACTATGATGGTTTACATGACACACCTGACAAAATCAAACAGTAAGAGTTTGCATTTAAATTGGTTTGATGTTTTTTCTCTTACTTATGACTTCATTTTAAACAATTCATTCTTTCCACATCGCTTGATTTTTGGGGAGGAGATGTAAATTCCTGGCTCTTTCTAAAACGATTGCTCATTAAGACTGAGTGCCCTTGTAGGTAGGACAGGGATAAAAACAAGGAAATGGCAATTCAGCATGTTGCTCTTCACCTTGACTTTGGAATGAAGTGTTTATTCATCGTTGAGATTAAGAAGATTTATGTTCCTAATCAGTTTTCTCTAAAATTCTCTAGAACTTAAGAGTTGGCCGCTGGGTACCAGAGCATACCGTAGTGCTATTGAGTTAGGTACTTAAGTCTTTTGTTAATTCAGTAAAGCTTTCTCTCTATTTCCCTGAACTGAAGAAGCCTTTCAGAATTGCCATGTAGTCTTTCTGTGGCACACTATCAAAACATGAGCTAACTGAAATGCTCGTTTTCAGATAGAGCTCAGGAATCACACACATCTCAACAAAGTACATTTCCTCACACATAGGGAAGGAAAGACCACACTGTTTGTGTAATCCTTCCAAACAGATTAGTCCTTTGTCTATAAATGTTTGCTTTACTTCCCCAGGTTTGTGGAAGGCAGTGCCATCCCTGTTCCTACTCATTACTACGCCATCATAACCAGCTGCTTAGATTTCACTCAGCCAGCTGACAAGTGTGATGGACCACTCTCCGTTCTCTCGTACATTCTTCCCCACCGGCCTGACAATGACGAGAGCTGCAACGTAAGTTCTGTTGCCTTGCTGTAGCCCAACAGTGAATAGTCCCTGGGAAATGTGAAACCCCATTCTTGTTAGATGTTAGTGCTCACTGATGTCTTAAATGAAAACACGGGGTAGTGACTCAATTAAGTGTCATGTTTAACTCACTAGACAAGAGCACTCCTCCATGACAAATAGAGGTATCAGAGAAAACGTGGAACTACTACTGAACCTAAAATTGTCTGGAAGAACTGACATACAGTAGGTTGGCAGTAAACAACCTGTGGGCTTCTATATTTTGGCAGACACTGTCAGAGTAACCTCAGAGCAGGTTGGGAAGGGCTGTGTGCGTAGATGTATTGTCCTGGCAGCCAGCCTGATGTTTTTATGGAGGTCTATTTCCATACGCAGGTACAATATAATCTGTCTACTGTGGCAGTCTGGGTGCATCAGACAGCATGATTACATCCAACCCACACAGTATTAAAACTATACACTAAAACCTGCTGAAGGTGGAGTGCCAGCAGCTCTTGCTGTTTCCAGCCCATGTCTTGATTCTAGGGAAAAGTTTGGCTTCTCTTTACCAGAGAACAGAGGTGACCAGACACCCTCCTTGTTCCTTTCCTATCATCTTTTACGATGAAAAATCTTACAGTGTAGAAATCTTGGTGAGGTACAAAGGCTTCAGTTTGGTCAGAGCTGCAGAAAGCAACACAAATGCTCTGTAGCTGATTGTGTAGCAGGAGAGCCAGTTGGGTCCCCACGGGCTCCGGCGCTCTGCAAGGACAGCAGTGCTCCCAGGCAGCTGTATTTAGACTTGTCCTTCCGCCTGAACTTGTTCTCCCATTACACAGCTGTGCGGATTCCTGCACACAGACGCCTCACTATAGGCTGCCAGGAGTCTGTTTCCTGAATGAACGCATTAATGTTATGAATTTTGTATTGGCACAAAAAGTTAAGACTCCTATTCCAGCTACAAGCAGAAATAGTCATTCCAACTCTGTACACAATTCACCTGGAACACTGTTTCTTTCTCATTCATCAAACATCGCCTGCTTTCAGGTCACTCTTTTCAAAACCACGCTTTTGGAGCAGTACCCCTCTCTCTTGAGCAGTTCTGGCTTCCTTCTGTTTAGACTCTTAGATGCTTTGGGCAGAGATGTCTTCTACCAGAAGGCTCAGAAAGTCCTACATATATTTCATTGTGTCCTTTTTTTTTTTTTTTTTTTCTGGATTGCCTTCATCTGAATCAAGGTCTGGTTGGTGATCTGGAAGTTATTGTCTAGCAGTTATCAGTCCTTGTATTTATGCCTATATGTGATATTTTTTCATCCCTATATTGTGTGTCATTGTGCTTTTAAGCTGCTGGAATTTTTTTTTTTATGAAATGCATAGAATAATGGCCTTTTTTACTCTTTGATTTCCTGTATTCCAACTCAGGCTTCTTTTCTCCATAGGTCATGCTACCTATTGTATTTGTATTTACTGTTCTGGGTGCAATGGCAGCACTTCTAAAAGGTCATTAGCGGATATTGCTCTGTGCTTGACATAGCAAAGAAGCACTCCAAAAATATTTAAATTTAGCTCTTGAGTGAAAATTCGGTTAGGCAAAATTTTGTCATTCTAATAGAGTTTCAGTCTTACTTTTGCACATGGTATTCCATCTGATTTATTCAAAGAAGTCACTGTGTAAAACCTCACGTAGTTCATGGATGAAATGCATGGGATAATATGAGAATTTTCCCTTAACCTCTCCACAGCTTTCTCTTAAGATGTGAAGAAATATTAGCTTTCCCCTGCTCTGCTCTTGTTGCACACACTTTCTTCACATGGCCGTTGGAGAACACCACTACTCCTCTCATTAGAATTTGTTCCATCTCCAAACTATGTTTATTCATGGTGAGGTTATACCCATTTCTTCTTGTGTCAACATTTTTCTATGGCTTAAATAGCCCTTCACTGGTCGTCTTTGGGATTTACCCCTGCTGATGATTTATGACGATTCTCAAGGCATATACTCTTCTCTATTCATGGGTGACCCAGGATCTTTTTTGCTCTTGTAAGAGAGAATGATCATTTCAGTAGCCTTCTTGTGTATATGTTCCAGTCTGATTTTTTTTTGAACATGAATGAGATAAAGTATTCCAGCTGAGATCTCGAAATGGAAATGTTTTTCTTTCTACTTCGCACAACTCCTCTGATACTATCTAAGATTTTATTTTTCCATAGAGGTATTATGATGGTGATTCACAATATCCTGTAATAAACCAGCACATCCAGAACCAATTCTTCTATCTGCTGTTTCACATGAAAAACTCCCAGGGTAACAGAAATTCTTGCCACCAGTGTGGATAACCCAATTTCATACCATACCAGGGATTCCCCCATCTGCATCCTGCAGTATGGCATTCCAGTCTTCCTCTGCATTGACAAGAGCTTCCAATTGTTTTTTAGTAGCACGCTAATGATCTTGGCACAAAAAGCATGTATGAAAATATTAAATAAAATCTTCCAAGATCAAAGCTGGAGGAACTGCTGGAAGCTTCCTACAGGCCCCTATTTCCTTTTCAGCAGAACCTTTAAATTCCTCTTTCAATGAGCAAGTTCCTCAACCACCTATCCACACTCTGGGCATCTTTAGCTTTCCAGCTAACAACTTGATATTCAGAGAGATGCATATCACAGCAGTTCTTTTATCTAGAATATCTGGCATCTTTTCAAATGGATTTCAGGTTAGCTTTATATTTTATTGTATATCTCTATTTATCTCCATGTTCTTAATAGTTGTTTTTTCCTTCTAAGACCTACTGTAGTACTGAGGTGAGACTAACAAGCACAGATGGAGAAAACTATCATTTTCAATGTGCACACTTCATATGTTGTTCCACAGTAATGCAATACCATGTTAGCTGATCACTGTGCTTAGAGTCCTTGCTGTTGGACCTGTCATTTCATGGGCCAGTTATGAAATGCAAGAAATAAAAATTGACCAGTTTTTGAAATAAAATCAGACCAATTGACTGATCTTCTAAGCTCATGCAAACACTGTGCTGCTGGACTTGGCTTAAAACCATCCTCACAATCCTGTGATTTATTCATATTACAGTTCTTTTGCAAACTCTTAGGACTTGTCCTCATATTTGAAAGACTGAGCTTTGAAGCAATGCGACTTTCCTCTGAGCTCTGTCAAATACAGTTTTTCTGTGCAGGAGGAAGTCTTGAAGACAAGGAAAATGTCACAGTGATTGCATTTGACCTCGCTGAGGCCAGTTTACAGACCAGCAATGTGATCGGTTTAACTGGGGATTTCCTGTGGCCACATGATGCCACATGGTGTTCCTGGAGCATGGTGTCACAGGCTGTGGAGAATGTTCCCTTCTTTCCCTTTTAATCTACATCTCTGTTTTCATGCTCCAGACATGGTTTGGGGCCTCAGATTGCTACCAGCATGTAGAGGAAAGTGGTTTTGGAGCTGAAAAGCTTCAAAACAGACAGGTGTTGACTGGGTCATGGATGTTTGCTTTAGAGCAGCTGGTTGTGACTTAACTGGTACTTCATGTTCTCTCTGTGCAAATGATCAGGCTCACCCGCCTGGCCTTTACAGAGTGACCCACAGCCTGGTCTGTGGTACATCTACTGCTTTGGGTAGGTTCTGGCATGACTGGCTTAGTCTTTATTGGCGGGAGGATTGTTTTGAAGGAGAACCTCCTCTGAGACAGTCAGAGACTTATTTCAGGAGCAAGCCCAGAAAGAAGAATTTTGTCAGCAAGATTTCCAGGTACACAGGGTCCAAATGCCCCATGGTACAACCCCTCCATTTCTAGTGTGTGTCCCCAGCTGTGGTACAGACACACCAGCCTGCGAGGCCAGAGGGGAAAAGTCCTGTTTGCTCAGTGCTTTTCCCATGTCTGCTCACCACCAAGCAGTCCCCAGGGTTGGCTGGGACATGTCACTGAGCTGGTTCAACTCAAACAGCCTGTAACTGCAGGGTTTTGCAGGGCTGGTTTTTCTGATTTTTTTTTTTTTTTTAGTGAGCTAAATTAGGCTGTGGATGGCTCCAACAAATGCTGGAGCTGGCACAAGGTGTGCAGTAGGGAGCTGGTGCGGTGGCTCCCTGTGTCTCTTGGAGCAGTTCCCTAAGGGAGATTACACCCACGCAACCCAACCCCGTCACTCTGGCAGCAACACCTTCCTGATTGTTTTTCATATTGGGAAATGATTAGTGAAAGTTTTTGTTTGTTTGTTTTTTTCCTATCGTGAATAATATGTATGTTTTAATAACAGGAATTTACAGCTTCAAACGTAAGCCAAAGTTCTAACTATATAATAAATCATAAAGGTGTACTAACAGTAAGGTGGAAGGAAATAGTACTGTGTTAGATGATGGTCAGATGAGAATATATTTAGGGGTAGGGTTCAAAGGTAAGCAGCCTAGAGTTTGGGCTTTGGTGATGCAGAACAACTGATCGATATGGAGCTCCTTCTGTGATATAAAAAATTATGGGGTGACTTTCTTAAAGAATACGGCTGTTCTTCTGAAACACCTGCAACACAGGAGCAGCTTTTCCCAGATTACTGTGGTCCTTGTCTCCCTCTGTCCTAAATGGTTCCCAAAATAAAACTTCATCTTTCATGTGAAGTTTCAAATGTTTTCTTTGAACTCATTTACCTGAGTTGTTCTTGAATAGGTTACAGAGATTGTTCAAATGGACCTGATGTTTAGAAAATTTACCTTTCCTTTCAGAGTTGATTTGTGACATAGCATGTTATAAACTCTTTTTTTTTTTTTTTTTCTCCATTTCAGAGCATGGAGGATGAATCAAAGTGGGTTGAAGATCTTCTTAAGATGCACACTGCGCGGGTGCGTGACATCGAGCAGCTCACAAGTTTGGACTTCTTCCGAAAGACCAGTCGCAGCTACACAGAAATCCTCTCCCTAAAGACATATCTGCATACGTTTGAAAGTGAAATTTAGCTTTCTAACCTTACTCAGTGCATCCTTTTATCAACTGGTGTATATTTTTATATTGTTTTTATATTTATTAATTTGAAACCAGGACATTAAAAATATTAGTATTTTAATCCTGTATCAAATCTTAAATATTAAACCCTTGTGTCATTTGTTTTGTTTCTCTAATGTTTAATATAGGTATGTCTCTTGGTTTATTTAGTAGCGCTTGTAATACTGCAGCTTAAGTCCTTACTCCAAGCTTTTAAGTGGTGCTGCAGAATTTGATACGTGAATCAAGGAAATATTAATTTCCCATGCTCCTTTACCACACTTGTAGTCCTGTACTTTGTATCAAAATACTGAACATGTAAAATTACATTCATTTACTGTTGACTATGTGACAGACATATTTAAACCCTATAGACAAATAGCATCTTAAATATAATAAACCACACATTCAGTTTTTTTAATGTCTTTTGATTTCCTTTCACAGGGACATTCAGAGGGACTTGTTAACAGCTGAGTGCTGCCAGATCTTTCACATTCACCCTTCTCAAGAGCTTAGGTTTTCTGGTAAGAGTAATGACAGGAGCCCAGGTGCCCTGCCCCAGTAGTCAGCAGTGAGAACATAAAGCAGACATCTACAGTAGTAATTACTGGTTAGGTTTTGCTGTAGGGGCAGAGCTGGAAGAGGAGGTAGGTTGGTGTCACAAGCTCACCAGCAGTACCCCACACTTGGGGCCACTTGGCCGTGCTCTGGGGCTGTGGGGAGGGCATGAGCTAACAACATCCATCCACTGTTATCCATCGGGCTGTGTCACATCCCTCCTCTCCCACAGCTGGCCTGGGCTGGTTCCTGGGAATCCCTTCTCTGTTGTTCGCTGTTTTGGCTTCAAAGGAAGCTGAGATAAATTCAATGTGGAAGGAGGTGGTGTTGCCAAAAGCTCAGCAATGGGCTGTTAACTAGAAGAAAGTCTGATTTTCTGTGTCTAATTCTAATGGTCAGAATGTGCAGAGTTTTCCCCTAATCTGAGACTGATTCCAAGTCCTACTGCCAACCCCCATTCCCAAAGGAACATTCTTGGCCTGATTGCACATATGTAACTTCTGGTAACGTGACCCCTATACAGTGCATGTGATTTACGTCCATCTACTGGTCAAGCAGGCCAAGTCTTTGTTGGTTACTTCTGTGCAGATGCAGTCTCATAATCTTGGCAAGCCCATAACACGTCACTGATGGCACAATCCCAAGCTAATGGAAAAGATGCTGTTCTATACTGGTGTTTTAGATAAGGCCTGGTTGGGCTTGGACAGTTTTTATACAAAGCGTATGGTATGTGTATGGTTGTGTAGTTAGAAGATGTAAAAGGTAAATTATTGTTTAGAATACTTGCTGAGGAATTTGGAAAAACAATGAAGGCTGAACCAACTGGTGACTTTATTACAAAGTCATCATTTGGGTTTGCAGAGTTATCTCTCTATTCCAAAGTGGTTTGAATCTGTTTTCTCTTTGAGGGCTGGCTGCAAACGTAGGAGGAAAGTGTGAAGGGGTGGAAAACATCTCAGCCATGTACACAGATGAGTAGTCAGGTCTCTTAAGTAAAATTAATCTGTCACAATTTTAGCAATTTATATCCTTGTTGCATCCATCTAATAGAAAGTAGTAAACCAGAATTAGTCATGTTAACACTGATGATTTATCATCACAATATTTTAGCTCTTCTGACCAGTAGGATGAAGTCTTATTATTCTAGGTGCCAAATTCTGTTTAAATTAGAAGAGCACAAAATACGAGTGCTTTAAAATCCCCCCAAAATGTTAGGATGGAAATTCTGATAACTATGCAGAGCTTTGGGAAACATCCTATTCTTGCAACTTAAAAATTGTCTCTTGTGGTTGTCTGGTAGCACAGAAATATTTTTCTGTAAGCTTTTGGCAGGGCTTCCTGCCATGATAAACTTTACATTTTTACATCTGCTACAAAGGGTATTTCCTCTGGATTTAAAAGTCTTCAGTTAAGTCTTAACTTTTCCAACACTGACTTTAGCAATGTGATTGTCCATAAACTAAACCCAAGACCACCACTACTGTGTTGCTTTAACATTCATCAGTTGCTTTTTTTTAAATTTGTTTTTCTTAATACAGTTTCAAAGAGTAGTTCCTTTATTTTCTCTCAGAATAAGATGATATTTATGTCAACAGAACATTTAAGCTCTGAAAGATATTTTCTTCATGTGTTTAGACAAATTTGCTTTTGAAATACAGTTACTGATGTTTGTTGGGAGAGCTGGTTTAACTCTATCTTAGTTTCACTAAAGAATGATTAGTGTGTAGGCAAGTGTGATTATTTTTTTTTTCTCAGTTGCTTGCTGTGAGAATAAATACTGGGAATTTCTGCTCTACTTACTTCTCTTCAGCCGTTGGCCCCATGCTGCTGTATGGTATTGCTGTTTTATTTTACCATGCTGGCAGAAGTAGCTGTGCTGGGGTGTTTGTGGTGACCTCTGTGAATTGCATGTTCTTTTTTACTTGTTGAAAGATGTCTTATCAACAAAAAAGCTCCAGTGCAAAGCTAAAGCCTTGTAAATCCCCCTAAGCAATACAGGCTCTGTAGGAACAACAGACTTTTTAAAGCAAACTTGTAATTTCCCTTTCGTATTCATCGGGGCGAATGTTAGCTGAGGGCAGCGTGTAGGAAGGAACCCCTCTGCTTTCCGTTCATGTTTGAGCATTCTGAAAATCTGAAATAGTGTTTGCTTCTGTTGCATATTTCCTTTCTTGATATTACTTTGGTTTCTGGAAGAAGTCCGCTGAGGAGAACAAGCACTGAATTTGTCTGTCAGGCAAACACCAGTTTTGAGGGTTTGAGTAATTACTGTTTGCAATTGGTGATGTAAATGTGGGGCTTGTTTAATGAGTTAGAGGCAGTTCAGTTGAGCAATTGTCAAGGCAACAAAAGCCGTAGGTGTTCTGCACACCTAACAAAGGTCTTTTGCTCTGGGAAAAATCCTCCGGAGGTAGTTATGCAACTGGAATATCCCTGCTAAGGGAAACTGTTACCTTTTTTAACCCCTTTTTCACAATCGCATACCAGAACAGAATTAAAATCAGTAGTAGATAAGCACTGAAAGCAGGTCAAGTAACCTGTCCAAAGGTAAGGTATGGTTAAGATGGCAAAACTATAGGAAAAGACACTATCCTGTACTCGCAGAGCTGACATAATTACCACTGATGATTATTAATTATTATTCTGTCCTGGTCAGCTAACAGTTTGATTAGATATATACTCATTGGTTACTGCTACTTCTCTGTTCTTCATTCCCAGCCTTTAGTCCTTTTGTGGTGTTAGGTGCAGCGTTAAACTGTTTCTGCACTCGCTTGGATGTTGACAGTTTTGATAATGGAAGGTCTGTTTGTACAATGTTATAAAGCACTTTCAGCTCAAGGAATGAGAAAATTTTAAAAATAAAACTATTAGGTCTGTGTCATCTTGTGAAGATTTGCCAGTATTCACAGGGATATCGTATGAGTAAAGTTAAATACCCGTGTTTAATTGGCCAGTGTCGCTGTGTCCCTGGGGGCTGCTACAAAGCAAGCCTGTTCCCAGCTTCTCAGTGCTTTATGTGCAAACAGTTGGTCCACTGCATGTAGTGAAGATTTTAACAAATGAAGGAAGGCCAGAAAAACATCAGCAGCGATAAAGAGATCTTCCTAAAGAAGGAAGTTGCCCATTTCAGGAGACAGAAGATGCAGAAGGTCTGGGAGATGCTGGCAGAAGGGAATGGGGGCTGGAGAAGATTTATTTGGAAGGTCTCTAAAGTCCCTGTTCCTTCCCTCTGCATCCAGCCTCTTGTGATAGACCAGTTCTTCACATACAACAGATGAAATAGTTCCCTACTTTTTCTGCACAGAGCCAGAAAACAGAAAGCTTTTCAGGAAAGTTGAAGGAGTTCCCCTCTGAAGTTGTCGCTGGTTGCAGGAGTAGCATGTGAACTCTGGCAGGGTTGGGGCCTATGCAGTGAGGACAGAGTGCAAGATCTGGCCTAAAAGACACAAATTTGTAGCAGCTGAAGCTGATGTTGCAGTGATCCTTCATTTAAGTCTCGCATCCACCCCAAATGTCTTTAATTAACTTTACATTTGCATTGCAGAGCAGTTCTGCTTAGCTCAGCTGCTCTCTGTGGGAGACAGAGGAGACACTGCTCGTGGTGCTAAGCAGCATGAGAAAAGTCCTTTTTGTGACTCTAGTTTCCATGTCCCTTGCTGCAGTCCCACACAGCCATTGCACTTGACCCGAGCTACACAGTACATTCAATGCTAATAAGAGTATTTTCTGGTCTGGACAGACCTGCCAGCAAATGATTAGTACCAAGTTAACTGTACATCTTCCAAGTGGGGCCATAGGCATTTGAAATGCTTAAAGTTCAGCCCTTGTTCAAGACAGGAGGGAAAAAAAAAAAAAAGACACTTTAAACATTGTGGAAAAATACCTAATCTCGTTTCTTTACACTTGTTGTGTAAATATAAGATAAGAGCACTATTCCCAAGGTTACCGCAAACAGCCCATCACTACAGAGTACAAACTAACATTTACTAAAATGTATGTTGACACAAAAAGCAGCATTGCTGCAGTCAACTGCAGTAAAAGAAACCACAGCTTTCTTTTGCTTTTACAAATCAAAAGTTTGGGATGTAACCTCCTCAGACCGGCCTTCACAAATTAAGATCTCTACCCTGCTACTAGCATCTACAGAATGTGCATTGTTCTTCTGGAGCCTTACTTTGTCCCACTGTTTTATAAATGCGGTAGGGAAAGGCAGGCGGAGGTCACCCTGGTTTCATCTGCAGGTTTCACCATGGAGAGGAGATCAACAGGCAAAGAAGTCAGTAATCGTGGATTAGCACAGCTGTAACTGATTGACCCTAAAACTGGAATTTACTAGAAAAGAGGTGGGGTTATTTGTTATCATAAACCCTCAATAGAAAAGGAGGAAATCCTTTGCAGGGGATGTTTTCCTGAGAAGTTTTGTGTTTCCTCTGCCGAAAGTAGGGGACAATTTCATCTGTTGTATGTGAAGAATTGATCTATGAGAAGATGCAGGGGGAACAAGGACTTTATAGACCTGCCAAATAAATCTTCTCCAGACCCTGTTCCCTTCAGCATCTCCTGGACCTTCAAAATGTTCTGCATCTTCTGTCTCCTGAAGTGTGCAACTTCCTATCTTATCTCTTTATTTATCACTACTATTCTTTTTTCCTGGCCTTCCTGTTTTCTTCCAGCTTTGATCTGTTCACTGTGTCCAAACAGCTCTGGTATTAGCCTAGCCAGTGCAATTTCTGTGCATATGCATCTCTCTGCTGAATGGGGTTGTTGCCATCTCTTCTAGCTTTTAATTCTGTCAGGTCTTGCACACTCCTGCAAGAGGAAATGACATGGATATATCTCCAGTTTCTCCTATAGTACAATTAAACCCACAGGACCAGCTTTTGCAGGTGAAAACCCTCTTCAGAGTGTTTTTGGAAGTGACTTCTGCCTGTGCATGTAGCTTTGCAAGGAGGCATTTAATGTCATGGAGGGTAGGACATCAACCAGAAGTTCTCCACACAGGCCTTGACCAACTAGTCAGTTACTAACAACTGAGAAAATACCGATTTTCTATGAATAATGTAAATATTTTCTCCTCTGGGAATGTGAATTTTGAGTTCAGTCCAGCTAAGTCAGAGGCTGGGAACTGTCTCAGCATTGACTTCAGTGGGAGTTGTCAGACTATCTCCTCCACTCATCCACCCCTTTTGTCTGACAAATTCCCTAGAATGGTGTGATGGCTGTAGTTTCACATGCCCTCTTCCTGATACATATTGTCATTTGTGCTTTTAGTCCTTTCTGTATTGATAGCTGGCTGTTGGGATGTGTTTTGGGGTGCATGGGTGTGGTGTTCTGGGGAATTTCAGAGTCAACAGCAACTGCACTGTTCTCTTCTCCTCTATCATGCAACCACATGAACAGTTCTTCCTGCCCCTCTCACTTTATCAGATGCTCCACTGCCTTAACCACGAATGCCTCCCCATGCCCAAGGATCTCTGGGTGAATTCATGGTCTGTAGTGCACTCTCTGGCTGCACTTGAAAGATCTAGAGAAAAGGACAGCATAAATAGGGACGCAAGGAAATGGTTTCACGTTGCACCAAATGAGGTTTAGGTTGGGTATCAGGAAGAACTTCTTCATGGAAAGGGTGGCTAGGTGCTGGAACAGGCTGCCCTGGAAAGTGGTGGAGTCACTGTCCCTGGAAGCATATAAAAGACGTGGTTGTGATGGTTAGCAACTTGGTTTAGTGGTGGATTTGGTAGTGTCAGGCTGATGGTTGGACTTGGTTATCTTAAGAATCTTTTCCTACGTAAATGATTTTATGAAACAGGTCACAGATGGTGTTCTATCTTCTGGCATGCTGTATCTAATCTGTGTGGGCTGCAGGCTGGTCAGATGTTAGTCCTTTCCCACGTGAGAAAAAAGTAATTTCCAGAGATTATCCACTAGCACAAAACCTTTGATTTCAAAATTACTCCTTAATGGTAACACCAGAAGAAATTTTTGCTGCCTTAGAGATATAAGGCCTGACATTTTTTTAGTGTTTCTTCTATGGCAATAAAGAAGTCTGTAGAAAAATAGTTCCTTTTGTTCATTTATTTTGTTGAAGAAGAAAACCATTATGTTTAACATGCTCAGCTGGCCTAGTAGGCATCCAGTCTGAACTAAGGATGCAACTCCATGGCTTTCATCTTCCATGCTTCATGATCTTATTTCTAGCCTTTCTCAGAAGGTTTCCGTATGCATTCACGAAACCTGGGAGCCCCCCGGTGGTCAAAATCATGAGCTATTCTGGTTGTTACCCCAAATCTGATGTAGTTCTTAATCAAGTTTTAAACTTAATTCTTGGAGTAATCATTGAGAAAAGATTCAATCAGTTGAAAAAATAGAAGTCTGGATGGTTTCCTGGTTCTTTGGAGATGACCTTGTTACACCTCACTCCTCTTGGTCCTTATTTGATGCTGTCTGCATCTCTTTCCCAAGACTGGGGGATTGCCTGTTATTTTATCTTTCTTCCATGCATGCTTCTCCCCCCCCCCCATCTGCTGTCCTGCATAGGACATCTAGCCAGGTTCTCATCAAAAATCTGTCTGACGATGTTCCAGTTGTGCACTGAATAATGTAGTTAACGTATATTCCATGCTTATTGTCTCATTGTCTACCAGATTGGAAACATATGTGATTCAGAAAGCTTTGGTGTGCTTAATTTTCATGTTGCTCTGAAGTTGGAGAAAATGTTCTGTGATTCCTTGGGGAGTTATTTTGTTGTTTTTGTCCAGTCCCCCAGGAAGAGTTTTCCTTCATGGGAAATTGCATGTTTTTAAAAAGTGTTTCATAGTACAAGGTAAGCAAAAGTGTCAGCTACCTGGAGCAGGTTTACAAGGGAGGAGGAAAAGGTGAGGTGATAATGGGGAAGGGAGGGAGGAGCAATAGCCCCTTTGATTTTCCCTTTAGCAGCTCTGATGCTGTATGTTCTTCCCTGACGTATAGCCAAAGAGGGTAACAGCTACACAGTTGGGCTGACACCCACGACATCACAGCTGTTTGTGCTCTGCATCCCAGATCCTAGGATGGTCCCATGGAGATGTTGGAGTCACTACACAGAGTGACTTGCAGAGAAAGGCCTAGAACCTCATCTCTTCCCAGTACTCTCCCTGCCCTATAAGAGTGAAAGGCAGATGGGTATTTATGAGCGTAAATACTTCAAGGCTTGTCATTTGTAACGTTATATTACAGCACCTACCATGAAGGTCTGAAGCTTCTAGCCTGTAGTACAGTTACAGCATTTGACGGTATTGGGGAGAATGGAAAATCTCACTCAAAATTTCAGCACCAAGTAGGACCTGAGTAGGTTTTGCAAGGCTAGCCTAGGACAGGGTGGAGTTTGGATCTTTGCTTGTACCATAAGCATTACTTGATAAAGAAAGAAGTATCTGAAACTCAACAGCCTTAGAGTCTGCACTTCTGAATTTTACCCCAAAGGGTGCACAGGTACTTCTACAGGTAAGGCTCTTTCAGACCACTGCACTCCAACTCAACATTGAAGGCAACTGGTCTAGGAAACTGCTAGTAAGAGCTGCAACAAGCTGGAGCTCCAGTGGTGTTAAGCTGTTGACTTCATTGCCCTCAACTAGAAGCTAGATCCAGAACAGTAATGATAAAAAATAAAAAATGACAAGCCTAAATGTGTTCATGATTTTGTCTTCTTATCCCTTTTGTGTCAACATCGTTCTTATCTTAACAAGCTCTCCTTCCTTTCTGGTATTTAAATAACCCGCCCACTCCCTACAAAAATGTATTTTTTTAAGCTGCAAGCACACCTCTTCTGAATAAAACATGAAAATGTTGCAATTGATTCCTGGAAATGAGGCTTGTTTAATTTTTGTATTTATTTTATGGATTTGGATTTATGAGATCACATGCCTGTATTTTATGCCCTGGGTACCTTTGCTTAATTCTAGTTTTAGTCATAGAAAAGATTATATTTCCTTTCTCTTAATTAAATGTACACCAGTAAATAAAGCTTGCACAAATAATCCTTCTCCAGCAGCCACTTAGTCCATCCCCACATAACTTAGTGCTGTTTTTTGCCTGAGGATATATTCCTGTGGGACTTTATGGAAAGGCTTAACAAGTCACCACCTCCAGCAGAAGGTTAAATTTCCTGGCATTGCAGAAGTGGATTGTGTGATGTTCCTGGGCTCTGGACATGGACTCTTTCAGCTGCACTGAGTTGGGTGAAGAAATCACTGCCTCCTCTCCCTGCAAGGGTTAGTGTTTCCTCCGTGCCTGCAGAATTGCTTCCCCCTAACCCACTCCAGTTGGAGTTACAGATGATTTCACTGAGCAGTTTAAAAACTGGAGAGAGACCTGTTTATGGGACTCGTTTTACTTGGAAATAGGTTATGAAGCAACACAGAAAATGTCCAGTTAGATAATCAAAAAGAGTGGTAATTAGTGATGGAGGGGCTGAGGGACTATAGATACTTTCATCTTGGACAACTGGAAATAGGAGAAATTCCTTATTCCTTCACAGCCCTTGTCTGTTTCCAACACAAAGCAGTCTGATTATTTTAAATCACCTTTACTAATGGGTCAAACTAATCCGGTTACCTGTGTTGATGTGGGCTTGTTCTGTAGCACTATGAGGCAGCTGAGCTTGCAAAACAACTCATTACTACCCAAAGGTTTTGTGGCTGTTCCACCTCATCTTCCAGTGGCCTTGTGCTGGTTCCAGTCCTCATTTTATTGAGCCTTTTATTGAGCCTTGCTCAATCCAGATCATTAAACATGCTGAAAATTAAGTTTGTTTTAGACTAAGTGATCTTCCTGTCAGTTCAGAGTGCTGGTGTGGTGCATCTCATGAGGAGGCTGGGGACAGACATTGTCTTCTGCAAGCTCTCAGCTCAGCCCATCCCCTGGCACTTCATCCTGGGGCTGCTCCCAAAAGCAGTAACTGGGGGCTCAACCATGGGGGCTGTCACCTGCTAACGAAGTAAACTTCTGTTGCAGTTTATGACAAGTGAAAATGAGTATGTCTGTAGAGTATATCCAGATATCAAACCATCTCCTCAGCTGCAGTGGGGCAGTTCCCACTTTTTCTTGCTATTCTTTCTTCTAACACTGTCCTGCTTAAGAGAGTTTCAGGTGAAAGCATGAGGACTTTGCTTGTACAGAAGTCATTATTTGACAGAGTTTTAAGGTAGTTGCCCTACTACCTGTTTGCTCAAGCAGACACACTACTTGACTTCTAATGTTGCTGGCAGTTTCCACTGACTCCAGGGAGATTCACTCCTTGTTCACAAGCCCTGGAAATAGGGCTCTGGCTTTGTTGAGCTCCCTGTCCAGCAAAGCATTTCAGGAACTGTCTAGGTCCAGGTACGTGTCAGTGTTTGAGGTAGCTGCTGGGAATACTCTGTGAGTGAAAAACATATTCCTTTTCAGAGTGCCAAGGTATTTCTGGCCTGGTAACGAGATCAGGCCGTTTGTGTGAGCTCCTCCCTTCCACAACCTTTGTGTCTGTAGACCTATTTCAACCAATATTACTGCTGGGTGAAGGCCTGAAAAATCAGGGTTCAACAGGTGTTATAAATATAGGAGACAAGCCACCCAGAGATCTCCTTGAAGAGAGGATCTCTGCAAATTGGCATGCATAAACTGGTGGATCACTGGCCTATTTGCCAGGAGATGCAAACACTGTGGGTATGTTTTGGCTTCTATATGCTCATGTGTCCTGTACGTACCACTGTTCTGAAAAGAAGCCACCAGCCATGAGGAGAGGTGGGGCTGACGAGATGAAGTTTCAGCCAGTTCCACTGTACCAGACAGCATTCATGGAAAATCCCTATTACAGCACCTTATTCTTGCCTGCACAAATGTTCCCTGCAGTGTGTTCTTGCTGCACTTTGAACAATCTCAGGGCTGGTGTTTAACCACTCACTGGCAGTCTGTTCCCCTTCCCCACAGGGCTCCTTGTGGGATTTTTTCCTGCACCGTTATCCTCACCGTTTCACAGCTTCTTTCCAGCTGAAGAGCCTCTCACTGCACTGTCCCAAGCCCATTTTAGTTATTTCTCTCTGTTGATTGTCTTACCTTTCAGTATCCAGCATTTTTGCAGGGCTGCAAGAACAAGAGGAATAGTTTCTGCAGTACCTCACTGGAAACATCAGTGTGTGTAGGATCTTCTGCTGCAAGTTGTGCTTAACATTTGAATGAAAAAACCTCCTATTATTATGAGATTCATCTGTGCTTCCTTTGATACCCTCTATTTGCTATATGGAAAGCAGCATTTCCCTCTGAAAGGTGCTTAATATCGTCCAGTCTCTCACCCTGGCTTTATACTGAATTATCTTCAGATCCCAACTCTACGCTGTGAATTATTTTTCGTCCTCCCTGACCAGGTGGAGCACTGCCAAGCCATTGACTAACCACATTTATTGAGGGAGCAAGAGGATTAGTTTTACATTGTGTCCTATATGTGGTCAAAACTTGGGATTCTCCTGGTTACCCAATCTGCACAAATCAGTAAATTTATAAGTGTAAAACAGTTCTAAGAAGTTCCTTCCCAACCAAGAGGAATTTCAGTGTGCCAGACCTTTCTAGGAAAGATGAATGTTTCGTCCTGCACAACATATTTTATTGCTAGAATAGATGAATACGAACTGTTACGGCAAAGTAAATTGAATTATATTAAATAACAGTTACTTCTCTTTGGCCTGGCTTGTTATCCAAAACCCTGGAGTCTCGAAGGCTGGCTAAGAAAAGGAGAACTGGTGTTCTTGCTCATCTGATACTGTTTATTTCCGGGGAAGTCTTCTACAATTTAGTGAGGGGTTTGGGAGGGGTGGTACAATGGGAAACACTGTCAATGGTGCACCCAAAATAATTCAATTTCTGGGAGTCCCATCTGTTCTGAGCATGCCAGAGCCGCTGGCACAGCACCCCTGGCCATCCCAGGGTCCCAGAGCAGATGCATGGATGAGCACAGCACATCTGCTGTCTCCTGGGACCACAGCTGGATCCAGAGCATCTCAAAGCCAGGGTTCAGAGCAGCAACCATGTCTTTGGTGTGGAAGCTGCCCAGACAAACTCCCCAGCTGGAAAAAGAAGAGGCACTGCAGGAAACATGGCCTTAGGGTAGCTCAAGTCAAATGAAAATTAAAAAGTTGTGTTTTTCTAGATAAAGTAGGATGCCAGCAAAGAAGAAAACTCTTCTCAGTGTCTCCACTCTTTTATACCTCTTTTGTAGAGACACTTACCCCTTTGCAGCACAACTCCTGGGTGAAATACTGAGCAATTGTACCTGGGTACAATGGATAGGTGTTACCATGAGAATGTCATGGCTTTCAAAACATGCCTGTTATTGGACTGTGGGTTTGATCAGTCACATCAAATCTGCATCAGGGTGTAATCCATCAGGATACATCAGTGTGTGCTCATATCACACTCATATACTTAAATTGGTTTAATTTTTGAGGGCACTTGAGCATGTAAAGTGTTTTTCTACGACTGGTTTTGCTCTGGGGGAGAAGTGCATTGGGGTGCTGGAAAAAAATATTTATGAACTGCAAATCCTTTCATATCTTTTAGCTTGTCTGCCTCCCCTTCTGTAAAGCAGAGTAATCCTCTCATGTACTTTTTTTTTGTTAGTGTTGTGAGGATAATACACTGTTACACTGCACTTTCTAAGTGTAATATGCTGTGTCCTGGTGCAGTCCCAGTGCTGATACCAGATTTGACTAACCTCCACTTAAGGGTAATTGTCGTTATCTTGGTAACAGGGGGCTTTGTGTTAAAACACATTTGGTCTCTTACACCATAAATTACAGGATCGAACTTTTCTACACAGTGACACCAGCTGTGACTACGATACATGTTCCCTTTGGAAAGAAATCACAGTTTCCAGTTTTCCATGTCTGTCTAACCATGTCCTTGGCAAATCACTCAATCATTACTCCTAGTTCCTAACCTGTACTAAAAATAATGCAGATTGATTTTCCAGAAATGGTAACGTATGGTTGCAAACAACCTTGATCTTTATAAGAAAGTATTATGTGTGTCATCTGCAAATTACATGTATAAATTTACTTGTCCAGTGCATTTCTGTATTACTTCTGCATGCTGGAATAGTAATTGTTTGCTCCATTAGCTTGAGTTTATTCCAAAATTCATGGTCTGGGGAGTTTCTTGTTTGTTTATTTTCTTGTTTTTAAGTATTCTGAACTGTGGTGAATTCTTATATTCATTGATTACAAAAAAAAAAAAAAAAAAAAGCTTATAAAAGAAAACAATCCCGTATCTCTAAGTGTGTCTGCAAAATAGCAGTGATTAAAAGCCCTTATATAAGGGCTTAGTATTTCATGTCCTACCAGGTAGTGAGCTTTAGTAAGAAAACAAACAAAGCAATCTCTGTCTGCTGATGAGATATTTGGTATTATAAATTATCAAACAATGTAAAAAATACCTTTTATTTTGGTTAGATAAAACTCCTTGGCCTGAGGTTGTCCAGGAAGTTGAGAAATGTGTTTTTGGAAAGTTTTGGAGGAAGAGAGAAAAGGGAAAGTAGGTTTTGACATTTTTGACTACTATCTTAACATGAGCTGGTGACTACTCTGTACTGTTTGTGCTAGTGTCGGTTTTAGCTTACAAACTTCAAGACTTAATAAAGTATCTGATTAACTATCGTAAAAACAAACACTTAACATGCAAATTCCTTTCAAATTCAGTGTTTTTTTTTTCTTTGTATTTTTATGTAGTACATTCATGTCAACTGTTTTCTTCCTAGTATAGATGAAATTTTAAATGTCAAGCCATTGAAGATCTGTAAGCACTTAACAGCACTCAAAGTAGTTCTGAAATGATCTTTAAATGTTGAATTAAAATAACTTCTTACAGTGAAATAAGGGGTAAGATACATGTGTAACAGGCAGATGGACTGAAAAAAATTAAATGTGCAGAATGCTAAGTAGTGTCCAGGCAAAAGATATCAATGTCAAGCTAGTACCTCTTTACAGACCCCTTACCTTTTCTTTTTTACACATACAAGTACAGTCTTTTTTTTTTTTTTTGACTAATTGTGTTAAATCTGTTCAAACATATCAGTAAAGATAATGTTTAAAAAGAACAAGATGAAGAGATGAAGTCAAAACATGAAAAATCAAGTAGCAGCTCTTTATTTTCTTTTATTTTTATTTTTTGTTTTTATTTTTCTTGGCAGGGAGGCTCAAATCAAGTTCAATTTTTTCTGGGGTTAAAAGATGAAATCAGAACCAAAATCCATAATCTTTTTTTTTTTTTTTTAACTGTTAATAAAGCAAGTTTCCCGTCTTAAATTTTCTTAAGCAATGCAGGGCATAATTTCAGGTGTTCAATTTACATTGAGCAGTGCTCCTTGAAATAGCTGCCAGAGTGAGGGATAATTGCAATAGGACTTAAATCTGGGAGCATGTCTGAAGAGTATCCAATGGGATCCCCAACCATTTTTCTCCCCCATCTCCTTGCATTTTGCAGGGAAGTGCCATTACAGTCGGATCAGCAAAGGAAGAGGGTGAGATGAGAGCACTCACAGATGAGACTGGTCATCAAATAACCTGAGATAGAGAAAAAAAAATCCCAAGAAATCAGGGAAGCCCCTGTGGTGGTCCCTTCCAGCAGGATTGCTCCTTGAAGCAACGCAGAGGTTACAAATAAAAGCTTGGTGAAGTTTCTGTATTTCTTTTCCTCGCATAGATATTTGCAGTTAATTTCGATGGGTAATTCTACCACACTTTGGGAATCCCATCTCATATACCAAAAAAAAAAAAAAGAGGTCTTGAACCTGACTTGTTTGAAATCCCCAGCTGCCAGCTGGGATTGCCCGAGGGCATTTTGGTGACCAAGAGGCAGGACAGGAGCTGCAGCTCCTCTAAATGTGGCAGAATCAGGTAGCAAAGCCCTGTTTGGCAGAAACTTGTCTGTGGTTGAATTTCTTCCTTTTCTGAATACCCCTTTGGTTGTTCATCTCTTTTATTTTTCTTTTATTTCATTTTCTTTTTTTGTTCCTGGGGAGAATGGGCTGCAAAAATATTGTTTTATGGTTTCTGTTAAGCCTTGTGGAAGGGGGCAGTACTTGTTTTTTGGTTTGGGGTTTTTCTTTTTCTCTTCTGAGTAACATTAAATGCCAAAGCCTGTCTGGAGAGGTGGAATCACAGTGTTGGACTAAGAGCCCTGAGTTTCTTGTCCAGGTTTGAGCCTTGGCTCCAGTCGATGTTGACTGTGAGACGAGCAGGAGATACCCAGCTCCGGGAGGTCTGTGCCTCTTCCTGAGAGCGAGCAGGTCCAGACACGGGAGGAGCTTGCAACTGCAGAGCCAGACATTACTGGAAGAGAAATTACCAGAAGAAAGTTTAAAGGAAACTCGGGATTAAATTAAGAGGGTTTGTAAACAAACTCTCTCCTGTTCATGGTGTCCTTACAGACCGGTTTATAAAGCTTGGCCCAGCCACCTCTAAGCAGCGTCTCCAGTAGCTGCCAGCATCCCCTTCCCCTCTGGGCATCTCCTCCAGCTTTCTGCTCCCCCTTGGCCAAAGGAGGGACGTTCCCTCTGCTCCCTGCATCCTCCCCTCTGACACTTTTCTCCCCTTCCCAGGATTTTTGGGGAAGACGCCATCTCCCTTCCCCACAGACGACTCCGCCTGACCCAGAGCGCGACGGCCAAGACAAGGCAAGCTGGTGGCATTTCCTCTGCGGCTCGGCCAAGTCCTTTCAGAAGAACGTAACGTATTAACATACAACCAGCTGTGAGCAAAACGCATACCATCTGTCACAGCAATTTAAAACCACTGTTCTCATGGCCTGACTTCTTGGAAGTCATTGTAAATGCCATGGATCAAGTTAGCATAGGAGTCTGGGCTTTGCAGTTACTTTAGGGATGCCTCTTCTCAGGGCAGATGAGTGCGCTTCCAGCGAGAACAAGCACTGACGTCAATGATCTTTCAAGGTTGGGGTGTCAGGCTGTGTTAGAGGCTAAATGAACTGGCAGAAAGCCTACAAAGCCCAAGAGGTCATGTGTCTGTGCAAGGTCCCAAGCCCTGCCATGTTGAAGACTGTGGGAGCTGCACGTGGAGGGTGATGGACGCTATGAGCTGCCCACCTCCACCCCAGTCACTGCTGCTGGCTCCAGGGACCATTTATCAGCATGTATTTTGGAAACCTGGGCCCAGTGTCAGCCTTGGGTAGGCCACACAGCTTGCTTCTGGGCTCCTCAGAGACCAACCTGTAACTAAGTGCACAGTCTGTGCTGCTACGGACGTGGTGCCTAAAGGTGGACAAAACTGCAGCATAACATCCCAGGTCTGCAGGAAAGCGTGAGGTGCTCAAACCTGGGAGAGCGACCTCCTGCAGAACATCTCTGTCAGCCTGCCCAGCTGAGCGAGGTGGTCTTTTTCTCCTAACTTTCACCCTCCAGGCCTCAGGGTATGGCAAACTTGGGAAATGTGGTGGGACAGGGCTGTGCACGTAGCCAGGACAAGTCCATCTTCATGCCTTTCCTGCCATGTGCTGTCCCCTGGTCCTGCTGCAGAGGCAGAGAACAGTGCTACCTTGGTAGGCATTTTGAACATATTTATTGTCCACTAAACTGAATTTCTGCTGTTCCATTACTTTTTCCCTCTTCTTCAGTTCCAACCTGAAAGCTCCTTATGGAGATTTGAGTACACGGTGACAATGCTACGACCTTTCTCAACAACATTTGTAATTTCAACAGAAAGATGATGTGTGTTTGTTTGACAAGATCTATTTCTCAACTATCTGCTGCATTTAACTGCATTTCCTGCCACCCCTTCACTTCCAGTTCTCTGCTTTCTCAGTCCAATCACGGCTATTCTGTTGTTTCGCCTGCACTCAGTGCCAGGCAGGTAAGTCTGTAATTCCTTATGTTGTCCTGGTCGCCTCTTCTGAAAACTGGCCAGACTTCAATGTTTTTAACAATTCTGTATGTTTATCAATGCTCTGAGAAACTGGAACTCACTACTAAAAACCTGTCTCCTGGATGAGACACTTAATTGAAGGTGATGTGGGCCTGCCACTATATTTAGGTCTACTTTTCCTACATTTTTCATTAGAGCATTTCACCAGCACCCCAGTCAGCACAGTACAGGACTCAGACTCCTGTTTTCCTCCAGACACACACACAAAAATATAATAAAAATAAAAGGGAGGGAGGAACATTGCTAATATCTTCTATTACAATTCGTAGTTCTTCTACTTTTACTATCTGACCATGAATAATTACTACCCTTAGGGGGCTTTTTTCCCCTCGTATTCTTAGGAAAAAAGTCACTTCCCACTGTCATTCCAATGGCCACACAGTCCCCTTTGTGTCCCATTGCTTCCCATCCTGGTCATGTACCTTTGCTAGTGTGTGATGCACAGTTGTTTTCAGCAGTTCCTTCCTTATTCATTGTGATATATGTGTTTTTGGTTTGTTTAATATTCTGTTGCTGGGAGAATGGTGGAGGGGGATTGTTTGTGGAGGTTTTCACAAACTGATTTAATTTCCTCTCTAAGCCAGTTTGTGCTTTTGTTTTGTTTTGCTTTTGTTTTTAACTCCACTTGACCTCTTTTGTGCAATGTGAGAATGTGCCTTTTGGGGCATTTAGAAAATTGTGTTTAAATAGTTCCCAATTATCACTCACATTTTCCCCATTTAAATTCTGTCTCAGAAACAATTTGGCTCGTAATTGTTTTCAGCTTTGTGTAATTGGACGTCTTGAAAGCACTAAGTGTATAGAATTGCTAGTTTGGATCTCATTTGGGTTGCATGCAATTAATGTAAACCAGTCCTTCCAATCCCTTCCTTTGTAACTGTCAAGACAAGTCTAATCCTAGTGTTACCTCAAGTTGGCTGCTACATTTTTTATATGAGTGTCTGTAGGTGTCATTACATGCCCATTCCTGTCAGAGCTGTGTGGTCTCTAGCCCTTCACATCGTGTTCTCCTGCTTACACTTGGGAATCCCCCTGCTTCCTTTTCAAGCTGAAGGTGTTTCTTGATGCCCTTTAACATGATCAAGTGGGTAAGAAATACTCCTTCTTCCATCGTTTTTCCATTGCTGGTAAGAAGTGGAGAAGTGGTAAGAAAGAGGAGTGGATGACCTGTGAAAATGCAAATTAATGTTTCCCCTTGCCTTACCACGTTGAAAGTGGAATTGTGAATTTCTGTCTTGTTGCTTTTAGTAAAAGTTTTGCACAGCCTTTTGCTACAGTAGAGCAGGATCTGCTGATGGTGGCTCCCGCTGCAGGTAGCCCTACAGCACCCCTGGAGCAAGAGGAAGCGATAGCTACTCCTCATCTTAGTAGCTTTGCTTGCTTCAATTCCAGCTGCACTGAATAGTTCACTAAAATAAATTTCTATTTTTAAAGAAAAGATGAGACCCCATTCTAGGTCTAGGTCATTCAACATGCTGTTGCCACTGGGTTAGGAGGGAATTTAAACTGGGTCTCCTGCACCCACCAAGGGCTTATTTCCCTGGATGCTTCTGAAGGCTCATACAACACAACATTTACCCAGCCACAAAGTATTTATTTGCTTATTCTTTTTGCAGAGTGATTCAGTTGTTTCTCGCGTGCTTTTAAACTTCTTTCCTCAGCCATATTTCATTGCCAAGCATCCAGGATTTTAATTTAATGGCCTTGATTTGGTCCATAAAAATCTGCGTGTTTCATGGGAGAAAAACTCTATGCCAAAAGGGCCACTAATGAAAGATGATAACAGCCTTGCACAATGAAAGGAGGTATGGTACAGGGCAAACAAAAAGCCCTTTTACAACGTTATAAGGTTGTTCCCTTCTGTTTTGCTTAAGGCTCTATTCATTTTAAACTGAATGGTGTCTCTAATTCCACACTCTCTAATTTTTCCTCCTCCGGGAAGACATTGATCAGTATCATTGCCTGGGTCACCACGTCAGATCTCAAGCGCTGCTACTGTTTACTCCCTCCCCAGAATGCTAACTTTGGTTTATTTACCCATCATTAGTAATCCTTGAGGTTTGGCTATTTTTTTCCTAACCGTATGATGAAAGTAATTTTCAGTCTGCTCGAAGTAAGAAGTCCACAATGTCTTTAAAAGCACAGCTGCTGAAGCAATCTATCCTACATTCGCGAAGAGGGATTTGTATGGTTTAAACATCATTACACAGCAAGGGCAGTTGTCGTCATAGTTGCAAGTTGATCGGTCTCAGAACTTGTTCTTGGTTTCAGTTTTCTGGACAGGGCTGCCCATGACAAGTAAAAATATATAAATACTCATTACAGCATATGCTAGGGAAACCTTCAGTGCTTGCTAAACACAAGTAGCTTCTTAGAGATTGGATTAAATAAGCAACAGTTAATATGAATCATGATAAAGGGAACTACAAACAAAACACCCAAAATTGTGTGGTTTAAGGAAGGTCTCAGTTATGACTGCCTCAGTTTCAGACAAAGCCTTTAGTTCCAGTCACCAACATCCCTGGGTACTGATAAACGCGGGTGCAGATAGGCAAAATCTGCTATTAGCTGTGATTTCCTCTTGCGCAGTTTACTCTGGTTTCAGGCAGGGGTGAGCTGAACCAATGTAAATTGTGGTTTCTAGCACATTTTCTTACGTAATTAAGAAGATGGCTTAACCACAGCATCTGCAGGGGCTGAATCTTGGCTTTTGAGTCTCTGACTGGCCACCAAGCCACCCTTGCAGTAGCAGGAGCTGCTGGACTCTTCTGCCCAGCCTGGGAGAGGCAGGCCACCGCTGCTGTTTCTGGAGAAGGCATGGAAGGATGGGCAGTTCCAGCTCCTGCTGAGTCCTCAGTGGTGCTCAAAGTCCGCCCCTGCTGCCTTGGTCAACCACAGACCCCAGGTGAGACTCAAGATGAGGATAAATGCAAGGTGATGGGGATAAGCAGCAGGGCTTCCCCCTGGGGAGTGTGCACCTGCCCTTGGGCTTTGCTTGGTGGGCACAGCCTGGGGGACGTCAATTCCCAAGAGGAGGTCATTCAGCTGCAGAGCCTCTCCTGGGCACATGGGTTGACGGGTACACGTGTGATTTAATACAGAGGAGGGAGTAAGGGTAAGCACAGCCTCTGCAGTGCATACAGTGAGGTGTTTTGATCTCAGTAGTTTTGCTTGGCTGTTTGGCACTCGTGCTGTGCCTCAGTTTGCCGTATGTAAATCAGTAGTAAATGGGTTGAAACTTTTCCAGTGAAAGACTTTTATCCAGTCTTCCATTTTTTTAAATATCAAAACCAAAAAAGTTCCCCAAGAATATGACTCTTTTGAAAACATTTTGCTTTGGGGAAGCATGAGTTAAGTCATTTAGTTAAAACTTGAAATGAGTTATTTCTTGACCTTGTTGAAAGAGAATGTTTCACTTCTTTAGTTTAAAAAAGACTGCGTTAACATTAATACCCGGTTTTTAAAATGTGCTAGTCCATTATAAATCAACAGAAATCTCTAATGGATCCAGAATGACTTTTAAAAAATGTTGTTTCATGTAAATATTGGTATTTTTTGAAATAATTTGGAAGGAAAACCAATTTCCAGATGTCAAAATATTCCTTGCATTAGACACTTCTTCTTGTCTTTCAATGGCTATACATTACAGATTACGCCAATTCTCTCTAATTGTAATATCAGACTGTCTTTTCATATTTACTATAAATTGCTTTCATAACAGAAATGGCAAGATGTTAATGTGTTCTTTTGATTCAGTCCTCCTCATGATTCTTTCCTTTTTTGTTAGGAAAAAAAAATCAGCTGAAGAGTGATGCTATTTCTCAGCAATTAATTGTTTTAAGTTTTTATTTTTTAGCACATTTAGCAAAAGATAAACATCAAAACATCAAAATATTTAACTCTTTTTTTTTTTTTTTTTTTTTTTTTTTTTAAGCAGCAGTTGGCTTGAAGCCAGTATGAAACTCATGGATGGGAAAAGTAGTAGTTTTAGCATGGGAAAAAGAGCCTTTCACTTTTAGGTCACTGGTTCAGATCCTGCAAACAACAGACTGCCCTCAGCTTCCAGCAAGTTAAATGAACGCTCATGATGCCTCTCTTATCTGAGCCAGGTGCCTGGCCCAAATATTATATCACAGCCAGCCCATACATCTTACCATACAATAGCATGTTCTGCTTTTGTCTTGAGTGACGGGCATTTGTATATCCGGGTGCCATCGTATTTCACAGGACAGTTGGTGTGAGGGCTTCTGGCATGGCTCAGGAGGATTAGGACAGTTAAGTGACGAAGAAGACCATGTGGCACCCCATCATCAGCTTCCTGCTTCTCCACAGAGCTCATGTGCGATCCTCGGTACTTCCACTGAGGTCACAGTGAGCCGTGGCAACTTGTCCATGACCGACAAGGAAAACATGAGTGGGTATTCAAGCTCCCTTGTCAGCAAAGGCAGAGAACAAACTACCTCAAGAGTACAATGCAGACAATGTGTGGGGTGAGGAGCAGCCTGGAGCCAGCCCTTGAAAAGCAGAGCACGCTGCTGGGTCTGATGCGGGCTGAGGTCTGACTCCAGCAGGCTTTTTGTAGGAGTTTGGTGACTTGGTGTTGAGCAAGTAGAGCTCTGAGAAGCCATATGGCAGGGCCTGGGCAGCTCCTTCACCCAACAGGACAGCTGCTGGCTCAAGAAGTTACTCAAATTAGGATTTTGGGCCTAAGGATCAGAAGTCTCTCAGGCTAGAAGAGAGATCTCAATGAGGAGTCTTACAGACAGCTTTTGCTTTTCAGTTGTCCTGTGGAGTGGGGACGGGTATTTCCCTACCTGTGCCTCACGAAGCAGAGAGAAATGTGGCCTTGGGATGTTATGCTGCCCCTCATATGAGAGTCTCCTTGGTATTATCCTAGTTTTAGGGGCAGGAGGAGTATCTGAAGATCCCTGTCTACACCGATGGAGATCGATTCCAGAGGAATTGAAATTGATGAGTTCTTTGTTAGCTCCCCATTGGAGTGAAAAATAACTGCACCTAGGGAATTCCCCTTTTGTCCTCTGAAATTGAAGGATTTTGTTTGCTTGTTTCTTAGAACAAATTCAAAAGAAAAATGCTGTGAAAAATTGAGGCAGGCTCCTGAAACACTGTTTGTGGAGGAGCAAGCGTGGGGAGACACCACTGAACAACTCCATCAGCTCCTGGTGCGAGGAGAGCTGCCTGATGACACTGCTGATGAGTAGGAGGAAAATGCTTATATTTTCCTGTGAAAATATCTGCATTTGCAGACCACTTCTTAATCTGACTAAATAGTCCTTTTTTTCAGCAGCTGAACCTCCAGGTGTGATGTTAATGGATGATGCCACTGCTATTTTATGGGCAAATGGCTTTCTAATGCACTAATAACACAGGTTCAGATAAGCTCATTAAATGCACTAGAACATGAAAAGTGTGCATTAGAAAGTGAAGA